>NC_057864.1:306814324-307531324 GCF_019393635.1 Dromiciops gliroides
CAGGAGGACCTGAGTTCCAAAATTTTCTCCTTCCCTCTCCTTCTCCCTCTTCCTCTCCCTCTCCCTCCCTAAGATAAGCAATCTGACATAGGTTACAATATGCAATCATATTGAACCTTAATTTTATCTGAACTTGTCAAAGGAAGGTCAAACACAAAGTTGCATGCAAAAATACATTTCACTCAACAGGAAAATGGAAGGAAAAAGCTAAAGGGGGAAAGAAGGAAAAAGAGGAATGATAGATTAAGGTAAGGAATAGTCCTAATCAGAATAAAATTTAACCACAGATTGTAGATCATGAAGAGGCTTAAAAAGAAAAAAAAAAAAGAACTTGTGAGTAGAATCTGGATGAGAGAAAGAGAAAAAAGGCAGCGTGGCAGAAGTAGATTATATTAAACCTAGAGTATGGGTGCTGAGCACAGTCCTCCATGCCCACCACCTTATTTTTTATAAAAAAGGGACAGGAAACAAGGATGGAAAACCATAAATGAATAGGATTATAAAAATATGTAATTAATTGTCATAATTGCGAATGGGACTGGGAGTGTGGCAGAAGTAGGTTATATTAAACCTAGAGAGTATGGGTACTGAGCACACTCCTCCATGCCCACTACCTTATTTTTTATTTAAAAAAGGGACAGGAGGGGGCAGCTAGGTGGTACAGCAGATATAGCACCGGCCCTGGAGCCAGAAGTACTTGAGTTCAAATCTGGCCTCAGACACTTAACACTTACTAGCTGTGTGATCCTGGGCAAGTCACTTAATCCCAATTGCCTCACTAAAAAAAAAAAAAAAAAAGGACAGGAAACAAGGATGGAAAACCATAAATGAATAGCATTATAAAAATATATAATTAATTGTCATTAATTGTGAATGGGACTGGGATGAACTCACCCAAAAAAAGGAAAAGAATAGAATGGATTAGAAAGCAGAATCCAACAATATGTTGTTTACTTGAAACATAAAGCTTCAAATAAAGTTAAAAAGAAAAGGAGCTAGAGTAAAAATTATTATGTGTCAAGTGAAAAAAAAAAAGGCAGGGATAGCAATCATTCTCTCAGAAAAGATGACGACAAAAACATGCTTAATTAAAAGAGATAAATGGGGAAATTACATTTTGCAAAAACGTACCATAGACAATAAATAAATGACAATACTAAATATATGTGTACCAAATGATATAGCATTCAAACACTTAAAGGAAAAGTTAAATAAGTTACATGAAAATATAAATGGTGGGGTGGAGGGAGGGTCACAATGTTTCCCTTTCAGACTGATAAATCTACAACAACAACAAGAAATAAATTAAGGACCTAACCAGAATTAGAGTTAAATAAAACAGCCCTCCAGTGATTACTAAATGGAAACAAAAAGCAGTATACATGTTATCAACTATGTGCAGCACCTTTACAAAAACTAATCATTTAATATGTCATAGAAGTCTCACAAATGTTGAGAAGCAGAAACATTAAGCAAATCTTTTACAGGCCACAATGCAACAAAATTATAACGAATAAAGAGCTATTGAAGAAGCAATTACAAATGAACTGAAAACTAATAATAATTTCTTTTTTTTGTGGGGCAATGAGGGTTGAGTGACTTGCCCAGGGTCACACAGCTAGTAAGTGTCAAGTGTCTGAGGCCAGATTTGAACTCAAGTCCTCCTGAATCCAGGGCCAGTGCTGTATCCCCTGAGATACCTAGCTGCCCCCTCAATATTATCTTTAAAATAGGAAAAGAAAGGATCCTACAAAATTCCTTCTATGATACAGATACTGTTTAGATACTGAAACAAGGAAGAATTAAAACGGAGAAAGAACACCCCAGACCAATCTCTCTAGTTAATATTGATGCAAAAATTTTAAATAAAATGTCATCAAAGAAACTATATCAGTATTTTACAAAGATTATATACTATGACCGAGTCAGATTTACATGAGGAATAGATTAGTTCAATATTAGGAAAATTGTAAACATAATTGACCATATCAATAACAACAACAAATTTGACTATCTTAACAGATGAAGAAAAAACTAACAAAAACAAAAGTCAGCATTATATGTAGTGGTGACAAACTAGAGTCTTCTCAAAAAAGATCAGGAGATAGCAAGGATGTCAATTTTAACTATCACTATTTGATCCAGTTCTAGAAATGCTAACTATAATAAAGAAAAACTGAAAAAATAAGCACAGGCAAAGAGAAAATAAAATTTATGACTTTTTGCAGATGATATGGTGGTTTACTTAAGGAACCCTAGAAAATCAACTATAAACTAATTGAAAGAGCAACAATTTCAGCAAAACTGAAGGATAAAAAAATAAGCCCTCTTAAATTACCAGAATTTCTGCTGATCACTGACAAAACCTTGCAGGAAGAGATACAAAGAGAAAATAACTACAGACCTCTCTAAGCTCTGCCAACATGGCTAAACATACCAAGAAGGTTGGAATTGTTGATAAATATGGAACACGTTATGGTGCATCCCTCAGAAAAATAGTGAAGAAAATTGAAATTAGTTGGCATGGCAAGTATACCTGCTCCTTCTGTGGCAGGACCAAAATGAAGAGACGGGGTATGGGTATCTGGCATTGTGAATCCTGTATGAAAACAGTACCTGGTGGTGCATGGACCTACAATACCACCTCTGTGGTCACAGTCAAATCCACCATCAGAAGACTGAAGAAATTGAAAGACCAGTAAAATCTTCTCCCCATCAAATATCTGTAGCCCATAGTCCAACAGTAAACGGGTTAATTTATGCAATGAAAAAATCACTTTGGTAAAATAACTACATAATTATTAAAATATTAGGGATAACCCAAGTTCGAATCCAGCCTCAGACACTTGACACTTACTAGCTGTGTAACCCTGGGCAAGTCACTTAACCCTAATTGCCCCCCCCAAAAAAAATTTAATTTAATTTAAAAATATATATATATACATATATATGTGTATGTGTGTGTGTATACACACACACACACACACACACACACACACACACATATATATATTAGGGATAGAGACCTAGTAGTGATATTGCTGGGCCAAAGGATATATACACAGTTTTATAGCCCTTTGGACATAGTTCCAAACTCCACCAACAGTGTACCTATTTTTCCCATACCCCCCTCCAGCCTTTGTCATTTCTGATAGGTGTGAAGTGGTACCTCTGAGTGCTTTTACTTTTTTACAATTTTTTTTTCAACTCTGATCTTTTCATCAGGAATGTTTGAAAGTTCCCTATTTCATTAAATATCCATTTCCCCCCTGAAGAATTAGACTCAGTTTTGCTGGGTGGGGGATTCTTGATTTGTAACCCTAGCTCTTTTGCCTTCAGAAATATCAGATTACAAGCCCTCTGCTCCTTGAACTTGGAAACCACTAAATCTAAGAATCTAAGAATATAGTGTGGGAAATAAAACATGTATGCAAATAGGTAAAATACTAAATATAATATAACAAGTCATAAGCTATATAAAGTGGCTATCTTCAGATAAAAGGAAGGTGACTTACATTGGGGGTTAGGAATTAGAGAAGTATTAGTAAAAAATTTGGTCCAGCTGGCTGGTAAAGGATAGAAAGACTTTCAAACAGCATGCATTGATTTAGGGAAAAGACATTCCAAGTATGGAAAAGCATGAGAAAAACAGAAAAATAGCTGATTTATTTGGGATATAGTCAGTGGCCCCAGTTGGCTTGAACAGAACATTGAGTTGTTGCATGAGAGTGATATATTTTTTTTTACTTATTGCAAGTCTTTTTGAGAACTGTGTTAGTGCCAGAAAACCTAAGCTGTAGCTATGATGTTACATTCCTAGATATACAGTATTACACCAAAAGCAGAAACATGAATTTTAATCAACAACCTACAATAAACCTGGAGGGTATCAACTGTTGAAACTATTCCCTTTCCATTAATTAAAATAGATATATTAATACATGAAAAAGGTTACTTTGCTAGAGTTCTTATAAAATTAAGACAATTTTAATATATATGATTAAAGAAATACCACTTGTATCTCAAGAAAATCATCTGTACCTCGAGTGGAGTTACATAGTAGGTAGAAAGCTAGCCTCCATAATGGGTTCAAGTCTATATCCAAGACATAATGCCATTGTGTGACCCTGGAAAAATCACTAATTTTCTCAGTGCCCCAGCTGACTCCCTATGGCTATAAGTTGCATAGCAGATGACAGTCTACATTGGTAAAGGGAGTTTCCTCAAAATGGAATTCATCACACCAATCACAACCTTAAATATTAAAAAAAACAAAACCTCTAGAAATCTACTACAAAATATTGCTACTCAAAAAATTCTGATTAGCACATTTAATTATTTTGAAATAGTAAGGGAATTTCCTTAATCAAAGGCAGATAATTATGAAGCATTTTTAACTTGTTATATTTAGATACTTGGCAATAACCATTTCTAACATATCATTATAATATATATCATAATACAGCTTTTTAACAGAATATAGTATGCTTAAGGGAGAAAGAAAATAAAATACAATAGGTTTTCCTTTCAATGGAAATGGAAAATGAATGAAGAAGAGAATTAGGTTACAGTTAATGTCTCAAATAAATATGAATATCTATGAACAAATGGTAAACTAAACACTATATCAAGATATTTCCATCTGTAGACTATAATCTTCAAAATATCAATGATATGGGAGTATAGCTTTCTTTTCCGAAGTACTAACATATGGTCCTTCATTTATTATTCAATAATGGTACTTAATATAGCCATTTGTTCCTATAAGTTAGACAACATTTAATATGAAGTTTTTTAAATATCTGAAATAAATTTTTATGTCTAACAGATTTCACATATTTTATTTAGTGTAAATGACTGATGATGCCATATGGAAATCTTTTTTATATCCTTTGATGTGTAGTAGCTAGAAAAATTCCTATATGCTGCTGACTAAATTTTCCTAGACATAATGAAGTGCCAATTCCACTCTTTTATTTGGACCTAGAAATCTGTGCAAGTTTAAAACACTATAACTGGGCTCATACTCTTATATACTGTAATTAAAAATCCCACTTACAGTGACAAAATTCCTGAGAATCTACAAAAACGTATTGATTTAAAACACAAGTCTTTGAGTTTTTAAAAGAGTGATGATAGGTACATATATATGAGTAGTTTCTTAAAATGTTCTTATAATGAAACAATAATTCAAATTCTCAACTGTTTTTATCTTATGCCACCATATTTTGGGTTTCCATAGTCATGGAGATATACATTTTCTAGAATTAATAATAAGCATATTGTGTCCCATCTCTTGATGATAAAATGTCAGTCTAACACCGGAACATTCTCTCATAACAATTGTTGAATTCCTATTTGAAAGGATTTCCACCTTAATATTACCCTAATGAGGCTTCCTACAGGTGATAATTTATCTACCTACAGTATACCTTTTGGTTCTAGCTTTCAATTTGGTTAGTAATGAGTCTAATATAGCAGAATAGACAAAAAGCTTTCACTAATATTAAATTTCCAGACCACCTGTGATTCATGCTAATATTTCAGGTAACAAACTGTTTTTTCTTCCTCTCCTTTCAAATCCCTCCTTTAAAATAAAGTATTAAATTAGAGATCCACAAAGCAAAAGATATGCTGTTTCACTGCTGAAGGCAGAAAACAGAATGGCCATTCTTCTAGACCATAGTAATTAATCATTATACCCTCTTAGGAAAATGGATAGATTGTCAAGCAGAAGTGAAAATGAAATCCCAAGTGGCAGAGAACTGGACCTACCTTTTCACTAAGCATCAATCATCAAAAGATTATCAAATGTGACCAAGACAAACTAAGCAATTCTTTATAATTTTTTTATATAATCTGATATCATTACTGCATAGGAAGAATAAACGCATTGACACATTCTGCACTCCTTCCTTTAAATGCCTCCAAGAAAACTACAGCAATTTACCAGAATTTTGACAGGAATAATAAACAGAAATGATTCAACATAAAATGGTACATTAAAATTCAATACTGGCAAAGTGATCAGAACTAGAAGCACAGTTTATACAAACACAACAACAATATAAAGAAAAAGCAACTCTGAAAGACTTTAGAACTCTAATATGTACAACAAAAAAACTAGGTTTCCAAAGGACTTTTAAGATGAAGCATGCTACCCACCTCCTGCTAGAGAAGTGATGATGGACTTAAAGAATAAGACACATTTTTGGATATGGTCAATGTGTAAAATTTGTTTCCCTGCACCCTGCACAGTTGTTATGTGAGGGCTTTATTTTTAAAAAATTGTTCAAGGGAGGGAATGGGGGGGGAGATATTATTGCAAATATTTATAAAAATAAAGAAATGAATTTTTAAAAGACAATTATCATATGTTTCTGAGACTCTTGTGTAAATAGGCATTACCCTTATCTGCTCTATAAGACAGAAGACATCTTACTCTAAGAATTCCTATTAAGGCATATATTTTTCATCAGCTTTGTGATATGCTACAAATCAATGCAACACTTGAAGCTATTTATGTTTATGGCCTGAAAGACATCTAGCAGATTATACAATATAAGAGATAGTATCCCAGAATCATACAGTTCATTCATTTCAACCAATCAATAAACACTGGTCAAATGCTTATTGTACTAGGCACAATGATGATCTCAGGAGATACAAATATATGTTAAACAATGCCTGTCTCAAGAGGCTTACATTATACTAGGAATATAAAATAATTATAGCGATTTGTACAGGGAACACAAAATACAGTTATGTGTGGAGAGGGGATCTCACTAAAAATTGATAGAAAGGTTTCCTGAAGGAAGTATCATTTAAGCAAAGTCTGAAAGGATGCCAGGGGCTCCGAGAGGCAGAAGTGATCACTCCAAACAAGGGTATCATATAGGCAGGACACAGGCCATGTATGGTGTAACAAGTGGGCAAGTTTAAAAGGAGCGTAGCCTGAGTGAGAAGACTAAAGCACTGTTCAGACTGTAAAGATAGGATGGAGCAAAGGGGAGCCATTGAAGTGACAAGGTGAGACCTGCACTTTAGAAATATAAATCTGGCTGCTGTGTGAAGGACAGGTTGGGGAGAGAAGAGACTGGGTTCAAGAAGATCAAATAGGAGGCAACTGCAACAGTCTAGGTAAGAGGAGCTAAGGGCCTGGACTATGATCTCAATAGTGCCCTAAGTTGAGAGGAGGGGAAAGCTATGAGAGATGCCACAGAGGTAAAAAACAAGAAAGACTTGGCAACAGATTGAGTGAGTTCAAGGTAAACGAGAGCAAAGGAATAAAAGAAAATAAAAAGAGGATGACATATAGGCTGAAAACCTACACAGCTAGGAAAACGGAGGCACTCTTGACAGAAAAGGGGACAAAAGGAAGAGAGACGGCCTTCTAAGAGGACAGACAATGATGAGTTCTGCTCTAGACACACTGAGTTTGAGATGCCTATGAAACAAAAATTCCAGCTGGAGATATCAGACAGCTAGAAATTTGGGACTAAAGACCAAGAGACAAATAAAGGTTGACCCTGTAGATTTGGTAGTCATCTGCACAGAGATGACAAGGGAATGCATGGAAGTCGATGAGATCACCTAGAGAATGTTATGAAGTGAAAGAAGTGGAGAGTCCAAGGCAAAGTATACATAGGGTACATCACATGGAAGATAACTCTGCAACGTGAGACTAAGAAGAATTGGCTGGATAGGAAGGAAGAGAACTATGATAGAATAGTAAAAACAGTGAAAACCAGAAAGGAGAAAGTATTCAGAGGGAAGGATACGGAAACCAAAGTCAGAGAGGAAAAACTACTGGCCTGTGATTATACAAGTAATAGTAGAATAAGGACTTTTGACTCCAAGTACAGTACTTTTTCCATTACATCTACTTTCCACATTGCTGCAATTCTTAAAGTATGAATCTATTTTTTTTAAATACCATAAACATTGAAATCCCTAAGAGAGCTGAAAAGCTCAATTATAACTAGTCTAAAGATACTGGTCACATTCCACACATATCCTCTTTAGTTTTGCCAAGAATTTTAATTTATGAATTTATGAATTTCATATCATGGTTTTTGTTGTTGTTCTTTTACTTTCTTAATGAACTTACTACAGTATGTGTGGCCACAATAAATCAAAGTGCGATATCTGGTCATGCATTTAGAAAGGGGAAATTATTCTTCAAACTTCTTTTATTAATTTATTGGAAAAATATCTTATTGCTCTGTAGAATATGTATGCAACTTCATCCTTCCCTCATTTTTGAGCTCCTTTGATTTCTGAAAACAAACTTAAAGGTTCTCAGTGCTGCTTTTCCTGGATTATCCAGCAGAGAGGACTCAAACAGAAGCAAGCTATCATCTTATAGTTACCCATTATGACAGATGCAAGTTTTCTATCTACACAAAAAATCACAGATTCCATAACAAATCTTTTTAATTTCACTAAAAAGCAAAAACACATTTTTGTTTGTTTCCCAAAGCAAGTAACCACTCTTCAATGTAACTGAAAATCCATTGTTCTACCCCGATGTTATATAAGTATAGAAATAGATTCTTTTATTTGGTACTGATAAAAAAAACTTCTGAAGAGAGTTTAAACTTATTACTTCCTTGTCATAAAGTTTAGCAAAAGGTATGGAAACCAGCAAATATTTTATAATTGTAAAACATGTTCAACATAAGAGAAGATCTAGAAGATCCTCCTCTTTCCTTTTCCACCCCCTCTGAAAGAAACTTCAGACATAATTTTCATCAACCTTTAGTTGAAGGTATTGATCTGTTAAAAATGCAAAGACACTGTAATATGTTTAAATAAATCAGTCATTTATAACAGTGTAAATAACCTAATAGTAGGTTTTGATAGATAAGAGGAAAGAAGGAAAGGATACTGGGGAGAGCTGAGAAAGTGGTGATGGGGCAGAAAAGTAGGTAAAAAGGTGAAGGGTATGACTACTTAACAATTTTGTCCAGGATGGGTCCTGATTAATCAGTCATCCTCAAGAAATAAAGCGGGAAGAAGGGGTGTGAGGAGAGAAAGAGCTGGAAGAGGATTCAAGAAGATAGGAAAGGATTTTAATTTTCTTATTCAGAAAAGAGGGTACACTAATTTTCTTTAAAATTCTGCATATCGGGGCAGCTAGATGGCGCAGTGGATAGAGCACTGGCCCTGGAGTCAGGAGTACCTGAGTTCAAATCCGACCTCAGACACTTAACACTTACTAGCTGTGTGAGCCTGGACAAGTCACTTAACCCCAATTGCCTCACTTAAAAAAAAAATCTGCATATCTTCATAATACTTTCAAGCCTAGAAAAAGCAAAAAAAATTGTCCAACTGCTTATTTCTACTTCATACAGTCTTATTACTTTATACTCACACCATTTTTTAAAAAAGAAAATACTGCTCTGGAAAATGGAGTGATTCCTATGCACATAAGTATTTCTAAAATATTGCATGAAATATTCTTACCTTGCTGCTTCAGTTCATAAATTTCACATGAGTTTACATAGCACTTACTTTCCTAATAATAACCCTAGGTGGTACAACTACAACTATTCCTATTTCACAGAAAAATAAATTGATGCTCAGGGACATTAAATGACTTGACTAAAGTCACACTAAGGTAGAACCAGATTTAAGGCCAAATCTTCTGACTCCCAAATCCAGTGTTATCTTGACTTCCCACTCCCATACTCTAAGCTTTTCTTGACAGAAAAAGGAAAATATGAATAATTCTGAATCTTAGAAAAATAGCATTAATAAGGAATACAAGAATACCCAGTAATAATTGCTTCCTTAAACTTACATTCTATTCAATTTACATTTATTGAATTCTCACAGAATGTATGCTACTAGGCAATGTATGCATAAATGTATCATCACTTTAACAATTCTAGGAGACTATATATTAGGAAATTAGATGTGGCAAGGAGGATTGTTTTGTAAACTAAAGTCAACTTTAGTGGCCTAATTGTCTACACTGAATTATTTGATCAATTTCAGACTAAACCAAAACATCATAATTTATACATACACTTAGATATCCTCTTTCAATATAAATTTAAAAGACAGAGCTACAGATATACAGCTCAGTGATATGTGTTCCACTTTTGGACAACCTCCTAATGTTCTAAATTTTTCCTTCTATCAACTAATATCTTCTAATTCTGTCCTGTGAGGCCATTATAAATTAAATCTCACCTGTTTTTCAATTAGCTTCTTAAATAGTTGAAGACAAATATTTTTCCATCCTCCACCCCAAATCTCCCTTTCTCCATACTAACTAGTGTCACTACCTTTAACTAATCTTCATATGACATGGTTTCTACAAGAAAAAAATATTTTAAAATTTTTTTCTAATTCTTTAAGGACTGAATTTTATGATGAGGATCAATAAGACACATCATGGATTTTACCATTGGAGAATATTAGCCAGATACTGTCAGACAAATAATAATAGAAATGCTACAGGTACTTAAGTTAAAAATGAAAACTGAGTTATGAGAAATAAAATTGAGAAGTAGAGGTAACTAGGTTAAGCATACAATTCTTAAGAGAATAAGAAATGAGAAAAATACAAAAACAGTCAAAGTAGTTGAGCCTTTTCAAGAACAAGAGAAAAAGAATAAAAATCAACAATAAATTCTAGATACAATTGTAATGATACAAAGCCACAGTTGAACAATTTATACCTAAGGAACACAAACAAAATGCAGCTTGAGAAGAGACTGACCATTAAGATGAGGGGAAAAATAAATCAGAAAATTCACTGTAATAGTTTATAAATAAATACAAAATAAAGAATAAAAATGGAGGTAGAAGAGCCAGCACTTAATATTAACAAGTCTGTTCTGTTAAAAGAGCATTTCAAAACATAACTTCCTTTCATCATACTTCAGAATTATGAATGTTACTTCCAAAATGTTTACAACTCTTGGCAATCCAAGTTACAAAAAGAGATCTAAATTTAAAAAGCAGTCCTACAGAATTCACTTTCATGACTTCATTTACAAAATCGTTATATATTTTGCCACTGAATTTACTAGCAAAATAAGTTTTGAAACAAAGTAAACTGAACATGGAAGATAAATCCAGCACCAGAAGTTGGGATACTTCTTTGATGAGACTCAAACTTGAAGACACCCCTGAAAAGGTGATTTAAAAAATCTACTGAAAGTCATGAGCCTTTCTATTACTAACTTTCTGATAATTAAAGTTCACAGTAATTTTCAAAAGCACATAATGCTAAATAAAGCAGATATTTCAAAGTTAAGGTAAATCCTCAAAACTAATTTGTGCCTAAAATTGAATGTCTTCAAGTGTCTTATTAATCCTTTAGACATTAAAATAAGCCACTGTAAATATTAGGCACTTTGAAATTAGTCTTTACCCAAAACAAGAATTTACAATTAAAATTCATTCATTCATTCATTTCATTCCAAAAACATTTATTAAGGACCTACTGCATGACAAGCACTGTTAAGCTTAATTATTTCCAGAATCTTATTTTTACATTTAAATATTTAATTTTAAATTGGATTTTGTGCTATATTAGTCAAATTTGAAAGCTGTAAATTATAAGGCTTTAAGTGATGGCATGTCCTTTCTACCATATTTTATAGTAATTTGAATATCCTATTTCATAATACTATTGTGAAAGATTATACAAACCATTTAAAAGTTTATTAAAATATTATTGAGGGGCAGTTATATGGTGCAGTGGATAAATCACCAGTCCTGGATTCAGGAGGACCTGAGTTCAAATTCGACCTCAGACACTTATACTTACTGGCTGTGTGACCAACCCTGGGCAAGTCACTTAACCTTCATTGCCCCGCCCCCAAAAAATATTATTGAAGAGTAACATCCAAAGTATAGGATCCAAACAAGTCAAGCAATTTCAGTTCTACCTTCTTCTCTCAACATTTCCAACTACTGATGTAGGCAAAATTTCCACACAGCTGCCAAAGTGATTTTCACAAAGCGTAGGCCCAAACATGAAACTTTCCTGCTCAACAAACTCTGGTAACTTTCTAAAGTCTCCAGGATAAAATATAAAATTCTCTACTTGACATAAAAGCTCTTTACAATCTGGTCCCATGCTATCTTCTGGATTAAACATTACATTCTAAGGTGCTATGATAGTCAGTTACTTGTCATTCCTCACACAAGTAGCTCCATCTTCTGTCTCCATTTCTTTGCACTGGTAATTCCCCACTCCAAGAATACTCTCCCCTTGCTTCTCAGAATCCCTGGCTTCCTTTAAGACTAAACTCCAACTGAATCTTCTTAAGTCATTTCTTAGTCTAAGGGTATCTTCCATCTACTCTATGTGTATTTTGTATATATCTATTTATGGAAATGTTATCTCACCCATTACAATGTAGGGATGAAAAGGGAAAGGAAACAATAAGTATAGGCAACTTTTTCTAGGAGTTTGGTTGAGAAAAGGAGGAATGAAAGAATGAAAATTTATTGAAGGCTTTGAGCAAAGCACTATACTAAGTGCTAACAATACAAATGAATAAGACAGTCCTGATCTCAAATTCACATCTAATAGGCGAGACCACCTATAATAAAAGGTTTCAGCTTTATGACAAATGGAAAGGCTCAACTATCCTTAGGGTTCAGCAGAGAAGCAAATGGTAATGTATCTTTTTTATATATTTATTCATTTGGCATACTGATAAAGCAACAGTGAAAAGGTATCTATATATGAATTCAAATTTGCTGAGATTGTCTCATGTAGCAAAAAAAACCAGCCTTTCATCATTAAAGTCTGCTTGTCAGGCACTGGGTTACTTTCAACCCATAGCATAATAAAAGATGTGTCAATCACTTACCAGGTTAAAGATATACAGCATAATATTAGTAAAGACAGTTACTAGGGCTTTTGAATTTGTAAGTGTATTAGATAATACAATTCTTTCTGTTGTACATACCAGAACTTGACCAACAATTTTAACATTTTTCTTACAATCAGTATTTTCTATATAAGATTTGCCATTAGAAATTAACAGGCAGGGACAGCTAGTTGGCACAGTGGATAAAGCACCAGCCCTGGATTCAGGAGGACCTGAGTGTAAATCCGGCCTCAGACACTTGACACTTACTAGCTGTGTGACCCTGGATAAGTCACTTAACCCTCACTGCTCTGCCCAAAAAGAAAAAAAAGAAATTAACAAGTAGAAAGATATTAAAAAGTAATTTACTCTAGGCTTAAAAGCAACTTTAAAACACATTAATCATACATAAAAATACTAACTTTACAGATTTGTCTCGGCCTCAAAAGACGATTTATCAAGTGAATCTCTTTTCCATTCCTGTGCTCTCACTTTTCCTAGAGCTCCCTGTATCATTACATGGATCTTGTTGAGTACAGGACAGTTTCTTTCCTTCATATAATGCAAAAATCCCATAAAATCCAAACACAGGAAATAGAAAGTGGTAGCAAAGCATATTACATTTATTTTATCTCATGCATGATCTCTCTTAAATTCTGGACACATAAACAGGCACTTGCCTAATTCAGAAAGTCTAACCAACAAAATAAATTGAGCATCACAAACATCCTTTTTGGTTTTTAATACTTGTGAGGGGGGCAGTTAGGTGGCACAGTGTATAAAGCACCAGTCCTGGATTCAGGAGGACCTGAGTTCAAATCTGATGTCAGACACTTAACACTTACTAGCTGTGTGACCTTGGGCAAGTCACTTAACCCTCATTGTCCCTCAAAAAGAAAACCCAAAATAAAAAAACTTATGAAAATGTTTTGACAACCAACTATAATCAAATTCTTCTAACTATAGAGCAGAAACAACTTAGCCTGTAGTACTGTCAGTTAGCCTACTCTTGTCAAACCTTCTGTGCCTCACTCCTGACTTGAAGGGCCTTCTCTTTGGGATAAAATATTTGCTTCACCTGTAATTCAATCCTTTGGTTCTTATACAGATGCTAAAAAGCACTTGGCATTATTGCTTTGATATAATTTTGTTAGAAATGAATCAACTACCTCTAATTAATATTCCTCTTTAGTGGGTCAAATCATCAAGATCACTTAACTGTAGATCTAAGGAGGAGTATGAGTCCTTCACCAAGTCTACTCAGAGCTTATAATGCAACACTGGGAATTTCAAATAAAAAATAAAATAAAATCACATAATTAGAATGTATTACTTATAAATGTTAAACTTATTATATGGAACAGAAATATGAATGGGAATTACAACTAATGAAATATTCCTTCAAATAAGTCAACAAATGTTTCTCGAGCATCTATCTACTCTTACCCAGTATTATGCTATGTACCTAGCACCATGCCTTGATATAGTAGATACTCAACAAACAATTAATATGTTGAATGAATGACTGCAATAGAAATAAAGTCTAAGATAGTCCCCAAACCTGAAGAAACAAAATATTTTAAAGTTAAAAAAAAAAATGTAACCTTTAAGGAAAAATCTGAATGAAGTAGAAAGCAAAAGAGAAAAAAAAGCCCTTCCAAGTTGAATTGCTCAAATCTTCTACATTTAAAAACGGTCATTAGACAGCAAAAATATTTTATTTGATGACTTTTTTCACACGAGTCATTTCCCTAACACTCACAAACCCACACATCCTTGTAACAAGGAAAACTTAGGCAAAAAGACCTAAAAACCAGCAAAAATTGATACTTTTTGCAACATCTGCAATGGGAAATCCTTTCCTCTTTATTAAGAGGATAGAAGAGTATTGTTTAATCATCTGTTGCCAATACTTCAAGGCTAATCACTGCAATTAATCTAATATCAATACACTAAAATATTCATTACAACATCTTTGTCATCTTTATCCTTTATAATTTTGCAATATTCACTTTTGATTTTTTTGTGGGTCTTTCCATTTACACTGTTGTAGTCATTGCATATATTGTTTTCTTGGCTCTGACTGCTTCATTCTGCATCAGTTCATGTAGATCTTTCCACGCTTCTCTGTATTCATCATTTCTTTCTTTTTTTAATGGCTTAATAGTATTTTGTTTTATTTTATTTTTCAACTGTATATAAAGGATAAAGATGACTCAAAATAATAGATGAGAAGATATTCCTACCCTATCCCTTGGCAGTACAATAGGAGGTCAGGTGGTAGTGCACTACACATATTTTTGGATTTTCTTGATGTAGTGATTAGTTATGCTGATTTTTCCTCTCTTTTTTCTCTTTTATTTTGTCTCTAAAAAAATACTACTTGTTATGTGGTGCAGTCTCAAGGATAGAAGAAAAAGGACACTGAGGGAAACTATAGGGATGTAAAAAAGATATCAACAGAGACTTTTTTATTTAGAATTCAGCAGCTAGTTAGTATTGTTTTTGTTTACATTACTGTAATCACTATGTGTATTGTTTTCCTGATTCTGCTTTCTTCACTGTGAAGGTAGCTTCCCATTTTCTCTGGATTCCTCATTTTCTTAAGTTATTATAGAATAACAATATTCGATCACATTCATATGCAGTTCACCAAATAATGGATATGTACTTTACTTCCAGGTTTTTGCTACCACAAAAATGATGTGACTGGGGGGCAGCTAGATGGCGCAGTGGTTAAAGCACCGGCCCTGGATTCAGGAGTACCTGAGTTCAAATCCGGCCTCAGACACTTGACACTTACTAGCTGTGTGACCCTGGGCAAGTCATTTAACCCCCTATTGCCTGCAAAAAAAAAAAAAAAAGAAGGAAAAAAAATGATGTGATTAATATTTTAGCATACATGGGTAATGGGTGATATTACTGTCATTTTGACTGTTAAAACCATTGGTCCAAGTTTTGTATTATTAATCTGGGGATCATTTAACTAACAGGTAGGAAAGTTTAAGGTGTGAATGATTTGGAATGACCTTTGACTTCCTAATTGACAAACTCATGTTCTTTCACTACTCATTCTTCTTAAAACATATTTTTTAAAAAATAAAGGAAGGAGGTTTAGCAGTACTAGATTTTAAACTATATTATAAGGCAGTGAATATCAAAACTATCTCGTACTGGCTAAGAAACAGAATGGTGGATCAGTGGAACAGAGCAGACATACAATACAAAGTAGTAAATGATCATAGTAACCTTGTGTTTGACAAATGTAAAGATTTAAGCTTTTGGGATAAGAATTCACTATTTAGTAAAAACTGTTGGGAAAAATGGAAAGCAGTCTGGCAGAAATTGGGTTTAGACAAATAGCTTACACCATTTACCAAGATACAGTCAAAATGGATACATGACCTAGATATAAAGGGAGATATCAAAAGAAAATCAGAAGAACATAGAACATATTACCTAGCAGACTTATAGTTAGGAAAATTTATGAATAAACAAGAGATAGAGAGCATTGTGAGATGTAAAATGGATCATTTTTATTATGTTAAATTAAAATGGGGTTGTACAAATAAAACCAATGTAGCCAATGTCAGAAAGAAAGCAGAAAACTGGGGAAAAAACATCTTTATAGACAGTTTCTCAGATAAAGGTCTCACATCTTAAATACATGGAGAACTGGAGGCAGCTAGGTGGCGCAATGGCACCGGCCCTGGAGTCAGGAGGACCTGAGTTCAAATTCGGCCTCAGACACTTAACACTTACTAGCTGTGTGACCCTGGGCAAGTCACTTAACCCCAATTGCCTTACCAAAAAAAAAAAATTTTAATACATGGAGAACTTTGTCAAATTTATAAGAATATGAGTCATTTCTCAGTTGATAAATGGTCAAAGATATGACCAGGCAGTTTTTCCAGGAAGAAATCAAAACTATATATAGTCATATGAAAAAATGCTCTAAATCATTACTGATTAGAGAAATGCATATTTTCGAGGGGATGTGGGAAAATAGGGATACTTGATTCACTGTTGGTGGAACTGTGAACTGATCCACTCATTTTGGAGAGCAATCTGGAATTATGCCCAAAGAGTTATAAAACTGCATATACTCTTTGACTTAGCAATACCACTATGAGGTCTGTTTCCCAAGGTGATAAGGAAAAAAGGAAAAGAATCTATATATTCTAAAATATTTATAGCAGCTCTCTTTGTGATGGCAAGGAACTGGAAATTGAGGGGACACCCATAATTAGGGAATGGCTGAATAAATTGTGGTATATGATCGTGATAAAATACTACTGTGCTGTAAGAAATGATGAGCTGGTTGAGTTTAAAAGAAAATATGGAAGGATTTGCATGAAATAAGGGAGAGTGAAATGAGCAGAACCAAGAGAATGTTGTATCCAGTAACAGCAATGTTGTTCAAAGAACAACTGTGAACAACCAAGTTATTCTGAGTACTATACTCACATCAAATACAAAGGACCTATGAAGGAAGGTTCTATCTACCTCCAGAGAAAGAACTGATAAATAGAAGTATGCACAGTATGGTTTTATATACATATTTATGTATCTGTGTCAAATGGTGTCTAGTGTGGGGTGGAGAGGGAGGGAGAGAGACAGCTCAGAAGTCAAAACATAACAAAAAAATAAATATTTAAAAAGTTTTCTTTTAAAAAAAATTATTAGAGAGGAAGAAATTGAAAACAGGATTAACTGAAGGGGCGAGGTCCTGAAAAAAACATAAGGAGATACAAATCTTGGCAAAGAGGAAAAGGCCTACTATATCCTATAAATTGAAACTTTCTTAAAGATAGGGACTGTGTAATAGCTCTCATTAATGAAGCACTTTAAGGTTTTCAAGGGACCATATATACATTACCTCCCTTTACCTTCAGAATAACACAATAAGATAGGTACTACAGGTTTTATTAACCTAATTTTACAGATAAGGAAAGTGAGTCCCTGAGAGGCTAAGTGATTTGCCAATGACCACAACTGGTGAGAGGCAGGATTTGAACCCTGACTCCAAGTCTAGCATCCTTTCTCCTTCGCCAAACTACCTCACCCGGGGCCATGCACATAAGAGATGCTCATATATGTTATTGATGATAATTATAGAGAGAATTATTCCTATAAGGAATAAAGCCATTACTCAGATAACATTTTAGGTTGTCATCAGAGGAAAGAAATTGAAGGAATTTACCAAGTCTCTAATGACAAGCTTCATCTGCCTGACCTAGAAAGTTATAAAGATCATGTCTTCCAGAAAGAAATTTAACTGAAAAAATTTTAGTAGCAAAATATGAGTGTACATGTGAAATTTTAAAAACAGTATTCTGAAATTATAATGCAGTATCCAATGGCTCTGTAAAACACAAAAAGTCACAGTCTATTCCCTATAGCATCATAGGAGTTCCAGGCATACAAAAGACAATAAATCAGTTATTTGTCAAAATTAATTAAGTTTATAACATGGGATGTCTGTAAGGTAGAAAAATGGCAATAAACTGAAATTAAATTATTTTGAAGGGAAAATATTAAAGTCAAATGAATTTAAGATCAAATAAAGATGAGTAAGTGCAATATCACTATATAAGATTACATGTAACAACAGGTCACTCTCTTGTGAACCAATTTGGAGGGGAGTTTTGAGGGGAGACCAAGGTGGGAATGTTTGACTTGGTCACCATTCAGAAAGAAATGAGCATGAACTGAAAATCAAGGAAGTCGCCTGAACCAGCAAAGATTTTTTAAAAGCAACTGGAATTAGATAACATAATATCTAAAGTCAACTTACACTTACCAGGTGACACTATGAAACTGGTTCTGTCCAGGTTAAAAGTTCAATTAATACTACAAATAAGGGAAGAGTTTAGGACCAAAGAAAATATAGAGAATATTACAAAATGTAAAATAGATATTTTTATTATATAAAATTTAAAAGGTTTTGCACAAACAAAACCAATGCGACAAAAAATTATAAGAAAAGCAGAAAACTGGGAGAAAATTTTGCTACAAGTATCTCTAAAAAAGGCCACATTTCTCAAACGTACAGAGAACTGAGTCAAATTTGTAAAAATATAAGTCATTCTCTAACTGATCAAAGGATATAAATAGATAGTTTTCAGGCAAAGAAATGAAAGCTATCTATAGTCATATAAAAATGCTCTAAATCACTATTGATTAGAAAAATGCATATTAAAACAACTCTGAGGTACCACATCACACCTATCAGATTGGCTAATATGACAAAAAAGGGAAATGATGGATGGAAAATGTTGGAGGGCATGTGGGAAAACCGAGACACTAATGAATTGTTGGTGGAGTTGTGAACTGATCCAACTATTTGGGACAGCAATTTGGAACTGTGCCCAAAGGGGTAAAGAACTGTGCATGCCCCTTTTTAAAAAAAATTTAATAAAGTATTTTTTTCCGTTACATGTAAAGATAGTTCTCATCTTTTGTTTATACAAACTTTACAATATCAGATTTTTCTCCCTCCCTCCCCTCCCTTCCCCCTCCCCTAGACAGCAGGCAATATGATATAGGTTTTTATATATATATATACACACACACATATACATATAGACATATATACATATAATAACATTAATCCTATTTCTGCATTAGTCATGTTATAAGAGAAAAAATCAGAGCACTAATGAAAAACCTCAAAATAGAAAAAAACAACAGCACCAAAAACAAAAGAAATAGTATGGTTCATTCAGCATCTATATTCCGCAGTTCTTTTTTTTTTCTCTTGGATTTGGAGATCCTCTTCCATCATGAGTTCCCTGGAACTCTTCTGTACCATTGCATTGGTGAGAAGAATATAGTCTATCACAGTAGATCAACACTCAATGTTGATGATACTGTGTACAATGTTCTTCTGGTTCTGCTCATCTCACTCATCATCAGCTCACGCAAGACCCTCCAGGTTTCTCTGAACTCCTCCTGCTCATCATTTCTTACAGCACAATAGTATTCCATTGTATTCATATACCACAACTTGTCCAGCCATTCCCCAATTGATGGGCACCCCCCAACTTCCAATTCCTTGCCACCACGTAAAGAGCAGCTATAAATATTTTTGTACATGTGGGTCCCTTTCCCCTTCCATGATTTCTTTGGGAAAAAGACCCAAAAGTGGTATTGCTGGGTCAAAGGGTATGTGCATGCCCTTTTAATTCAACAATACCACTTCTAGGTGGTATTCCAAAGACATCTGAAAGAAAGGAAAAAGTACTTATGTGTGCAAAAATATTTACAGCAGCTCTTTTTGTGATGGCTAAGAATTGGAAATCAAAGGGCTGCCCACCAACTGGGAAACAGCTAAACAAGCTGTGGTATATGATTGAAATGGAATATTATTGTACTACAAGAATTAACAAGGAGGATGATTCCCAAAAAACCTGGAAAGACTTTCATGAACTGATGCAAAGTGAAGTGAGCAGAACCAGGAGTACAGAGGCAGCAATATTGTTTGATGAAGAACTGTGAATGACTTAGCTATTCTCAGAAATATAATGATCCAAGACAATCCCAAAGGACTACTGATGAAAAACACTATCTGCTTTCAGAGAAAGAACCACTATTGTTTGAATACAGACTGAAGCTTACTATTTTCCACTTTCATTCATTCATTCATTCTTTTTCTTTTCATTTGAGTCTTCTTGTGCAAAATGACTAATATGGAAATGTTTTACATGACTACATATGTATAACCTATGCCTACTATCTCAGGGAGTGGGAAGAGGGGATAGAAGAGAGAAAGGGATAGAATTTGGATTATAACTTTAAAAAATGTATAAAAATTGTTTAAAAATGTAATTGGGGAAAATAATATATATAAAAATACAGAATAAAGTTATGCAAATACATATACACACACACACACATATATATATATGCTTGATAAAGGGGATTCACTAAAGACAAGTTTTGCTCTACCTTCAAATGCTTTTTTTATAGTCAATAAACAATAAACACAGTGTGAGTTCATATTTCCTTCATCCTTCAGTCTATAGCAGCACTCCATCTGCAAAAACTTGCCTGTTCCCCTCCCAAAGCTTCAATCAAGGATGTCCTTGACACATATATAGATTATTCTCATAAAATATTGTAGAGATGGAAAGTAGGGATATGGATTGGTGATTTTATTTTCTTGATCACCTTTTTATCATAAAAATGTATGCTTTATAAATTGTGATGACTTGTAGCAAAGTCCACATACAAAAAAGGGGGGGGGGAGACTCCAGTACCACAGAAACAAAGCCATGGATCTGTGCACTAAAATCAATTTTACAGGGAAAAAAAATCTGTTCTCCATGGTATGGAAAAAGGACTGAATTTTCAGTCAGACTATGCATAAAGTTCTGCATTTGACACTGTATGACAATAAGCAAGTCACTTAACCTTTCTGTGAAATGGAAGAGGCAGGATGGTGGAAAAAAACAGCTGGAGGAAGGAAATAAGTGTTTTCTAAGTCTTAAATCATGTCTGTCTGTATGTGTGTATGTGTCTATGTATATAAATGTGTGTGTATGTATGTATATGACAGACAGACACAAAGAGACAGAGACACAGCAAGGCCTATATCTGAGTGGACAGAGGGATATACTTGAAGTTAGGAAGACCTGGGTTCAACTCCCACCTCAGACACTACTAGTTATATGATCCTGGGCAAGTCACTTAACCTCTTTCAGCCTCATTTTCCTAATCTGTAAAATGAGAATAATAATAGCAACCACCCCAGAGTGAGCATCTAATAGATGATATATGTAAGTGCACTACAAATCTTAAAGCACCATATAAATGTGTGATGCCAGCGTTTTTATTAAAAGAGTAACAGATAGGCATTTGCTAGGACATTGCACTAAATTAGTACATAAAGGCCCAATCATAACCAAAAAATCTCCAATCTTGATAAATCTCCACTTTATCATAAATAACATCCAGGGGTCCTATTTTTATTAAGTTTGAACTTCAGTGTATTTTAGCATTTAACACTTCTGAGATATTTCAAACTTGTGGCATGACTATATAAATAATCCATTTGTGACTGCTGTGCCTAGCAGTCAGATGGTGACATTCCACAGACAAAATGAACTTTTACTCTGCATATTCTGATTTAGTTTAGAGGGGTGGAAGGCTGAGGTCTAAAAATTGACTATAGCATTCTTCAGAATTACAGATACATGGATAGCAGACCATATAGTAGTTAGTTACTCTTTGAGGCACATATGATATTTAGCCACTGATTGCAATGGCTACAGTGTCTATATCTCATTAGAGCTTTGGAGTTATTTCTGAAGGTCATTTGACCTGTATAAATTATGTCTGTCCAGTAAGTTTGTATTGATTTCAGCTATATGGTGTTAAGGGCTAAAATTCTAGCTAGTCTGTCTAAAATATCTAATGAGTGGTCACCAATAAATTATAAGCTTTAGCAAAAGTTAGACTTTTAAGCATTTATTAAGGAGAATAAGAATTTGGTAAAGAGAGAAAGAAAGGCCTACATTCATCTATCTATTAAAGGGAGAGCGCATTTCTAGCTCCCTTTTCCACCAGCGTCCCCAGGAAAGAGGGTGAGACAGAGCGCTAGCTCTTCCTTCTTCCTCCCACTAGCAAACGTGACCTCCTCACACCAAAGAAAAGACGCATGTTCTTTGCCTCATAGCGCAGCTTTTCTACAGTAAGTCTCCAGCAGGTGGCGTCATTCCAGTCGTTACAATGGATATCTCTAAGACTCAGAAAACATGAATATTTGCCTGCAGCAATTATACTGCTTTTCCCAGAAATACAAATACCTATTTTAAAATCAACTCATACAAAAACTTAAAAGAGGAAATATAGGAGTTGGTATACATAAATGTATTTCAGGCCTAGTGTGCTTTTTAATTAGTTTTAATCTTAATTATTTATGATCCTAAGCACTAGGGTCATTGTTTAAATCCATGGTTGACAAAGGACCCCTGGTATCAACGGTGATACTGTAAATGATTCCCCTAAAAGAGAACCTCAACTATTCAGTTTCATGTAGAAAACAAAATCATAAACAAAAAATCTTGAGAAAAGTTAAATCATAATCAACAAAAAATACAAGTCAAACTCTATTTTGAAACCTCAATGTTTTTAGTTTTAAGGTTTTATCGAGAAAACAAACGTACAATCAATCTACACATTTTTCACCAACTCTTTCTACCAATAACAAGAAATTTGGGAGTTTCTGGCCAAAATAAATAAATAAATAAAATTAAGATCTTTTTATCCTTGGCTAATTTCCAAGTAGATATACAAACTACCAACAAAACATGGGCTCATATCAACATTTATAAAGAGGAAGGCAGGGTAAAAAGAAATTGGTAAAGGCTATATTCCTTGCTATGAGTCTAACTCTACACTGCCTAAAATGAAGAACCCAGACTTACAAAGAGCAGTATCAGACATGGCCTGGCCATAGCAAAGTACAACAATACAATAACCTCCTTCTTTCTGGGCACTATCTTCCCATTTTCAAAAAGCCTAAAAATTATATTAGCTTTTTTTTGGTTGGCTCATCACACAGTAACTCATACTGAGCCTGATGTCCACTAAATTTTCTAAAGCCTTTCCCTTTTTCCCAAAACTAATGAACTATGTATGACTTCCCCATCTCTCAATTTTTTACCTACATGTAAGACTTTACATATATTACTATTACATTTTAGGACACCATTCCAGCTTTTTGAGATTATTATCGATCTTACTTTTGTCATTCGACATATTCAATATTACGCCAAGAGTTGTCATCTTCAACTTTTATATGTGTTATCTCTAAGTAATTGATAAAAATGCTAAAGATAATTTATAACTAGAAGCTGTCTTTAAAAGATAAAATAAGCTAAATTAGTATTTTGTTTGGGTCCAACTCTGATTTCACTAGGGTAAAGAGCTTCTGATGTGGAAGCTTCCTCCACTAAAGAAGATCAGAAACTGTTTTTACAATTCATAAACTTAGAGAGTTTCCTGGAATATTGAAAGGACATGTGATCTGCCCTGGGTTACACTGCTAGCTATAAGTATCAGTGTAATTCCTTGAACCCTGGTCTTCCTAATTGTAAGCCCAGCCATCTACCTCCTACATCACGCCATTTCTCAATCTAATTCAAAAAAGAAAAAAAAAAACACCCTAAGAGCCATAAAAATCTTTTAAACATGCCTGCCTCTAAAAGCACAAATACATTCAGACTTTATGTTTTGGCCTGTATGCTAGACACCTTTATTTACCTAAGTGACCTGCCAACCTCTCAATCTCCAAAACTGAACTTGTTTTTCTCTCATGTCTAGAAAACTTTGGATTTTTCTTTTCTCATCCTAATCTTTATCAAATAGGCTAACTTCTATCCCCTGCCCATGCAGTATCTCCTTCTACCTGGTAGATATTCATATTTTCATCACCCCTTCTCTGGAACACTTGACAGAACTAACACAAAAAAGTTCCAGTTTCTCAGGTGACTAGTGTCTCTTTGTGGCCTCATGAATAGGAAACCCTTCAAATCTGGTTAAGCAGGACCCCGATCTCTTATAAAATACCTAAGTTGCCCTGATATAGGAGCTGCCATTATGCCTGAGCCAAGTTAACTGTCCTAAAGCATGGAGTGAAGATCATTACAGACTTCCCTTGCTCTGGCCAGAAGATCAGTATGCCCAAAGCTCCCTGGCAACATACCTAATACCTTCCCTGTCCCCTCCCCAATCCCATTTTTAAGATTCAATCTCAGGGGGGGGCAGCTAGGTGGCGCAGTGGATTAAGCACCGGCCCTGGATTCAGGAGTACCTGAGTTCAAATCCGGCCTCAGACACTTGACACTTACTAGCTGTGTGACCCTAGGCAAGTCACTTAACCCCCATTGCCCCGCAAAAAAAAAAGAAAAAAAAAAGATTCAATCTCAGGGGCAGCTAGATGGCACAGTCCTGGATTCAGGAGGACCTGAGTTCAAATCTGGCCTCAGACACTTGATAATAACTAGCTGTGTGACCCTGGGCAAGTCACTTAAACCTCATGGCCCCACCAAAAAATAAAAAAATAAAATATTCACTCCCAGCTTCAGGGATTGACAGGATCAGGGGGCTGTCCTGGTCAGGAGGAAACATTGTAAGGACCTATGATCTTATTCTGAAATAGGATCAATGGGCTGCCCTGGTATCCTTCCTTCCCTTGTTGCCCCTGCCTCCCATCCCCTTGATTGTCTCTAGTTAAGCCATGTAGCCATCCTTTTTAAGTACTTCCTGAAAGACGTCAAATAAAAGGTTTAAGTTACTTTCAGCATTGACTGGCTTGTCTAAATCTTCTGCAAAGGTCCTTTTAGTTCCAGCAACAGACTTTGATATCCTTCAAAGCCTATTCCTCCTCATTTCCCAATATATGTTGAAAAATGCAGACTCCTCCCTCTTCCTCACACCTTTCCATATCTAATTAGTGGCTAAATTCTTATCAATCCCACTTATGCAATATCTTTCACAACTACCCCCTCCTTTCTATGGCTACAGTCATTATCTCAGTTCAGGTCCACATTACCTCTCACCTGGTCTTCCTAATTCTAGTTTCTTTCCTTTCCAAACTATCTTTCATATTGCTGCCAAAGTAATCTTACTAAAGTACAAGTCTGATCTTGTCCTTCCCTTGCTCACAAACCTTCAGCACTCTCCTCTGCTCCCAACACAGGCCACAGGGAAGGGGAGGGGCTATGCTAAAACACTTAAGGGCAAAACCAAAGACTATCCCAACACATAAGGGGTGTGTAAACCAGTTCTAGAAAACGCTAAGAAAAATGCTGGGTGCAATCAATGAGCTCCTTCCTTGCCCTAAAGGGGTGGGGTTGAAAAGCGGTGCCAACAGGACTGCAGGTGAGTAGGGGAGTGGTCTACAGCAAATCCAAGGCCTCTCTAAGCAGTGAAGGAGGCTTTATAGGTAGTACATATATAAAAGAAGTACCCAGGAAAATGATAAGCCATTTTCTTGGGCTGTGTGCATGAACTAAGTAGTGGGGTGGAGAGAATGAACATCTCTGGTGAAGACAAGGAAGGAAAAAGAACAGAATGAAGGAAAATGGGAATTCTAGGGGGTACTCAAAATGTGAAGCAAAAAAAAGTACCTCATGTTACAGAAACACTACTTTCAAACTGTGTAATTTCCTTGTAACAGAAAAAGACCCAGAATCAAAGTTCCTAATGATGTGGCCACTGAGTTTCCATGATCAGGAAGGGAGATGTGGTCAGTTCCCAGTTCCCTGGGGAACTATAGGATTCTTTTTTTTTTTTTTTTTTTTTTGCGGGGCAATGAGGGTTAAGTGACTTGCCCAGGGTCACACAGCTTTTAAGTGTCAAATGTCTGAGGCCGAATTTGAACTCAGGTCCTCCTGAATCCAGGGCCAGTGCTTTATCCACTGGGCCACCTAGCTGCCCCAGGCTGAATAAGTATTAAAAGTCATCCAGTACCAGTGGATCGGTGATCTCATCAATGTGGGTATTCTCTTTAATAATGTAGATCCCTAGCTGTGTGACCCTGGGCAAGTCACTTAACCCCAACTGCCTCACTAAAAAAAATAAATAAATAAAAGAAAAACTTAAAAAAAAAAAATTATGTAGATCCCAACCCATCCATACCTAACTTTTGTTCCTCCTATTCAACCATAAATTCACTATGTCAGCAGGTTCTCTTGATATAGTAAGGATATCAATAGGAGTATGCGGACTATTTATTGGTATCCCATTCTCTCCTCATATGATTGGCTTTTTCTCTTTTTCAATCACACATTTCTTTCCTTACACTTCTCCTACTTAATTATTGATTTGTAATGTGATATAGCTTGTTCACAACTATTATGTACCTCTCCTCTGCATCTCTGGGTAAGATTTAATTTCAATTCTTTCAGAAGGATAGGACATCCTATAGATAGTAAAGTCCTTGAGATGCCACTATTTACAAATGATATTGTACTGGTTGCATCAAGAGTCAGAACATGAAGAGCCACCTAATGATGTCCGTAATCATTTAAAAGGACTAGGCTTGGGAACCCAAACAAGAAAAATCAAGTAGATGAAGAAGTCATATTATCCAGGCTATAATAGCCATTTGCATGGGAAACCTGTAGAACTCATCCATCAGTATAGACAGACAATCTTGGACTAACACAGCAAATGTGTAATGAGTTGGACCCAGAATTATAGAAGATTACAGAAGGTTAATTGAAAGCTGAAAAGTTCTTTAAACTTCCAAGATTTCTCCTAAAACAAAAGCCTACTTTTAAAAATTACCAATAGTCTTCTGGAGATGTTTTATAGCTGCTATTGAAGAAACATGACAGATAAAAGCTTTAGGGATTCAAAGAAGTTGTGTGAATAGCTTATATCCACAGAATATTATTTTTTAATTATAAGATTTCATACATATTGTTACTCAAAATTAATCTGAGTAAAAATAGAAATAGCATATGTATGAAGTACTACGTGCCAACCATTGTGCTAGGCTGCTAGGCCTCAGAGAGACAAAGTAAGATAGGTTCAGCCCTCAAGGAGTTAAAAATCTAACAGGGAAGATGTCACCTACAGGCAGGTTAGGGGAAGGCTATGGCTTGTTGCAAGAAGTGGCATGGAGAAAAGCTTCTTAAATTGTGGGTCACGACCCATATGGGGCCCCACATGGGACTAAATGTGGGAGCCACAAAAAAATTGGCAACAGTAAAAGGTAATGTATACCTATTTTTTATACCTCTATACTGGAGATCGTGTAAAAATTTCTCAGGTGAAAGGGGGTCAAGAGTGGAAAAAGTTTAATTAGTCCTGGTGTGGAGGACTGGGACCTGGCAAATTAAGGCAAAAACTAGCCTTTCGGAGTAATATAGGTATAAACTGTATGAAAACCCATAAAAAACTAAGGAAAAGTTTTTCTCCAGATTTATTATTTAGATAAAATGTGAACTCCTTGAGGGCAAGTACTTTTTCATTCTTGCCTTTTGTATTCTCAGTGCTTAGAACAGAATTTCGTAAGTATCAGGCAATTAATAAATCTTTGTTGACTAATTCTCAAAAGGCACGTTTATCTTTAAGGACTGAAAACCATCTAATCACAGCTTAGTTAGGAATAACATTTACCTTAAATTAGGAGGGTTTTTTCATGCTTGCAAAAGGAATGAAAACTAATTAGAACATAAGAAATCTGAAATACAACTTTAAAATGTGCATCAATTTTAACATATTGAACATTTATGAATAACCCACTATGAACATACACTTTTAAGCAAGTCATTAAAATTTTTAAATTGAGAATCTTTTATAAAGAATTATAGGTTTGTAGGTATATACAAGAAGGGTGAGAAAGAGGAATGCGCTGGGAGAAAGGGACAGGTAGAATGAGGTAAGTTATCTTACATACGAGGCAAGAAAAAGCTTTTACAGTGGAGGGGAAGATGACGAAAGTGGGGGAGAAGTGAGTGAACATTACTCTCATCAGAACTGGCTCAAAGAGGGTATCCAAATACAGACTGAACCATACTTTTTTTTTTACTTTATTTTTTTAGGAGTGTTTTTGGTCTATGTTTTCTTTCATAAATGACTAAAATGGAAATAAGTTTTGCATGACTACACATGTATAACCTATATCAAATTGATTGCCTTCTTAATGAGGGGGGTGGAGAAGGAGAGAATCTGGAACTCAAAAGTTTTAAAAACGAATGTTAATAATTGTTTATACATATAATTGGGGGAAAATAAAATGCTACATATATCACAAAAAACTATTTTTCTAAAAAAGAACAAGGGTCATTTTTCTCCAAATAGGTTAAAACTTCCTTTGTAGACATTGAGTTATAGGAGACATATATTAGTGTTTCCAATTTATAAAAGTTAAACAACCTGTCCAACGTTTCAAAAAGAAGACAAATCCCAGGGTGCTATGAGTTCTAAAACAAAACCGCAGTTTTCTATATTTTATTATGCATTGGGTTATGCTACTCCACACACTTGAGTTTTGTACTTTATTATAGATTTACTGCCAAGAAAGTATTCAAAGACCATTGTTGTTGTTCAGGTATGTCAAAATCTTGTGACTCCGGGGGCAGCTAGGTGGCGCAGTGGATAAAGCACCGGCCCTGGATTCAGGAGTACCTGAGTTCAAATCCAGCCTCAGACACTTGACACTTACTAGCTGTGTGACCCTGGGCAAGTCACTTAACCCCCATTGCCCTGCAAAAAAAAACCAACAACAACAAAATCTTGTGACACCATGGACCACAGCATGCCAGGAATCAATAGGCAACTGGGTAGTTGTATGAGGTGGATGGCTAAGACTTGAGGTGCCATTTACACAAAATAAGAAAATTAAGATAAAAGGAAGGTTTGTGAAAAAAGATTGTTAGGTGAAAAAGGTATAATCTTCATTATATGAACATATAGAAACTGGAAAATGCCTCTCCCCAAATGAATTGTAGAGTACCATTCCTTGCCCAAAAAGGTCAAGTTATTTTACCTTTACAAAGAAAGTTCATCAAATTTCCATGATGTTGGGCCACTGAGCATAATTCCCAGGAATGGGTCACTGCTTCAACTAAAAATGTACAGAGATCAGCTTACCTCCAAACTACCTGGTACATACCTGGTTAACCTATTACCTGTGGCAATTAAACCCTGACAGCTGAACACTGGTCTCAATAAATTTTCCATTTAAATAAAATTTTCTTTCTTATAAGGTATTTTATAGTGATTACTGGCCTTTTTTAAAAAAAATTCCCCACTTAATTGTCAGTACAATTATTATGAATATCTAGAAGCTGTAAAACACAGGTAGAGTACATATATCAATTTGCAAAGAACTGTTATAATCAAGTTATACAAAAGATTCCATTCTATGGTGTAGTATTCTAGCATGCCCAATGATCCTATATCTTGGTATAAATTCAAGTTCCTAAATTTTGTGTAAATATATCATGTATAGAGTTTTAATATCAACTGGTAATAATATTGGTCATTAAATGTTTGTTTTCTACTATACTTAGTAATTAAATGACAGTCGTGTACTCAAGAACTTGACATTTGATGGGTAATGATTATTTAGAGACATTCATTATGAAATTTATCCACATTTCCATAAACATCAAGATTAGCCAGGTTAATATCATTAACCAAGTAGAAATTTGCCAATTTAAATTCAAACTTTGCCAGAAATATGCGTATCTATACACTATAGATGTAGACAAATATTTAGAGACCATATGCTATTTATTGCTCTTTACATAGAATTATCCCCCTTAAGAATTTAAGAAAGCTATTTTCAACTATACTTTTCTTTAAATTAATAAAGGGGAAATTGTTTTGTACTTTCACATCCCCCATGACACAAATATACCTAACACATAAGACTATGTGATCACAGAGATGAAACAGACCTTAGAAGTGATCTTCTCCAACCCCCTCATTTTACACATAAGGAAGTTGAAGGCTAGAGAAGTGAAGCCCAAGAGTCACACAGTGAGTAAATGGCTGAGCCAGGATTGGAAACCAAATCTTCTGACTTCAAGTTCAGGAACCCTTTCTATTCCAACATTCTGCTTCCCATTATTCAATAAGTCAGTCTATCAATGAACATTTATTTTCGGGGGCTGGGGGGTGGGGTGGGGGAACATAATCAGGACTGAGTGACTTGCCCAGGGTACACAGCTATTGTTTTCCCCCATTGTCTTTTTTTTTAATGAAATTATTAAACTTCTACTATGTGTCTGGCACTCTGTTAAGCATAGGACATACAAACATGTGCAGAGCTGTGTACAAACAAGTTATGGAAAGGATAAACTAGAGATAATCAACAGAGAAAAAGTGCTAGAATTAAGGGAGACTGGGAGAGCCATCCTGTAGAAGGTGGGATTAGCTAAGACTTGAAGAAAGCTAGAGTATCTGAGAGGCAGAGATAAGGAGGAAGAGTATTCCAGGCATGGGAAATAGCCAGTGAAAATGCCCATAGACAGCCACTGGAATGTCTTATTCGAGGAACAACAAAGTCAGCATCACTGGATCATAAAGTACACGGGGAGGGTTGGGGAAGAGGGGGTGAAGAGTAGAAGGGAGAGTTTACAAAGCGCTTTGAATGTCAAAGGATTTCATATTTTATCTTGGTGGTGATAGGGAGCCAATAAAGTTTATTAAATGGGAGGGGGGGAGGCAGGGAAAAGGCAATGACATGGTAAGAACTGGTATCGGGCAGCTAGGTGGCGCAGTGGATAGAGCACCGGCCCTGGATTCGGGAGGATCTGAGTTCAAATCCGGCCTCAGACACTTAATGATTACTAGCTGTGTGACCCTGGGCAAGTCACTTAACCCCAATTGCCTCACCAAAAAAAGAAAAAAAAAAAGAACTGGTATCTAGGAAAATCAATTTGACATTTGAATGGAAGATGGACTGAAAGGGAAAAAGAATTGAGTCAGGAGCCCAAACAACAGACTATTACAATAGTCCAGGTCTGAAGTGATGTACTAAGATGGCAGCAGTGTCACAAGGGAGAAGGGACATATATGAGTGATGAAGGTAAAGTCAATAGGCCTTAGTAATGGATTAGATGTGGAGGGTAAGAGGGTGGGATGTTGTAAATGACAACTAGGTTGCAAGCCTTGGTGACTGGAGGAATGGGAGTAACTTCAACAATAATAGGGAAGAAGAGAAAGATAATGGATTTAATTTTGGGCATGTTGAGTTTAAGATGTCTTGTGGAATTTCCAATTCAAGATGTCTAATAATGCAGTTGGAGATATAAGACTGGAGGTCAGCAGAGGTTACAGCTGGATAAGCATAGCTAAGAATCACTGCATAGTACAATTATCCCTTCTTGTAGCACCCCCACAATCTAGAAAATCTATATAAAATCTTTTGGCCTTCCCTTCGTACCAGAGAAGTCGCCTGAATTATTACATAGTATGAAAAGATATAATATATTGATATTATATAATACTGTACATATTTTATGAATTTTGAGTTTCTAAACTTTTTCTGTGTCATCTGCAGGCCTTCACATGTCATCTGTGGCTTCCACAAAACTCCCCCAAAATTCCATTTAATTTCTTCTGCCTATCTGCAATATATTGAAAGCAATTGAGGAAAGTCACAATGTGGAAAGGATAACTATTGTAATTAATTCTATGGGAGCTGATAAGACTATCAAGCAAAATGGTTGTGGTTGTGGTTACTGTTCCTTCGTTCTCAAAGAGGACCGTGACAGATGTCATGACTTCCAATGAATTGGATTTAAGTGAGGAAGGTCTGTGCAAAGTCACCAGCTTCACTTTCTCCTCTGGAGCCATATGGGTCCAGTGGCAAGATATATTATAAGGACAACTGGAGACGGCCCCAGATGTTTAAGGCAATTGGGGTTAAGTGACTTGCTCAGGGGCACACAGCTAGTAAGTGTCTTAGGTCACATTTGAATTCAGATCCTTCCAACTTCAAGGCCAATGGTGGAGTGCTCTATCCACCTTGCAACCCCATCAAGCAAAATGACAGAAAGGGAGAGAGAAAAGACTCCAGTACAAAGCCTTGGGGAGAGGACAGCTAGGTGGTGCAGTGGATAAAGCACCAGCCCTGGATTCAGGAGGACCTGAGTTCAAATCCAGTCTCAGAGACATGACACTTACTAGCTGTGTGACCCTGGGCAAGTCACTTAACCCTCATTGCCCCGCAAAAAACAAACAAAAAAACAAACCAAAGCCTTGGGGAACACCTATATTTAGTGGGAGTGATTTGAATGAAGATCCAGCAAAGATGACTAATGAAGAGTAGTCAGATAAGGAGAGGGAGAAACAGGGAAGAGTAGTGTCATAAAAACCCAGAGAGAAGATCCTATCAAGGAGAAGAAGGTGATTGATAGTATCAAAAGCTGTTAGAAATTCAAAGAGGATATAAACTGAGAAAAGGTCATTTGATTTGGCAATTTAACACATAGAAACTTTGAAGAATACAGTTTCAATTGATTAAGTTCAGAAACCATATTGTAGAGTTAAGAGAATGAGAGGAAAGAAGTGAAGGCACCTATTGTAGAAAGCCTTCTCAAGTAGTTTAGCCTCAAAAGGTATAAAATTAAAAGGTATGGATGGATCAAGTGAGGATTCTTCTGATGGGGGAGACATCAGCATGTTTGTAGAAGTAGCCAATAGACAAGAGATTGAAGAAAAGTGAAAGTTAGAATAATAGAGGGGTCAATTAATTTGTTGGAGAAGACAGGATGGAATGGTATCACTTGCACGTGCAAAAGTGTTAGTCTTGACAAGAAGGCTACTTCATTACATGAGACAGAAGTGAAGGAAGAGATAGTGCCAGAAGTCATCTGGGAAATACAAGATGAAGAGGAGGAAAAAAAGAAGTTCTCAGTGAACTGCCTCAATTTTTTTTCAACGAAATATGAGTCAAATTTCTCAGCTGAGGGGTTGAGGGTAGGCGAGCCATCAGAAGTTTAAGAAAGAATGAAAAGATCTGGAGAAGCCATTGTGGTGAATGGAAAACTGAGTCAGGAAGGTGTAAAAGGACTGCACTACTGCAGTGAGGTCTCAGTTGAGGTAATGTTACATAAATGTGTAATGGACTCAGCATGGTTTCATAACTTTCTCCAACTTCATTCAACAGCACATGAGTAGGGGCAAAGGTAGAAGATGGTGGAAGTAATTTAAAGTTGCAGCTTCACAGAATAAGACTCACGTTAAGATAAAAAGAGCAAAAGAGTCAAGAGAAGAGGGCAGTGCAGGGCTGACCTGGTTTAAAGTACACTAAGGGGTTAAGATGGGGAAGGGAGGAGAGTGTAGCCAGGGCAGGAATTTTAGCCTGGGAAAGAACTAAGGGGTCAAGGTATGGGAGGTCATAGTGAAGATAAAGAACAAGATTCTTAAGATAAGGGATTTTTGGATTTTATAAACATGGAATGTGAGCATTTGCAGCTAACAGCAAGATCAATGGTATGGTTTATCTCTGTGCATAGCTGAGGCATAGTGAAGGAGAAAGTCATAGGAAATGAGTGAGCCTCAGAACTGGAAAATAAGGAAATTTGAAAGAATATCAATATGTATGTTGAAGTCCCCTAGTTGAGGGTAAATATGATAGGCACAGGGGATATTTTTAAAAAAGAGATTTCTGTCATTCAAAAGTGCTTACAATATAGTTGGGCAGGTAGGGCTTATCTTTTTTTCCCCCTCAAATCAGAGCAATACATATGCTAAGTGTCAATTGAGTGATATAATGTTATAGGTGTTTAGAGTAGGATTGGTGGGGGTCTTTGTTCTTGATAAAATGGGAGGACTGAATTACAGTGACCTCTAAGGTCCCTTTATGATTTAACTCTCCAGAATACTAGAAGCGAATGATAACCAAGGGCCAAACTGATTAGGGAACATTCAATGGAGGACATGAAACTTATGCTGGACATTGCTTAAAATTCTAGGATTTCTAAGGTTTCTCTGGATCCAGTGAATCAGGATAGTCACAGAAGTAGCCAAACTCTAGTTAATGAACCAACATTAGAAGACCTATCTTGCTCTACTGTAACATGGCCAAAATATAATGAGCTATATTGAGTCCCATAAGCTGTTAAATTTGAAGTTAGAATATTTTGCTATCCCCAAAGTATATTATTGTATAATATCTATGTAAGAGAAGTAGGTCCTACTGAATTAAGGGCCCTGAAAGTATAAACTAAATTTCAATTAATTGATATTAAGTATCTACTATGTGCAAGACACTGTATTAGATGCTATACAAAATACAAAAATAAGTCTACAAATCAATCAATAAACACTTATTAAGCACCTACTAAACTACACCAGATGCTGTGCTAGGTACTAGGAGTACAAAGCCAAAAAAAATAGACTCTGACCACAAGAAGAAGACAAGAGGGAACATAAATATGTAGGAAATATAAACAAAACAAGTACAAGGCAAATGTTGGCAGGGAGGGAATTAAGAGAGTGAGAAAGTGGCTAGGATAAAGAAAGACCTCATATAGAAGGTGAAATCTGATCAGAGTTTTGAAGATGGAAATCTATGAGGCAAAAGTGAATTAAGAGTGCATTCTAAGTATGGAGGACAGTCGTGGGAAAGAGGCAGAGATGGGAGATGGAGTGTTGTCTGAGGAGCAGTAAGAAGGTCAGTTTGGCTGGACTGTAGAGTGTGAGAAGAATTACCGAATAAGTCTAGAAAGGTAGGTTTGGGAGGAAATTAAAAGCCACTGGAGATTGCTGAGTAGAGAGCTAAATATAATATAAACATATTTAATTTTATATATATGGAGAAAGAGAGAGCGCGCGAGCTCGAGAGCACGAGCTGCATTTTAGGAAAATCAGCTGTGTGGATAACAGATTAGAGACAAGAAACACTTAAGGCAAAGACACCAATTAGGAGAGATGGATGTCTGAACTAAGGGGATGGCTGAGTGAGTAAAGAGAAAGGGGTAGAGAGTAAGAGACTTTGTATAGGTAAAACCATGAAATGTGACAAATAAATGCATATACAGAGTGAGGGAGTGAAGGGTTAAACATAACATCATGGTAGGAAACCTGAGAGAACCAGAGAAAAATGCTAGTACACGTGACAGAAATAGGAAAATTTAGAAAAGAGGTGGATTTGGGGAGAAAGATAATGACTCCAATTTCTGACATACTAAGTTTGTGAAGTCTAAAGGAATGAAGTTTGAAATATTCAAGTAGGCAGATTGAGATGTTACTGAAATTCAACATAGACTAGACTTGAATATAAATCTAGGAATCATCTGCATAGAGGCTAATTAAACTCATGCAAAAAGATGAAATAAGAGAGAGTAAAGAGAAGAGGATTCAGGTCAGAACGACAATTTAGGGAGCACAAAATATGGATGATGAATCAGCCAGCAAAGGAAGACTAAGAAAGAAGCAGACGGCAGTATCATAAAAACCCAAATAATATACAAGAGGAAAGGGTGATCAAAAGTGTTGAAAACTACAAGAATGTTGAGATGGATAAAGATTGAGAAAAGACCATCACATTAGGTGAGTTCTCTCCAATAACTTTGTAGAGAGAGCAGTTTCAGCTGAACAATGAGGTCAGAAGCCAGATTGCAAAGGGCAGAGATGTGAGAACAGAGGAAAGAGAAGTAACATGTGTTGACAACTTTTTCTAGTCTCTGCTCTCAAGGAAGTTACTACTGAGTAAAGGTTAGTAAAGATTACAAAAATAATAGCGGACATTTGTATAGTGCTTTAAGGTTTGCTAAGTACTATGCATCCATTATCTCAAATGAACATGTTGAGTGCCAAGAGACATGGGAGACATAATGTACTAAAAATATGATAATTAGCATATAATAAACAATAAGGAACAAACTAAAAAACTTGTTCTTGATTATACTGACACAGTAATTTGCTTCCCCTTTAAAATCTAGATAGTGGTACTGTTGTGGGAATGCAGCGGGGACCCCCAAAGAAACCTAAAGATCCCAACCCCCCCCAAGGAATCCTTAAAACTGACTTGCTTATCAGTGTACCAGGGTCATGCCACACCTTATCCCTGAGGTGCTTTTCCCTTGGGAAAGTTTTAAGGGAATTAAAAAGCAAGAAGAAATGCAAAAACTGGGGCCAGATAACTGAGGGGTTCTTTGAGAATGGGGTATCAGTAGTCTACAAGATGATATGCAGGAGGGGGGCGCTAGATGGCGCAGTGGATAGAGCACTGGCCCTGGAGTCAGGAGGACCTGAGTTCAAATCCAGCCTCAGACACTTAACACTTACTAGCTGTGTGACCCTGGGCAAGTCACTTAACCCCAATTGCCTCACTTTAAAAAAAAAAAAAAAAGATGATATGCAGGCTATAGATGGATGCTGTATATTCTGATTCCCTCCCCTTTCTTTGTTTCATAAAGAAATATAAAAGACTAGGTCTTCTCTTACTCCAGTGAGACAAATTTCCCATAGTGAGTCTGTCTCCTGGCCATATTCCTTCTTCCTAATAAATCTCTTTTTATTTTACAAGATTCATGATGTGCCTCCAATTCTTTAAGTGAGCTAGCCCCTCCCCCATCCAGGTCACAAGTCCCCCCAACAGTACTATTCTTAAGTAATCTATTACTCCTTATGGGCAGGTGAGAATTACAAGGACTTTAATGCCAGAAATTCTTAATATAAAGGTACTAAGAGTGAACTCAAGCACAGCTAGGTGGCGCAGTGGATAGAGCATTGGGCCTGAAGTCAGGAAGATTTGGATTCAAATGCAACCTCAGATACTTATTTAGCTGTGTGGCTCTGGGCAAGTCACTTAACCCTGTCTGCCTCAGTTTCCTCACCTCTAAAATGATATGGAGAAGAAAATGGCAAATCACTCCTGAATCTTTGCCAAGAAAATCCCAAATGGGATCACAAAGAGTCAGAAGCAACTGAAACAACTCATTATCAACAATAAGAGTGTGCTCACCTTTGTTCACAGATTGCTTATTCAACTCTTCCCCTCTAAAAAGCTTCCTGTTTCTTAATTTGAGGGTATTCAAACAGGTTATACCACAGTGATTTTTCTCTAGTGATAAACATATAATTTGGTAAAGAAGAGTATTAACACATGAAAAAGCAACAATTGTTTTGAGAGTTTATATAAAATTATATATCGGTATTTTTTAAAAATCAAGCCCAACCTGTGGAATAGCAATAGCAAACAAAAAACAACTAACAATAAGTTATCTTAAAAAAAAAAAAAAAGAAGGGGCAGCTAGGTGGCACAGTGGATAGAGCACCGGCCCTGGATTCAGGAGGACCTGAGTTCAAATTCGGTCTTAGATACTTAATACTTACTAGCTGTGTGACCCTGGGCAAGTCACTTAACCCCACTTGCCTCACACAAAAAAAAAGAAAGAAAGAAAAAAAAGAAAAGAAAAGAAAAAAGGAGAACAATGAAAACATTTATGAACTGCAATGAAACCACAAAACAGGCAATTCTAAAAATGTCCTATTACAACAATTTAAGTACTTAAAATAATAGATTGTTTTTCAGGGCAGCTAGGTGGTGCAGTAGATAAAGCACTGGCCCTGGATTCAGGAGGACTTGAGTTCAAATCCAGCCTCAAACACCTGATGCTTATTAACTGTGTGACCCTAGGCAAGTCATCTAACTCTTATTGCCCTGCCCCCCAAAATAGATATCTATATAATATATATCTTAGTTTTTCAAACATTAATACTGGCAAATAAATCTGAAAAAAAAAACTCCAAAATAATGATCATGACAAAGAGAATTGTCCAGAGCATGAATTGTTTTAGTCTTATGAGTCATGAACTCATGGAGGTGTAAATGGGTTATGACTGGATAAGTAATAGACAAAGAAAATAATAGTGACTAACCCTTGGTTGACCCCTTGGCCACAATAATTCAAACTATAAATTTAAAACTTCATTTGGAAAAACTTCCTAATGGATACATCTAGATCCTAGGGAGGATGATTAATTCAGTTAAAATACTACCAAAATCCCAGAAAGATTCTTCAAATGACAGCATACAATAAATACCCCCATCAACAAAAATGAAAAGAGGTCTTCATCTTGAATAATGTCAGATTCAAAAGTTTTCTTAAAAAGGGAAATAATGTCAGCTTCAAAAGTGAGAATATTCATAACCCTATAATCTTCATGGGTTTTTCCTGTCTAGAAAGTTCCCAGATTATGTCAGTGTTACCCCAGAAAGTTTAACTTCCATATTACAATATAAATAACCAATAAGAATTTGTTTGCATCTCTGAGACCTACATGCCCATCTCCCTCACTCCAATGTCCACTGCCACATGCCTTATTACACGTCACACCAATTTAGTCCAAACTAATAAAAGAGCCTCAATGCGTCACCCCAAAATGAGGGATTCCTTTTATCCACATTCCTCTGATCTCCCTCTCCTTGCACTGAATGTACAAATGTTGGGCTGTCAGAATTGAACATACCACTGGACATGTGATTATGTAAGCATTTGACTGAGCTTGGGCACCACAGTGAACAAATGAATGAGCCCATTAGTGTGCATGAGTACAAGCATGTGAGTATACAGGTTATCTGTGAGGGTAAAAGTGGGCAGATGACTATGTCATAAATCCATGCTGAACACCAGTGAACCTCACTGAACTTAGAACAATGGGGTGGCACGGTGGACAGAGTGCAGGGCTTGGAGTCAGAAATTTATTGTTGTTCCATCTCCAGCTCTTCATGATCCCATTTAGGATTTTCTTAGCAAAGAGCCTGGAGTGGTTTGCCATTTCCTTCTCCAGCTCATTTGACAGATGAAGAAACTGAGGCAAACACGGTTAAGTGACTTACCCAGGGTCACATAGCTAAGTAAGTGTCTGAGGCTGGATTTGAACTCAGGAAGATAAATCTTCCTTAACTCCAGGCCCAGCTCTACCTACCATGCACCCTTTTGCTTCATCTATCTGAACTCGGAAAGACCCGAGTTCAAATCCCACCTGAAACATGTACAAGTTGTGTGACCGTGAGCAAGTCCATGAACTTGTTTGCCTCAGTTTCCTCATCTGTAAAAATGGGGACAATAACTTACTTCCAAGGTCTGTTGTGAGGATCAAATGAGATGATTGACTGTTACAAGGCACTTGGCACAATGGCTCACATAGGGCTATATAAATGCTAGCTGCTGTTATGACTGGGAGCCTATGATGGAGCCTGAGACTGGCAGCTAACCAGCGCTGGAGCTTGCCAAAGAATAAAAAATAAGCCTGTGTATTTTAATGACTCAGCCCGTGAATGTGAACTCGAGTGGGTGTAGGACTGAGCTTATGAATGAGCCTCTGAACGGGAGGATGATTGAGTCTCTGAGCACAGTAATGACTAAGCGTGGGCAGAAAGGGGCCGGAGCCGCCTCCCTAACACCAGAGTGACTAAATGTGAGATGACTGAGCCCCCCTCAGCTGGGGGATGACTGAGCCTCCCTGGGAGGGGGGGGGTGAGGATGATTGAGGCTCCCGGGGGGTGAAGATGACGGCGCTTCGGGGGCGATGCCTGAGCCCGGCCGTGGGGGCCCCCGGGCCAGAACCTGGGCGGGTGCGGGAACCGGGGGGAGCGGGTGGCGGCGGGCGCTCGGGTACCTTGTTGAGGTGGGGGTTCCGCGTCAAGTCGTAGCCCCGCTTCTGGGTGTAGAGGGTGTGAACCGCGGGATCCATGGCTGCCGGGTGCGAGGGGCGGGCGGCTCGTGCGGCGGCGGCTTCTGGGAGGCTTCGCGTGCGCGGGGGGCGCTGGGGGCGCCGGGGGGCGGGACGGGCGGCGGCGTCGGGAGCGTGGGGGGGGAGCGCGCGGCGGCTGCCTCGGCTGATGCTGCAGGAGCGGCGGCGGCGGCGGAGGCGAGAGGCTACGTTGTGACCGCTGCTGCACTCCTGGGGTTGTAGTCGCCGCCGCGGCCGCTGCGGGGAGGGCCCCGCGGAGGAGGGGGCGGGGACGGGGGTGGCAGCACCGGGAGGAGCCCCGCCGGGCCGAGGCCGGAGCCGAGCCACTGTCCTCGGCCCGCCCGCTTGCCCGCAGCGACGAGGAAGCGCTGAGTCATAGTCGGCCTTGGGGGGCGGGGGGAGGAGGAAGGAGGAGGCCAGCGCTGGCCCCTGCTCAAGTTCACTGAGGCCACGGAGGGGTGGGGGAAGCAGGCTAGGTCTGCGAGCGAGCGGAGCATCCTCGCCGCCCCCAACCCCCCAAGCCGATCCCTGTGGGGCACCCTCCCCGCCCACCGCTACCGAACCCCGCTGCCCACCACTTGTGGCCCCAGTGCCCCAAAGGCTAAGCCGCAACACCCGCCCTCCCACCTCCTTTAAAACAAAACACCATCTGTGTATTTTATCTCCTGTGCCCATTTATTCGTTCTGTTTTCTTTTACTCTATTAAAGGGACTCCATGCCTGTCCCTCCCTATTTAGGTTTGGTGCTGGGGCCTTGGGCACGCTCCCATCTCCCTCCTTGTACAGAGCTGGAAACCAAGGAAGGTCCTGGGTAATAACATTTAGAGCTAGAAGGGATCACAGAGCTCAACTCCCGTCCCTCCCCCACCCACTTCGTTGTACAGAGTTGGAAACTGAGCTCCAGGATAATGACAGAATTGTCTGGGAGGGAGCTCAGAGGACATCTGGTCCTTAGGGAATCATGCGTATAGAGATATAGAACTAAAGAGGACCTCAGAGGCAATCTAACCCAACCCCCTTCATTTTACTGATGAGGAAACAAACACAGATAGACCAAGTGACCGGCACAGAGTCTCTAATCATCAGAGCAAGGACCTGAGCCCAGTTTCTCCAACAGCACATTTGCGGGGGGGGGGGGGGGGGGGGGGGGGGCAGGGTTCCACTACACTCCATTACCTCCAGTAATAAGTGGCAGAACTAGCAATCAAACCCAGGTTACCTGGCTTAATGATTTATACGCTATACCGTGCTAAGTGCTTGGGTTGCCGGAGCCATCCAAATTTGGGGTGAGGAATTGCTAATGGAAATGTAATAAGTCTAGTCAGAAGCCAGAATAGAAGAGGCTCAGAGAAGAAATCATGAAGCCTGAGAAGATGGGGGGGGGGGGGAGAGAGAGAGAGAGAGAGATGAATTATAATGTGAAGAGAAATTAAGGCCCAAGAGAGCAGGTTTATGAAAAATGAGACCCTTAAAAAAAGATGAAGTGTAGGGCATTTAAAAAGCCATAGAAGTGCAGGAACCCAACTTTAATTTTCCTTTCAGTTTCTTGTTATTCGGGTCCTTTCTTCCCAAAGGATCTCTGGCATTTTCTCGGATCTTAAGGACATGAAACCATCTTCAAGGCCAGCCATCTTTTGGTGGAACAAGGTGGGAGCTAAACCTAGTACATGATGTTTCAGACATGTTTCTAGTGGGCAGGTATGGAGGAGGCTAAAAGGATTAACAGATAACCTATCAACTATAGCTAAAAAGTTATTAACAAATAACCTGATATTTGATCAATAGTAGCTAAAAAGGGTTAACAGAGAAACTAAGGTTTGTGTTCTTACAGTAACTGAGAGGGTTTGTCCCTATTGACCCTCACCATCAACAGAGAAAGTAACTAGGGATTATTAACCGTTAATAGCCATTAATATTCCTAGATGACAGGACACCTAGAAACTAGATCTTAAGTAGAGATATCATTCATAAACACAGACCCTCTGGGTCTGACAAGTTTAAGTATATCTTTAGGAACTTGCACAGAGAAAGCCAAATGTGTCCTTAGGTTCACCTTATAACCTAAACCCCCAAAACACACCTCCAGGGAAAAAGGTACCCACCTCAGTGGTTGTCTTAGGACCCCAGGAAGTCCAAAGTAGGATAAGACCCCCCCATGAACCTCCCACAAAAAGGAGATTAAGATAATGAGGACATAACTTACTTTTTCTCACTATAAATATAACCATTTTCTTTTCCCTATTTGAGACACCTTTGGGTGCTTCTCCCTGTGGTCAGCACAGTATTTTAATAAAGCTTGGGAAACTGAGTCTTGTAATTCTTTGACACACCTCAAGATCAATTTGATCAATTAAATCCCCACCACCACCACCACATCACAGGAACTGTCTTCTTATGAATGTATGTGTAGCACAGTTCCTCAAATATAACAAGCACATAACAAATGTATGTTAAATAACATGGGAAGACACCAGATTTAGGAACACCAGATGGTCTCTGAATTCAGAATTCAATTAAAAAAAAGAGTTCATGTATAAGTGCTTTACTATGCTAACAAAGAGGAAACATTGAAGTTGTAAGTCAAAATTATATGCAGTTTTGAAAGGGGAACAACTCAGTGTTGGAGCTAGATACCAAAGGCAATGTGGTATGGTAGAAAGAACACTTTTTGAGTCAGAGGTCCTAGCTGTGATTCCTCTGTTACCTAATACCTGGTTTGGAGATGGAACCTTTGATTTTATTAGTAGTATCTGGAAATACTGATGAGGAAACTCTTCTACCAAAGAAGATTTGCACAAGTTGTGCAACTTTCTCTTAAGAGTTTGCCTGGGTTTGGAACGGTACATACCCTTTGAAACAGCAATACCACTGCTAGGTTTATATCCCACACCCCCAAAAAGAAAACAAAAAGACCTATCTGTACAAAAATATTTATAGCAGCTCTTTTGGGGGTGGCTAAGAATTGGAAATCAAAGGAATGCCCATCAATTGGGGAATGGCTAAACAAGCTGTGGTATATGATGATGATGGAATATTATTGTGCTATAAGAAATGACAAACAGGATGATTTCAGAAAGTCCTGGAAAGACTTGTATGAACTGAGTGAAGTGAGGGAGCAGAGCCAAGAGAACATTTTGCACACTGACAACAATATTGTTTGATGAAGAATTGTGAATTACTTAGCTATTCTCAGCAATACAATGATCCAAGACAATCCCAAAGGACTACTGATAAAACATATTATCCACCTCCAAAGAAAGAACTGATATTGATGGAACACAGACTGAAACATGCTATTTTTCACTTTTTTTTCCTTTTATTCAAGTTTTTTGTACAAAATGACTAACATAGTAATGTTTTACATAATTGTATATGTATGACCCATATCTGATTACTTACCACCTCAGGAAGGAAGGAGGGGAAGGAGGGATAAAATTTGGAACTCAAAACTATAAATAAAAATGTTTATTTTTTTCTTAAAAAAAGAGTTTGCCTGGGACACTTCAAGGTTAAGTGACTTGAATGGCTGCCCAGTATTTGTCAGAGACAATGCTTGAACCCAGGTCTTCTTGACTTTGAGACTGGCTCCCTCTCCACATTGACTCTCCCGCTACCTGTTTTACCCTGGGCAAATCACTTAGCCTTTTGGGGGCCTTAATTTCCATATCAATAAAATGTAAGGATTGGAATAGCTAATTTTAAAGGTCCTTCCAAGTCTAAATCCTTTGATCCTATAACCTGTCCCAAGGGTTAAGCAAGTTGCATTTCAACAACTCAGTTAACCAGTCATGCCACAGTTTTACAGATGAGTTTTCAGTTTACAGATGTAAATGTTGACTCACTTTACCGATGACTTTTCATATCTAAAATTCTGTAATACATTTTTCTTTCTTCTTTGATTTGAGATTTCTGAAAGGATGAGTTTTGTAAAATTCACAGAAACCTGCCTCTTCTTTATACTTATTTTTGGATATACTCTACTTACCTATCAGAGAAAACTTGGTGTAATGGATAGTGTTGGCTTCAGACCAGGAAGCCCCAGATTCAAGCTTCTGATAGATTCTACCTTTGTGACCCTGTGCAATTCAATTCAGTAGACATTTATTTAGTGCCTATTCTATACTAGGCACTGTGCTAAGCACTGGGGATACAAAAAGAGACAAAAGATAGTCTCTGAGGAGTATACAATCTAATAACAGGAGACAACATGCAGACAAATATATGCAAAGGAAGCTATATGCTGAATAAATAGGAAATAATTGAAAGAGGGAAAGCACTGGAATTAAGAAGGGTTTAGGGATGGCTTTCTATAGAATTTCATAGGATTTTAGTCAGAACTTAAAGGACACAATTCACAACAATACTCTAGGTCAAAGGTGTCAAACAGGAGGCCAAGGGCCACATTTGATCCACAGAATTCCCAAGAGGGCTTGAACCAGATTAAAATGTAATTGGGAAAAAATTATCATGTATTTAAATGAAAATACAGGATAAAATATGTATTTTTACATAAATACATAATAAAGGTAACTAAGTGGCTCAATGGAGCCCTAGGCCTGGAATCAGGAAGACCAGAATTCAAATCCAGCCTCAGACATTTACTAGCTATGTGATCCTGGGCAACTCATTTAACCTCTGTTTGACTTAATCCACTGGAGAAGGAAAAAGGAAGCCACTCCAGTATCTTTGCCATGAAAACCCAATGAACAGCACTGGTGTGTTGCGGTCCACAGAGTCAGGAAGAGTCAGGCACAACTTGTGGGGTATGGCTGGGGCTCAGGTGTGTAATGCCCCTGTACCCAGATGAAAACTTGATACTGAAGAAAGTCATTGGCAGCTCCAGGGTGAAAGAGATGGAATTTATTTTTTTGTTTTGGGTTTTTTGGTTTTTTAGTGAGGCAGTTGGAGTTAAGTGACTTGCCTAGGGTCACACAGCTAGTAAGTGTTAAGTGTCTGAGGCTGGATTTGAACTCAGGTACTCCTGACTCCAGGGCCGGTGCTCTATCCACTGCGCCACCTAGCTGCCCCGATGGAATTTATTTAAAGGAGACTAACTAACCGGGGGAGTCAGTGTGTCCAGAGGGGCCATGGACATTGTGAATTTCTTTGGATTCCCAATTCCCTCCCATTCCCATCTGATATTTATACATGTAGGTTACAGAGGACGAGGAGCTTTCTTTGTTCTAACTAGCTTTATCCATTGGTTGCAGTGCTTGTGAAGAAAATGCTGATTTGTTTAAATGCTGCAGGAACTCCTTGTGCATAGTTAACTTATGCTATATGCCCCATAGGTATACTGTGTTCCTTATATGGATAGTCCATCCCTTTTGACCAAAAAACCAAGGGAGATTATATTCAAAAGGAAGTGTTGGGGACAGCTGGGTGGAGCAATGGATAGAGCATCTGCCCTGAGTTCAAATCCAGCCTCAGACACTTGACACTTACCAGTTGTGTGACCCTGAGCAAGTCACTTAACCACAATTGCCTCACCAAAAACAACAACAACAAAAGGAAGCGTCACTCAAATTCTTAGATGTTGTAGAGAAATAAAAAATAATGTGTATTTTTAATTAATTTTTTTGTTAAATGTTAAGTTCGAAACTGTCTCACTTCCTCTCCACTTCCCACTAGAGAAGGCCACCATTTGATACAGATATTTAAATATATGTGAAACCATACTATGCATACTTCTATTTATTAGTTCTTTCTTTGGAGTTGGATAGCACCTTCTTTCATAGGTCCTTTGTAGTTGATTTGAGTTATCTATAATACTCAGAATAACTTGGTTGTTCAGTTGTTCTTTGAATAATATTGCTGTTATCGCATACAATGTTCTCTTGGTTCTGTTCATTTCACTCTATTTCATTCAAGTCTTTCCGTGTTTCTTTTAAAACTCAACCAGCTCATTGTTTCTTATAGCACAGTAGTATTTCATCACAATCATATACCACAACTTATTCAGTCATTCCCCAATTGATGGGCATGCCCTCAATTTCCAGTTCCTTGCCACCACAAAGAAAGCTGCTATACATATTTTAGAACATATAGGTTCTTGTATTTTTTCCATGATTACTTTGGGAAACAGACCTAATAGTGGTATTTGTTAGGTCAAAGGGTATATACAGTTTTATAACTCTTTGGGCATAATTCCAGATTGCTCTCCAAAATGGTTGGATCAGTTCACAGTTCCACCAAAAGTATAACAGTATGCTTATTCTTCCACATCCCGTCCAACATTTGTCATTTTCTTCTATCATTTTAGCCAATTTAACAGATATAAGATAGTTACCTCAAGGTTGTTTTAATTTGCATTTCTTGAATCAATAATGATTTAGAGCTTTTTTTTTCATATGACTGTATTTAACTTTAATTTCTTAATGGAAAAACTGCCTGTTCATATCCTTTTACCATTTATCAATTGGAGAATGACTCATATTCTTATAAATTTGACAGAGTTCTCCATATATTTAAGATATGAGACCTTGGGGCAGCTAGGTGGCGCAGTGGATAGAGCACCGGCCCTGGAGTCAGGAGTACCTGAGTTCAAATCTGGCCTGACACTTAACACTTACTAGCTGTGTGACCCTGGGCAAGTCACTTAACCCCAATTGCCTCACTAAAAAAAAAAAAAAAGATATGAGACCTTTATCCGAGAAACTGTCTTTAAAGATTTTTTCCCCAGTTTTCTGCTTTCCTACTAATTTTGGCTACATTGATTTTATTTGTATAACCCCTTTTTAATTTAATGTAATCAGAATTATCCATTTTACATCTCACAGTGCTTTTTATCTCTTATTTACTCATAAATTCTCCTCCTAACCATAAGTGTGGTGGGTAATATGTTCTATGTTCTTCTAATTTTCTTATGATATCTCCCTTTATGTCTAGATCATGTAATCATTTTGACCTTATTTTGGTAAATGGTGTATGATCAATATCTTGGTCTATACCCAATTTCTGCCAGACTGCTTTCCATTTTTCCCAACAATTTTTACCAAATTGTGAATTCTTATCCCAAAAGCTTAAATCTTTACATTTGTCAAATGCAAAGTTACTATGATCATTTACTACTCTGTACTGTATATCCACTTTGTTCCACTGATCCATCATTTTGTTTCTTAGCCAGTACCAGATAGTTTTGATAATGACTGTCTTATGATATAGTTTAAGATCCATTACTGCTAAAACTCCTTCCTTTGCTTTTTAAAAAATTATTATTTAAGAATAATGAGTATTGGGGCAGCTAGGTGGCACAGTGGATAGAGCACCGGCCCTGGAGTCAGGAGGACCTGAGTTCAAATCCGGCCTCAGACACTTAATACTATCTGTGTGACCCTAGGCAAGTCACTTAACCCCAATTGCCTCACCAAAAAAAAAAAAAAAAAAAAAAGAATAATGAGTATTGAAAGAACATGAGTTTGTCAATTAAGAAGTTACTGGTAACCTTTGAGAGAATAGTTTATTATAGCAGAATAGTTTATTATACCAGAGAGGTAGAGATTGAATCCCAATTTCAAGGGATTAAAGAAAAAAACAGGGGCAGCTAGGTGGCGAAGTGGATAAAGCACTGGCCTTGGATTCAGGAGGATCTGAGTTCAAATCCAGCCTCAGACACTTGACACTAGCTGTGTGACCCTGGGCAAGTCATTTAACCCTCATTGCCCTGCCCAGAAAAAGAAAAAAGAAAAAAACAGTAGGAAACTACTGACAATTGGCATGATCAGGCCTTCTTAGTACTTCAGGTCCTCTTAGTACTTGAGTAAATGAACCATGTTGGACTAGGTTTAAGTTACTAGGTTAATAGTAGAAGAATATATGGCTAATAATAGGAGAAAAAATCAAAACACTAGATTTTTCTCCTTATGTTTCTGGTTATATTTTTGGCTTTGCCTTATATAAATGTAAGGATCCCAATAATGTCTTTATATCACATTTCAACCTGTAGCAAATAGTATTATAACATATGTTAACAAAGGCCTGATTGAAGTCCTAATGGGCAAAACTACTGGCTGTTAAGGTCATTAGTACCATGTCTTCCTAGATCAGTGAAACTGCTGTGGAAACTTACTTCATGGTGAGTCACTTAACTCATTTGTTAAGTTTAAGAAATCTGTATGGCTGACAATCTGTGAGCTTACTATTGTTCTTAACTTAGACCTATTTCTCTTTCTTCTGGGCAAATATCTGACCCTTTCATTTCAATTCAGCATTTATTAAACAATTTATGCAAGTCATTGTACTTTCATCCTTATTACTCTAGAAATATACTTTTAAAAATAAAAATTTAATAAAAGAATGACATTTAGAAAGTCACACAAACTCACTGTGCCATGGTTTATTTGTAAAATAGTAATAGTACATACTTAATATGTAATAATATCCACATGCTAATTTTATTATTATTAACAGGTGACATTATTTATAAAGTACTTTATTAATCTCATTTAAACTTCATAAAAACCTTGGTATCACTAGCCTTTATTGATTAATATTTTCTGTTTTGCAAATGAGGAAATAAAGGATTAGAGTAAGTGACTTATATATGGTAGACAGGCAAAGAGAGTAAGTGCTGGAGGTGGAATTCCAACCCAAGTCTCTTAATTATTAATGCCAACACTCTTTCCATTATGCTTGCTTTAAGGACACAGTTAGGTAATAGATGTGAAAGTACTTTGGAAATTATATAGTACTAAACAAATGTAAGACATTTTCTATTCATGCCAGATGTATGATTTTTAGTATTAGGGAAAAAATCTAAATATTGAATTTTCTCCTTAAGTTTCTGATTATATTTTTGACTTTACCTTTTATAAATATGAATCACAATAATGAGCCATCATACAAGGACCTTACCTTACCAAAAGAAAACAAGGACATTTATTTTATTCTGACTTCCTTTTATGAAGCCTGCTTTAAAAATTTGATCCCATGAGTCTTTCTCAAAACTTTCTTTGTACTATACAAAGTGAGATGTTTTTATAGAGAGCCCATTAAAGCAATCCCAAATATGTTTAATAATATTATTCCTTATGATTAAACATCACCTCTCATTGAAGGATCTTATAATTTTTATGAACAATTGAGACTTTATACTTTAGTAAACTCATTCTTAGGAATTAGCTAAAGTATGTGACAATTAAAATGAATTTGTCCTAGAAAAAAGCTGAGCTACTGTAGAACTGAAAGTACTAACATATAATGTTAAAGAAAAATAAACATATTTCCAAATCAGATTATAGCATTTCTTTGTATTTCATAGATATGAATATTTTGCAGGTCAAATCATGTCCCCTGAATCATGACTACAAGTGGTAAAATCCTAAATAAAAAGCCTGATATAAAATTTTTACTTTAAACCACTCCCCTATAAAGTAAGTGTTAATGCTAAAACCAGCTTTACAAAGAGATTCCAGAGTAATTAAGCTACTCCACTCCCCTCCCACCCTTCCTATATTTTTCTTGTGAAAAGAATTCCTGTTGTCTTTAATGACAATTTCACTCTGGGAAGAACACAGAGTCCTAAGCATTGGAAACCATTACATATTTCTTTGATGCTACTTTTCCTACTTTATAGGCTACTAGAGCACCAGAGAAAATTGTTTTGTTGATAGAATGTCAGTCAAGAAATGGCCTTTTTTCCCCTGACAGTTTCTATGAAGCATTTTAACTAGAAATACATAGAAATAGAAAACAAGGTCCCAGAAATCATCCCTTTTGTTTTTGTATCTTGTTAGAGACTGCAGTTTTACAGTTACTATGAAAAACTCTTCTCTGATATTTCCTTCTGGTGCTACTTCATGTCATGGAGGTAACCTCAGATTCTCACAATCCAGTGGAGGATTAGCTTTGGCAGATTCTTCCAAGGGAGAGTGGGTTACAGTACTGGCTCACTTGTTTCTGAGGACCAGACTACCTTAGTCTGAAGAGGCTGGTTACCAAGTGATAAAAATGTTTGTTCACAGCAACTTATAAAGGCTGTCTGTCTGCTAAACAGAGAAAGGGTTGTAATCTCTGTAGGTGGAGGGAGTGTCCCACATTAATGAAATCATGGCTCCTTGAAGTGTGGAAATAAGTACTTGTAAAAAAGTCCCTAATGTTTGCAATGGATATGATTCTAAAGCTAGTAATGAAGACTTGAATTTGTAATTGTTTGTTACAAAAGGCAAAATGGTCATTTCAAAATCACAACTAATTTTCCATTCCCAAAAGAAAAAATAATGCAGCATTCAATGGTCTTTTACAACACAGTATTTTTTATTTTAAGAGATGGTCTACTGTAATGAATCAATATAGTTTTTATGTATTCAGTGGAGTACTTTGAATAGTTCTTTTTATGACTTTATTTTCTTCTTTCTCTTTTCTTTATTCCAGATACCAAATTATTTGCTTAAGCAAATTTGGTCAAAACTTGTCCAACTGATACAAACATATGAGGTAATACAATATACACATACCAGAATTTGTGTTTACAAATGTATGTATACTTCATTGTAATCTGGGTAGCTCTAATCTTATTTCAACAGTGCCATCACTGCTCAGGTAAATGTTGGAACTCTTCTTATAGAACAGCCAGTTTGAGACACAAATATTCTATTACATTTCTCATTATTAGTTATTTTAAAAAAAACAGAAAATTAAGGTAGATTACCAAACAGAGTAACTTTTGGCTATTTGCAAACCCAAGATCCATCCTCAAAGAAGGGAGATTTGACGCCTTAAAAGGGAATAGATTCAAAAAAATTTATCTCAGACTTTAATAACAGTTCTAAAAAAAGGAATTCCAAAAAATGTTTTGAATGATAGCACTTTAGCAGATTATGTTGAAGAGGAAAACATACATTTGAATATATAAATTTTGGTTGCCATGGAGAAAGTATTCATCACTTACATCACAGTCAACCATACTAATAATGAACCTCTTTGTACTTACCTAGGCTGCTTCTCAGAAAGCACATATAGCATAATCATTAGAGCCATACCTCAAGGCCATATCCATACAATGCATCAGGGTAGGATATTATGGAAGATAAGTTCTGAGATGTTTGTTAAATCACTTTTGTATTTGTTGTTGTCAATTGTTTTTTGGTATCAGACTCCTTATGACCCCATTTGGGGTTTTCTTGGCAGTGATATTTGAGTGGTTTGCCATTTCCTTTTCTAGCTCATTTTACAGATGAGGGAACTAAGGCAAACAGGGTTAAGTGATTTGCCCAGGGTCACAGAGCTAGTAAGTGTTCGAGGTCAAATTCAAATTCAGGTTCTTCCTGACTTCAGGCCTGGCATGCTATCTATTGTGCCACCCACCTGCCCCCTATATTAGTATATAGTCAAACTAAATTTTAACTTTTAAAAAGAAGCACTTTGTAATCCATTGTAAATAAAGTATTACAATAATACTGCTTTTACTTAGCCCAGCACATAATAAGTCCTTAATATATTATTTATTAATTATTTTTAATCTCGTTTATATTTGGTGCTGAGATGTGGAATCACATAGTTTGACAGATGCTAAATATGCCATTCCCAACTGATTTACTCCAAAGTGATATTCATTATGATTATGATTATTTTATTTCTACTTCCCATTTTCTTGTCTTTGAAATTTTTCTTTTCAGTTGCCTATTTAAGTTGCCCAAGATTATTTTACGAGTTTTAGTATTCAGAATCTTTCTTCAAAGTATAAAGTACTTGAAAATAGACTTGACCTGATTTCTTTAGCCACAACTTAAGCCAACTTGCTTCCTAGAATGAATCATGAGTATGATTCAGGCAGGGACCAACAACCTATAGCCTGCATAATGAATCTGGCTCACTGTACACTTTCAATGGCATCAGTACCAGGCCAGATAACCTCTAGATTGAGGCAGCTATACTCAGATCCTTCTTTATCAGGAGGTAATAAATCTGAAGGGGAATTTGAAGTTGCCTGGTTAACTACATGTATAAATAGCTTTTTCCTGTTTTCATGGCACCATCCTACTTGGAAGATAAAACAGGAGAACTGGTTTTTCATTTTTAACATTCCTAATAACAAAAAATTGAATTCTGTTCAATACAGAATTAGGGGTAAGTATATTTTATTCTATTCTAATCCATTGAAAATTGGTGCCCCATATAACATGTTCATGGCAGTTCTTAATTAACTGGAATATTATGCTAACCAATGTATCTCATTCCCCAGCATTCTTAAGTAGAGTGGAATGGCCTCACACAATAATAATTGGAAACATCCAAAGGGTTCTTTATTGGAGCCAACATTGAAGGCCATTAAAACTATGTAGTAGTTGAGTAGACTTTATTAGTAGGATGTATTAAAAATAAAGTTGTTTTTTCTTAACTTGAACTAAGAATTAGGCTTTATAAAACAATTTGTAGTAATCTCTTAAAAATATTAATTTCCTTCCTTTTATTGCAAACATAATTTCCATTGACAATCTGCCATCACTTCATTACCACACTGCAACCCTGACTATAAACTCTTCATGGTAGCAAGCAATGAAACCAGTCACACAATGCAATCCTGATAATATGCTCAGATAAAATTCCTGCAGCCATATTCTGCCAAACACCTGTGTGGGTCCACCCTGCTCTGCCAGATCTGAAAACATTGTCAGAATATGTAGGTAAGTGCAGAAGTCACTTTAAGTGGGGACCAGAACTTCAGAAATAAATTTAAAATGGAATCTTGTTATTAGGAAATTTCACTTTCCTGGATTCAAATTTTAACATTCTACCTTAACATATAAGATCACATATATTAGTTGATATAGGCTCCCATTTAAAATTGATTGCATGTCCTATGATATTCCTGACAAAAAATAAACCAATTTATACTCATGGCTTACATTTTATTGTTAGTACATAATGTACAAAAAAGTAAATGGAAAATATATACTGAGTTAATAAAATAATTTGATAAATGTATCCGCTAGGTGGGGATCATATAGAATTAGGGTTAATCTGTAGCACTTAAACTGAGCATTAAAGGAAGTTACAAATCTTTTTTTTTTTTTTTTTAGTGAGGCAATTGGGGTTAAGTGACTTGCCCAGGGTCACACAGCTAGTAAGTGTTAAGTGTCTGAAGCTGGATTTGAACTCAGGTACTCCTGACTCCAGGGCTGGTGCTCTATCCACTGTGCCACCTAGCCGCCCCAGGAAGTTACAAATCTTAAGAGCTGGAGATGAGGAGGGCGACCTTCTTGTGTGAAAATATGTGGAGGGAAGATGGAATATTATGCACAGAAATAGTAAGTTTTACTGGCGTGGCACTTTTTTTTTTTTTGGTGAGGCAATTGGGGTTAAGTGACTTGCCCAGGGTCACACAGCTAGTAAGTGTCAAGTGTCTGAGGCCAGATTTGAACTCAGGTACTCCTGAATCCAGGGCCGGTGCTCTATCCACTGTGCCACCTAGCTGCCACCTAGCTGCCCCTCACATTTTTTCTAATAAAAAGTCTTTCAATAGACATCGGGTGACAACTCAAAAAAATTGATTGCTTGAGTAAATGAATAATTTTCAAATAGGTTTTTCTTCAAAATCTTCAAAATCCTCTCTAACTCCTTAAATTTTCCTTACTAGTAAAATGAAAATGATTATGCCAAAAAAGATAAGCCTTAAACATTCATAAATCAAAAGTTTTTCAACACTAAAGGTTGATATTTATGATAAAGAAGAAATTAATTGCAAAATGTTAACAGCAATTAGTTGATATTTTTAAATGAGACAGTCTTAATTGACAAAATACCTTTTGACTTAAGTATCAACCCATATCTTCGAAAAGGCTTTCTTGACTATCAGCCTATGGAATATATCTAGCTATAATGTCCCATGACCTACTACAAGGTTGTGAGAAGCCAGATTCTAAGCTTTCATTAGGCCCCAGGCATCCATCTGTGATGTATCCAAAAACTTTTCCAAAGTAAAATCTAAGCTTAATCTAACCTTTTAATGGCAGACCTCCAGGTTCTTAGTGTTTCTAGAGGAGAAAGACAGAGAGAGACACAGAGAGTGAAGTTATACAGAAGATTCATTCATGTTTGATGAAGAAAGCTTTTAGAATACACATAGACCAGAAATATAAAATTTGAAGGAAGATTTAGTTTGCCAGCAGAGGAAGGTTGCAACAGGGCCAAACCACTACCCCTGAAGAAATGATTGCATTTTTCAATAAATAGACTTTGGGCTGGTGAGGGAACTCATGGACATAGTAGAAAGATTATTCATTTACTTAAGCTTTTGGATATTTATAATAATCTATTTTACTACTTACGTTTTGAAATTCTGTTTTCAGCCTATGTTCCTAAATTGGTCAGTCTCCTTAATGATCATTGAGAAAAGAAAGGAAAATTATAATATCCTCCATGTAGAACTGTCTCTCTGAAGATTGTTAATATTCTAATTTAGGGCCAAACTAGTCTTTTATTAGAGAGAGAAAATGTGAGTTTGAGTAAGTGTCTAGGGCTAATGAGGTCACTATGGATTCACACATCCACTAGCTTTGGCTAGGAGAAGATGAAGGGGGATCCCACTAGACTTTTTTATTTTTACCACTTGGGGAATGAATATGCAGTTTCAATTGGAGAGGATATAAGGAATTCCTAATATGTCTTCAATGCAACTGAGAAGAAGCAGCTTCTGTGATGATGACAAGAAACAGTGATGATAGTTCTCCAATTTTTTCAGGTGTGACATGAGGCCTTTCTCCTATTAAAAGTTAAGATGAGGGGGCGGCTAGGTGGCGCAGTGGATAAAGCACCGGTCCTGGATTCAGGAGTACCTGAGTTCAAATCCGGCCTCAGACACTTACTAGCTATGTGACCCTGGGCAAGTCACTTAACCCCCATTGCCCTGCAAAAAAAAAAAAAAAAAAAAAAAGTTAAGATGTCTAGGTAGAGGCCATTTCTATTAGAGAGTTGGCCCATTTGAGCGCTAATGTATAAATAAAGGCCTTTGATACTTCTCCAAAAAAAAAATTAACAACAACAAAAAAGATGTCTAGGAAGTATGAGGTTTGTTTTTACCATTAGCTTCTTCCAAATGTCCAAGAACCTGGAGACACAAATTTCCCCTTCATAGCAGCTTTGACAACCTTGCTTCAAACTCCTTTAGTTTAAAAAGTGGTCCTATTTGCTTGAAAGGGTAGGGTAGTAAAAACAAGGAATACAAAGCATATTCTAAACAAAAAAAGAAACATCAGAATCTTCTCCAATTGGATAGTGAAAAGTTAGGCATAGCACTAATATTTTTAAAAGCAGTACTTAACGTTATGTTTTTTTTTTAAAGCCTTTGCCATTAAATTTAGGAATCACCTAATTTAGCAAAAAATCAGATCATTCAAAGTTTCACATACCAGCTTCTACACATTGGTTCATACTGATAAAAGGTCATCTCGTGATGACCTAAGGGTATTATATATATATATAATATATATATATTTACCCACATATATTACATTATATATTATATATATATATAACATTATATATTTTATATATGAGATATTGTTATATAGCTATAATTCGGTAAATTATTTAAGTTTAACTGTTATGCAGCTTGATACAAATCTCAATGCATGTATACTTTATTGCAGTTTTTTTATACATTATCTTTCTTTTCCCATTCTAGCCATTTTCAATATATGGAATTTATCTTCTATTTGTTGACTGAAGAAAGACATAAAACAGGAATGAAACTAATGCAGTCTTTATTTGAAACATTATTCCATATAAACTTGTATGTATTCTTCATCAACAAGAAAAGCAGATCTTCATAGTGAAGAACTAGATGTAGGGCAAATGACAAAAAAAATCAGGCCATATTTAAATTTAAATTCAAATGCAATAGGCACTGAGGTGTTCAACTGGTTCCTGAATAAGAAGGCAGCAATGTGGGTGAGAGAACATTTAAATCAAGATACTTTCCTCTGCAAAACTGCAAAACTCTACTCCTCTCCTCTCTATAATCCCAACCATCATCATTATCCTGAAAAAATATGGTATGATACAATTTATCCCAAAAGAGTAATGTTGAACTCTACATGATTCCCACAATGACTTCCATATTCCTCCTTCTTACATCAATAATAGGATGTCTTGGAAATCATCTTTTACATCCCATTTCTATTTATTAGAATATTGAGAATCTACAATATGTTCATTATAAAAAAAGGAAAATAATAATAAAAGGGTCAAAATTTGCCCAACTTAGAACTATCAAATTTTTAAATGTAAACAAATTAATAAGCATTTAAAATTCATTGTACACCAATCATTATATTTATAGTGTTCATGTTTAGAGAATTTAGAAATTTTTATTTAATTTAGAAAAACTTAAATTTCTAAAAATTACTGTTATAGGGTTGCTACTGTTATTCCAGAAGTATTTCTATTTAGAAAAGTCATTTGGGATGTTTAGGAAAACTATTGAACTAAAAAATAATTATTTTGAAAGAAACTTGATTAATTTGTTCCACTTAATAAAGTCAAATGGTGATGGAATTCTATAGTTGTATGTTCACAAGAAGGAACTTTTTGAAGAAAGTAGGTCACTAGAGAAACGAGAAACCAGACAGTTACAAGAATGTAAATGAAGCAATTGAGATGTTGGCAAGAATCCTTCCTTACACCAGGAATACTGCTTTGGATACTGTGAACTATTTGTATATTGCTCACATACATTCAAAAGGCCGTTTAAAAGGCAATTAGCTTTTAATGTCAAAATAGGCAGGCAATATGCTGACTGATCTTGATTGCCAGTTAAGGTGTATGTGAAATCCTACACATAGCCTCAGAGATTTTCAGTCTGACCATTCTTGATAAGTATACCTAGTCTCATGGATTCCACTTTAATAAAGCATGATTTGTTCCTGAACTCTGAGAAGTTTTTTCAAATGCTCTCAGAGCCAAGTCAGCAAATGTTTGCTCCTTCTCCTAAGATAGAATAGTTTATTTTTAAATCATATATTATAAAATAGTGTCAAGTAAATTGAAACAAATTAGCTTGTTTTTCCACTAATAAAGATATAACTGTACTCCTTTCCAATCCTATTTGTAGCCAAATGGCCATTTTGATATGAGATGAAGTAAGTCGGTAAGGAAAAAAAAATTCAACAAATAACTCTTTTTATTTTGTTTTGTTTTTGCAGGGCAATGGGGCTTAAGTGACTTGCCCAAGGTCACACAGCTAGTAAGTGTCAAGTGTCTGAGGCCGGATTTGAACTCAGGAAGTCCTGAATCCAGGGCCAGTGTTTTATCCACTGCACCACCTAGCCACCCCCAAATAACTCTTTTTAAAAGATATTTCAGGAATGAATTTATCATCATAGCACATGTCATACCCAAATATGTCTTAAATTTCCTATATGGAGAAATGGAGACAGAGGCATACTGAGGAAGGCTTTTAAATTATTTTAGAGCCATAAAAGTCTAATCAGCTTTCTCCCTTTTCATCAATACTTTCTCTTACTTATCCCAAAGGCATTAGGCTAAGAAAATGCAATCATTGGATTTTCCCATAGTATCCTATGGGCCAAGCCAAAGGAAGTAGGAGAAGCAACATGTATTAAATTAATTTTACATCCTGGGTATTTGGGTCATTGTTATTTTTATGGCAAAGTTAAAGAATATTCCTATGATCATAGAGTTAGCTAGGAGTCAAGATGGAATTATTAATTATCTTTCATAAATGTGTTAGCATTTGCTTATTCACTGAGCTATGTCTTTGATTAGAGAAATCATTTACTTTTCAAGCTGGAGAAAACTTTAGAGATAATTTTTCTTCATTCTATTAACCAATTTTCTATATTCTATATGCATAGATAATAAGCATGTGTTATATTAAAGATAAAGTAGACTTGCAACCAAAATAAAATGTTATACATAATCTATGTTCCTGGTGTTCTACACTGAGAAAGGTAATTCTAACAGTATTTCTTGGCCTGTTATAGAGAGGAAGTCCAGCAGAATTATCAACATGCACATAAAGCCTAGTATATAGAAAGAATTGGTAATTTTTAGTTGAATGAATGGATCATAACTTTATTTTCCTGAAATGGAATCAGGTGCAGATCCTATAGAGGTTGCAGTTAGCCAGTGTAAATATAGGGGCAATAGTTTGTTGTTGGCATTTCCCTTTCAACCAGGTCAATCAATGCAGAATGAGGAGGGCTACTAGAATATGCAGATGCAATGGAGTAGGACTCCTGTTGCAATGATACAGTGCGGCCACAGTGGTCTTTCTGCATCTACCTTTGCTTCAATCTGTATCCTTGTCCTTTGCTGGTATATCTCCCAACCCAAAAAGACGTACTGGAGGGTTTGTTCCCTAGGATACATCTTGAGTGTCTGTGTTTGTGTGAAGACTCTTTTATAGTCTTGGCCCTTGGAACACTAATAAGGAATCAGTTGGCAATTTGGTGCAGGTTCAGCTATTAAGTACCTGATAGAACCTAAGTCCATTCTCCTTCCCTCAAGGCATACTTCTGACAGTGTTCAGAAATCTGGCAAAATATTCACATCTGTAATTTGATATGAAATATATTTAATACTGAGTGACTAACTCCAAGGCAGGTAAGATGATCCTACTGGCATAATTGATAGAGTGCTATGGCAGCTAGATGGTATAGTGGATAGAGCACTGGCCCTGAAGTTGGGAGGACCCAAGTTCAAATCTCACCTCAGACACTTACTGGCTGTGTTATCCTGGGCAAGTCACTTAACACCAATTGCCTTAAAAAAAATCTGAGGCCATCTCCAATCCTGATATATATCATGTCACTGGACTCAGATGGCTCTGGAGGAGAGAATGAGGTTGGTGACCTTGCACAGCCCCTCCCTCACCCCAGTGTCATGGTCCTCTTCAAGAATGAAGGACAGGGGGCAGCTAGATGGTGCAGTGGATAAAGCACTGGCCCTGGATTCAGGAGTACCTGAGTTCAAATCCGGCCTCAGACACTTAACACTTACTAGCTGTGTGACCCTGGGCAAGTCACTTAACCCCAATTGCCTCACCAAAAAAAAGGGAAAAAAAAGAATGAAGGACAAACAACATCAACAACAAGATAGAGTGCTGGACTTAAAGGCAGGAGGACAAGCTCAATTCAACCTTTCCAAGCCTCGGACCAGTCTCCTCTGACTACAAGTTTTAAATGAGTTGTGATCTGCTTAGGAGGGGTTTCCCACAGTTAGGAGGTTACACTGGTCCTTGACATTTTATATATACTAGATGCTTCATAAATGCTTATTTATTTATTTTGGTATTTGTGTTTATTAACCAGTATGAAAATATACTTTTTGTTATTCTTTGAAACATGAATTTTTCATCATTATGATTTAAAAAACATATTAATAATCAATAACATTTTGTCTTAACTATCACCTAATGATTTTAATGCAAATTTCATCTTCTCATTAGGAAATAGACCCATCTATAGAAACCAAATAGTTATTCTCTAACATCAAGATAATAACTTTCTGCAAGTGAATAGAGGTTTTTTGGAGTCAGGAAGTTTGACTCCTGTCTCAGATACTCATTAGCTCTGTGACAGGGGGCAAGTTACTTAATCTCCTCAGCCTCAGTTTCCTCATCTGTAAAATGAAGTCAATAACAGCACCTACCTTACAGGATTGTTGTGAGGGCCAAATGAGATAACAAAACTTAAAAGCTCCATATAAATGCTAGCTATAAATATGATTTTTTCATTGTACTATAGACTGGACCCACAATTTTATTGGAATAGGAAACTCCCGATGAGTTTCCCAAACCAGGTCAGCCACTCTTCTGTATCTTACAGTCTTAGAGTTACCTGAGGCACTGAGAAGTTAAGAGACTTGCCCACAGTGGCCCATAGTCATTATATGCTAAAGGACCCGCTTTAATCCAAATCTTCCTGACTCATGCCAGCTTTCTATCAACTGTGCTGTGCTGCCTCTCTAGTCCAATTATTGTGGCAAGGATGATCACTAATAGCAACTAAACTCTGACTGCCAAAATGTGTAGTTTATTAGTTCATCCTACACCAAAAGATAGGTAATTTAAAACAAAAAACATTTTAAAAACAAAACACTGAAATCAGATTTACTTGAAAAATACTCCTTTAATATTTTTTTCACTTCTTCTAAGAGTTCAGCAGCATTATCTCTATAAAAAGAGTGTTCCTATATGCCCAATGGGCTATAGAACTGTGCATACCCTTTGATTCAGCAATACCACTGCTAGGTTTATATCCCTATTTATACAAAAAATATTTATAGCAGCTCTTTTTGGGGTGGCTAAGAATTGGAAATCAAAGGAATGCCCATCAATTGAGGAATGGCTAAAAATCTGTGGTATATGATAGTGATGGAATATTATTGTGCTATAAGAAATGACAAGCAGGATGATTTCAGAGAGGCCTGGAAAGACTTGTATGAACTGATGTATGGTGAAGTGAGCAGAACCAAGAGAACATTGTTCACAAAGACAGCAGTATTGTTTGATGAAGAACTGTGAATGACTTCACTATTCTCAGCAATACAATGATCCAAGACAATCCTAAAGGACTATTGATGAAACATACTATCCACCTCCAAAGAAAGAACTGATATTGATGAAACATAGACTGACTTTCATTTTTTTGCTTTTATTCAAGTTTTCTTATACAAAATTACTAATATGGTAATGTTTTACGTAATCATACCTGTATAACCCATATCTGATTGCTTACCACCTAAGGGTGGGGTTAAGGGAAGGAGGGAATCAGGAACTCAAAGCTATAAATAAAAATGTTTATTACTTAAAAAGAAATCAAAAAAATTGTGTTCTGTAAATTCCACAGCAAATTTATTGAAAGGATACTATCTTGCACATAATCATGGAATTTTAAAGCTGGAAAGGAAATTAGTCATCTGAACATGAAAATTTTTTTGTCAGTGTGGACTACATGACAAGATTTTCTTGAATAAACATCATATGTCATTTTAGCATCTAATTATTTCTCCTTAATCTAAAATAATCTTGAAATTATTCCAGTTAGTGTGTCAACATCTAAAATTTTTAAATCACCCAAGAGACTTCAAATTTTTATTTTATCTTCCTTAATACACCATGTCCAACCAAAGTAGATTACCAACTGTACCCCAGAGTAAATATTCCTCTTCATATTTTGGTGCATTCCAGTCCCATCCTTACCTCTCTATCTTAAAATCTTTCACTTCTTCAAGGCTCAGCTCTGGTGCTCCTTGCTAAAAGAAGCTTTTCCTGATATCCATAGTTGTTATTGTTCTTCCTCATATATACATATATGGGGGCATGTATGTGTGCACAAATATACATGCTGTACATATATGTTGTGTATATAAGCACATATAAATACATACATATGTATGGTATCACCTCAATAAAAGGTAAACTCCTTAAAGCAGTGACTTTAATTTTTATCTTTATATCCCCTGCATCTAACATAGGTTAGATACATAGAAGGCATTTAATGATTATTGAACTGAATTCAGTTCATTTCCATTTGCTATTAAGAGAAAATGTGTATGTGTTTGCAGGGGGAGGAGGAGTTCCTACCTTTTATATATAGATTACTCTGTTCTATACTTATTCTACTCCAAGACAGGCCTTCAATGTATATATAAACTTTGGTAGGATTTATATGCACAAAAGTCATTAACTCTTATCTTAAGAAGCAGATTAAAATTTTTTTTACCATGTCTTTTCTTAGATTTTATCCAAAAAATTAGTAGAACTTATTATTACATTTGAAATAACTGCATCAAAATTAAATTTATTCTGGCTGTTAAGAAAAAAAAAATAGTCATCAGTACCCTGAGAAGGGCAGAGTTGTTTCTTCAGCCAAGGAAGAATCAATCACTTTCTCATTTCTCCATCTTCAGGCCCATCCCTACTTCTTTCCCAGTTAGCAGCAGATATGGAGGGGATGGAAGAAAGGAACATGGCTATACTGATAGTGACTCATTTCTTGTTTGGGCCAAAGACTAGGACATCATCATGTAGTTTCTTTACAGAAGGTGCATATTCAAGTTTCTAAAAGTTGTAGAAATGTCATCCAAAAAGGTAGTATTTAAGGCAATATTTCAGAGGAAAATTTTATTTGAATTCTAGATCTATAAAATCTATCAGTTGTGGGTAGCATGGTATGGCAAAGAGAGCTCTAGATTTGTATTCAGAGTACGTGGGTACAAATGCAAGCTTTTGGGGCAGCTAGGTGGTGCAGTGGAGAAAGCACTGGCCCTGGAGTCAGGAGTACCTGAGTTCAAATCCAGCCTCAGACACTTAACACTAGCTGTGTGACCCTGGGCAAGTCACTTAACCCCAACTGCCTCACAAACAATCAAAAACAAAGAAAACCCCAAAACAAATGCCAGCTTTTTTACTTTGGACTTGGGTTACCCTGGTCAAGTTACTTAATCTCATTGGTCTTACTTCCCCTTTCATAAAATGGGGAATGGAAGAGGTTGAACTAAATTATTTCCAAGGTCTCATCCAGTTGCAAATCCTGCTATCCTATAAGAAAGAGAGGAGTTCAGGAAGGACGAAATTCCTCAAGAATAATCAAAAGTTGGTAGTTGATTGCTCCATAAACCATATCCAAATCATCATACTTAGCAACCAATTCCCTGACAACGAGGGATAATTCACAGCACAACCAAGAAAATGTTTTCATTCCTTATAATTTTCTTTCAAAGCCAAATGCTTTCCCACAGTCAGAAATGTGTATTTGGCCCCCTGAGAATTACTTTTATGCCAAGTTTGAAAGTCTTAATTCCAAACACTTCTCTTGAATTTTGGAAGCATACAAAAAGTCCCCAGAACATCGTTTTAATAGCTGAAGAGAAGAGATTTTCTTTAAACACTAAGAAAATCATTTCTGAACAAAGAAATAATAAGTGAAATGTCTTCTGACAAGCTTTTGTTTTTCAACAATGTGATGAAATATGGAAATTTGAAAGTAAAAAAAGACTTCCTCAAACAGTAGTTCTTTTGCTACCAGAATGCAATAACAAACATCCAGGCACTAATATGTAGTCTAAGAGGGGTTACAAGGTAGCGTTCACAACTTATCAAACAGTCATATCCCCAAACTTTTGATTAGTGGTTCTTGAGGGATTCGTTTTAGAGGTAACACCAGGTCTGCCCTTGATACATCTTTATCATTTTTATCAGACATCTTTATCAAAGTCTTAAATGAATACTCAATGTACTCCAATGGGATATGCTCATCATATTTGTTAGTGGTACGTCTGGAAAAGAAAACATACAACAGATGGCAAAAATCAGCAATATCTTCCATGTGTCCATATTCAGGATTAGGGACACCTGGAGTGGACTAGTTGGAAAACTTGGATGCAAATACTGACTCTGCTGCTTATTTTTTTCTCCACATAAAGTTTACACCTAGGGCTATTCCATGATGAAATGGGATGTTTCCTGAAGTAACTAATTCTTCATCATGGGACATAAAGAAGAGGGTGGATGTCCATCTTTTTTTTGTGTGTGGGGCAGTGAGGATTAAGTGACTTGCCCAAGGTCACATAGCTAGTAAGTGTCAAGTGTCTGAGGTCAGATTTGAACTCAGGTCCTCCTGAATCCAGGGCCAGTGCTTTTATCCACTGAGCCACCTAGCTGCCCCAAATATCCATCTTTCTGTCAAGAATGGTGAAGAAAGGGATTCTTAAGCTGTGTGGGAGGTTATACTTCAGTTCCAATTATGAGATTCTGTCATCTCTGTGATTCAGGAAGCTTCTGCATTCAAAGAGTTTCTTCTCCAATGCAATCTATTTTGTAGTTAACAAATGTTTAAATGTCTACAGTGTGCAAGACATTTGGCATTGTTATATGTCAACATTGCACTGCTTGATCAGTTGGTGTTGAAAGATGACAATGCAATATGTTACAAATGTAATGTACCATAAGAAATGACAACTACAAGAAATTCAGAGAAATGTAGAAAGACTTGTATATACTAATGTAGAGTGAAGTAAGCAGAAAGAGTAGAACAATATATACAAAGACTATAATCATGTGAAGAAAAAGAAAGTTGAACTTTGAATAATTGTAATAAGCAATATTGGTTACAGAGAACATATGATGAAATGCACTTGACAATGCACTTGATGAAATGAAGGTGAGGGGGTAAAGGTACTGAATGTTTCATATACTGTCATATACAGATTCTGTCGATTGGTTTTGATTAACTATTTTTCTTTCTAACAAGAGTAGGCCTAATTTAGGGATGGGTTTTCATGACACTATTCTCACCTTGTTTTCCTCCTATCTCTCCAACCACCCCTTCCAGTCTTCTTTGATGGTTCTTCATCTATGTCATACCTATTAAACATAAGTATTCCTTTAAAACTCTGTCCTTGGACCCCATTTAATTTAATTTCACTCTATTCTTTATCACTTGGTCATCTTATCAGTTTCTATGAGATTAATTATTGTCTCTATGCAGATGATTCTCAGAACTATATAATCAGCCCTATTCTCTCTGCTGAGCTGAGTCATATATCTAAGCACTTGAGCTGCAAAAAAGTCTCCAGTTACAAGTAATGTACATTCTAATGGGAGAAGAGGGACAATGGTCTTGGAGATAATAGGGAGTCATTAGAATGTACATTACTTGTAACTAGGATGATTGTGGACAAGAATTATACCACTTAAGAAAACATAGACATTTATTCTAATTTGGACCATTAAGAAACTTACCTACGTCAATGAAGTTAGTCACAGATACAATGAAAAAACAAAAAAATATCTGGCCAGTTGGTAAACTTCAGGACATAGTTTGTCTTGATTCCAGTTTACTTATACATTGCCCTCCCACCCTCACCCCCAAAATTGACAGAACAAAAATGATTAAGTAAAGCAAGTGTGGTTCACCCAAACAATCCAATGGAGTTTGCTTTTTAAAGCAAGTATTCATCAAGCTAATGGAGCAAATGTAGGTAAGTACAGTGAACACAGGATATGGAGTCAGGAGGGACCCAGGTCAAATCTTACCTTCCAAAACTTAGTATTGTAAAACCATAGGAATATTACTGTAACTCAGTCTTTTCCTTTGTAAACATTAATAGTTATGCCTGTAATAACTATCTCAACAGGTTATTATGAAATTATGGATGTAAAGAACTTTACTTATTTAGTGCTTTTATATTCTTTTATACTATTTATGTCTAGTATTTCATACTGTTTACATAGTTCTTATAAGTACTATATAAATGTCAGTTTTTGTTATTATTCAACACTATCCTAGAGAGATTGGAGGCAGAATTACTGAAATCAAATAAAAAAGCAAAGCAGCAATGATGGAGAAAAAGAAAGGCCAGAGAGAAGGAGAGACTATAGATGGGGTACTTAGAAATAGGTTGCATAACCAGACCCTGCTAGAGGGAACTTCTTATTGATGATGTGGGTTCCCTGCAGAAGTAGAGTCTCCAACTGAGCCTGATTGTTGTGTGCCTAAAGTGCTCCCTCTCCACTGAGACACACTTAGCAAGGAGCTCCTTTTTTTCCATTTTCCATTATGAAAGGATTTTGTTTTCCATTTTCCTCTTTCCAAAACACAGATGTGTGTCTTTGGTTTGATGTCAGCAAAAAAAAAAAAGGAAGATGGTTCTTGAAAACAATGCATGATTTATATAGCTACATCCTGATATCAGAAAGTACTTCAGAGGGCTCAATAATTCACTGTTTTAAAACCAAAAAAAAGTGTTTTAAATTCTTGAGGATAGTGTTATTGCTGGTGGTGGTGGTGAAAAGGAACTGTAGCAACACCAGCCTGGTGAAATAAATGGGTGGAACAGACCTAGGTAGTTGTGCTTATCAAGTACACTAAGTCTTGTACTAAATGTTTACAATTGCTGATTCCAAGAGTATTGACTTTTTGATCTGAGAGTTAGTATGTTTTTTGTTTTTGTTTTTTTTTAATGAGGCAATTGGGGTTAAGTGACTTGCCCAGGGTCACACAGCTAGGAAATGTTAAGTGTCTGAGGCCGGATTTGAACTCAGGTACTCCCGACTCCAGGGCCGGTGCTCTATCCACTGTGCCACCTAGCTGCCCCATCTGAGAGTTAGTATGAAAGCTGTAATTGTACCTAAGCTCAGCATCCTGTAAAAGTCAAAAACTGCATGGCAATCTGTGCCTCCTAACAATGAAGACCACTATTACTTAGGGCTTTTTAAAGCTTCAATAGCCCATGCCCTATTGTCTCAGGATGAATACACTGCCACAATTCATTCTTTTCTCCTGAACTGGGAATACTTAATAGCTCCTAGACACTCAAAAAAGAAGTGACCTTAGTCCAAAGTATTTTGAGTAGAGAGCAGTAGGCTTTCTGCAGGTAAAGTAATAATGAGATAGATGCGAAAAGACAAAATTTATTAAGCTTTCAGGTCAGGGTTATGCCTTTGTGATTGGGCGCAAAGCAAGCTTTAACATTCCTCTGGATAAGTGGAGAAGACAAAAAAGACTTTGAAGTTTTGTATGTTCTCTACAACCCACCTAGCCCAAACTGTTGTTGTTGTTGTCCTTTTGGGGACTTTTCTTGGCAAAAATAGTAGAGTGGTTTGCCATTTCCTTCTCCAGTTCATTTTACAGATGAGTAAATTAGGACAAACAGGGTTAAGTTACTTGCTCAGGGGTCACACAACTAGTGAGTGTCTGAGACCAGATTTGAACTCAAACAGATGAGTTTTCCTGACTTTAGGCCCAGTGCTCTATCCACTGTGCCACCTAGCTGCCTCCAAACCATAGTAACTAATAGTAATTTAGAATGTGCTCAGGGCTCAAAAAGAAAAAAAAATCCAAAAAACTTCCAAGTCTCAGTTAGTTTATGCTGGAACCAATTCTGATATTTCAGCTTCCTAGGAAAACACCTGGTAAATGTACTTTAAAGGTAATTATATAGCTTGGGTCATGGCAAACAAGATCAAATGGTAAAACTATAAGGGTAAAGTCTGTTCCAGAAGAGTGTAGAGTTACAATTCCATGGAATGCTGCCTGGTATTAGTTAGTGTTACACATATTCATTATCCAGCCTACTGACTCAACACAAAAAGTGTTTTTTAAAAAAAATCCTTTTGGATCAAGGAGTACCTTTCTGGTGGACTATCAGATTGAAAACCAACCACTGGAAGCTATTTCATCTATGAACCATCCAGGCAAATGGCTTTTTTTTTTTTAGTAAGACAATTGGGGTTAAGTGACTTGCCCAGGGTCACACAGCTAGTAAGTGTTAAGTGTCTGAGGCTGGATTTGAACTCAGGTACTCCTGAATCCAGGGCCGGTGCTCCATCCACTGCGCCATCTAGCTGCCCCGCAAATGGCTTTTAACAAGGGAGAAACAGGAAAGTTTCCCTGTTATAGACCATTCTCAGGTTAGAAGACTAGGAGTTTCTGAACTATCTTTGGGATGATGGAATTGAGTTTATCCCTGGAGTAGCAACTTGAGGCAGAATGTATTGCCCTTTTGTCTTTGTATCCCCAGACTCATAGTGCCTAGCAAGTAGTAAGTCCTTGATAAATGCCTGTTGATTGGCCTGATGGGTCTCATTCATTAGGGATCCTCCTAGATTTACCTCAGGCCTGCCCCTAATCCAGAGCCACACTTCTGGGAATAGACTTGAACTAACCAACTTTTGGAGTTTGGGGAATGGAGATTGTCCTTTATGTCACATTACAAAATAGTCCCTCTCCTCTAGAAGCTTACTTTATACTGGGGGAGAACAGTGCAGGCAGAGATGAGTATGTATCCAAGATATCTTTTAGTTGTGATTTCCTTGATGTTGGAAACAGGGAACCCCTCTACCCATGTATATCAGCAACTATTGTTGCACCTTATATTGCCTGGGACACTGAGAGTTAGGCAGCCAATATATGTCAGAGGTGAGACTTGAACCCAGGTATTACTGACTCCATGACCAGATCTTTATCCACTGTGCTATGTTGCCCTTCATAAATAATATGTATATGTAAACTATTTATATCATTGAAATATCTATATTATGTGTGTGTGATTGAAATAATTAGGACTGGGGAGGGAGAGCAAAAACAACTAGTGAGTTAAAGAAAGGCTTTCTATAGGAGGCATGTACCTGACAGGTGCTTTGGAAGAAACTAAGTATTCTACAAGGTAGAACAGAGGAGGGGGATATTTCTAGGCATGGGGAACACAGTTTGGGCAGTCATGGAAGCAGGAAATAGTATATCATGTGTGAGGAACAGCAAGTGTGCTAGTTTGACTGAAGAAGAGAGTACATGAAAGAGAATAATGTGAGACCAGTTTGGAAACATAGGTTTGAAACAGATCGTGGAGAGCTTTCCATGCCAAACAGGGAGATTTATTTTTTATCCTAGAGATAAAATCTTCTTGATCAGGGAAATGACATGGCCAGACCTGTGCTTTATGAATATCAACTTTGCAGTTATGTTTATGGATGGATTGGAGAAAGGAGAGACTTGATGGAGGAAGATCAATTTCAAGGCTATTGCAACTGTCCAGGCAAGAAAGACCTGAATGAATATGGTTGCTGTGTGAGGTAGAGAAAGGGATGGATATGAGAGAATTAGAATTAGAATCAACAGGACTTGGCAACTATAGAATGAGAAGTAAACAGTCTACTTCTCTTGCTTAGCACATATTGATTTATGGGGCATTCCTGAGTCTTGTCTCCCATTCCAGTGGACTTCTCTGAGACTCAGTAACTATTCGTGGTTTCCAAAACCATGATTTACAGAACCACAGAATTTGGGGCAATGGGAATAGGAGTTACATAAGAAAATTTCTCTTAGGGATATTTTCCTGAAGATGGAGGAGAAAAGGCAGTAAGCTCTTGGAACTCACGACGCAATCGCTCCAAAAAACCTCCAAATAATGCCATAAGACAATTCCTGGAGCAGCAGAACCCACAAAAGAATGGGCTGAGATTATTTTCAAGCCAAAGATGTCTTAGAAGGTCAGAAGGAGGGGGCTTCTGTGCCAGGGCAGGAGTGGAGCCCAATCCCATGGTCACACTGACACAGATCCAGTGCCAAGCAGGCCTTGCCAGAGAAAGAGACCCCCGGAGCCTCTGAATCAGCTTCAGTGCCAGCATCTTCTGGAGCTAAAGCTTATGGTATGGTAAGAGGGTTGAGCTGTTGGCCAGAGCGAGATTATAGGGGTCTCTGCTGGTGCTGAGGCAAAACTTGGGTGTTTCACCCCTGCTAGGAACCAGAAAGTAGGCTTGATTGGTGGTGACCCAGGTTGGGGAGGGGCATAGGCTTGTCGGAGCTAACAACCACAGCATACAAAGTTTTGCTGCCTGGTTAATTAGCAAGATATTTTCCCCCTGAAATATTAAATATGAAATTGTGTATCAAAATGTAATGTGTATGAAAATAGGCTTTATTTCTTCAGTTTTTCTCCCATTTTTCCCAGATAACCCTTAATACTTTTACACTTTCAATATATTTCAAGTATAGACATCTTTGGTAGCCAAACTAATTTGGGAAACATTGACCTACAGTACTATTCCTAGGTATGGGCTATTGGTTTGGAGGATAAAAAAAAATGTCAAATAAAATGCCCATTCCATGATCAGCTAACTAAACTAACTTAAGTAAAATAGAGCACTCAAAATCACTACCTAATATGTGACATGGGTCATACCTCTAATACAAAGGCTAATACCCTGTGTAATGGCAGCAGGTTGAATGGGGAACTCATCTGATTAATTGGGTCTTCCTTTTTAAATAACCTGCTCCCATTTTACATACACACACACACACACACACACACACACAACACAGAACGCTATATGCAAACATCCATTTATAACGGCCTGCCCAAAGGTAATTAAGGAGTTGGAGTTTTCCCCATTAATTTGTATTTTTTATTATTTCCAAGTTATAGCATGACATATTGGATAAAGGGCTGTTGTTGGAGACACCAAGATGTGAGTTCAAGTCCTACTTCTGATATTTTAGCTGTAGGACTCTAGGAAAGTGACTTAACTTTTCAGTGCTCTAGGCAAGTCTCCAAGATTATAAGTTGCAGAAACTGTTACTGATATGCATTGGTAGAGGGAATTTTCTCCTTTGGAGTTCCCTACAACAATGAAATCACAGGTCCGGTCTCTCTAATTATTTTTATTCATTTCTTAGTCTTGTAGGATTCTTTCTGACGCAGTGTCTTTTATGAAAAACAGGGGTAACAATAGATGAACTTCTGTTTCCTTTTATCCCTGTTATTCTAAGACTATATGGATGGGGGCAGCTAGGTGACACAGTGGATAGAGCACCAGTCCTGGAGTCAGGAGTACCTGAGTTCAAATCCGGCCTCAGACATTTGACACTTACTAGCTGTGTGACCCTGGGCAAGTCACTTAACCCCAATTGCCTCACCAAACAAACAAACAAACAAACAAAGACTATATGGATGAATAAAACCCCAAACCCCAGTGCTAAGTTTCTTAGAAGTACAAAAAGAAGGCATCTGGTTTCTGCCACTTTGGTTGTGCTTTTCATGGTCATAAATAACCTTGAAAGAGACCTTAGAGATCATTGAGTCCAGTCTCCTCATTTGACAGATGAAAAACAGGAGGCCCAGAAAGGTGGAATAAATTTGTCCAAGGTCACATAGGTAGTAAGTACAGGGCCAGGGGGTGAGACTGGGCCCTCTGAATCCAAACCAAGTGTTTTTTCTACTTCTCTGGGTTGCCTCTTGAGGTAAAATAGCTCTTCCATATCAGACAAATATTACGTTATCACAGCCAGGATTTGAATTGAAAGTTTCTGAATCCAAATGCAGGGTACTTTCTACTGTGTCATGAGATGATTTGTTCAGAGAGACAAACAGATAGAGGCAGACAGAACAGAGAGAGACAGACAGACAGTAAAGGGAAAAAAGAGAGAAAACAAAGAGGAGAGAGAGAGAGAGAGAGAGAGAGAGAGAGAGAGAGAGAGAGAGAGAGAGAGAGAGAGAGAGAGAGAGAGAGAGATTCGCAGATGCTTGTGTTTTTATTTCATACTCGAAACTGTTCAGCTACCTCCCTCTTTTCTCTTTCTTCTTCCCCACTCTCTGGTGCTAACCTAGATTATGCCAGTGTATCTACTCTCTATTCAGTTTAGAATGTTTTTTATCAATCTCTAGCCCTGGCCTTGAATGTTCAGTATCAGTTTATATTCATCCAGTGCTTTCCTCCCTAGGAACAAGGTCAAGGAGGTACATATTCAAGGACTTCTTGCCAGCCTGTAATGATACAATAATTCTTGGGGTAGGGAGGATATTACCCAGGCCCTGGTTAATTAACTTGATACATGCAATTACAGAGAGAAGTAAAAAACATAGTAGGGAATTGGGGAGGAACAAGAAGGAAGAAGGTATTCATTTCCTTTGGTTCCTATATAATTTTTGGGGCTTAGTGGATTTCCCTGTTGCTTATTAGAGGTGTTAAGGTTAAATGCTGTGTATATCAAAACATTCCATTAGGCACATTTATAAATGTCTTAGAAAGAAAGACTCTTCCTATTATATGATCATGTTTTTTCTTCAGAATTTCACATATAGTTCTTTTGGCAATATATCATTTGCCAAAGGGTCAACTATTCTCCATCCCCTAGTTCCTTCCACTCCTGTCAAGCCACAAATGCAGGGCAGATGCATGCAGGAAGATAACGGCAGGGGGTGGAATATGGCTGCTTGCCCTTTAACCCAGGGCATTTTATCGTGATTATCACCACTTGATTGTTGTGGCTGATGTTGTGATCCACCCATTTCCAAAGCTCACTTTCCCTGGGCTGTATCAATGGGTCCATTTCTGATTCATAATTTGCTTTTTGCCCCAAATTCTCCATTGTTTGATTTTATACTTCTTACAGAAACTCAGGTCAATTTTCCATTTTGTAGAATTGTCTCATCTGGCAATAGTTTAAACATCTATATAGTTCAGAGCTGTAAGGGGTCCCTCTAAAGAATATGTGAACCAGATGAAAAGCTGAGACTCAGAAATGTAAAGGGATATAATAAGTATGCCAGGTTACACAGCGAGGCCCTGGCAGAGGTGAAACTCAAATCCAAGTCATCTGCTCGAAGCTCTTTCCATTATCCTATACAACTGGAACAAACATTCTCTAATTGTACGTCTTCAATACTTTGCAGGTCTTTGATTTTGTTGTCATGGGTACTCTCCCCACCAACACAGAATGTGGTTTAGGAGATTGATATTCACAATTTACCATGGCTGAAAAATTAATTTCCCTGCAGCCAACCTGGTGGAAAGCCTCTTTGAACATAGCCAGGCTGGTTCTCACGTAACAGACATGGACTCTCAGTCTGTTCTCAAAGCCTTCCCAGAACAATAGAACTTGACAGAACTTTCACTCCACTGGCATAGATTTCTAGAGCCCAGGATCACCTCCACACCATGATGAGGCATCAGAGAAAGCTGTATCTTTCTCTTTCTGTTTCTCTGTGTGTGTCTCTCTCTTTCCCTCTGTCTCTTTCTGCCTCTGTCTGGCTCTCTCCTCCCAGATCTCTTCCTCTCTCACTTTCTCTCTTTACTTTATTGTCTATCATTTCCATTGGCATTTATTCCCAGTTTCTACTGTTGTTGTCCAACTCTTCAAGACTCCAAATGGAATCAGCAAGAGTCAGGCACAGCTGAAATGATTGAACAACATCAATTAACTTTTACAAAGGGATATATACTGAGAAAGTATAGAAAATACAGAAGTCTCCCCCCAATAACCCAGGCACACTCTGTCCTCTATTCACCCATTCAGTCTCTGAGAAAGCGGGCTCAAACTTAAAGTGGTTGTTACAAAGACTTCTCCTCACCAAGTTCACATCTGGTGATGACATAGCTGAAAACGTGAATCATTCCCATTCTTGCAGAACTGGTATCTGGGCTGTTGAGTTGATTCACTGCTGGGCCGCATCAAGAAGATCACTCCTCACCTGGATCAGCTGCTGCAGCTAAGGCAGAATCTCTATGAACTCACAAAATTAGGAAGGAATGATCATAGCAAGAACAGAAAAAACAGAAGCAACCTGGTGTTCATAACCACATAGTAGGCCAGGTTGGAAGATAACCCCATTTGGGGTTTTCTTGGCAAAGATACTGGAATGGTTTGTCATTTTCTCCTCCTGCTCATTATATAGATGAGGAACTAAAGCAAACAAGGTTAAGCAACTGACCCAGGGTCACCCAGCTGGTGTCTGAGGCTGGTTTTGAACTCAGGTCCTCCCAACAGCTGTCACTGTTCCACCTTGCTGCTTTAAATATAATAGTGAAACCATAAAATCATGAGATTTTTTTTCAGATAGAAAAATATTATAGCAAAAAATTATAAGAATTGTAATAACAAGTTTACAGAAAGGACTTTGGTGTTGCCCAGTAGCTAAGAAATGATTCAGATGACTTTAGACACATACCTAGGATTCTGGTAATGTCTTATTACCTCAATACAGTCTTAGCACAAGCAAGTCAAAATAAGAGGAATAGGCTTCAGGGAAGAACATGTTTTAAAGAAAACCCAACAATTGGTAGATTGGGAGAATAATGAATATGTGAATAAATGTTCAGGATCTATTTGTGAAGTTTCTGTAATGTAGTACCCTGAACCATGTAAATTATTTGTTATCTTTGAATAACTCAGTGCAACAGTGATTTCACTTATGTATGTACTTATTCTAACCATTTAGATTGCACCTCATCCGTGTCTTATCATGCGTAATTCTCACCCATTATCTTTCCCATCAGTCTTCCAAAGAGATTCTTCCCAACATAACAGAATTTCTTCCCTGTGTCTTTTGACATTCTATGGGTAGCAGTATTGTCCATCTTTTACCTTTCAATCTTGGTACATGATTGGCCCATCTCTTTCCCAACTATATATTTCTTGGATGGTATATTTTTTGCTATTTATTGTATGTATAATTTGTTGTGGAGTATTTAATGTTCACTATTTTGGGGGGTCTGGCCTTGTGATTTCATTGGTATGTGGAACTCTGTATTAGGAAGGTATATCCTAATACATATAGGCAGTTGTTTTGTGTTACCTAGGGCAACACAAGGTTATGTGACTTATCCAAGATCAATCCATCAGTAGACATTTATTAAGCACTTGCTATGTGCTGAGCATTGTACTAATGGCTGGGGAAGAAACAAAAAAGCAGAAACTATCCCGCCTCCAAGGTACTTAACATTCTAATAGAGATGATGTGCATAGATAGGCATAATCAAGATACCTGAGGAATAGATAGAAAGTAACCAGAGGAGGGCAGGGGGAAGGTACTCCTATCTGGTATGGGGGGTGAGGGCAGCCATACTGCCAGCATGTATCAGGGTCAGAAGTTGAACTTAGTCTTCCTAAGAGGCCACAGCTCTATGCCATGCTTCCTCTCACTGGCCCTGGACTCAGGAGGACCTGAGTTCAAATTTGGCCTCAGATACTTGACACTTACTAGCTGTGTGACCCTGGACAAGTCACTTAACTCTCATTGCCCCACAAAAACAAAAAACAAAAACAAAACAAAAAAAAATGTATTTCTATATCAGGGCATAGTTTAGAATTGACGAAAACCCTATACAGTTTTATAAATGCATTCCAGTCCATTCTTTTCTTCCCATTCAGTTTTGGGCCCGTATTGTCTATTTGTATGACCATGTAAAAAGGGATTTGCTAAATGGATTACTCATGTCACTGCAAGTGACAGTTTAAGCAACAGTCATTTTTTCATCCATTTGGCTTTTCCCATGTGGATTGTTAAGCCAGTCTCTTTAGAGTGATCATGAATTTTGATAAGCATGTTCTATAGTATTCTGGGGCTTGGCTTAATGCAATCATCCTAATTTCCTCTGTAAGCAGGAGTATACAGAGAATCTAACCATAGAAAATCCAAGTTTCATTTGGATTCCATATTTTTCTAACATATTTTTTCACTCTCTTCTCCTATGTCCACCTGCACAGTGAAGTCACCAAGTATCAAATTTATGTTTTGACTTGATTTGGAGGATATTATCAGGTTCTTTATAGGATTTCTCTAGGTCCTCTGAAATAGATCGTGATACATAAGCCAGTCATATCTTCATGGTGGTCTTATTGCTTGTGTTTTTCAAGAGACCTATAATATTAGATGACCAACCAGGTATCCCATGAAGTGGGATTTCTTGCAAAGTCCTTCATTTGTGTAACCCCTGGTTTGAATGTATATTTCACAGAGGTGATAGATATCAGAGGCAGCTAGGTGGTCCAAAAAATAGTGTGTCAGACCTGTAGTCAGGAAGATCTTAGTTCTAATATGGCCTCAGATACTAAATAGAATAACTGTATGATCCTGGGAAAGTCACGTAACTTCTTTCTGCCTATTTCCTCATCTGTAATAATAATAATATCACCTATTGTTGTGAGGATAAAATCAAATAATATCTGTAGAGCATGTTCCAAACCTTGATGCACTATGTAAATGATAGTTCTTATTAATATTATTACTGGAGTTGTTACTATGGAGGGAGAGAGAAATATTCCTTATCAGAAATGTTATAATTAGGGTGTTATAAAGAAAATTTTATTGTAAGGGCAAGATTGAAACCACTTGATCCCATTTTAACTGATTCCTTAACAATCAACTAATCAAAAGATTTTAGACTAAGTATGAAACATCTTTGAAAGCCATTAGATGAAGTGAAATTATGCTAGATAGTAGATCTGTTCTAATAGAATGGATTGTCTATAAATTAGCAAGTTGAAAAGGTAAAGTTCTTCTAGAAAATAGAGCATGTGAGTTTCTAATACACTACTGCAGAGCAATTGCTTGGCTGGGGAGGAGCAAGGAGAACCTTTGGCTTCAAACAAGTCTTCTCTACCCTTTGACCACAACAGGATCTTCCAGCTTTGAAAGGTTCAGATGTTTATCATTCCATTTTCCCATTGCTGTCCTAGCATTGTACCTTCTCCCACCCTCTAGGGCCAAAAGCAGCTCCTATCTTCTCACTGGTGACCTAAATGGAATACAGGGTCACCTGGTGAGAGTTCCTACATCATTGGATGCCAAGGACAGACTGGCCTCACAGCTCCATATAGGGTTCAACAAAAAGACCACAGCATGACTCAGAGAAACTTCTTTAGTATCCAAAGAATGGGAGAAAAGGACTAAGAAACTAAGAGCTGTGAATTACCTCTTTGCCACAAGCATTCTCTAAGCTTGAGTGTGCTTTCCCCTGGACTTTGTACTCCAGAGAGGTTATGTTACAGACTTTTGGAGGGAATGTTTTGTTTTGTATCAGCTATTCTTAATGTTTCACCTTAATAAATACCTCTTTCTAGTAGCTACTTCATGTTCAGGGTTTTTTTTAATCCTGTCTGGCTCTTTGTGATCCCATTTAGGGTTTTCTTGGCAAAGATACTGGAGTGGTTTGCCATTTCCTTCTCCAGCTCATTTTATGTAGGAGGAAACTGAGGCAAACAGGGTTAAGTAACTTATCCAGGGTCACACAGCTAGTACATATTTGAGGCTAGATTTGAACTCAGGTCTTCCTTACTCCAGGCTTGATGCTCTATCCATTTTGCTACCTAGCTGGCTAACTAAATTGATTTTCAGTTGATAATCTTGGGGATTTGTGAGGGACTCAAACCAAGGGTATTAGAGAATCACCTTTCTCCCCTTGGAAAGATACCCATAGAACCTTGAGGAGGAGATATAGCCAGCTTGTCTGTGAGATTAGGAATTGGGATAAAGCTGGGCTATAGCTTTATATGGGCTACACTATAAAAAATATGTTGGGTATGGGTAAGTACAATGTGTCCTGGACAAACGGTTTGCTCTGATTACTAAAGAAAAGGCAAAAACCCCCAACTAAACAAATTTATTTCCTGTGAGATGGAATTTACCTCATTTTGAGAAGAAATATGAGGAAAATTCTTTAATTGTTATCCAGAGTGAAGTGAATAATGTGGAATAGTTTCCAGGCAAGTTACATCGTTATTTTGTTATGAGTTTGAGATGACTCGGGCTTTGAATGTTCATATGACTAAAAATTGTAAATATGTTAATTTGCCTCATAATAGCTCTGATTTGTTAATAGCTTATGTGTATATACACAGTAATTTTAATATTTATTTAATTATAGACAGGCACAAATAATTGCTTTGGGGAAGGTGGTTGCTAAAGTTTATGAAATAATTAGTATTTAATGAACTGGAGGGGGACTGGAGCTCACTAATTAATTAGAAAGAAACTGTATTGTTATTAATGAGATGGAAATTGTTCGGACAGACCTCTGAATCACTCCAGAGATAAGGAAGATAAAAGTAAACTAGAGATTGGGTCAAGTATCAGGCTGAAAGGTGACACGTTACTGAGCGTGGCCAGGCCTCTACTTGCTTGTTACACGTGGAGTGTGTGTGCTTTCCTGCCTGCATCCTTCTATCTTGCAGGTTTAGCTGAAAATTATTCTGTCATTGTTAATATGGTTCACTACTCCAGTAATATATCAACTCATCTTGACTGGGGACATTCTCACTGGCTATCCCCCATGCCCAGAATGTTCTCTCTACTCCACTCAGATTATTTGACGTCCTTGATTTTCTTTAAATCCCAACTTAAATCTTATCTTCAAGAAGCTTTCTCCAATGCCTCTTAATTCTTGTGCCTTCCTTGTATTGATTATTTATCCTGTATGTATCTTGTTTTCAATGTATTTTTTTGCATATCATCTTTCTTTTTTTTTTTTCCAGTGGGGCAATGAGGGTTAAGTGACTTGCCCAGGGTCACACAGCTAGTAAGTGTGGAGTGTCTGAGGCTGGATTTGAACTCAGGTCCTCCTGAATTCAGGGCTGGTGCTTTATCTACCGCACCACCTAGCTGCCCCCTATCTTTCCTATTAGATTATAAACTCCTTGAAGGCAGGGACTGGTTTTTTATTCTTTGTGTATCCCAAATGCTTAGCATAGTTCCTAGCATATATCAGATGCTTAATAAATGTTTGTTGATTGATGATGAGCTCATATTTATAGTATCACTAGTTAAATCATTATTTATAGATAGTCTAAAAACTGTGATTCTTAGCACCTTTTTTTTACCTCTCAGATCCTTTCACTACAGAATTAGAAGATGAGTACATAGGCTAAGGGCCTTTTAGTACTTTTTCTTTGTTTCGTCGGTCGTTGTAACCAAAGAATTAATCACCGAGAGACTGGCTAGATTACTATTGATGATCTGATCCTTAGCAAGGCTGGTCCTTGGACAGCAGACACATTCTGACAGTGGGACCTCACTGAAACCCTTTCCAGAATGAGAGATATGACTAGAATCTGTATTTTGCTCTCATAATCTCCAAGAACCCAGTGTCATGGGAGGATTATGGGCCCTGGTCACCCCAACAATTCTCTGGGGTGTTCAAGGAACCTTTTCCTTGAAACCTCAGGGGTTTTCCCTTGAAATCAAGTAGGCCTCTCCTTGAACACAATCAAGGACACACACACCCACCTAACAGAGATAAGCGGCACAGATTGAACTGAGCATGCTCCAGGACCATCACCCCACATTCCAGTCCTCCTAAGCATCTGGATGAGGTAATCCAGGAGAAGACCACCTGGAACCACCCATCAGCAGACTGCTTAGACCCATCAGGACAATGTTGACACCCACCACCAGATCTCTCACGAGGGATTCTTCCAACCACAGCGCAACGCGGGAAGACCACCAGCCCCTCACCCAATAAGAGACTCTTACCCACCCCCCATCTAAACCCTATAAAATGGCACCCCACAAGTCAGTTGGGGGGGAAAGTATTTTGTTCTGGCAAAACCTTCCTCCCGGCCGGTTTCTCTTGTACCCCAATAAACCTGTTCTCTTATTCCTGATTAGGTCTTGTGCGAGAGTGTAATTCTTTACAGAGGAATCCTAAGGACCCACGTGCTTTCTCCTATCGGTTTCCCCATATCACCAGGATGACTTCCATGCTCCATGACACATCTAAAGGCAAAGCAGGACAACTCGAATTTATTAAGTGCTTACTATATTCCAAGCCCAGTGCTCAGCACTAGAGTCAAGTACAAGTAAAAGAAACAACCCCTGCCTTCAAAGGAGTTTACATTGTAATGTGAGAAGACCACGAACAAAAAGTAGCTGGAAAGCTAGGGGAGGGGGAAAAGAGTCAGAAATAGAGCTGGCTGTGTGACCCTGGGCAAGTCACTTAACCACCATTGCCTGCAAAAAAAAAAAGAAAGAAAGAAAGAAATAGAGCTGGGAGGAATGAAGGATGGTCAGCTTGGACCCTTCCCCAAAATGGAAACCCCTTAGAGAAACTCTCTAGAAGGGGAAGTTTTGAAGTTGATTATTTGCTTCTGAGAAGGGGGCTAGCATGGCTGAGGGATGTTCCAGGTGAGAAGGCCCGGGGGGGGGGGGGGGAGCTAGGTGGCACAGTGGATAAAGCACTGGCCCTGGATTCAGGAGGACCTGAGTTCAAATCCGGCCTCAGGTCCTTGACACTTAATAGCTGTGTGACCCTGGGCAAGTCACTTAACCCTCATTGCCCTGCAAAACAAAAACAAAACAAAAAAAAGAGAAGGCCCTAGGGGCCAGAGGAAATTCCAGGGTGATACTGCAACTGAATCCTGGTATCAAAATCTAGTCAAAAGACTTGAAATAGGACTTTTGTGGAGGGAATAGTTTATCACACTGTCCAAAGGCTTGTGACACTCTAGGCTAGGTAGTTTGCCTCCCTCTGATTCCTGTTCCAAGCAGTTCTGGGCTTTCTTGTTATCAAGTATCCTAATCCTAGAGATGGGAATTTTTGGGAAGCAAGGTTACTGTGTGACTGAGATTGAAGTTCTTCTAATCATGTATCCTTTTGCTCTGCTTCACAAGTCGTCTTTGGTGAGCATTCCATAGTACCATGGTGACTTTTTCCACTTGAATTCCCACACCAGAGAAGAATCAGCTAGACCAAGCTTTCATTCAATGAGTAATACTTTTCTGGTACCCCAGATCTAATGTTTTTTTTCAGACTCTTCTTAAACATTCAGAGCCACGATAACTGGATGAAATAAAACCTGTCCTTAGTCATTTAACACCAAGGTAAGAATCATTGTTGCTGAACTCCTCTTCTATAATTAAGCTGAATTCAAAGATACAATTAAAATAAATACACCATCATGATGATAGAATGATGATCTTTCACATAAAGAACAATATGGCTTTATAAATAGGCTGTTTTATTTTCCTAGGGTTGCCAAGAAGTATCAAAGTGGTCATTGGGAACTATAATCCCAACACCTAGAGACATCATTAAACTCTAAGTATAGGAACAATATCCACCTTTGTGAATGTAAATACATTGATGCCTCCCTTTTCTTAAATGATTTGCAAGTTGAGTCCTGAGTGCTGACATCAGCTCCCTTTATCAGAGCTTGCTAGGCCCTCCCCCCACCCTCCTTCCAAAATGGATTCCGGAAGAATCAGGGCCTCTTTGATTGAGATTTTTTTTTCTTTTAGTGAGGCAATTGGGGTTAAGTGACTTGCCCAAGGTCACACAGCTAGTAAGTGTCAAGTGTCTGAGGCTGGATTTGAACTCAGGTCCTCCTGAATCCAGGGCTGGTGCTCTATCCACTTTACCACCTAGCTGCCCCTTCTTTGATTGAGGTTTTGAAGCTGATTATCCATTTCTGAGAGTTATGCAGGAGAATAGCCTAATATGTCCTTGGATGTTTCCTTCCCACTTAGCTCCTCATAGTTGAGCAAACTACATTCTACTTCAGTTTCCTCCACCACAAAAGTGGGGTTAAAAAAAAAAGCCACTCCTCAGATACTCCTGTAGGATCCCTTCATATACATAGGCAAATCTAGATCTGTGATATCATCAGTGTGGGGAATTCCCCATCTTTGTCTCAGGGGAGGGTTGCCATAAACACTGTAACCTCCTTGAGGGTAGGAACTACTTTGTTTTTTGTCTTTGTCAGTGCCTAGTACATAATAGGCACTTAATTAATGTTTTTTGATTGATTGAATGAGGTACATATACATTCCTGAGATCCTAGATCTAAAGTGGGAAGTTACCTCAGAAGCCATCTACACCAGCTTCTTCCTTATGCAGATAAAGCAACTTCAACAGAGGGATGTTCAATGATTTGCCCAGCATCACAAAACTAATAACTGCCAGTCAACATTTAATCCTACTTTGGCCTTTGAGACTCAGCTCAGTACAGAAGCAGCTGGTGGTGCAATAGATAGAACACTGGGCCAAAGATCAGAAAGACTTGAGTTCAAAAGTGATTTCAGACACCAAACTAGCTATATGATCCTGGGCAAGTCATTTAACCACTGTCCCAGGTTCCTCAACAATATATAAATGGGGATGGCAATAGCACCTACCTCATCAGGTATTAGTGAGAATTAAATAGGGTTATATATATATTTTTTTGGTTTTTTGTTGTTTTTGGTTTTTTTTGCAGGGCAATGGGGGTTAAGTGACTTGCCCGGGGTCACACAGCCAGCAAGTGTCAAGTGTCTGAGGCTGGATTTGAACTCAGGTACTCCTGAATCCAGGGCCGGTGCTTTATCCACTGCACCACCCAGCCGCCCCCAGGTTATATATATATATTTTTAAATAGCACTAACACTATTGTGCTGTAAGAAATGATGAGCAGGATGCTATTGATGCAGAATCTGCCCAGTCAGATCTCTGTTAGGTACTGCCAAGGACACCAAGCTATCAACTCCATAGCACAAGGGAATCACAGGGCAGACCTTGCTGCTAGATTAGTTGCTAAATCCATTCACCGGTCAACTCTAGTCCTGGTCCCCTTGCACTCTATTGTGCCCCAAGGTATCTCCCCTTCCTATACCAAGGAGGAGATTTTAAGTCTTTAGTGTTAACTACCAACTGCTTAAGCCCATATGTTACTTTGGGCTATTTGGATTCTCAGAGTAAGAATGCTACTGCCTTTTCTCATACTAGAGTCAGAAGAGAAATCTGGGATAATTTTCTTTGGTGGGTTTGGAAAACTGCTGCCCTCACTATTCCTTTTGTTGGGTAACTTGAACGTTGACAAATTTAACTTTGGTAATAGAATAAGTTTCTAATTCCATTGCATTAGGGTTACAAGAATTAGAAGAGGGCTCAAACTCTCTGGCAAATGTGGTCCTGAGCTGAGATGGAGTCTATATGGTTCAGAACACCTCCTGAAGATTGAGTTCCAGTACAGAGGTTACCTGGATGGCTGAAACTGTTCACAACTGTTTGCTTCATCCAGATTTTTTTCATGGAACTCTTAGATTTATTCTGTATTAGGGTCCCTGTTGTCCCTTGGTCTGTTTGCTAATTATTTGTGTTTTGTGTTGTGGTCCTTGCATTTGTAACTCTGGTTCCTATATCTCCCTCAATTCATAACCCCCTATGGGCCCCTACGTCACCCCCACTCAGCAGGAAGCAGATACAGAAGATATGATTGTTGTCTTTTTTCCCAGGGTATATGAAAAGGGGGAATGATGTAGGAGGCAAAAAAGGGGTTAACAGAAAAACCTAAGACCCAAACTCTATTTCAGATATGAGCCCTAATTAATGGATAACTTACAAGTCAGGATGCTAGGTTCTCTTACCCACATAAATCAGTATACATAACGGGAACATAGGGAGCTAGGCCATGAAGACCTTATACTATAATAATGATACATTGACAGAAATAAATGAAATACATTGACTAGAAATAAATGAAAAATGAAGATATTTTGAAAACTGAGCATGGGAACCAGAAAGAGACATGCACAGAAAAGGTCAAATTTGTCCCCAGATTTACCTTATGATGAGTAAACCCCCAAAACATACCTCTACAGAAAAAGGTACCCACTTTGGGGGTTGGCTTAGGACCCCAGGAACTCCAAATTAGGATAAGCCCTCCCTTGTATCTCCCTAAGGTGGAGATTATTATAATGAGAAGGACAGGCCCTCCCGTGTACCATCCAAAGGTGGAGATTATTATAATGAGACTGATAATCAATTTATCCATACTATAAATATAACTATTTTCTTTCACAATTTGAGAGATACCTTTCCACTATTCTGGTTCTCTCCCTGTGGTCACCCACAGTATTGCAATAAAACTTAGGAAACTGAGCCACTTGAATCTTATAATTCTTTCGATCAACTCACTATCAGTTTGACCCTAATTCCATCCCACATCACATCACTATCAAAAAGACTTATGAAAAATGCAGTCCATGTACAGAGAAAGAACTGATGGTATCTGAATACAGATTGAAGTATAATTTTTTGTTAGTTCTAATGTGGAAATGTTTTACATGACTGCACATGTATAACATATTGAATTGCTTGTGTTCTTAAGGAGGGGTGGGGAGTGAGGGAGGAAGAGAATTTGGAACACAAAGTTTTTAAAAATTGATGTGAAAATTTGTTTTTACATGTAACTTGGGAAAAATTCTAAATAAATAAATTTATATATATAAAATAGCATTTAGCATAGTACCTGGCACATAGTAAGCACTTAATAAATGTCCTACCTATTTAACACATCAAATTAAAATCTAATACACAACAGGTTAAAGTCCTTTGTTATTCTTAAATAATCCCTGATTCATCCTTCTAAAAGAGAGGGGGAAAAAATGCTTGACAAGGCTCTTTCCTTCCCAACATGCAATTATATAGGTTAGAGTTTTGTTGTTTCAATTCCTAGCCAGATGTGCTTGTGGATAGCTTCACTGTGTTCTTCAATATATCAGCACCTCAGTAAAGGCACCAGTTGTTATCTAACCTTCCTTTGTCAGTGCAGCCTTCTCTGGTGCATGCCAAGAGTAATAATCCTTGAAATCTTTTGTTTCTCATGGTGGTGAGAGGGCCCTAGCAGGACAAATAACTTGCTCAGACTGAGATAAAAGCATAAACTGCATTTCAAGTAAGCCATTCCAAGGCTATATTTCCTTGGCTCATCAAGAAGTTAACTGGGGTAACCAATATTCTCAACAAAGCCCTTGGAATCAGCTTGATTCCAGGTCCTGACATAGCAGGAAGTATAAAATTACTTTGTACATTAAAATCAATTGATATAGATACTTAATTCTTCACACAGGGAGAAGGGATATGTATATATGTGTATATATATATATATATATATATATATTTGTGTATGGTTCACTTTTTAAAGCGCTGATTTAGGGATATGTAGAATTTAGATTAAATTCGTCTTATTTAAACTCTCTGAATCCCATAACAAAAATGGAAAACTATGCAGCAGCAAAACCATACCAAAGACATCAGAAAAAGAAAACCTTTGGGAAAATGGATGATGTAAGAATTCTATACACATGTGTAAGATAAATTTCCCTTGCCCTGGACATAAATCTGTTAGGATTTAGAAAAGGGTGTGGGTGTGGGGAAGTCTTCTGCCTAATTCCACTGATGACAATTTAATTATCACTAGAATTTATTTTTCTTTCTAACATAAATGGGACCTAGAAGCCTTTCCGAATACTTAACACTCATTTTTGAAAGACCTCATGGTAACTTAGATGTTTTTAACTGCTCTTTGTTGAAGGAACCTAGTTCACTAGAAAGCCTTGTGTATTTATTAAATTATTAGCTAGCTGTTTCTAACTAAATTGTTGGGGGGCCAGACTGGCTTTTAAAAATATTGCTACTTATAAATTAATGGTCACTGCACCAATTTAGGTAGTAAGCATTTATTATTGAAGTATATTAAATATTAGTAAAGTATTGACCAAACACAAACTGAAAACACCCCAGTGCCATATTTCTAAGAGAGACAGAGTACATGGTCCCAAGCCCTACATTACCTAATGAGGAGAGAGCCTCATCAACCAACAGCCTTCCTCCACTACAGTGCGAGCCCAGAATGGCATTTGCCTCGTGGTCTTTTTCCTCTTCCAATAGAGGTGGCTCTTACACACTGATCAAAGCTAATTGGCTAGCATCATTCAATTCCATTTGTTAACATGAACTGAGGGTGATCCATATTAAAATGAGTTTTACCTATGACCTAATGATGTAATGACCTAATGGGGAAGGGTGCAAAAAGACCATCTCTGAAGGGCAAGACAGGTGAAGTCCAGGTGTGGCTAATCCCATCAATCTCTATTTCTATAGATCCACCCTTGGGCTCCTGGGCTGGTGCCAAAAGAGATTAGCTAAAGTTTCTAAGAACTACACTTTCAAGTGGGGCTGAAGAGAAACCTGAACTAAAACTGGATCCACCCAAGAAATCCATTATTAATCATTATTTTCTCACACTTGTAGATTATTATAGTCCAAAAGAAACTATTTAAAAAAACACACATTATGATAATAGTTGACACTTGTTTGCAAAATGCTTTACATACATTATTTCTTTTGGTTCTCCTAACCACCCTCCCCCACCACTGTAAGTACTGGTTCAGTATCACTGTGGAAGGAGGTCTCTAGTGGAGTGTCCCAGAAACCTCTGCTTTAACTTTGTACTGTGTAAGATATTGTTTTTTTTAATCTATGACTTGGACAAAAGCATAGATGGAATGCTCATTAAACTAGAAAGGATAGCTAATGCAATGGATGACAGGGTCAGGATCCCAAAAGATCTTGACAGGTTAAAGGATTTGGACTGAATCTAAGGAGATGAAATTCAATAGGGATAAATGTGAAGTCTTAGACTTGGGTTAAAAATTGGCTTCATATGTACAGGATTGGGGAAGCCTGGTTAGTCAACAGTTCTAAAAAGACCTGGGATTTGTAGTGGACTGAAAGCTCCATATGAATCAGTTGTATGGTATGGCAGCCAATAAAAGCCAATTCGACCTTGGGCTACACTGAGAGAAGCAGAACTTTAGGTTAGGAAAGGGGAAGCATTTATAGAGCACATACTATATGTCAGGCACTATGCTAAAGGCATTACAAAGAGTATTTGATTTGATCCTCACAAGAACCCTTGGAGGTAGGCATTATTATCTCTATTTTATACTTGAGGAAACTGAGGTAAAAGAGGTTAAGTGACTTGCCCCAGAGTCAATCAAGTAATAATTATCTCAGGCCTAATTTGAACTCAGGTCTTCCTGACTCTAGGCCTGGTGCTCTTTCCAATGCATCACCAGCTGCCAAGGAAGAAGGAAGTGGTTGTCCCTCTATACCAGGAGGTATAACCGAGGAGGTCCATCAATCCCCATTCAATCTGTAGTTTGGTTTTAGAGGTGGGGAGGGAGGTCCTTGAACTTGTATGGGGGAAAAATTGCATCTTTATTCTCACTAACCTCCAAGTGAAATTTCACATTTCCTTTTATTGTAATTTTTTAAAAAGCCTATTATTCTGAGGAATCCATAGGCTTTACCACATTGCCAAAGGGTTCTGTGACACATAGACAAAGGTTTCGAACTCCAGTTCTATCCCATGCCCTTTTCTGTGTGATGTGTAGCAGAATATCGGAAGGACATTGAAAAACCAGAGAGCATCAGGTGGAAGGCAAGCCAGAGTAGTTCATGTCATATGAGGACTGGTTGGAAGGAAAGATCAATAGTGATGGGTAGAAACTGGGAAAAGGCCAGTTTAAGCTCGATGCTAGGAAAAACTCCCTCACAGTTAGAACTGTCCAAAAGTGGAGTGGGTGGCCTCCAGAGAGTTTGGGCAATTTTCTAGCGGGGCTGAATGGCCACTTCTTGGGTATGTTATAATGGGAATTCCTTTGGGTTTGGCCTGGATGGCCACCAAGGTTCATTCCAACTCTCAAATTCTGTGTGTGTTATTATTATTTTTTAGAGATGAGGAATCTGAGGTTCAGAGAAGTTTTTACTTATTTGTGGCCATGTAGCTTAAGTGTCAGCGATGGGTTTCTAACCCAGATCTGACTTGGGTTCTTGCCTCTAATGAAAATATGGTATAAGCATATACCGTCAATATCAGCACATAGGATAACCTTCATAACGTGTGCCTGAAGCAAGCAGCATGGAATTTACCTTCAAATCACCTTTTTTTTTTTTTTTAGTGAGGCAATTGGGGTTAAGTGACTTGCCCAGGGTCACACAGCTAGTAAGTGTTAAGTGTCTGAGGCCAGCTTTGAACTCAGGTATTCCTGACTCCAGGGCCAGTGCTCTATCCACTGCGCCACCTAGCTACCCCCCAAATCATCTTTTAAAGACAAATTCACTTGGAGGAAAAGACACAATGGCATCATGGTGGATGGGGAAGGATAGAGGTCTTTGGATAGATAATAATTCCAGTATTCAGAGAACTTCTTGATTGGTTTTAGGGTTGGAAGAAAAAAAATCAAGGGATAATCAGTACAAAATGCACCATAATCAACATGGCAAATGCAAGGATGCTAATCTTTTATTCCCCCCCCCCCCCCAGGAATCTACTAAGATGCTTGGATGATTTCTTTTCCCTTGGCATTCTTTATATAAAATTCTAGCTCAAATTCCATAGCAGAGGAGGAATAAACTTTCAATACATGAAGATGCTAATGAGACTTTATTTATTAATTTAACTGTATAAATGATTTATCCATGGTATGTTTAGTAGCAAGCAATATTGATTCATTTACATTACTTGGAGAGGGGAAAGATAGCACTTGCAGCTACAAAATCTCCAAGAAGCAAGACCATTTACTTAAGCTTATAATAAAAAATGGTACGGAGCTACAGTCAGATAATATGGAAAGCATCGCATCAGTTAAAGTTTTGTTTTCCCTGCTACAACATGTCTACTATACTTCTTGAACTTTCAGTGCTCATTGTCAGGATCATACAGTGGGAATGGTTGGTGAGTGATTCCATTAGTTGTCACATATGGCAAGGTCTAGAAAAATTGTCAGACTTGATCTAAGTAGAGAAAGCACCCAGCCTTTCTGCTGAACTCCCAGAAAAACAAAACAAAACATTCTATACATCTGAAGAAGAGGCTTGATATTTCTAACTAGAAGAACTAATATTCACAAGAAAATAAACTAGTGGCTGATTATACCAACCTCAACAAAATTCAGATTGAAAATTGAATGATAGCCCCATATAGGACTTCAGACAATTTCATAAAGGGCTGCATATCTTCAAAACTCATCCATTTTCTCACCTTCCCATTCATTTTTTGGCTGCTGTAAGGAATTAATTGTGATGATGTGGTCATGGAAACCCCAAATCACAATTAATTCCTTACACTGTCATCTCAATAACAACATTGACTTATATTAATTTATTGTTTTTAAGTTTTAGAAAGCATTTTACTTACAACAACCCTATGAAATAGGTAGTACAGTTATCCACATTTCAGGGGCTTAGGGGCACAGTGCCCCCATGATCTAAAAAATCTATGTAAAATTTTTTGGTCCTCCTTCAGAGAAGTTTGAATTATTATGGTATTAAATGATACATGTTGATATTATACAATACTATACCTATATTTTATAAATTTATGAGTTTCCAAACTTTTTCTGTGTTGTCTTCTGGCCTTTGTGTCTATGTCTATGGCCTTCTCACCATAAAATTTTCCTCTCTTCTGTGTCAAGATAATGGAATGTGGTAGATAAGGGGACTGAGCAGATACTCAAAGGCCCACCTGGAGATTAATCTAAACTGATTGAATTAAGTGAAAGTGATTGACTCCTGATTAGCCTACTTCCAGTTAACTAGATTGAAAGCACATCTGGCTGGCCGTTAAAAGGGTATTTGTTCTCAGAAGCTAAAAACTTTGAACTTAACTCAAGACCACCTTTGGGTCCAGTGAACCAATGTATTTGAATGACGCTAACCAATCAGCTTGAAGAACCTCCCATTTCTGGGAGGAGAACATGAAGGAGGAAGTTGACTCTGGCAGGGAACTTCTTCCTCTTTGGGTTCGAGACATCATCATGGTGGCAGGACTTCAAGTGGGAGGTTTAGGAAGGCTAGGATTTCCATGCTATGAGAAATCTTATATCTTTTAATAAACCCTTAAAAAACCTAAACTCATTTATCAGTGATTTTAGCCAGTTTCCCCCCAAAACTGGGCGTACAGATTAGAACCCACATTTAGAATTTTAAAATACACAATTCTAGTTCCTCCTAGAGCCTGCCTTTTTGTAAAGGGCTAATGTTAGCTTGTTTTGCTTCCTCTCCTGGGCCTATTTTCAGGTCCCCCTCCACCTGATACTGATGTGGGATGGAATTAGGGGTCAAATTGATCATGAGTCATCCCAAAAGAATTACAAAACTCAGTGACTCAGTTTCCCAAATTTTATTGCAATACTGTGAGTGAACACAGGGAGAGAACCAGAATAATGGAAAGGGATTTCTCAAATAAAGAAAGATAGAAAGTTATATTTATAGTATGGATATATTGATTATCAGTCTTATTATAATAATCTCCACCTTAGGGAGATACAGGGGAGGGCCTGTCCTCATTATAATAATCTCCACTTTAGGGAGGTACAGAGGAGGGCCTATTCTAATTTAGAGTTCCTGGGATCCTAAGCCAACCCCCGAGGTGGGTACCTTTTTCTGTGGAGGTGTGTTTTGGGGGTTTACTCGTCATAAAGTGAATCTGGGGACAAATCTGGCCTTTTCTGTGCATGTCTCTTTCTGGTTCCCATGGCTAGTTTCAAAACATCTTCATTGGGGCAGCTAGATGGCGCAGTGGATAGAGCACTGGCCCTGGAGTCAGGAGTACCTGAGTTCAAATCCAGCCTCAGACACTTAACACTTACTAGCTGTGTGACCCTGGGCAAGTCACTTAACCCCAATTGCCTCACTAAAAAAAAAAACAAAAAAAACCCCCATCTTCATTTTTCATTTATTCCTAGTTTGAGTTTCTATAGCCTGTCAATGTATCATTGTTATAGTCTGAGGTCTTCATGGCCTAGCTCCCTAAATTCCTGTTATGGGTACTGATTTATGTGGGTAAGAGAACCTAGCATCCTGACTTGTAAGTTATCCATTAACTGGGGTCCGAATACCTCTTAGAGCTCATATCTGAATTAGAGATTGGGTCTTAGGTTTTTCTGTTAACCCCTTGTGGCCTCCTACATCAATACCTTTGACACTGACACTCCCTCCCTTCCTTACCCCCCAGGTTTTTTTTTTTTTTGGTTTTTTTTTGTTTGTTTGTTTTTGGTGGGGCAATGAGGATTAAGTGACTTGCCCAAGGTCACACAGCTAGTAAATGTCAAGTGTCCGAGGCCAGATTTGAACTCAGGTCCTCCTGAATCCAAGGCTGGCGCTTTATCCACTGTGCCACCTAGCTGCCCCTACCCCCCAGGTTTTTAACTCCCTTCTGTGTGTTGCCTTTCCCTATTAGAATGTAAGTTCCTTGAGGCCAGAGATTGTCCTTCTTTTAGCTTGTATTTGTATCCTTAATGCTTGGCATAGTCCTTGACTCAAGGTAAATGCTTAATCAATGCTTATTACTTCCCAAGCTAGAGCCCTTGGAATACCTAGGCATAGAAAAGACAGTCATTCAAAACAGAAAACTGAGAGAGAGAAATACCTCTAAAAAACAGGGAAAAGAAAAAATTCTTGAGGTAGAGGTGGTCATGGTGTTGACAACTACAGAAGTCAAGAAAGATAAGGACTGGACTTATTGTTTAAGAGATGTTTGATGACTTGAGAGAAAGCAATTTCAGTCAAGTGGTATAGATGGAAGTCAGTCTACAAATGGTTGAGGAGTGGGAAGGGAAGGTGTGGAGGGAACCAGTGTAGACTTATTTTTTCTAGGAGTTAGCTGCAAAAGGAAATAGGGATATAGGAATAGAATTTTAGGAGGTGGCTGCATCAACTGATAACTTTTTTTTAATGCTCAGGGAGATCTTGGCATGTTTGTAGGCAACAGAGGAAGACTCAGTAGATAAAGAGGCACTGAAAATTAGAGGAAAGATGATTACAAGCGGCAGAATCTTAGAGAAAATTAAAGGGGGGAGGATCAAAGGCACAAGTAGAGAGGCTGCCCTTGGTAAATAGAAGGACCATGTCTTCCTTAAAGATTGTCACAAAGGGGCAGCTAGGTGGTGCAGTGGATAGAGCACTGGCCCTGGATTCAGGAATACCTGAGTTCAAATCTGGCCTCAGACACTTGACACTTACTAGCTGTGTGACCCTGGGCAAGTCACTTAACCCCCATTGCCCCACAAAAAAAACAAACAAAAAAAGATTGTCACAAAGGAGAGAATGGGGAAGAGGGGGGAGAGTGTTAATGTTATTTATTGTATAGAACTCAGTATTCTACGAATGGACTCAATCTGTTCGGTAAAATGTATCTTTTGCTGAGAAATGCAGTTCATATTTGGTGTTAATCCAGAAGTGAGGCTTGGAAAGGAATGATCAGGAAGATAAGGGACTCAAGGGGCAAAAGATAATGTAAAGTTGACTTGTCAAGATTCGGAAGAAAGAAAATAAAGTAAGAGAAAGATTAATGGCCTAGATAACCAGGGAGGTAGGAAGTGACTAGGACTTTAAGTGAAGATGAATAGATTTAGGAGCAGAGAGGTATTGAGAGAGATGGAAGGACAAGAGGTTATGGTCAAAGGAATTTCATATTTCTGGATCATAGAGGTAAAATGATGAAATTATAATCCCATTTGAATAGGCATTCTTAACCTAAGGTCCATGAAAAAAATACATATATACATATATGTATTTGTATATTTCTTTTTTTTTTTAATTTTTAGTGAGGCAATTGGGGTTAAGTGACTTGCCCAGGGTCACACAGCTAGTAAGTGTTTAAGTGTCTGAGGCCAGATTTGAACTCAGGTCCTCCTGACTCCAGGGCCGGTGCTCTATCCACTGCGCCATCTAGCTGCCCCCAGTATTTGTATATTTCAATACAATTAGAATCCTTTGTAATCCTACCTACTTTATGTATTTCAAAACATTATTCTGAGAAAAGGCCTATCCACTTTACTAGATTAACAAAGGGGTCCAAGACACAAAAAAGAGGTTAAGAACTCCTTCCTGTATTAGAATGTAAATTCCTTAAGGGCAAGGACCATTTTTTCTTTTTCTTTGTAACTACAATTCTTGGCACAATGCCTAACACATAGTAAATGCTTAATCATTGCTTGTTCATTGATTGATTGATGGGAAGGTTTGGGGCTGATGAGATCAAAGATATGAACATCCCTGAGTGTGTGAATATGTATGTTGAAGTTCCCAAGTGTAAGGGAAGGGTTTGGGGTGAAGAGAAAGACTGTGAGAAAGAAGAGAAAATGACACAAGGGCTGATAGATCATTGACAACAAAATGTAGATAGAGTGAGATAGATCGATATAAAGTGAACCTCAAAGAAAGGTTGCTTAGAGTTGAATTTCTTCCACCAGCTCTGTCTGTGGAGGAACAGATTTGAGAAAAAGTACATCCAATAATGGTAAGGTGGTCAGGAATGTGCCATGGAGGAGGAACAGGGAGGAGCTGGGCTTCACTGACTCAGGAGTGTGAGAAGGAAAGGTTGAATAAAAAAACCAGTCGGTTTCCTCATCTGTAAGACTGCCGACTGGATTTCTAGGATCACTCCAAGCTTTATCATTCTGTAAATGGGAATTTCCAGACATTATCTTTGCAGAGGAATAGAGCAAGAACTAATTTTCACAGGACTTTTTTATTTGCTTATTGCAAAAGCTTCCCAAATTGTGTTCTTAAGTGTTCCCCCTTCACATATCATGTGCACATATAATCCAAGTGAAGGAAGCTGCTTCATAAGACAGAGGTGGATAGAAATGTCCTTTGAAATTGAACAGGTGGGAGGGGACTTCTGGGGCAGAGCCAAGATGGTGGAGAAAAGGCAGTGAGCTCTCAAACTCATGCCATGATTGCTCCAAAAAAACATCCAAATAATGCCATAGGATAATTCTGGAGCAGCAATCCACAGAAGAATGTGCTGAAATCATCTTCAAACCAAGGATAGCTTGGAAGGTCAGAAGGAGGGAGCTGCTGTGCTGAGACAGCAGTGGAGCCCAACTCCACAGTCATCCTGACACAGATCCAGTCCCGGGAAGGCCTCACCAGAGAAAGAGACCCCCCCCCAGAGCTTCTGAATTAGCTGAAGCTCCAGTGTCGTCTGGAACTAAGCTCACAGTGTGGTGAGAGGGCTGAGCCCTGGGCAGGGGGGAGACTACAGGGGTCTATGCTGGTGCTGAGGCAGAACTTGGGTTTTTCACCCCTGCTGGGAACCAGGAAGTAGGCTTGAGTAGCAGTGGCCCAGGTAGGGAAGGGGCACAGGCTCGTCAGACCTGACAACCACAACACACAAATCTGGTTGATTAGCAAGTTGGTCTGGGGTCATCTACAGACCAGGGAAAAGGCCAGGTGAGTGAAGAACCTTCTCTTCCTTAAATAAAAGCCACCTGGGACCTCCTGAAGCTTGGGATAGTGCAGCCTGGAAATAGTGCCCCACTTTAAGGAGCTAAAAGTCAAGTAAAAGAAAGGCAAGATGAGCAGACAGAGAAAGGTGAGGACCATATAAAGTTTCTTTAGTGACAAGGAAGAACAAGGTGCACCCTAAGAGGAAGATGTCAACATCAGGGCCCCTATATCTAAAGCTTCCAAGAAAAATACAAATTGGTTTCAGGTCATAGAGGTGCTCAAAAAGGACTTTGAAGATGAAATTAGAGAGGTAGAGGAAAAAATGGAAAGAGAAATGAGAGTGATGCAGGAAAGACATGAGAAAAGAGTCAACAGCTTGAAAAGCCAAATGGAAAAGCTCTCTGATGAAAATAATTGCCTAAGAATTAGGATTGAACAAATGGAAGCTAGTGACTTTGTGAGAAACCAAGACACAATGAAGCAAATCCAAATGAATAAAAAAATAGAGAGCAATGTGAAACATCTTCTTGGAAAAACTGCTGACATGGAAAATAGGTCCAGGAGAGATAATTTGAAAATTATTGGTCTACCTGAAAACCATGATCAAGGAAAGAGCTTAGACATCATCTTCCAACATATCTGCAGAGAAAATTGCCCTGATATTCTAGAAGCAGAAGGTAAAATAGAAATTGGAAAAAAAAATAGAAATTGAAAGAATCCACCAATCACCTCCTGAAAGAGATCCCAAAAGGAAAACTCCTAGGAATATTATAGCCAAATTCCAGAGCTCTCAGGTCAAGGAGGAAATATTGCAGGCTGTCAAAAAGAAAGTATTCAAGTACTGTGGAGCCCAAGTCAGGATAGCACAAGATCTAGCAGCTTCTACATTAAAGGACCGGAGGGCATGGAATATGATATTTCAGAGGGCAAAGGAATTGGGATTACAACCAAGAATCACGTATCCAGCAAAACTGTTTATAATCTTTCAGAGGAAAAAATGGGACTTCAATGAAAAAGAGGACTTTCAGTTATTCATGATAAAGGGACTTGAACTGAATGGCAAATTTGACTTTCAGATACAAGACCCTAGAGAACCATAAAAAAATTGGAGTTAGGGGACATACCTGGGGTCGTGCAGTGGGTGACTGTCTTGTGTCTGAAGCCAGGTTTTGGCTGGGATCCCCCTGGATCCAGGGGTGATGCTTTGTCCACTGTGTCACCTAACTGCCTCATGATGACATCTTTAGGGTAAAATTGAGGGGTGAGAGGAATGCACTGGGGGAGGGGGAAGGGCAGTGGTAGCATGGGGTAAAATCCCACATGAAAGAAACAGGAAAGGGTTTATAGAGTGGGGGAAGAGATGGGGGAGGAGCAGGGCAGTAAATGAACTTTACACTCATCAGAATAGGCTCAAAGATCTTAATCTCATCCTAGTTGCCTGAAGGAGGGATTAATATACACACAATTGGGTGGAGTAATCTATTTAATCTGGGCAGTAAATGAACCTAACACCCATCAGAATTGGCTCAAAGACCTCAATCTCATCAGAATTGGCTCAAGGAGGAAATAACATACACATTCAATTGGGTGGAGTAATCTATCTAATCCTGCAGGAAAATAGGAGGGGAAGGGGATAAAGAGAGAGGGGCAAAAGAAGGGAGGGCAGAGACTGGGGGAGGGGACAGACAGAAGCAAATCCCTTTTGAAGAGGGATAGGATGAAAGAAGATAGATAATAGAGTAAATATCATGGGGAAGGGAATAGGATGGTGGGAAACAGTTAACAATCATAATCATGAAAAAGAGAAAAGGGGGAAAATTGTACAAAAAATATTTATAGCAACTCTTTGTGGTGGCTAAGAATCGGGAATCAAGAGAATGTCCATGGGGCAGCTAGATGGCGCAGTGGATAGGGCACCGGCCCTGGAGTCAGGAGTACCTGAGTTCAAATCCGGCCTCAGACACTTAATACTTACTAGCTGTGTGACCCTAGGCAAGTCACTTAACCCCAATTGCCTCACTAAAAAAAAAAAAAAAAAAAAAAAAAGAGAGAATGTCCATTAGTTGAGGAATGACTGAAGAAGCTGTGGTGGTAAATGATTATAGTGGAATGGTTTTGTGCTATAGGAAATGACAAACAGGATGATCCCAGAAAAACCTGAAAAGACTCATATGAACAGATGTATAGTGAAGTGAGCAGCACTGGGAGGATATTGTGCATTGTGACAGCAGTATTGTTCTATCAGCAATTGTGAATGACTTTACTCTCAGCAATACAATGATCCAAGACAATTCCAAGGGACTAATGATGAAGTATACTACCCACTCACATAGAAAGAACTGATAAAAAGAGCACTTGTGGATTGTACATATATAACCTATATCAGATTGGTTGATGTGGAGCGGGGAGGAAAGGGAGGGAGGGAAAAAAATTTGGAACTCTTATGAAAATGAATGTTCAAAACTATCCTTACATGTAACTGGATGAAATAAAATAAATGTTTGTTGCACTGAAAAAAACAAACAAAAAAAACAACAAAAAGAAATTGAACAGGTGGTATGGGCAACATAGTAGATAGGAATGATAATGTAATTACCCAGTTCTTCCTTTCCTTTCCCACCCCCTATTCAATTGTGATGGTTGTCAGCCCCTGGAATTTTCATTTGGGCTTCCCGATGGAACTAGATGCAAAGATTACTGATAATTAGCCTAATTTGTCATTATTTCCTGAAATGAGGAGTGAGAACCCAAACAGCCCTTTCAGTCAAGTCAACAAAGAATCCTTGATTTAGAGCTGGAAGGGACCTCAGAAAATACCTACTAACACTTTCACATTTTGCAGATGAAGAAGGGGAGAGACTGAGAAGGCAAGCAGAGCAATCAGAGTCCATAATCAGTAGGAAATAAATCATTGGAGTGCCTCTAGGCAGTTGGAAAAATGAGAGAAAACATTATTGCCACTTATCTCAAAGCAAGGGTGTTAGAACAAAAGGGCAGGGGCTAATTAGCAATTCTAATATTCTCAGATGAAAGGTAATCAATGTCTCACTGTAAAATGTCACTTGTGATGCTTTTTAGGGAATACCACCCACATGGTGGGCAAGTCTACTAGAAAAGCTAGCTATGTTAAGGGTCAATAATGGGCCTGTGGTGGGGAAAAGAACAAACCCTGTAACAAGGAGAAAGCAGTGCTCTAGAGGACATAACAGTTCTTTCAGAAAAGAGTTTTTATGTGGAGTAAGTATTTGCTGGCACTGGTGGGGAATTACCCTAATGTTCATAGCACCATTTGGATACAATATTATTTTTAATTATCACCTTATAATACGAAGCAAGTTATTGTCATATGGAAATAAAAAGATTGTGCAAAAATTTATAAGGTTTCGGTAAATTGTGAGACATTGTAACATTATATTTTATACTTTGATAACCTGGTTTAGGGACTTCAAATTTGTGGTTCACTAGAAATTAATGATTAGGCTAGATATTCTAGGATGTATCTTTATGCTCTAAATTCTATGGTCCTATATACAGACATAAACAGTGATTGCTAGGGAACCTACAGTGTTCCTTTCTGGTCCTTAGAAATCGCCTTCCATGATCGTCATTATAGTAGTACCATTATGGTGTGGGACTAGGAGAGGAATCATAAGTTGAATATTTCCATCAGCCTCTGAAACATCATGGCTGACTCCATAGGGATTCTTAACTTTTTGTGTGTCATGAACCCCTTTGGAAATCTATGAACACCTTCTCAGAATAATATTTTTAAATGCATAAAACAAATATATAGGTTAAAAAGGTCGATTATGTTGAAATAGTTATCATATATATATACACATACACACATATATATACATATCTATATCTATCTGTCTATATATTTGTTTATACATTTATTTATTTATTTATTTTAATTTATGGGCCACAAGTTAAGAATCTAGAGCATGGACAAGCTTTCCAAATGGGGGAGTAGATGTTTTTGGTTCCCTCAGTAGTTTCCAAATGTCCAGTATCCCTTTCTTAGTAAACTTTGCTCTGTCTATGGGCACAGACCATATCATAAACCAATCATACACAGAATATTTGATTACAAAAGGTACTCAACAAGAGAATATGACTGTATCTCTGTAAATCTATCATCACAACTGGGGAAACAACTCAAAGTACAGGTTATAACGATAGTAAGTCTCTGTAGACAGTATATTCCATATTTCATTTTAGACAGTAAAATACACCTTACAATTAATAAGGCTAAGCTACATTAATGGATAAATGCTTGTAACTGTTAATTGTTGGGTTTATAAAGGTTTTTGTTATTGTTTGTATTTGTTTTAATTACACTTTATAATTTCATTGATATAAAGTGTAAGGAAAGGAGTAATGGTCTCCTTTCAGTAGGACACAACTGCCACATCAGTACTGTTCAAATTGTACTCCTTTGGACATGTTTGAGGACTTGGGTCTCAGTGCCCCTCCCCTTCAGCAGACAGATCATGTGGTTCAAGTAGCCCTGAACTGGTCTCAACTAGGTTCTCTCACGGGCTGTATCCATAAAAGGGAGGATTGAAAGAATGTCCCTGTGTCACCTCCCTATTAGTTAAGAACTCAAAGAATAATAATGGAAATTAGGGTTAAAAATACAGCATTCCAGTTAGCTAGCTTTTGTGCTTAGCTTGTAACCCTTAAATAGTCAGCCAATGATGAACAAGGAGAGTCCATTCCGCCCTAGGGACTGGGGATAAAAGGAGCCTGTGAACCCCTAATGCTTTGCACTTGCTGGCTGTAGCACTTGTTTGCGAGTGCCCATTCTCACGAGCATAAAAATAAAAGAGCCTCTGACACTTCCCTGTTGAGTTCTGGAGGATTATTGAGCAGGGTCATTTTATTTTCACAAAAAATTCTGATGAAGAAAGTCTCTATCAGGGCAGATTGGCATCTGCTTTTCAATTTATGGTCTTAGACTTTCTAAGACTGTAACTTGCAGAGCAAGTGTTCATCTCCATGGGTAGAGTTTTTTCATCTGGGAGTCTCTCAAATCAATAAAATCACAGGTGTAGTCCCTATCCCCATCTCTATAAATTTACAGATGAAAGAGAGCTTAGAGATAGTCTCCACTCTCCTTTTTTACTTAAGATGAAACTGGGGTACAGGGAGATGAAATAACTCGCCCAACTGTAGCAGAACCAGGAGTAGATAGAACCCACGGTCTCCTGACTCCTTCAGTTGTTGTTTAGTAATTTTTTAGTTGTGTCCAACTCTTTTAGACCCCATTTAGGGTTTTCTTGGCAAGAATACTGGAGTGATTTGCCATTTCCTTCTTTATCTCAGACAAGGAAACTGAGGCAAACAAGGTTAAGTGACTTACCAAGGGTCACATAGCTAGTAAATGTCTGAGGCTAGATTTGAACTCAGGTCTTCCTGACTCCAGGCCCTGCATTTCTAGCACAAAGCTTTTCCCGTAACACAGTACAAGCATAATCAACAGCAGATAAACAGTGTTTTAAGAAAGCCTCTCATAGGACACATGATATATCCAACCTCATGAATTCCCAACTACTTTTTCCATTCTATAATTGTAGTTCCAGCCAGGCACAAAGGAAAGTAAGGAAAGGACAAATAAAGGGAAGGACAAATGTGAGTGAATCTCTGGAGATGTGTAATAAAAAGGGAATGAGGAAAGAAGATAGACCAAATAGGGTTGAGAGAATTATCTAGAATTTGGAAAGCAGAGTGATACAGTGGAAAGAAGGCTGGCTTTGGAGTGAGACGGCCTGGATTTAAACCCTAGTTCTGCTGTTTATTCCACATGTGACCCTGATAAATAACTTCATATCATTTTACCTCAGTTCTTTTTTTTTTTTTTGGTGGGGCAATGAGGGTTAAGTGACTTGCCCAGAGTCACACAGCTAGTAAGTGTCAAGTGTCTGAGGTCAAATTTGAACTCAGGTCCTCCTGACTCCAGGACCAGTGCTCTATCCACTGTGCCACCTAGCTGCCCCCACCTCAGTTCTTTAACTGTAAAATAGGGGAGATAAACTCAATAGCCCTTACGGCCTCTTCCAAATCTAAACCTATGATTCTTGATCCCAAAGAGTCAGTCAGAATGACTCATATCTTTCCTTTGTCCTCTGACATCTTTTTTCACTAAATATTCCTCCGCCAAACATTAAACTGTGAGCCCCCTCCTTACATAGCCACCTTCAGACCACTTTTATTTTGACCACTGATTTCAGTGCTTATTTTTAAAAAAATCATAAAACAACATAAATATATAAGGAAATTATCTATTTTCCTAGACACTTTCTACAAAGCTTAGAGAGTACCAAACTTAAGTGAGGAAGAACTGGGTTTCAATCCTCTCTATCTCTAATGTTTATTACCTGTGTAACTCTGGTCAAATCACAACATCTCTGTGCCCCAGTTTCCTTATCTGTAAAAAGGAGATAATAGAACCAACTTCAAAGGGTTGTTGTGAGTGTTTAAGCATTTTGCAAACCTTTGAATGCTATTCCAAATACTATTTTATCATTATGCTCGCATTCTCATATTATTTTCTTTCTTTCTTTCTTTCTTTCTTTCTTTCTTTCTTTCTTTCTTTCTTTCTTTCTTTCTTTCTTTCTTTCTTTCTTTCTCTCTCTCTCTCTCCCTTCCTTCCTTCCTTCCTTCCTTCCTTCCTTCCTTCCTTCCTTCCTTCCTTCCTTCCTTCCTTCCTTCCTTCCTTCCTTCCTTCCTTCCTTTCTTTCCTTCTTTCTTTTTTTTGGTGGGGCAATGAAGGTTAAGTGACTTGCCTAGGGTCACACTAAGTGTCAAGTGTCTGAGGCCAGATTTGAACTCAGGTCCTTCTGAATCCAGGGCTGGTGCTTTATCCACTGTGTCACCTAGTTGCCTCCTCTCATTTTTCTTTTCTTTCTTTTTTTTTTAATGTGAGGCAATTGGGGTTAAGTGACTTGCCCAGGGTCACACAGCTAGTAAGTGTCAAGTGTCTGAGGCCGGATTTGAACTCAGGTATTCCTGAATCCAGGGCCAGTGCTCTATCCACTGCGCCACCTAGCTGCCCCTTTTTTTCATTTTTAATAAACACTTTATTTACTGACCAACAGAATAGTTCTAAAACCATAGCTTCTGGAAGAACCACTTGTTTTTACTTTGGCCTCCCTTCTCACAGGGTCACTGAATACATCCTTGTTGACAACAGTTTTATCCAATGGGATAGCCACAGAGGATCTGGTGGGCATGAGTTGGTTGTAGTTATAAACTTTCATGAAGGACTTGATTTTCAATTTCTTGGCAATCTTCTCTTTGCCCATTGCTGTGGTCACCTTTCCAGGGGGCAGCTAGGTGGCGCAGTGGATAAAGTACTGGCACTGGATTCAGGAGTATCTGAGTTCAAATCCAGCTTCAGACACTTGACACTAGCTGTGTGACCCTGGGTAAGTCACTTAACCCTCATTGCCCCTCAAAAAAAAAGGAAAAAAAATAGAATTGATATACCTTTTGAGGGTAGCGGTCCCTGCCTGCCACCAAAACATGGCTGTAGGGCCTGTAGGATGTCCCATCATCAGTGTTCTTGACAATGACAACTTTGCTCCCCAAGTACCACCAGGCCATGACCAGCACCACCTTTCCAGGTTTCATGAGCTTGCCTATTTCAACACAAAGTGGGATGCTCCTATAGCCAAAAGGAAGACAGCATGCTCTCATATTATTTTCTTTCTTTCTTTCTTTCTTTTTTTGCAAGGCAATGAGGGTTAAGTGACTTGCCCAGAGTCACACAGTTAGTAAGTATCAAGTTTCTGAGGTCGGATTTGAACTCAGGTCCTCCTGTATCCAGGGCCGGTGCTCTATCCACTGTACCACCTAGCTGCCCCTCTCGTATTATTTTCAATGGAGTTGAAGATTACCCTTGAACTAGTCAATATACTACTATTACTGCTGCTACCACTACTACCACTACTACCACTACTACCACTACTACCACCACTACTACTACTATTACTATTACTACTGCTACTACTACTACTACTACTACTACTACTACTACTACCTTAAAGTTCTGCAATCTATTGATCAGATGGATAAACTGACTTCTGTGGGTTCCGTGATAGCATTTTAGGGGGCAATTCCAGTAGCACTTTGGAGACAGAATGATATGTACTTTGTATTGTTCCTACATTTATTTTGATTTCTCCCAGAGGTTAATAGTAGTAATGATAATGATAATAATAATAATTTTCATCATTAGCTTATCAGTTTTCAAAGGTAAATGTAAAGGAATAGGTTATTTTTTTTCTCTCAAATTCCAACTGACAACTGTATTTATTTATATAGATTTTAAGTTTTTTTTATTAAAGTTCTATTCCTTTTATGCATAAAACTATTCATCTATTAAACAGGGAATACCCTACATCATTTACCAATTGATAAGGGATAAAGGATTAAGAAAAAAACTAATAAACTTCTGTTTCTTAGGTTAAACTATCCTCTTCCATCTCTTTGACAGCCATCTCGTATAAAAGTGTTTTTTAAAGAGGGGGGGAAAATCCATACAACTGATGAATACATTGAAAAAGTCCAAAACCAGGTTCAATGTGTCATGCCTGTGGGCTTTCCACCTCCACAAAGGAATAATGAGCAGGGAACAGATCACCTTGATGACTGTGCCCCTGGAGTCAAAGAAGACCTGTCTTTTGTATCTTTACAAAACAAAGGGAGGGAAGGGCATTACAAAGAACTAGGATGGAAATGCAGTATTTTGGAATAATGTGGCATCAGTAACATATGCAGCACCCATCCATCAAGGTCTTGAAGACCTTGATATTGCTTATAAGCATTCTGGGGTCATGTCCTGCCACACCTCATACCTGAGGTAGGAGAGAGAGCTGTTTTTCCTTTGGTCTTTGGGATTGAGATCTTTAGGTTTCTTGGGATCCCACTGTATCCCCATAGCATGATTTTTTAAATGTATGGTTGTTCTTCCCATTAACATTGTTATAATTATGATGTATATTTTCTTGACTCTGCTTACTTCACTATGTATCAGTTCATGTAGATCATTCCATGCTTCTCTGTATTCATCACATATATAATTTCTCACAGCATAGTAATACCCCCATTATATTTGTCTACCACAGTTTATTTAGCTCTTTCCCAATAGAAGGGCATTTATTTTGTTTCCAATTCCTTGCTATTATAAAAAATGCTGTAAATTTTGGGACTTTCTTCTTATCATTGGATCCCTTAGAGTATAAGTAATGGAGTCTCTTAGTTACCTTATTTACATAATTCTAAATTGCTTTCCAAAATGGTTATACCATTTCATAGTTCTCTGATAAGGGTTTGGTAGTCAAGATATATTAAATAATTAATAAATATAAATAATAGCAATTCCTTAAGAGATAAGTAGTCAAAAGATATAAAGTTTTCAAAAGAATTGCAAAGTATTATCAACCACATGAAAAAATGTGCTAACTCACTAATAATAAATGAAATGCAAATCAGAACAACCCTGAGGTTTTACCTTTTACTCTACAAATTGGCAAAGATGACAAAAAATGTCAATAGAGTCAATGTAGGAGGAATTGTGGAATGATAGGCACACTAGTACATTGTTGGTGGAACTATGAAATGGCAGAAATACACCCTTGATATTTTTAACAGGGTAGAATTTAAATTGTAAATTATCTTTGGTACTGTTGTCATTTTATTTGTCAAGGCCTAGCCATAAGCATTAAATATTCTTCCAGCTATTTAAGTTTTTTATTTTATTTCTTATTTTAGGTTTGATTACTTGTTGGCCTTCTAATTTTTAAAAATGCATATTCATTTCATTAACTCTCTATTTTGTTCATGTATGTTTATGGAGATATAATTTTTCCTCTGAAAACTGCTTTAGCTATATTCCAGAAATTTTGATATGCTGTTTCATTATCATCTTCTTTTACAGAGTTACTGTTTCTACAATTTGTTCTTTGACCCACTTATTATTTAGAATTTCATTATTAGATTTCTTGTTTGGGTTTGTGTCTTTCTTTGTGGCTTCTGAACCAGTTACTATTTTTTATTCTATTATGGTCTCATGGATGTATTTGTTATTTTGCCTTTTTACATTTCTTTGCAATATCTCTGTGACCTAACACATGGTCAGTTTTTGTAAAAGTGCTGTGTGATATGAGAAATATCATATTCTTTTGCAGTCCCATTTAAAAAACACTGTAAATCTTTTAACTCTAATTTCTCTAGCATTTGTTCAGTTCCATAGTTTCCTTTTTAATTTTTCTGTTAGACTTATCTAAAACTGTGTGAGAGATATATAAAAGTCTCCTGTCACTACTGTGTTATTGTTTATGTCTTCCTGTAGCTCAGATAATGTTTGCTTTATGAATTTGAATGCAAAGGCATTTGGACCATATGTTTATTGTTGATATTGCTTTGTCGTTTATGGTTCCTTTCAGTATAATGTAGTTTTCTTATTTGTCCCTTATTTTTTGAATGTTTGTTTTTGTTTTGTCAGATAACGATTTCAATATCTGCTTTTTTGTATTCACTTAATGCATAATATATTTTTTCCATCCCATCAGTTTTATTTTGAGTATATCTGTTTTTAAAAATATGTTACTTTTTTTTTTTTTGTGGGGCAATGAGGGTTAAGTGACTTGCCCAAGGTCACACAGCTAGTAAGTGTCAAGTGTCTGAGGCTGGATTTGAACTCTAGTCCTCCTGAATCCAGGGCCAGTGCTTTATCCACTGCACCCACCTAACTGCCCCCTAAAATATGTTACTTGTAAACAACAGATTGTAAAGTTTTATCTTCTTTTCCTATGTCACTCCTTTTTCCATTTTATTGGATTGCTTATTCCACTCTCATTTAAAGTTATGAGAGGTTTATATTTTCCTCCACTCCTATAGGTTCTTGTCTTTCTGAGATTACAGGAGTCACCTTCACCTCACTGCTAGAACTAGATTTTATTCAAGCATATCACACTCTCCTCGAATGTATTCACCCCCCCCCCCCACCCCCAACATAAATTTGATTCATCAGTAGTAGGTTGTCTCCAGATTCTTTCCATAATGGCCCCAGGCCCAACTCTTCACTGTTATGTCAACAGAATTTCCACTTTCCCCGCTGTCTCCTTGGGTACATTTAGAAAGAAGTCTTTTAATGGTTCCTCTTCTGTCATTCTTTTGACATTACTGTCCTTGACTGCTGAATTCATTCACCTCTCCTACATTTCTATTGTCTAGGATGTTCAAGAAACAAATAGCTTCAGGTCTGGTTTTCCTTCTAAAACCATTTCAAATATCTCTTTATTATTAACCTTTTTTCATTTTTCATTTTTCATTTTTTTCCACCTATTTTTATTTATCATTAAGCTCAGATTTACAGTGTACATCATCCTGAGCTGTATATTGAGCTCCATTGTTCTTTAGAATACATTATTCCATTCCCTCCGGTATATTCTGGTGGGGTCAAAATAGTCTTGTGCTATTTAAATTTCCTTTCCTTTGTAGTTGAAGTTCTTTCTCCTGATTGCTTATTTCTGAGATGAATTGTTAAATTTAACCGTTATGTGTTCTAGAATCTTGGCCTTGATATTTTTCTGGAGGTGATCTATTAATTCCATTGGCATTTCCTTTTCTGTGTCCAAAAGTTTGGGGCAGTTCTCTTATATTATTTCCCGCATTATGGTGTTCAGGTTTTTTGTCTTGCCATGTTCTGGGAGACCTTTGATCCTTATGTTGTTTCTGCATATCTTATCTTCAAGATCAGTATATTTCTTTTGAATAGTGCCTATTTTTTATTGCTTTTTTTTCTTCTTTTTTCCAGGTTGTCTGTTACATCTGTATATTTTCCTTCCCAATCTATTGTTCTCTCTTTTGTTTCTTTGGTGAGGGTTGTTATGGGCCTGGGGTACCTCAGAAGTTTTCTGCGGGAAATCAAGGAATCTTCTCCTTGAGAAACTAAACCAAAGGACAGATACAGCAAAAGATAAGCAGCACCAGATCTCAACTGAGTTAGCTCCAGTCTCCCCCACCCCTCAGAGAGATAAGATTGGGTGTGGTTGCTGCCTTTGTGCCATGAGGGGGACAGAGATGGCTTGAGAGATTAGAGCCCCCTCTCACCCAACTTCCCTCAGCCACCACCAGTGGGGGATGATCCTCCCCCAATAAGGGAACTTTCCACAGTTAGATGATCACCCTATTGGACCATCATTGGTCCTCTATAAAAGTATTTGTCTGTCTCTAGTTTGAGGAGATAGGTATCTCAGAGAACCACGCCTCTGTGCCATGCCTTCTCTCCAAGAGAAGTCAAAGGAATTCTCTCTTGGTTTCCTTTCCCTAGTGCCTAAATAAAATATTATTTTATTCCAATTGGATTTGTGTGCAAAAGGGTGTAATTCTTTAAAGAGGAATTCTTAAGAACCCCTACCCCAAACCCCCGACCAATTTCCCCATAACAAGGCTTGTCATCAAAGATTCAAGTTTTTTTCTGTTCTTCCCATTATTTTTGCTGTAAAAACCATAATTTCTGCTGTCATAACTCTTATTTCTCTTATAAAATTCTCAGGAACAGAATGTTCTGATTCCATGTTCTCAGATTCTGCCAGTTCCTCTGTCTCATCAAGTCAGATCATTTTCCTTTGATTTTCAGTATTTATTTATAGATGCCTGATCTGAGGTATCATTTACCAGATCATTTATTGGAACATTTACTTGATCTGAAAACTATATTTCCTCCTGCTATTGACGTTGTCCCTACTAATGAATTTATTTGTATTCAAGGTCTTTGAGTTTTCTTCTTCCCAAGATCTTTGGTAATTTCAGGCCCCCCCACCCCCACCCAGTTATTTTCCCCTATGGCTCATTTCCCTACTCAGTCCCTCTCATGGATGTTTCTCTATCTCAAAACATCTCAGCCTCCTCCCATAGTAGGTAATTGGTAATTCACAGTTCACCAGCCTGGGTGTCTTCCCCAAATGGCTTTTGTGGGTACAGAAGTAACCCCACATGGAAGCTGAGCTCTTTTGTTTAAACATAGAGGAGTGCTATACAGCCCCCTTTCTCCACTCTCCTCACCCTGCACCTGTCCTGCTCCTCTGTTTCTCTTCTCTCCTACAGAATGCTGCCTTTTCTAAGGTGTTTATAATGGACCCAGCAAGTTTCCATAGCCTGAATCACTGCTGAGGTGACAGCCCAAGTAAAATTCTGTAGCCTTGGATCTTCAGGGCATTGGAAAAAGAGAGGAAGTACCAGGGTGTGTCGTTAGGTTTTGTTGTAAGCCTGTGTGTAGAGGTCTCTGGTCAGCTAGCCTAGCTTCATTTCCAGTAGTGTGGTTGATAGGCAGTGGGGGAGGGGATGCTAAGTGAGTTCAGGGTAAGCATCAGTTCAAGAGGTATTTGGGTTTTGTTTTTTGTTTGTTTGTTTTGTTGTTGTTGGGCAATGAGGGTTAAGTGACTTGCCCAGGGTCACACAACTAGTAAGTGTCAAGTGTCTGAGGCTGGATTTGAACTCAGGTCCTCCTGAATCCAGGGCCGGCACTTTATCCACTGTGCCACCTAGCTGCCCGGTATTTGGGTTTTTTTTAACCTTCTTTCAGATTACTGGTGGCCTAGCTCATAGAGACAGCAGAGGCTACTTTATCTTTGGCATGCAATTTCTATTTTAGCAAAGTTTGAGAGTTGAAGTCTTATTGATCACATCACCTGGAAGTCTTGAAATAGGTTCCTAATTCTTAAATTGAGGAAGGAGGAGAGAGGAAGGAAGGATGATGGAAAACTCTTATCAAGTTAGAGTCTAGGAAATACTGTCCTATTGAGGATATCAATGAAAGTAGATGGATTGACTATTGTTGGGTTATTTCCACATTTAATTTCAATCAAGAAGGCTATTGTTTTTATTGTGTTAAATATGGAAAGGAACTGTCTAATGAATTTACACCATATTGCATACTATACTTTTTTGTGTTTGTATCTTCTGCCCCATGTTATTTGCATGAGTGCAAGTCTTATCTAAAAGACATATTTCTTGGAGCACACACAGCAGGCACCTAGTATGGGTTTGTTCAATGAAAGATGACTTTGAAATGGACTGATTGTAAACATTTTTGATGGCAAAGACTACATGTTATTTTCCTTCTGTATTCCCCACAGTGCCTAATGGTGGGTTGAGCACATAATGAACCATCGATAGCTTGTTGACTAAAGGATACAGATTATAACACCCAAAATGCATGTTTTCCTAAATAAGCTTATAGGATCACAATATAAGCAGTTTCCAGTTTTAGAATGGATTGTGTTGCAAAAAAAATTTATTTCTAAAAATAGTTCAAACTCCTTGGCCTGGAATTTAAGGATTCCCACTTACCTTTTGAACCCCCTTTCCCATTAATTCTCCATGTATTCTATACTCCAACCAAAATATATGACTACTCATTGTTCCCTAGAACTGCCAACAATTTCCTGCCTCCACATCTTTGATCATGCCATTTCCTTTGTTTTCCTTTTTTTGGGGGGGGGCAATGAGGGTTTAGTGACTTGCCCAGGGTCACACAGCTAGTAAGTGTCAAGTGTCTGAGGCTGGATTTGAACTCAGGTCCTCCTGGATTCAGGGCCTGTGCTTTATCCATTGAGCTACCTAGCTACCCTCGTGCCATTTCCTTTGACTAAAATGCTCTTCCTACCATCTTAGCAGCTCAAATGCCACCTCCTTAATGTAGCCATCTCTAATTCCTTTAATCTAAAGTTTACTGTCACAGTACTTTGTTCATTCCTCTCTTACAGCACTTTTTACATTTTGCATCGTGTTATTGGTTAATTATTTATAGCTAATACCAAGTAGAGAGACATGATAGCTGAAGGCAGTGTTGGTTTGAAATATAATCTCATTTGTAAGACATTACAGAACAGGAAATGAAAGATTACAAGCAGCCCTGACTTATTAAACAATGAAGGGTAGTGAAGAGGAAAATAAGTCTGGAGAAGATTTGGTTCTGAACCAACTAAACCAGATAATCCCAAGACCGGAAAACTGCACTTCAAACGGGGAAGAGAGCAAAACATAGACAAAAAAGGGACCAGATCTTTTAGTTATTTTTTTTATCATTTCTGATAATAGAATGCCCATATTTTGAGTCTAACATTTCAGTCCTGGATGTGCTATATGAAAAAATGGTAAAATTACTTAGGAAAATAAAGTCAGGAAGAGCAACTAGATCAAACCCAGGACATACAGGAAAAACAAAACCAAAACAAAACCAAACTGTACTAGTGGCAACACCATTTTGAAAGTCTTGAGGGATCTGTTTTCAAGATAAAGGAAAGAAGGAAAGAAGGAGCTACACAGCTTGCTACTTTTGTTCATATCCTTCCAAGCATATATATGCTTCTCTAGAGGATTTATTCTAACTGATTTAGTAAAGTTCTTCTAGGTCCTTCAAGATCCATGGGCACCATTCCATGGCTGCCCAAATCCCTGAAAAATGAAAAGTCAAGTGAAATGGGTTGTGATATTTACCACCAGAACATAGTTATATTGAAGTCATGAGGTATTAGGTTTTTTTATGTGCTTGTGTCTTATCTTCCTAACTAAGTTGGAGGCTCATTGAAAACAGAGGCTTTAAAAAAAATTACTGTTTTATTTATCTGTTCTATTTATCTATGACAGTTCTATTTATTGCTTGTTCAGTGTTCTCTCTATCAGAAAGTTATTCCTCCCACCTTGATCCTTTTGACCAGACATAAATAAATCTGGAGCCAGTGCTAGGAAATAAAAAGTTTATTAGCATCAACTTCCAAGGAACAAAGGGAGATATGTCCACATATAAGGTGTTTGTTTTTTTTTTTTAGTGAGGCAATTGGGGTTAAGTGACTTGCCCAGGGTCACACAGCTAGTAAGTGTTAAGTGTCTGAGGCTGGATTTGAACTCAGGTACTCCTGACTCCAGGGCCGGTGCTCTATCCACTGCGCCACCTAGCTGCCCCGTCACATATAAGGTTTTATACAGCATTATGGTGGCATTACTGGTGGCAAAAGGAACCTATCCTAGCTGTGTGACCCTGGGGAAGTCACTTAACCCCCATTCCCCCCCACACACACACACACAAAGGAGCCTATCAGGTGACATTGCTTAGCCCCTTTCCCTATTGGTGAAATTTATTAATGGGGATAGGAAGCCCAATGATTTAGGGAAAAATGTCTTAACCTTGGAATTAGAATTTGTTAACCTTGAAATATCAGTTGTTGCCAAAGATCAGGTTTGTTCCAGTGGGCATGTTTTCCCTGGAGTAAATCTTATCAGAATGTTCTAGTTGGACTGGGGATTTCTAAGAGAGTAGAGACCTACATCAAGATAGAATCTGTGGGCTTATCTCTATTGTTGAATGATATGCAGATTAAGGATCTGTCTCTATATACAAACCTGTAGCTACATTTTTTTGATCTGTAGTGGTTTTTTCCCCAGACTCACAGTCTACCTTTTCCATAGTACAAAATAAATATAAAATCATTTCTGGGGGATCAAGAGAATGCTAATAAGTAGGTATCAAGAAAAGGCTGAGTCTTAAAGGGAGCTAAGGATTCCAAGCAGTGGAGTGGAGGAAAGAAAATATTTCAGGCAGAGGGGACAGCAAGGTACAGGAAAGGAAATATTACATGGCAGGAACACAAAAGTAGACCAGTTTGAGTGTATGTAGAATTCATGGAGGTAGAAAAGTATGCAATCAGTCTAGAAAGTTAGATTGAACTAGATTGTGAAGGGTTTTTTTTCTTTTTTTTTTCTTGTTTTTTTTACATGCATGCTATTTTATTATCATTAATTTCTTTTTTTTGTTTTTTTTTGTTTGTTTTTATTTTTTTATGTATGAGGTATTTTATTTTTTCCATTACATGTAAAGATAGTTCTCAACTTTTGTGAAGGGTTTTTAATGCCATACAAAGTCATTTGTAGTTTATCCTTAAAAGTGAGAGGAAGTGGGCAGCTAGATGGCGCAGTGGATAGAGCACCGGCCCTGGATTCAGGAGTACCTGAGTTCAAATCCGGCCTCAGACACTTAACACTTACTAGCTGTGTGACCCTGGGCAAGTCACTTAACCCCAATTGCCTTACTAAAAAAAAAAAAAGTGAGAGGAAGTGGGGAAGCTAGGTGGTGCAGTGGATAGAGCATTGGCCCTGGATTCAGGAGGACCTGAGTTCAAATCCAGCCTCAGACACTTGACACTTACTAGCTGTGTGACCCTGGGCAAATCACTTAACCCCAATTGCCTCACCAAAAAAACAAACAAACAAACAAACAAAAAGTGAGAGGAAGCCTCTGGAAGCTTCTTGAGTTTGGGAGTTACATGAACACACATGTGCTTTAGGAATATCACTTTGACAGCTGTGTAGAGGACAGATTGGAAGAGACAGACTGGAGGCAGGGAGACCAATTAGGAGATCATCAAAATAGCACAATCAGAATGAGAATGAGGTCTGAGGAAGGTGCCTCCCTCATTTCAACAGAGAAGTGGTGGAGTAATGGAATACGTCATATCTTGTCATACATAGCCAATACTATACTTCATTACAAGGGAAGGTTTCAGGGGGTGGGGAGTGGGGTATGGAGTCATTGGGGAGTAACAGCAATATTTAAAAAATCATCAGTTGAGAAAGAAATGTAAGAAGAGGGGAAGAGAGAGACAGAGAGACAAGAGAGAGAGAGAGAGAGAAAGAGAGATTGATTGATTGATTGTTATATGGACTTAGGCCTCTTCCTGTCCTAACATTCTATGATTCTATATTTTATCAAGCCAAATCTATTTCAAAATGTAAATATTTCATAATAACAGTAACATCTCACCTAACAATCTCACTGTGCAAACCACCACTAAGAACCGAGTTAAAATACATGTAACAAAGTACATATATTCATGTACTTTATTTTTAAAAACCCCAAAACCTTTCAGTTCTTACTCAGAATTATTTGCTCCTACTTTACAAAAAATTCATAAGAACTTAGCTGTTTTATTCAAACTCGCAAAATCAATCAATCAGAATCAATCAAACAGAAGATCTGAGGCAGCAAATTAGGAGCAAGTCTTTGAGGGGAAGGCAAACTGACAGCACCATGAAGTGACATCTAACAAAAAGAGTTGGAGACAGAAAAGTGCAGCAACTTGAGACTTTGGTTTTGGGGTTTATAACTGAATCCATGATAATGAGCTTCAATTTTCAAGAAAAGGTTAAATTACCTGGGTACATGCTTTAAGAAGGCAGGGAAATGTATTCTGCCTTTTAGGATTTCTAGCAATAACAGTTATGATGATGAAATTCTTGGTGCCTTAAATAAGCAACAGAGTAAATGAAATTAAGCATTTCAGGAGGCACACATGTTCATTTTGGCAGGCCATGAGTATATCATTTAACTAATCATGTCAGTGCACTCAAGCAGGACCAGAATTACTTGAAAGAATTAAATGTACCTCACAAAGCACTGAATTTACTTACAGGGAGTGAAGAGCCAGCAGAGAGAATCTGATTCATTATTTATTCAGGAAGTAAATTTTAAAAATTAAACAAGCATACATTTCTTTTACTAAGGTGCCAGAGAGTTTTAAAAAGGAAGGAAAACAATGAATATAAAAGCATCTTTCTGAAATGTATTTATAAGTTCCCCATGTCTTCTTCTTCATCTTTTTTTTTTTTTTTTTTGGTGAGGCAATTGGGGTTAAGTGACTTGCCTAGGGTCACACAGCTAGTAAGTGTTAAGTGTCTGAGGCCGGATTTGAACTCAGGTACTCCTGACTCCAGGGCCGGTGCTCTATCCCCCTTGTCTTCTTAAACAGAGGACATTGATTCATGTAACCCGTTTCTTGAAAATTTAGGTTTATGCCTGTGGAGATAATGGTCACTTTCTTTACTTTGGTGCCAAGGTTTTTGATCTGCCAGTTTCTCTCCCAAATCTTCATAACAACCATAAGCCCTTGAGGTAGAAGTTAGAACCAATAAGACAAGCCTTTATATTGTCCATAAAGGTATAGGGACTAGATCTCATATTTTACTGATCTAGGGAACTACCTGGTGAGAAACCCCCTTCTCTGCAACTTAGGGTATTGGAGAGTTTCCTAGAGCGTTGAGATATTAAGTGACTTGCCCAAGGTCATACAGCCATTATGTGTTAGAGGCAGGACCTGAACCCTGGGTCTTCACATATCTGAGTGTGGGCTCAGTTCGGCCAGACTTCAGGATTTGTTGGGATTTCCATTTTAAATATTTGTCCATTTATAATAAGTTCCTATTTAATTTGTCAGAATAAAAAGAAAGCATTCATTTCATATTCCTTCTCTCTCCCTCTCCCTCTCCCCCTCCCTCCCTCCCTTTCTCCCTCCCTCTCTCATTCTCTCCCCCCCCTTTTTTGGGAAAGTATTCATTTAGAAAAACCTGATTTGATCTGAAATAACTTAGATTTTAGGAAAAAAGCCCATAGACAAAACCATTATTTTTGTATATTTTTTAACCAGTCTATAGTTAAAACCCATTCTTGGGTATTTCTATTTGACAGTATTTATCCAACTAGCCTGTATTTCCTTGGAAGGAGGCCTTGTACTCTTGAAAATTGTGTATTTGTTTTCCCAAGAAATTAATATCGATGGCAATGATATGACAAGAAATTCTAAATGTAGTGAAGATGCAAATTATCTAGTGCAAATTTGTGTGTTGGGAGTTCTGGACTCTTACCCTCTTGTCTCTCCCCTGCTGGGAGACCCAAAAAAGCGAATTGTATCTTCCTGGAGGTGATAGGTGGGACTGATAACTAGTAGAAATTGTTGTTATTCAGTCATTTCATTCATGTCTGACTCTTCAAGACCCTATTTCAGGTATTCTTGGCAAAGATACTAGAGTGGTTTGCCATTTCCTTCTTCAGCTCATTTTATGGATGAAGAAACGGAGGCAACCAGGGTTAAGTGACTTTTTCAGGATCACATGGCTAGTCTGAGGTCAATCTAAGGGTTTGTTGGGATTTCCTGACTCCCAGCCTGGCTACCTAGCTGAAACTAAAGAAAAGAAAAAAAGAAAAAAGCTGGAGAGGGGAATGGTGGTGGACTTCTCTAATTGTTGGGATTATGTGGTACTTTGGAAAGAGCCCTGACTCTGGAGTCAGTCTGGGTTATACTCTTGCCTCTGAATTCTAGAGACTTGTCCCCACCTAACCTTAGAAACTGGTGGAACAGGTACTACAAAGATGGGAAATTTTAAAAAGAATTTCAGAAAGTTTAAGTGAGAGGGGAAAAACAAAGCAAAAAACTATCATCTATCCAGGCTTTAATTGGCAGAGAGCAGTAGGCCAAGATAAATTCCCTTCACTCCACCCTCCCAGAGGCTACTTTATATTTGCCACTATAAATGACATGGGATTTACATCTATCTTTCAGACTAAAAGACTGCTTATTTAAGGGTTTATGCCTTGTTTTTGTCCTTTCCTCATAAAAATCAGCTATCTACCTATTTATTTGCTTATTTATATAATTAAATAAATGCTTATTAATATAGTTAGTTTTTACCTCAGCTACATTTTTACTGAACCTCTCCCACAAAGCTATCTAAAACAAAACACTTTTGAAGAGCAAGAAGAAAAAAAATATCAACACATTGAAAAAACTATGACATCATATGCAATGTTCCACATCCATAGACCTGTACCTAAGGCAAAGGAATAAAGAGAAGTGTCTTCTCATATTGCTTCCTTGAGGCCAAGATATAAAATGTATTTATAAAAATACAATTTCCCAAGGGCAGGTAGGTGGTGCAGTGGATAAAGCACTGGCCCTGGATTCAGGAGGACCTGAGTTCAAATCTGACTTCAGACACTTGACACTTACTAGCTGTGTGACCCTGGGCAAGTCACTTAACCCCAATTGCCTCCTGCCCTAGAAGAAGAGAAATTTGAATGTTGCCTGGCATAGATGACTCAAGTCAATTTTTTTAGGGATATGAAAAACCTCATGCCAAGTTCCCAATACTGTCTGAGGTAAAGGTGAAAAATTGCAGAGTAATTGCAAATGTTAGAAACATCATTTAGGATTAGGAGGCATCCATTAAAAGGGTGGTGACCTTAGAGTGTCTGAGTCACATGAGATGTGCCCAAGTGCTCAGAGGACCCTTAGATTGATGAACTATAATTTCAACAGCTTTGCCTATCTGAAAAGGAATAGCTTCCCAATTACTCACAACTGACAATATTCTTTAAGGGAGAGTAAAGACACTCAATTAAGGAGAGTTGTCCTTAAGAGAAAAAGGAGAATGAGGGAGACAGATGGAGTGAAGACAGATGGAGAAGAAATGAAAGTTAGCCAAATGGACTGTTAGGCCGCTAGGCCAGATTTTAGCAACCAAGATGAGGGAAAATCTAACTAAACTAGTCCAGCACTAGGTAGCTATAGTATTTTTTTAAATAGTAGTTTTAGTTGTTACATATGATTTCATTTATATTATTGTATATTATAAAGGATAATAATAAAGAGTTTTAAGGTTTAGAAAATACCTTTTTTATGTTCCCTGTTCTTAATAACTTTTTAAAAGTAATAAACATTTTTATTTATAGTTTTAATTCTGATTTTCATCCCTCCTTCCCCTCCCCCCTTCCTGAGGTGGTAAGCAATCACATATGGGTTATACATGTACGATTATGTAAAGCATTACCATATTAGTCATTTTGTACAAGAAAACTTAAATAAAAGAAAAAAAATGAAAGAAAGTGAAAAATAGCATGTTTCCATCTGTATTCCATCAATATCATTTCTTTCTTTGGAGGTGGATAGTATGTTTCATCATTAGTCCTTTGGGATTGTCTTGGATCATTGCATTGCTGAGAATAGTTGTCATTCACAATTCTTCATTAAACAATATTGCTGTCTCTGTGTACGATGTTCTCCTGGTTCTGCTCACTTCACTATACATCAGTTCATACACGTCTTTCCAGGTCTTTCTGAAATCATCCTGCTTGTCATTTCTTATAGCACAATAATATTCCATCACAATCCTATATCACAGCTTGTTAGGCCATTCCCCAATTGATGGGCATCCCTTTGATTTCCAGTGGTTTAGAAAATACCTTACAAATATCATCTCATTTTATTATCCTCCCAACAACTCTAGGAAGTAGATGTTCATTGTTGCTGTTGTTGGTGGTGTTATCTCCTTTTATGTATGAGGAAATGGATTTGCTAGGACTTGCCCAAGTTTCTCAGGCCTCCAGGTATATTGCCACTAGGCAGAGCAGAATGTGAATGCTCTAAGGACTGGGCCCCATATTGGCTAGTCCACCAACATATTTGTGTGTGTATGTATGTATGTATATATGTGTATGTATGTCTACATATGTATATGAGTATAGTTAGAAAGATATATACCATTGTTATGTATAAATATACATATACATACACATATCTATATATGGAGAGAGACAGAGAGAATATAGGATATGAGGATACCTTCAATAAATGTAAAAATACATCAATGTATTTATCATATATTTGAATGGGGGGAAATTGTATAAATATATGAAAAGCAATATGTGATTTTTTTTTTTTGCAGGGCAATGAGGGTTAAGTGACTTTCCCAGGGTCACACAGCTAGTAAGTGTCAATTGTCTGAGGCTGGATTTGAACTCAGATACTCCTGAATCCAAGGCCAGTGCTTTATTCACTGTTCTACCTAGCTGCCCTGTGATTTGGTTTTTAGAGTCAAGATCCCTGGAACTTTTTTTTCCCCCCACAATCCCAGCCCGTAACTCTGAATAGGATCATTGATTTAGAACTAGAAAGGATTTTAATGGTCATCTTATCCAACCCACCTCATTTGATAGAGGAGGAAGCTAAAACCCAGAAGGGTGAATACGTTTTTCAGGGTCAAATAGATAACAGTGACAGGGCTGGGATTTGAACCCATGCCCTTCTAACTGTATGTCAGGTACCCTTTCCACTAACCACATGGCATCTAGTATCTCATGGTCTATAAGGATGGAGGGTGATATTGCTACCTCCCTTAGGGATGCCTAATGGACTATCAGCTACAGCATGGTAAAAAATAAATACCTGCCTTTTGTGCAAGAGGGATATATTCATTCCTGTTCTCATCTATCAAAGACATGAGCATCCTGCCTAAATCATGGATAAAGACGGCAGAAGTATCTGGCTGGTCCACGGCCAGGACTTTTCATCCCTCCTCACCAGGTATTTTCTCTGGCTGTCCCCCATGCCTGGAACTCTCTCCCTCTTCTGCTCTGACTACTGACCTCTCTGCCTTTCTTTAAATCCCAACTAAAATCCCACCTTCTACCAGAAGCCTTCCTCAACCCCTCTTAATGCCACTGTTTTCCTTCTTTTCATGATTTCCTCTTAAGCCTGTATATAGCTTGCTTAGTGTATATTTATTTGCACCTTGTCTCCCCTATTAGACTGTAAGCTTGGTAAGGTCAGGGACTGTCATTTGGCTCTTTTTTTTTATCTCCAGAACTTAGCACAGGGCCTGGCAAGATGTAGACACTTAATAAATGTTAATTGATTGATTTGAAGATCTGTGACATATATGTATATATATATATATATATATATATATATATATATACATATTTTTTTTTTTTTGCTGGGGAATGAGAATTAAGTGACTTGTCCAGGGTCACACAGCTAGTATCAAGTGTCTGAGGCTGGATTTGAATTCAGGCCCTCCTGAATTCAAGGCCAGTACTTTATCCACTGCGCCACCTAGCTGCTCCCTGTGACTTATTAATAAAAAGAAAATAAGAACTTTGGGCTCCAGTGTGAAAAACCCATACACTTTAAAAAATATTAATTAAAATAAATCCAGAAGCTAATTCAGCACTTGAACTGGGTCAATCCATTTCCCATTTTGTCATTACTCTTCCAGTAAGGTGCAATCACTATACATTTGAGGAAATCAATTGATACTGTACTTAATGGACACTTTCCTTTCTTTTAGAATCCCTCCAAACAGACTGACTGCTCTAATTATTACCAGAACATAAGAGGAGTTAGTAAGAAGGGAAACTATTATTTATCATGTTTAACATCCTTCTTTTCTTTTTTTTCTTTTTCTTCCTTTTTTTTTTTGCAGGACAATGAGGGTTAAGTAACTTGCCCAGGGTCACCAGGGTCACACAGCTAGTAAGTGTCAAGTGTCTGAGGCTGCATTTGAACTCAGGTCCTCCTGCATCCAGGGCAGGTGCTTTATCTGCTGCGTCACCTAGCTGCCCCAACACCCTTGTTTTCTGCCCATGCTTCATTCCAAATAACAATTATTTACCTAATGAGTTAAAGTAAGAGAACTCAAAGACTGCTGGAAAAAATCTTTTCAGAGCAGAAGGCCCCTGACAGATTTTGTTCATCACTGCATTTTTTTTAGAGTGGAAAATTCTTACCTCTGCAAATTTTAAATTGATTCTGCAGTTATAGGCTGTTGTTTTTTTGTTTTGTTTTGGTCTATCTGCAGACTTTTCCACCCTGAGGAGGCTTGAACGGTTTAATATGTCTTCGGGTATCCAGGGTGAAACGTGGCATCTGACACTTTCAAGAAAAAGCTCTCTTTGAGAACGCTGGAGGAAAACTTGGCAAAAGAATAATAAAAGCACTGTCTTCAAACGAAATGCAGTTGTATTCGCTCTTCTGAAAGAGCAAACACATGCATTTACTTTAGGCAATCAATGTGGGCACATTGAACAAAATGTTAAAGGTTCATGGAAATATTGAGGCCCAGGGTTCAGTCAAGGCCAAAGGGCTCCATGCATTTGACCATGCTGCTCCCCCTCCCCATGTCTCACAGATTTATGGATCTAGAACTAGAAGGGACCTGGGGAGCCATCTAGTCCAACCCCCTCATTTCAGAAATGAAGAAACTGAGTTTTAGAAAGTTGTGACTTGCCTAAGGTCATAAAGCTAGTAAATGTCAGTGTAGAATTTGAACCCAGGACCTCTAACTCTAGTGCTCTATTATATCAGGCTGCTTTTCTCTGCCTGCTTGCACCCTTCTATTCTTTCAAGGTCTAATATCCATATAAGGCCCCAACATCCACTGATCAATCAACATTTATTAATGTCCTACGATGTGTTAAGCATTGTGCTTAGTACTGGGAATACCAAAAAAGGGGGGGGGCAAAAGATAATACTTGCTTTAAAGGAGTTTATGATCTAATGGTGGGCAGCTAGGTGGTGTGAATAGAGCACTGCCCCGGGAGTCAAAAGGACCTGAGTTCAAATCTCGCCTCAGACACTTACTAGCTGTGGACAAGTCACTTAACCCCAATTGCCTTAAACATCCAGAGCCTTCTCCAGTTGTCCTGAAATGTATCTTGTCACTGGACCCAGATGGCTCTGGAGCAGAGAGTGAAGTTGGTGACCTTGTACATCACTTCCTTACTTAAATCCAATTTAGTGCAGGTCATGACATCACCCCGATGTCATGGTCCCTTCGAGAATGAAGTACAAACAACAACAACAATCTAAGAGTGCTCAACCCCAATCTTCCTAGCCAGAAGTGATCCCTCCTTGCTGAAAACTCCCATGACACTTGGAATGACTTCTCGTAAGCATTCATCATTCCCTTATATAATTACTATTTACATATATCTTTCCAGGCTATTAGATTGCTTGCTCCTTGAGATCAGCATCTATTTTGTAGTTATCTTTGTACCCACAGCACCTAGCATTGTGCCTTGCACATAGTAGGTATTTGGTCAAAAAACACTCAAGAAGGACCTGCAATGTATAAGGCACTTTGCTAGGCACCGGGGATGTCAAGACGAAAAAAAAAAAAGGCCTTGCTCTCTGGGAGCTGACTTTTTATAGGGGGATATAACATGTACACAGATGAGTGCAGGGTTCTGAGTGAATGATGAACTAACTCAGACACACAATATATAGGGAGCTCAAATCTGGAGCCCATATGTACAGGGAGTCCCAGGTGCTACATAAATGCATACAGGACAATTTGAAGAGCAAGAACACTGACAACCAGGGGAATTGGGAAAGGCTTCACGCAAAACTAGATAGATGGAAAGGTCCTTGATTTCATTAAGAGAAAGTTTATTATTCCAGCATAGAAGTGAGAGGATTGGGAAGGAGGGAAGAAAGGAATATTTATATACTGCCTACTATTTGCTAGGCCCTGTCCCAAGCATTTTATAATTATCATCTCATTTGATCCTCACAACAACCCTGAGAGGCAGGAGTTATTATTATCCCCATTTTACAGATGAAGAAACTGAGGCAAAAAAGAGGTTAAGTGACTTGCCCAGGGTAACATAGCTAGTAAATATCTGAGGTCAGATTTGAATTCAAGTCATACTGGAAACAGACTTGACATCTATCCATTTCATGCCTAGCTGACTTTAGAGCACATTCTGAATTTTGGTCTGAAGGGTAGTCACAGGATATGGTTAACATTTGCAGTAAGTTATGAATGAACATCCCAGCACAGATTTTAGCTTCTGTAGAATTAAATCCATTAACTTAATGACCAAGTGAAACATGTTTCACACAGCAGTCAGTGCTCTGGTACATGGTGCCTTATCATCACATGGAGATGCTCTTGTATTCTCTGGAGCTCTCAAATATGCCCTGAGGTTGATGGGACAGAATCTCAGGCTATTACACAAGAGGCAGAAATGCTCCTGATTGAGGCTTCTCACACACCTGAATCAAAAAGCTATCTCCAAGACAATAAAAATGGCAACTAGGTGGAGCAGTGGATAGAGCACTGGGCCTGGAGTCTAAAGGAACTGAGTTCAAATCCAGCCACAGAGACTTACCAGCTGTGTGACCTTGGGCAAGTAACTTAACCCTGTTTGCCTCAGTTTCCTCATCTGTAAAATGAGCTGGAGAAGAAAATGACAAACCACTCCAGTATCTTTGCCAAGAAAACCCTAAGTGGGGTTACGAAGAGTCAGACACTACTGAAATGACCTAACAATAACAACAAAAGACGATAAGAAGTTACCAAGTGTTGCCACAGCTCAGAAAATAAACAGAACACAATCCTGGGGAAATGAACAATGTAACTGTCACCTTCCACGTGGCAGTTTGGTACAGTGGGATACAGCACAGTCAGGAAGACTTCAGTTCACATCCTGTCTCTGACACTTACTACTTAACGTGACCTTGGGACGAGGTATTTTAACCAACTAGCCCTCAGTTTCTTTATCTATAAAATGGGGGGTAATAATATCACTATACCTCACAGGACTGTTGTTGGAAATCAGTCAAGATAATATTTGCAAATCACTTTGCAAACCTTAAAGTATTGTAGCTATTACTGTTCTCAAACCAAATCTTACACAAGTTCAAGTTGAGGGGGGTTTGCCTGGTTAACAGCGTCTCTGTCGGCAACCAAATCTCCCATGAGGTCCCAGCAACAGCAGCCAGTTCATTAATTGCTAGTGGCAGGGTTTGTTCTAACTCCATCTTAAATTTCCCTAATGCATGTTCTGCCTATAAGGGCATTGGGGGTAGCTCAGTTGCTGGTGGCTTAGTGACTTGGCATTGTCCTTTGCAGTAGCACCAATCAAGCTTCACTGCTATTCTTGGCCACTGAATTCAACTTTTAAAAATTTTTCTTATGGGCCTGTTATGAACTGGGAGACAGGAGATCTGGACCCAAAGGTTTCCACAGACAGTGTGACCTTGAACAGATCATCCTCTCCCTCTGAGCTTGAGTTTTCTCATCTATGTGTAAATTGAGGGTTAATGAAACTTGTTCAGTATGTTGTAATGAGGAAAGCAGCCTGGGGCAAGTAGATAGGTCCTCGCCACTGGAGTTCTCCATATGGGGTGAGATGACCACAGTAGTTGGCACATAGTAATCAGTTAAGAAATGTTTGTTGGTGAATTGATTGGAAGGCATTGATCCCTCTGGTCTTCCAGCCTTCACAGGACAGAAGCTCCCTCTACCCATGCAGTTCCTTCCCTGATCAGTTCCAATGAAAGGGCCTAGGCCAGTCATGTTCATTTCATTGCTCTCTGATTTACCCCCACCTTGTCCCTGTTCAGCATCCTTTTATGTGTTGTCTTCCTTCAATAGAGGCTTTGAAGTCAGAGGATCTGGGTTCAAATTCTAGCTTGGCCACTTTTCACCTGGGTGACCTTGTACAGCTCCCTTGACTCCCTATCCTTATCAATAAAATGAGGAGATTGACCTTTCTCAAGGTCACACAGATACTATGTATCAGAGATAAAACTGGAGCCCCAATCCTCTAGACTCCAATTCTAGCTCTCCATCCCACTACTCCATGCTGCCTATCAGAAGAAAATATAGTTAAGTTTATAGTTCCCAGAGTCAAATTTCATCAACACAATAAGAAATTTTGCTTCAGCAACTCTTGGCAAACTAACAACATTCCTCATTATCATTGGACCCTGAGGCCTCATAAAAAAAGTTGTTAATTCTGTTCGAGAGAGCTTGTCACTGAAGATAAATTTGGGAACTTCCATAGCAGAGAAAAGATAATAATATTCTCCTATTCCTCATGGAAACTGGTAGGCCCATTTCAAAGCCAGGTTTAGTGTCATAGAGGAGATGATGGGACTGTGGGAGATGATGGGACTATGGGAGATGATAGGGCACCACAGCCCCAAAATACCTGAAAAACTTTCCAAGTAGGGGGAAGGATCCTGATTGAATCAATAATCTTACTTTTTGATCAGGCTTATCTGTCTTTATACTTTAGTAAATCAACATAGAATTTTTTAAAAATCATGCTACTGGTAAATATTGTTTGGGGTGTTTTGAGACAATTCTTCTCAAAGCAAATTTTTCCTAAGTCCACTGTGCTACACTGACTTTCTATAAACGAGTTATAAGCCAAAATTGGCCCATATTCCACCCAAACAGTTTTTTCATTGTCCAAAAAATGGAAGGGGCCCTCTTCACTGGAGGCCTCCTAATTTTGCAGTTAACAAAAGGTAAGAAACTCATTCCTGAACTTTTTCCTTGTTGGGGGTGGGAGACATGTAGAGTAGGCAAAGTATAAATATACAACAACACTTAGGGAAGAAAGGACAGAAAAAGGGATTTATGGAGCACTTAGCCAGGCACTGTGCTAAGCACTTTACAAATTTTATCTCAAGTGCTACCTAAAACAATTTAAATACTTCAATGTTTTGAAAACTATAGGTAGTATTAATGTTCAGTGCAGTAGGAAAACTTTGCAATCATTTTAAAGGAATGATCTTCATACCTTGGGTTTTAATGTATGACACAGAGGTTTTCTTCATTTATATTAAGCACTGAATCTTTCATGTGTCCCAAGCAACTGCAATCACATCACTGTTGCTTCCCAAATACTAAAAACATCCTGGCTTATCCAGAGAAAAGACAAAGAAATGCACTTCCCATGATTCTTTGTGGAGGTGGGTTATTCAGTCATTTGTCCAATGCTTCATAACCCCATTTGGGATTTTCTAAGCAAAGATGATGGAGCGGCTTGCCATTCCTTTCTACATTGTGTATGTGGGAGATGGGGTATAGAACATTGCCTGTGCTGTCAGACTTGGTTGATGTCTTGATTAGTATTGCTGAGTTCCCGTGTTTCTCTTTTAAAAAATGTTTTGTTTGTTTCAAGGGATGACTCACTGGAGGAGAGGGGAAGGATATATAGGTGTGTGTATGTATATGCATGTGTGTATATATATATATATACACACACACACACATACATGTATATATATATATTCAGAAATTAAAATTATGTAAAAACAAAAGCTATGAATAAAAACAATAAACAAAAGAAAGAAAATATTTCTGGCAATGCCAATACATGAGAATGTTTGACAATATCATACAATGCCTTTACTAGGCAACCTTTTTATATAGCTTAAGAATGAAACTCTTTTAAAGAAATAAAACAGTATGCAAATATTAAAATTTCCTATTATGTGAAGTTTGGCAAATATTATACAACTTCCTTGATATGTGATAGGGACCTTTTATGTAGTTTACAAATAGAACTATTTTAAAGACATAAAAACATGCGTATATTAACATTTCCAGAAGGGCTTCACTACTGGGATTAAAGCATTTCATTTTGATCTATAGGGTTGAAAATACTGGAGAAAGGCTAAAACTATATGATAAAAATATATCTTCTGGGTTTTGTTTTTTAAATGAGTATAACCATCATTGTGTTAATGATAGTTAAAATTCATAAAGCAAAAGAAATGTCCCAAAATAAAATACAAATTTAATTATTACGCAGTAAATAGTATTTCCAGGAGCTTCAGTAGCTCATTGGTGTAGCCTAGTGGAGAGAAATGGATAATTGGAAAAGTTATGCCAATGTTTAGTTATGTGACTTTGGGTTAGGTCAATGAGACTCTCTCTGTGTCTCCTTTCCCTTATGTGTAAAATTGAGATACAAGTATAGATTCCAGGGTGGAATGTGATAGAGATAAGCAAATTGATGAATCAGAGTAGTCTAGTAAAAATAACTTTTGGCTGGGATCTGTTATTGTATTTGTAAAAGGAGAGCCCAGTGAGGGGATTCCATGTGCCAATGAAGACTAGCACCTATTCAACAACTTCTAGTCTTAGACAGTAGACAGTCTTAGACACTGAGTGACTTGCCCAGGTTGGGGGAAGATAGGTGGTACAGTGGATAGAACAATGGGTTTAGAATCAGGAAGATTTATTCATTAGTTTAAAACCTGCCTCAGACACCTTCTAGCTTTGTGAGCTTGGGCAAGTCACTTAACCCTCTTTGCCTCAGTTTCCTCATCTGTAAAATGAGCTGGAGAAGAAAATGGCAAACCACTCATGAAGAGTCAGACATGACTGAAATGAAATTTGACTTTCCCAGGGTTACATAGTCATTATGTAGCAGAGGCAGGACTTGAATTCAGGTCTCTCCAACTCTGAGGGCAGTTCTTTTTCACTGTGCCATGACTACCTTTCATAGGAGTCGCACAAAGAAAATAAGTCAATTGATTATTATGAATTTTTAAAAAAGGATTTAAAATTATTAATGATTATTCACGTTATTGATTGATTAAATCATACAAGGAGTCAGAAGACCCACATTCTGGATCCAGCTCTGTTAGTATCTGTATGACCTTGAACAAATACCTACTTTTCTGACCTTGTTTCCCCCTTTCAAACTGGAATTATAATAGTTACTCTGTTAGGCAAAAATAAAATTGTACATGTGTATGACAGAATACTGTTAAATGTCTTATGCTTCTCTATTATTACTATCATTGTTATCTTTGTGATATAAAAAGATGGAGGACTGGACTCGACATAAGACACTTTAAAAATACATGTTGTTATGCAGTCGTGTCCAACTCTTCATGATCCTACGGACCATATATAGCACGTCAATAGTGTTCATAAGGTTATCTTATCAAAGACACTGGAGTAGTTTACTATTTCCTCCTCTGGTGGATTAAGGCAGAGGTTAAGTAACTTGCCCAAGGTCACACAGCCAGTGTCTAATGCTGCATTTGAACTCAGATCTTCCTGATTCCAGATCCTATTCTCTATCTACTGAGCCCCCTAATTGCCTCTTTTAAAAATATATTTATGGGGGCAGCTAGGTGGTGCAGTGGATAGAGCACCGGCCCTGGAGTCAGGAGTACCTGGGTTCAAATCTGGCCTCAGACACTTAACACTTACTAGCTGTGTGACCCTGGGCAAGTCACTTAACCCCAATTGCCCCACTTAAAAAAATATATATATATATTTATATAAAACTCATATATAATCAATTTATATGGTTAAATATATTATATATGTTACTATTATAATATCACTATATTTAGTATAACATATAGATATTAAATAATCATTATATATTTCTATATCATACATATTAAATATATAAATAATATGAATATATTGATATTGTGAGAATTGGAATGGTACCCCTGCTGGAGAGATACTGTAGGGAAGCTCCGCCATGAGGAGAAAGCATGTGATTTCGAGACCATGGGACTTTAGCATCCAGAAGTTACATCTATAGAACCACCTCTGGGAATTGTCAATCAGAGCTACCAGCCAATTAGCTTGGAGCTGTGTGTGTGTGTGGACGGCCCTGTTTCTTGTTGGAGAGGAGGTATCTGGGAGAAGGAAGGAGCAAGCAGGTTCTCTTTCGCCCGGGATCTCATTCGGAGTGGAGCTGAGATGCTAGCTCCCTGAGATAGATAGATGAAGGAATCTTGGCCTCTTTCTCTCTCCTCACCAAATTCTTATGCTCCTTAATAAATACTTAAAAGTCTAAACTCTTGCTAAAGCTTATAATTTATGGTGACTACTCAATAGATTTTTAGATAGTCTAGATAGAATTTTAGCCCTTACAATATATTACATTCATATTAATATAATATCTGTATTATATATGTATATATAAAATCTCACTATGTAAATAGCAAGTTACTCAAGAGCTCTACAACTTCTTTGTATTTGAGTAGAGTACACATATTGATTGGCCAGTGGTTCAGTGAATTTTGAATGGTATCTATAATGAGCCTGAGGATGACACAAATCCAAAATTTTGTGTCAAACCTCCCATATCAATTGGAAGGAGGTAGGCCGGTCTATGGTAAGAGAAGTTAGAGAACATGGCATGGTCGAACCCCACCTTTGATAACTTGCTACCTTTGTGATCATGGACAAGTCACTTAACCTCCATGGGCCTTGGTTTTCCTCATCTATAAAATATGGATATTAGACTGGATGGCCCCTGAAGTCCCTTCTGGCTCTCCAGTCATGATCAGATACTTTCCCTAAGTAAATGAAACATTCTCTATCAAGATCACACTCTTTGAGTTTTTCATTCCTCGCAAAATATAACAAAATTGACTCACGAAGGCTTAAATATCTCTATATTATGCACATATGTTTGGCAAATTGGTCTGCATTTGCAATGTGGAGTGTCTAACTTTTAGAAGATTCATAACAAATCACTTATTATCAGAATAGGCTGATTTCCAAGATTTCCCCCTCATACCTTGGATATTTCCTGAGAAAATGTGTTTTGGCTTAATATTTTCATTCTTGTTTTCTGCCCAGAGATCAAATGTTTTTAATCACTGTCAGCAAAATGATTTATTCAAGCAAGGACAAACCCAGATCTTGCCCCCAGTTCTTGATGAATTTAGGGGAAAGCTTACTTTGTTAACATCTGAGCAAATGAAAAATATAGATCCTGAGGACTCCTCGCATGTTAGTTCATGGCTATTCAGATTTCAGAAATAAGTCCTCTGGCCATGAAGTTCTATAAACATAATATCAAGTTTTCACTTTTAGGCTTCCCCAAAGTATAACTTTAAAAGAGAGAGAGATTGAAATGGGGGGGGGAAGAGAGAAATTAAGTTAAATTTTTGAAATGTTGAATATAAAAGAGTATTAGTTCAAATTCTTAGTCATAAACTTATGCTTTTGTGTATTTGGAAATACATTCTAGAATAGGGGTTTTTAATCCTTTTGAAGTCATGGAAAATTGTAATATTAAACACATTCATAGACTTTGCATTCAGTTGTATACTTTATAGATTTAGAACTGGAAGGAAGGAATCTTCAAGGTCAGCTAGTCCAACACTCTCACTTTACAGAAAAAAGAAACTAAGGCTTAGTGGGGTTAAGTGACTTCCTCAAGGTCACACAGCAAGTATGAGTCTTAGGATGTGAGCCCAAGACTTTTTGACTCCAAGTCCAGCAGTTTATCCACTATACAAATTCTCAAAAAGACATATTCTCAAAAGAATAAGGTTAGTGGAAGAAATCAGAAAGAGTGAAATGTTTTGCTAACAATGATGGAATACCCAAGGCTCTATTCTGGGCCCTCTTCTTTTTCCCTTCTATTTCATTTGATGGTCTTATCAGTCCTTATGATTATAATGATCATCTCTATGTAGATGACTTTTGATCTAATTATCCAGCCCTAATCTCTCGCTCAGTCCCCAATCTCACATCTCCAGCTGCCTATTGGACATCTCAAACTGGATGTCTCATAGATATCTTTACCGTAACATGTTCAAAATTGAATTTGTTAATTTCCCCCCCAAATCCCTCTTCCTAGCTTTCCTATTGTTGTTGAGGATGCCACCATCCTCCCAAGCGTCCAGGCTTGAAACCTAGGTATCATTTTCAATTCTTCACTCATACCCCCATATCCAATCAGTAGCCAAACCTTGTTTCACCTTTATAATATTTCTGGTATATGCCCCACTTCTCTCTTCTGACACTGTAACCATCCTGGTTCAAGCCCTTATCACCTCATCCCTGGACTGTTCCAATAGTCGGCTGCAATAGTCTACCTGCCTCAAGTATCTCCCTTCTCCAATCCATCCTCTACTCAGCTGTCAAATTGATCTTCCTAAAATACATATCTTGACCATATCACTCTCCCCCAACCCTTTCATATTCAATAAACCCAAGTAACACCATATTATCTCCAGGATCAAATATAAAATTCTCTTTTTGGCTTTCAGAATCCTTAATAATTTGCCTCCTTCCTACCTTTCTAGTATTTTGGGGGGGGGGCAGGGCAATGAGGGTTAAGTGACTTGCCCAGGGTCACACAGCTAGTAAGTGTCAAGTGTCTGAGGCCGAATTTGAACTCAGGTCCTCCTGACTCCAGGGCCGGTGCTTTATCCACTGCGCCACCTAGCTCCCCCTCCAGTATTCTTATTTTTTACTCCCTTTCATGTTCTTTTCTGTGCAATGACACCAGGCTCCCATCTGTTCCTTTCACATGATACTCCCTCCACCCTCTGAGCATTTTCACCCCAGTACTGAAACTATCTCTTCTTATCACTACCTCCTGGCTTCCTTCTAAAATCCCATCTTCTGCAAGAAGCCTTGTCTAGTCTTCCTTAATCTTAATACCTTCCCCTTGAGATTATCTCCAATAAATCTTATATCTATCTTGTTTGCATATAGTTGTTTGCATGTTATCTTCCTCATCAGGCTGTGAACTCCTTGAGAGCAAGGACTGTTTTTTGCCTTTCTTTATATCCATGGAGCCTGGCACACAGTAGGTGCTTCATGAATGCTAGCTTACTGGGCTATATAACTGTGCATAACCTTTAACCCCAAAATAAGACTGACTAGGTCTGTATCCCAGAGGGATTATTTTTAAATGGAAAAAGACCTATATGTATAAAAATATTTATAGTAGCTCTTTTTGTGGTAGCAAAGAATTGGAAAATAGAGGCAACACCCATCAATCAGGGAATGGTTGAACAAGTTGTTGTATATAATTGTGATGGAATATTATTGTGCTATAAGAAATGACAAGCAGGTGAATTTTGAAAAAATCTGGAAAGATTTACATGGACTGATATAAGGTGAAGTGAGTAGAACCAGGAGAACATTGTACACAGTAATATTGTACAATGATCAACTGTGAATGACTTAGCTATTCTCAGCAATACAAAGATCCAAGACAATAATTGAAGGACTTATGATAAAAAATGCTATCCATCTCCAGAAAAAGAACTGATACAATATGAAGGCATATCAAAGTATACTATTTTTACTTTATTTTTTGTAGGGCTTTTTTGGTTTATATTTTCTTTCACACCATGACTAATAGGGAAATGTTTTGCATGATTATACATGTGTAACATATCACATTGTTTGCTGTTGAGGGGAGGGATTGGAAGGGAGAGAATTTGGAACTCAAAATTTTTAAAATGAATGTTAAAACACAGTTTTGCATGTAATTGGAAAAATAAAATTAAATAAAAAGCAAAAAGAGTTGTTGGGGGTGGGGAAGGATAAATGCTTCTTAACTGAAGAAATCCAGGATGAAGGGGAGCTTATAAGCAATAGAGCAGGAGTTGGCTACACAGGACACAATAAGATAGTATAATAAAAGATGATAAGGACTCTGGACCATAGGATTGAGGTGGATAGGGGTGAGACTACAGAGATAGGTCTCCAGCAAAAGAAATGATCTTCACCGCAGCAGAGAGAGACTCTGTACCACAAAGATAGGGAAGGTGAGAACTGGGAGTTTGCCTGCCTTCTCCACCCCAGAATGAGGGAAGAGACAATGGGCCTTATGATGATTGAGCACCCTATTAGTGAGGGGACCATTTTTTGATGGTGTCAGCTTCCGTGGTTGGTCCCTCCAATCACTTTGGATCAGAGGTCATAGAATATCTTCAGGACCCTGAGGATGTACTCAGTTCAGTGTTAGCCCTGAAGCCTTTCTTTTAAAAAATCTTTAGAAGAAAAACAACTTTTATCTATCTATTTATTTATTTTATAGTCAAGAAAAACCAATTCCCATATTGGCCACATCCAAAAAATGTACATCTCATTTTGCATCTTCAATCCACCTCCTCTCTATCAAGAAGTGGGTTGCATTCTTCACCATCAGTATTCCAGAAACATTGTCGGTCATTATAATGAAGCTGCTTTTGTTTACAATGTTATTATTGCATAAACTGTTCTGCTTCTGATCACTTCATCTTGCATCGGTTCATGTAAGTTACCCCAGGTTTTTCTAAAACCATTTCTTTCATTATTTCTTATGGCACAATAGCATTACTTTATGTTCACCTACTCTAATTCCAAGATGATGGGGAATGAGGCAGGTTCAGAGAATATCCTGCATGTGAGGCAAGCACTTAAGTCCCCAGTCTCTGAGCCTACAGAAGAAGTAACCCTCTAATAGAGTTGATGTTCAAAAGTTCGTGGATCTGCTCAGGATCTTGGATGGATGCGGGTCTCCTTCAACACAAGACCTCTAGTAGCCCTGGTTCTCTGAGGCTTAAGATGTCTCACAGTTCGAAACCCCAGAAATAGCAGATGATGACCATAGTGAATAGGTCCATGGAGGAAATGGACTGAGCTTACTCTTACTATTGGAACCATTCCATAGCCTCATCCCAAGATGATAAATACTGAGACTTGCCCAGAAGACAGATAGAATGTGGGGCAAGCTTCCTTGGGCAATGCTCAGAATTTCAATGGGACATGGAAGGGACCTTAAAGGCCCTTAAGTAAAAACCCCTTGGGGGCGGATAGGTAGTACAATGGATAAAGATCTGGCCCTGGATTCAGGAGGACCTGAGTTCAAATCTGGCCTCAGATACTTGACACTTACTAGCTGTGTGACCCTGGGCAAGTCACTTTACCCTCATTGCCCTGAAAAAAAAAGGATACACCCCCTCACTTAGTGGATGAAGAAGAGAGAAGTTAAGTGATTCCACCTTGGTGTAGATAGAAACTCCCTCTACTTAATCCAGACCAGCAAGTTTTCAGTAACTGACATTTCTGGAGGGGCACCTATGGGCACACAACAGTTAAATTCGTAAGTGACTAGGTTCAAAGGCCAATGCCTTATTGGTTATGCTGTACTTCTTTGACAGAGACTTGGATATTTGAAGCTTATCTGGATAATTTTAATTCTCTAGTCTCAAAAATAAGTTTGAAACAGCCTAAAGAATTGGCAAAATGCAGTAGAGGGTCAAATGTACTTTATATGAAACATTTGAATGTTGAACATCTTTATTTGGTGCTGATAGTGGGAGAGGGAGATAAGGAAAGAGGTAGAGACAGGGACAGAGAGAAAAGAAAGAGAAAGAGAGAGGGGGACAGAGAAGAGGGAAAGAGAGCCAGAGATAGAGACAGAGAGAGACAGAGAGAGAGAGATACGGAGGAGAGGAAAAAAAAAACAGAGAGGCAAGTGAAAGAGTCTTTTTAGGTCAGCCTTGAAAGATTTGGAAATCCACATCCTGCCTAACATAGATCAGCTGGACGACCCATGAGCAAGACACTTTACCACTGCGTGCCTCCCCCCTATACCTCTAGGACTGTCAGTTAATGAAAAATTGCTCTGTTTCCACAGGGGGAGTTTTCACACTCAAAGGTCTCTGCACCAATGAAATCACAAGTTCCCTCTCTATTTCACCCTTCAAAACAAAAGCATTAGAGAGGAAATTTAAAGGTGCAGGTATGGGAAAAAAATACAAAGTTTAATCCTCTAGAAACATTTGATAATTTAGGTCAAGAGTTCAGATCATTTATTTCCTATTTCATTTTGTTTGAAAGATGACATTTTAGGGACCCTTAAATACAGTAACATTATTTTGTGGCAGTATATATTGATGTAAAAAACAAATTGGTTTAGTCACTGGACCTTTTTCTTACTTTTCCACTATTAGTAAATATTGCAAAAGAGGTCTTATGTGTCTCATAAAATACAGTCAAGAGTTTAGAAGAAAAAACTGGTGGGAGGATAATCACTTTGTGAATGGAGGAGTCAGGTCAGGTCAGCTCAAAGTGGGGCAAGTGGGGAAAAAAAATCCATTTTCAAGAGTCTACAGTTTAGCTGAGCTGGCCAGAAGCCCAGAATGTGCCCTCTAACCTCAGGAACTCAGAGTACAGGGAAAAGGAGGCTGGGAGTTACCTATCCCAGCCCATCAAGAGAAGACTTGGCAGCTATCACCCATCCTGGAAAGAAATGCATCAGTGTGAGAGTTAGGGAGGGACACAGGATCATGGTAAAAATCATTAATTACTTACCCTTGTGGTCAGGAATAGCAAGGAAATTTTTAGAAAGAATAAACGATTATAATGTGTTTTTCTCAGAAGAGTTTGTGACTGAGTTCTTCATTTTGTTTCAAAAGGAAATTCTTCCATTCAATGAGCATTTGTTCAGAGCCTATTGTGGGTCATTCAGTCGTTCAGTCAGCTTATTGACTAGCATTTATTAAGTGCCTACTATGTCCCAGACACCGATCCAGTGATACAAAGAAAGGCAAAAGGTAGTCCCTGTTCTAATGGACTTAGACATAGTACTTGGTGCTGAGTTTACAAACATTAAAATGAAACAGTTGCTGCTCCTAGACTGCATTATACTAGGCAGATATTTGTACACAGATAAAAAAATTTTCTAAGCCTCAGTTTCCTCATCTACAAAATGGGAAAAAAACAATACCACTGTCCTCATCCTATAGGGCTGCTATGAGACCCAAATAAGAACATACTAGCAATGTATATAAAATGTCATTTAAGTGATTTGTTGCTGTTAGTGTATACAAATATACATATACATATATGTATATATGCAAACATACATATGTGTATATACATAATAATAATAATACATAACTAACATTTATATAGTGCCTACTATGTACTACTAGGCTCTTTACAATTATTTTATCTCATTTGATCCCCATGACACAACGACCCTGGAAGGTAGGTGCCATTATTGTCCCCATTTTACACATGAGGAAACTGAGGCAAACAAAAAATGAAGTGACGTGCTCAGGTCACATAGTAGTAAGGATGGGCTTGAACTCAGGTTTTCCTGAATCCACACCCAGCACTTTATCCATTGAATCACCTATCTGCCCCAGTTCTAGTCTCAGAGAGTCATCTGAGGCACTGAGAATTTAAGTGACTGACTTGCCCAGGTTCACACAGCTAGTATATGGCTAAGGTGGGAGTCTTTCTTACTCCAAGGACAGCTCTCAATCTACCATACCTTGGCTACCCCTCAGTATTAGTAATGCTTTTATCCTATATATTTATTTTTTCATGTTTTCTCATAAATGCACAACAAAGGAACATTATCCACAGTTTCATTCCCACAACAGGCATCCAGTCACTTAGGGGACCTTAGAGGTATCCAACCCCACCCCCCTCATTCTACAGATGAGAAAACTGAGTTTGAGTTAACTGAGTTTAAACCCAGAGAGTTTAAGTGATCTGATCAAGGTTACATAGGTAGTAAATAGCAGAACCCAGATTCAAACTTGCGTCTGCCAACACCAGGTTTAGCCCTTTTACCAATGTCTCTTGGCATTGTTAGTGACAATCAGAATAATATAGGACTGTAGAAAGACAATCTATACATTTATAGGTAGGGAAAATACTGCATTTCCCAGAATTTTATGGGCTAAACTTATAAAGGGGAAAGCACGGAATAGAGGCAGCTAAAAGGGGGGGAAATCTGACAAAAGAAGGGCATGAGTAAAAGAACCATAAAGACAGAAAAGGGCTGAGCTTTTATGTTATGCCACTGGCTTAGAAGCAGAGAGGCCTCACTAAGGGAAGGCCCAGGGAACTATAGCATGGTGAAGGCAGTCACCACCAGTAGCAAATATAAGGAAAGCACATCAGAGTAGCAGCTTTAGAAGTTGGGAGGGCAGATAACAGGTGATGTGACCATCAGGTAGGGATGTAGACCCTACACTTATAACTGGACCAGCAATTGGGGAATACTCTGGCTGGTGAGACCCTGCCTCCCCCCCACACACACACATTGATTCTGTGAAGTGCTTACTTGTTTTTCCTAATAAAATGTTTTTATAACAAGTATGTGTTTGTTCAAAAATATTTATTGGCTGTTTTGGTTGCTTAACAGTTGAGCTAAGTCAAATCCCCAGGTTAGGACCTGGAACACCGTGGGACCACCAGGAGAGTTATCCCACATTCAAGGTCAATCCATGTGTACTTAAAACAATCGTTCATGACACCCCCCCCCCCCATGGTACTGGATTTTTCTCTAGTAAGCCTGAAGACACAATTAATTCTAAGCGAAGGTATTTCATTAAATAGTGTTGGCAATAATTAAAAAGCTTGGCAATAGACTATCCCCGCCCATAAACACAGTGAATGCTCTCCCACAAATAAATACACCCTCAGTAGGGAGAATGAGCACCCATAGGGATACTGCATATGGAGCCTATACTTGAGGAATGTGTGAAAAGGCAACTCACACTTCCAAATGCTGCAGGACTACCTATCTTCTGATAATGTCATTGAAAATGTTCTCCCCGGGACCCCACGAGGTAATAATAATGGTGGTAGTAGTAGTGAGGTAATGACAATGGTGGTGGTTGTAGTAGTAGTAGTAGTAGTAGTAGTAGTAGTAGTAGTAGTAGTAGTAGTTAACATTTATATAACACCTAATAAATTCCAGGCACTGGGCTAACTTTTAAAAATATTATCTCATTTGTTCCTTATCCCTGTTTTGCAGTTAAGAAAACTGAGGCAAACAGATTAAATGACTTCTCCAGGGTCACACAGCTAGTAAGTATCTGTTAAGGGCTAAAATTCTAGCTAGTCTGTCTAAAATATCTAATGAGTGGTTGCCAATAAATTATAAGCTTTAGCAAGAGTTAGACTTTTAAGCATTTATTAAGGAGAATAAGAATTTGGTAAAGAGAGAGAAAGGCCTAGATTCCTATCTATTAAAGGGAGAGCACATTTCTAGCTCTGCTCTCCACCAGAGTCCAAAGGAAAGAGAGCGAGACTGAGCGCCAGTCTCTTCCTTCCTCCTCCCACTAGCCCGCGTCACTTCCTGACGCCAAAGAAAAGACTCCTGGTCTTGCCCTCAAAGACCTTCGCTTCATGGGCGGACTCTTCTACAGTAAGTCTCCAGCAGGTGGCGACATTCCAATCGTTACATATCTGAAGTCAAGTTTGAACTCAGGTCTCCCTGAGTCTAGGCCTAGTACTCTATCCACTGCACCACTTAGTTGCCTCCAAAAGAGGCTGTGGCCTCTCTCCTGAGTATTTGTTTCACCGGTCCCCACTAGTTTTGTGGTCATGATTGGGCATCTAGCGAAGGTAGTATCACATAGTGGATTACTTTGCTAATTCTGTGGCAACCCCCATTAGTATTTGCTGAATACAGACCGAATTCACAGGGTTGTTATAAAGATCAAATGTGTTACTATTTGTAAAGCACTTAGCATAGTGCCTGGCATATAGTAAGTGCTTAACAAATGCTTGCTTGCTTGCTTCCTTCCCTTCTCCCTTCCTTCCCTTCTCCCTTCCTTCCCTTCTCCCTTCCTTCCTTCCTTCCTTCCTTCTCTCTTCCCTCTCTCCATCCCTAACTTCCTTCTCCCTCCCTCCCTTCCTTCTTTCCTTCCTTCTCTCCTCCCTTCCTTCCTTCCTTCTGTGATGAAATAATGGGATTTAGCAGATACTCAAAGACCCACCTGGAGATTAATCTATACTGATTGAATCAAGTGAGAGTGATTGAATGCTGATTAAGCCTACTTCAAGTTAATTGGATTGTAATCACACCTGGCTATCCCTTAAGAGGGTATTGTTCGGGGCAGCTAGATGACACAGTGGATAAGCACCGGCCCTGGATTCAGGAGCACCTGAGTTCAAATCGAGCCTCAGACACTTACTAGCTCTGTGACCCTGGGCAAGTCACTTAACCCCAATTGCCTCACTAAAAAAAAAACAAAAACAAAGAAGGTATTGTTCTCAGAAACTAGACTGTGAACTCAACTTGAGAACACCTCCAAAACCAATGGCTTTGGATGACGCCAACCAATCAGCTTGAAGCAGTGTGTAAGGACCACCTCTGTTCCAGACCTATAAAAAGCTTCCACAATCAGCTTGCAAGTGAGTTCCTGATTAAAGCAGGCTCTTGGAGGAGGACTTCAGGAAGAACCCAACCAGGCTGGAACTCTAGCCTAGACTGGTGCTGAAGCTTCTGATTTAAGGCGACCACAATTTAGATTTTAAACATCACACTTCCTTCTTTCCTTCCTTCTCTCCTCCCTCTACCCCTCCTTCCCTTCCTTCTTTCTTTCCCTCTCTCCTCCCTCCCTCCATTCCTTCCTTTCTTCTTTCCTTCCTTCTCTCCTCCCTCCCTCCATCCCTTCCTTCCTTCTCTCCTCCCTCCCTTCCTCCCTTTCTTCTTTCCTTCCCTCTCTCCTCCCTCCCTCCATTCCTTCCTTCCTAATAGGCACAGCACCCCCAGATTTGTCTTGCTTCCAGCTCAGCCTTCACAGTCATCATCTGGAGTAGCAACTCCTGTGGAGATGGAACCAGACCCCACCAATTGCTAACCAAGTGCCACTCACAGGGCAGACCAGGCAGTCTAGTTGAAGGAACATAGTGTGTGTGTGTGTGTGTGTGTGTGTGTGTGTGTGCGCGCGCGCGCGCGCGCGCGCGTGCGTGCGTGTGTATATGTGTATATGTATGCATGTGTGCACACACATATACCAGCATGGGCCAGGAAATGTCAGGGAAGTCAAACTACCACCATCACCTTGACCACCATCTCCCTGTAGGACCCTGACCCCAATAGCCTTGGCAGTAGCAGTGCTTCCAGATGTGGGTTTGTAGAAATAATCCTGCAACGACACAGACTAGCAACTGCTCCTGCTGATGCTACAGTCACAGCTACTGAAGACCCAGGAAGGAAATGCTCCAGTCCCTGGAAGAGGAAATTACGTAAAACACAGGCTTGGTTTGTCCATTAGGATTCTTTTCATTTGGGTACATGACCCAAGGGATTTCTAGATCCTCTACTACTTTTTACTGACTTATGGAAAAGGTAGCAGGGGACACAAACTATTTAGAGCTAGTCATGCTGTGTTTGGAAAGACACTGGAAGACCATGAGGAAAGACTACTAAGGTATTAAATTGGCTAGAAGCTGATGATCCAAAGCTATCAATTAACAAATGCCAGTTCGTAGAACATCTGCCAAATATGCAGAATATATAGTGTCTCGTGAGGGGAGTAAATTCTAATCTTGAAAAAATAGAAGTACTCATCACTTAGCTTTTTTTTTTTTTTCCGGGGCAATCAGGATTAAGTGACTTGCCCAGGGTGACATAGCTAGTAACTGTCAAGTGTCTGAGGTCGGATTTGAACTCAGGTCCTCCTGAATCCAGGGCCAGTGCTTTATCCACTGCACCACCTAGCTGCCCCCCATAGTTACATTTTAGAAGAGATTATTGGGAGCTGAAGATGTTGCTGAGGCTTGGTGGCTATTGTTGATGATTTGAGACAACTGTAGAAAACCTTTCAAAAATCTCACCCATTAGGGGCAGCTAGGTGGTGCAGTGGATAAAGCACTGGCCCTGGATTCAGGAGGACCTGAGTTCAAATCCAGCCTCAGACACTTGACACTAGCTGTGTGACCCTGGGCAAGTCACTTAACCCTCATTGCCCCACAAAACAAAAAAACAAAACAAAACAAAAAATCTCACCCATTAATATACAAGTAAGATGAACCATAAGCAGAAGGGAAGTGGATGGTCTGACTTAGACGTCCTGGAACGTTTTAAAGAACACTGGGACAAGAAATATGATTATGCTTTTGAGAACTTGGCTAGCTGCCTCCCTAAAGCACTAGGGTTGGCTTTTTCTGATTTGAGTATAATATGTAATCCCCTTTATACAAGCAAGCCCTTAGTGTCATTCACTGACACCACGGACTTCTGGCCAAGATAGCTGTCAGAACTCCCCCAGACTGACACCAATTAAACCATAAAAATAACACCAGGCCAAATGATCAAAGAATCCAATGAGAAACTACAGTGACCGACTTCTTCCACCCCAGAAATGAACAAAAAGTCAGCCAGAAGCCAATAGGCATTAGGTAATGGCCAGTGAAGCCAGTGCCAGCACAGGCCAACAAATGAGCTGCCTTCCAAGGAGCCCAGAGCCAAAGACAATGAGCCAGACACATGTGTAGCTTAAAAGGCTCTATCTCTAGAGACAGGGAAACCAGAGGGCTCATCCAAGAAGCCCCTCTGGCAGGGATGAGGGTGGCAGAGTCAGAAACCCAGAGCAGAGACCATGGAAGTCACTTAGAATTGGCAATAACCAGGTGGACACAGCAGCACTCAGAATGGGGCACACCAGGTGTCTGAGGTCCCTAGTACTCTGTCCTGAGATATAGTGATTCTTGAAGATCCAGCACTCCAAACCTCAAAAGATCTAGGGTGTTGGGGAAGGAAGATCTAACCCCAGGAGGTTAGACAGGAACCTAGTCAACCCAGGAATAAATAAGGCAGGGTCAACCATCCCACCGAAAAGTTCAGCAAGGGACAGAACCTGGCCCAATGCCCCAAATAAAGAACCAAGGCTTGAGAGATAAGTAAACCAAAGTAGACCCTAACTACTATAAAATTATTATAGATACAGACATGCCCCCAAGATTTAGTTTAGAAGGAGACAGCAATACTCCAACAACTGCAAGTAAGAGACTCAAGGGTGAAAAATGAATTTTCCACAAGAACCATTTGAAAACCTAGAAGAAAGGAAGCAAGGGATAAAAAATGAAATAAAAGTTATATACAGACACTAGAGACAAGAGAGTTGATAGCCACCAGAAAAACTACAGTAGGGGAATCTCTGTACCACTATACCATACACAATTTAGAATCTTGGCCTGGAAGTGGGCTGTTACTGATAAGTTCAGTATGTTCAGATTATGCATATGGAATTCAGTTCCAAGTGTGGAGAGGAAACAATCCATCAACTCATGGCCTGAGAAGCAGAAAGTTGGATGCTACTTGCCAGAGATAGGAAGCTGCTTCAGCTAACTCTGTGTTCAGCATACATTATGACAGGCCAGAGAAAAACCAATGGGGATATTGATGTCCCATCCCCATTAGCCCTGTGCATATAACATCATGGCGATTTCAAGGGAGGAGGTGATGAAAGTGGTCTGAACTGCTCACACAAGAAAACACAGTGGAAAGATTGGGATTTTCTCAAGAGAATATACTATCAGTGGACATAATGGATATTGTGATCCCATTTGGGGTTCCTTGACAAAGATACTGGAGTGGTTTGCCATTTCCTTCTCCAACTCATTTTACAGATGAGGAACTGAGGCAACAAGGGTTAAGTGACTTGCCCAGAGTCACATAGCTAGTAAATGTCTGAGGCCGCATTTGAACTTAGGAAGATGAGTCTTCTTGATTCCAGGCCTCGCACTCTATCTACTGTGCCACCTCATTTTGAACTAACGTCTCCTGTCAAAATTGACCACAGATGACTTGCAGCAAGCTTAGTGGCAAGATGAAATGATTTTGGTCAAGAGAGAGGGGGCATGGCTCTTGCAAAATCAATCTTGGCACTTGTTAGGCCATTTTGCTATTAAGGGAATAGCAAAGGTTAGACATGTGTCATAAAGGACTGTAACATGCTACATAACCCTACATAAATTATGAGGAAGTGGACAATTGAACCACCTAAGGCTACAAGTCAAAATCTACACGAAGAGGAAGCACAAACTTGCTGAATTCTTGGGCACTGAGGGAGGCATTCCAGACCCGTCCCAACCTGAGAAGGTCTTTTGCCAGATAGGGTGAGGTGACTCTAGAGGTCAGACCGTTATCAGCTGTGGAAGTCCTAGCAGCACAGATACGTACTGTGCTTAGCCCAGTAGAGGCAAGAGACAGAATCATCCAGGCTAGTCTATCCATGAGCCTAGATGTAGGAAAATAGGCTAAAGAGCATAGGATACCAGCTGACCTATAGAGGGATCTGTAGGTACCACTCCTAGATTGAGAGTTGTAGAAGAGACATAAGCCTCCCTTTTCTTCTCCAGTCTCGGATGAAAACATGGCCATTTGTGTCAAAGCCATCCCTTCTACTTCTGCCTTTCATTCTATCTTCCTGATATTTTTCTCATAAACATCCTCCCCCACCCCCCACCCCCCACCCCCACTTTATTCTTCAATCTGTCCCAAGCTAACTTTCCTGATGTTTACCAGTACACAACTCTTTTGTATCATTCACTTGACCCTGCCATTTCCTCATATGATTTTCCTCTCCGTCCTCTTATCTCGCTCACTTCCTACTCCCTTGCAGTTTGGATTCGGACTTTATTCCTTGCCTGAAAATACTCCCTGAACTTGCCAATTCCCTCTTTTTTGTTTTGTTTTGTTTTTTTTTGCAGGCAATGAGGGTTAAGTGACTTGCCCAGGGTCACACAGCTAGCAAGTGTCAAGTGTCTGAGGCCGGACCTGAACTCAGGCACTCCTGAATCCAGGGCCAGTGCTTTAACCACTGCGCCATCTAGCTGCCCTGCCAATTCTTTCTTAATTGACCGATTCAGTGGCTTTTTTTTAGTCCTCACCCTTGAGCAATCAGCAGCATACAAGGCTCCAAAATTTGAGGGCCTAGAACATAGCCTTGAATGTATCCATGGTTAGGAGGCAGGACATGAAGGATGATCTAGCAAAGAATACTTAGAAGAAGCTGCCACATAGGTGTGATGAGAGGCAAGGGAAAGCAACAATATGAAAACTATCCAGAAAAAGGCTATTTCTACACCCATTTCTTTATGTTCATAATCAGTTATAAAAGCAAACAAGTCCATACACAACACCTTATGAAACATACAACTGGGGGCAGCTAGGCAGCACAGTGTATAAAGCACCGGCCCTGGATTCAGGAGGACCTGAGTTCAAATCCGGCCTCGGACACTTGACACTTACTAGCTGTGTGACCCTGGGTAAGTCACTTAACCCTCATTGCCCCACCAAAAAAGAAAAAGAAAAAGAAACATACAATAAAGGGAAACCCTCAATTCTGATCCTATTTGCAGGGAGAAGAGGTAAGAAAAAAGGGAAAAAGTGGGTGTGCTAAAAGTATTCCAAAATGGAATTCTGAATGCATTCCTTTGATAAAAGTGTTTAGGCTTATGCATTCTTCCATTCAACCAGCATTTGATACCTGTCTTCTATACGCATTGTGTTAAATGCTGAACGTTAACAGTGCATTAGGTATTTCAACTACATTATAGGTTCAATTGAAATTTGTCATCTCTGGCTGGATCTTAAGCTAGAGGTTAGTGCATTCCTAAAGGGAAATTTAAAAAAAACCCCAAAGATCTTTCTTCAGCTTTTGTGAAGTAGTCCAGGATCCTAACCGCTATGCATAATATATTGTGTCTGTGGGAAAATGCTCAGTGTTCCAAACAACTGACTTGCAGACTCTTAGAACACAACCCATTTGTAAGCTGGGGGCTGCTTGGACAGAATATGCAAGCAGGGCTTTTCCCAGCATTCCATAAAACTTAATGGTTCTCTTGCCTTATGTTTTCTATTGTAGCATTGTACTTTGGGAGCCAGTTACTTCCACCCACTGATGTTACAAATGATCAAAAGTGAGGCCAAGGGAAGTTAACTGACTTTCTCAAGGCCACACAGGTAATGGAAGTGAGATTTGGATCCAGATTCTCTGACTCAAGAGTCAGTGGTCTTTCCCCCAACACCACGGTACTGACATTGTGCATGTATTTAAAAGTTTTCCTTGGAAAATGAGAGGATTCCTTCATCAAATTAAATAACATGCTTTGGGGTTCTACTATCTATGTGACCTTGGGTAAGTCACTTATTCTCTCTGAGCCTCAGTTTCCCCAACCAATAAATGAGGGGGTTGGATTAGAGGACTTCTAAGGTCCTTTCTAGCTTTACCTCTATGACTAAATCTACTTTTAAGATTTAAAAAAAAATTTTTTTACAGGACAATGGGGGTTAAGTGACTTACCCAGGGTCACACAGCTAGTAAGTGTCAAGTGTCTGAGGCCGGATTTGAACTCAGGTACTCCTGAATCCAGGGCTGGTGCTTTATCCACTGCACCACCTAGCCGCCCCCTAAATCCACTTTTAATTGGCTTTGGTCCAGAATGTTGAACATTTTGAGGTGTCAGTCTAGTATTCCCTAGCATTGGCTGAAGGATTTCAAATCATTGTGCAGATTGTCTTTGTAACTCATTTTAATACATCTTAAAATTTTAGATCTAAAATATAGAAGCCATGTAACCTGGTAAAATAGAAGAAGGTTTGGACCAGCTGGATTGATGTTTATTTTGACACCTACTGGCAGTGTTTGGATTAACAACCAGACTTGTGATTTCCTTGGTGGAAGACAGAGATATTAAGGTCTGTAGCTTTCCTGAGTACTGCTTAATGAGATTAAAATGTAAGTGGGAAATGGTTAACAATATATAAAAATACACTAAAATATAGATAATGTGTGTGTCGGTTATTGTTATTGGTTTTTATTTTTCTTTTTTGGTGAGGCAATTGGGGTTAAGTGACTTGCTCAGGGTCACATAGCTAGTAGGTGTCAAGTGTGAGGCCTAATTTGAACTCAGGTCCTCCTGATTCCAGGGCTGGTGCTCTATCCATTGTATAGATAATGTTAATACGTAGTTTTTAAAGTCAATATGTACCCTCAGGGATCCTTAAGTACAGTTTAGTGGTCCTTATTTCTATCGACTCCACTGGTATAGGGAGCTCCCAGTAATGAACTTCATAAATGAATGCAGATTTATACTTTGTCTTAGCAAAAATAGCTCTCTTAGAGAATCTAGCTCCTTCCCCTTGGCTAGAATGAGGATGGCTGTGAGGGAGACTTCAATTACTGCTCTCCTTTTCCTCTTTATCTTCTGTGAACTAGTGTTGCAGTATGGTCAACTCCTCTACACAACTCCAACCTTATGGGAGAATTTTTGTTATTGTTATTCAGTGTGTCTGACTCTTTGTGACCCTGTTTAGTGTTTTCTTGGCAAAGATACTGGAGTGGTTTGCCATTTCCTTCTCCAGCTCATTTTACAGATGAGGAAACTTGGGCAAACAGGGTTAAGTGACTTACCCAAGGTCACACAGATAGTAGAACCCAAAGCATGTTATTTAATTTGATGAAGGAATCCTCTCATTTTCCAAGGAAAACTGCTTAATATATGCATAATGTTAGTTCTGTGATATCAGGGAAAGACCACTGACTCTTGAGTCAGAGAATATGGATCCAAATCCCACCCACATTACCTGTGTGGCCTTAAGAAAATCAGTTAACTTCCCTTTCCCTCAGTTTTGTCATTTGCAAAGTAAGTGGGCTGAAGTAACTAGTAAGTATCTTATGTCTGGGTTTGAACTCAGGGAGATGAGTCTTTCTGACTCAAGCCCTGGCACTCTATCCACTATGCCACCTGGCTGGGAGAATGCCAGTTGTAAATTAGGTCTATACAGCAGCTGACTGGTCCTTCTTTCCTGGGATGAAAAGCTCTTAAGCTAAAAGCTTAAAATTGAAGGAAAAGGGGAAGCTAGCTGGCACAGTGGATAGAGCACCAGCCCTGGATTCAGGAGGACCTGAGTTCAAATCTGGCCTCAGACACTTAACACTTACTAGCCATGTGGCCCTGGGAAAGTCACTTTACCCCAATTGCCTCACAAAGAAAAAAAAAATTGAAGGAAAAAAAGAAGGCAATCAAAAATATAGCCATACTTTTTCAGTCACTTGCAAATCATGCCTCCTGTTCCTTGAATTCAGAAACAGATTGAAACATTAGATTTTATTTATTTGTTCAGCCATTAATTAATTAATTAATTGAGATTTGGTTTTTTTGGTGAAGTAATTGGGTTTAGGTGACTTGCCCAGGGTCACACAGCTAGTAAGTGTCAAGTGTCTGAGGTCGCATTTTAACTCAGGTCCTCCTGACTCCAGGACTGGTGCTCTATCCGCTGCACCACATAGCTGCCCTGCAACATTAGGTTTTGACTATGTTTCTCAGAAACATCAAAAATTGTCAGGAGATGAAAGAGATGTCCATATATCTAGATACCAATTCATTTTTGCCACTAATTAATTTTTCTCACTATTCTTTAGCAAATGAGGATGAGAACGTCAAATTAATGAAGGCAAAGCAGGATCCCAGTGTTCATACAGTTGCTGCTTATCCTCTGCTTAATAGTGAAAATATCAAGGAAAGAAAGGGGGAAATTAAATGAATAAATATGATGCCTGATATTAGCCTTAGGTGTCTAAGGATAGAAACTGATATTGTGAAGGTTTGCTTAGCCATTTATGATGTCAGATCTATTTCAGGAAGATGGTAAGTTACCAGAAGAGGCCAGTTGTTTTATAATAGGATAAAATTACTTCTGATGGATAAAATTAGGACACAGGAATCATTTTAGATTTAATTCGCTGTATTACTGTATATCTTAAATCAAACATTAATAATTGATATCCTTAGAAATCTGTAGTCATTTTTATGTGTATAGTATGGCAAGTAAAATCATTAACACAATTTTGTAAAAATTCTAAATATCACCTGGAGTGTTTTAGGTTACAAGAGGCTTAGGGTTAGGAGCAAATACATCACTGTTTCGTGGAGGAAAAGATTCTAATGGGAAATTATAACTCCCCTTTATTAAATGGGAGAAAAAGAATGAGAACCCAAATATGTTTTTCTTCTATTGAGTAACAGAATGTTGAATCGGTGGCAGGATTCATTTTGACTGATGTGTAAACAAATTTATCCCATAATCAATACTCAGCTATACCGGAACATCAAGTGTATAGGGCAATAAAAAGGTTCGCTACCTCTGGTCTCGAGTCAGCTTAAAAAATGTTTTCACTAGACTTTAGTGGACTGTTGCTAAGTGAAGTGAGCAGAATCAGGAGAATATAGTGCACAGTAGCAGCAACATTGTGTGATGATCAACTATGACTGATTTACTTAGCTCTTCTCAGCAACACAATGATCCAAGACAATTCCAAAAGAGTCATGATGGAAAATGCTCTCCACATCCAGAAAAAGAACTGATGAAGGATCTGAATGTGGATCAAAGCATACTATTTTCACTTTATTTTTTCATAGTTTTTTCCTTTTGTTTTGTTTTCTTTTCTTTCACATAACTAATACGGAAATGTTTTACCTGATTTCACATATATAACCTGTATCAAATTGCTTACTGTCTTAGGGAGAAGATAAGGAGGGAATCAAGAAAATTTGGAACTCAAAATTTTATTTAAAAAAAAAAAGAATGTTAAAAATTATCTTTGAATTAGAAAAAATAAAATTCTATTTAAAAGGAAAAGACCCAACTATTTTCACTTTGTAATTTGCCATAAATTGGTCAGGGGAAGGATCTCTGATTATTGGGACACGATTCATCCTCAGTTCCCATTCCATTGTTTGGGCCATATTTATGACCTGTGGAGCCAGGTTTCAAGAGGAGGTGAGTGGAGAGGTCCTGAGGCTAGGATGAAGGATGTGATCACCACGGTTTATAAAAAGGTGAGGGTGGAGCCCTAGGTGGGAGTAGTCCCAGGTACCATTTCTGCCTGTGACAAATGGAAAGAGCATTAAATGTGGATTCATAAGACTTGAGCACAAATCTCAGCTCTGCTATTTACAACTTGGGTGACTGAACAAGTTATTTAGCCTCAGTTTCCTCATTTGTAAAATAAAGGAGTTGGACTAATAGCTATCACTTATATAGCATTTAAAATTGTTGTAAAGTGCTTTTCATATGCTTCTTCATTGGATCTTCACAACGACTTTGTGAGGTAGTTGCTATAATCATCTTCATTTTACAAATGGCAAACCTAGTGTTATATATGCAGAGGAAAAAGAAATAGCTGGAGGTAGGGGATGGGGTGGAAGGATGATGATAATGTAATAGGTAGCCCCCTAGGCTATCTTATTAGACAGTGGTGTGCTGGAGCCAGCTTGGGAAGAGTTTAATTGCTAAATTTTTGGAAAATAGCAAACACTACAAATCAAGGCTTGATTTAATTGTTTTGTTGATTATCTAGAATTAAGAAAGTGATAGAGAAAATATTAATAATGCAGACACACACTGCACACAAATAATGCAGACACACTTAAAAGTGTGTCATGGCTACATTCTTATCTCCCCTACCAGAGCTGGTTGTTAAACATTTACCAACACACCCCTGATAACCACTTTTGTTTGCTTGGGTATTGCTCATATGTTCATGCACCAGGATTAGAGGTGTGGGGTGGGATGAGGTGAGGAATATGTTGATATATCTCATGCTACATGCACTAAACATTACTTTTAATTATTGTGAAACCGGGAGTTGGTAAAACAGCCCCTCCCTGGTGTATGGCCTGAGCTATGAATCAGCAGGGAGACAAAGAAGAGGTATCCCAGTATCCTTTGGCTTTAGGGTGTGTGCTGGGTCTCTGAGGGAGTTGCTACAGACAGCCCAGCAGAAGGACCCATGGTCAGAAAGATAGCAGAAGAGTCTGGGAGGAGAGTTCATGCTGGAAGCAGTGGGAGGGAAAACCGGCTTAAAAAGAAAGGTCATGGATTCTTCAGTCTTCATGGCCCTTAGGGTCCCAGATCATAGGGCCCCATGCCAGTCTGAGGCAGTACATTGCAACAGAGATTTCGCCATCAAGAGCAGATCCAAACATAACAACCCAGCTAGGGAAATTTGCTCTAGGCAGATAAACCAGAGATGAAAAACAAACAAACAAATAAACAAACCCAAATAGGTCATGGGTGAGAGACAGAGACAGAGACAGAGAGAAATAGAGGCAGAGAGAAATAGAGACAGAGACACAGAGATAGAGACAGATGCAGAAACAGAATCAGAGAGACAGAGACAAAGACACAGAGAGGGACAGAAGGTCAGAAAGACAGACAGACAGAGCGAGCGAGCGTGTACGAGCGCAAGCGCACCCCTCCAGTAGCCCAGAGTATTAGGATCTCAGAAACATTAGCCTGATTTTGGGAAGATAGGGGTTCTAGTCCTAGTTCTGTACGCTAATTTGTTCTTTGATACAGGGAAAGTCATTTCTGCTCTCTTGGCCTTAATTTCCCTATCAATAAAAGGAGGCTAATGGGCTGTATAATTTCTAAGGACCCTTCAAGCTCACAGTGTAGGAATCTGTGAGGGTCATGGAGGTATGAGGACTTTAGATCAAGAGGGAGAAGGGGGCGCAGCTAGGTGGGGCAGTGGATAAAGCACCAGCCCTGGATTCAGGAGTTCCTGAGTTCAAATCCGGCCTCAGACACTTGATACTTACTGGCTGTGTGACCCTGGGCAAGTCACTTAACCCCCATTGCCCCGCAAAAAAAAAAAAAAAAAAAAAAGAGGGAGAAGGGAGTTGGATAGGGTGAGGCATTTGTCCAAAGGCAGGAGGGAGTAGGCTTCCTAGTTTTAAAACCAGTGAGTCTAATGTTTGGAATCCCATGACAAGGTCTCAACTGAAGGGACTTGAGGAAAGAGATACAGTTATCCCTTCCACATTGTGGGGGTTAGGGATGCCTCTCCCCAATCTGGAAAATCCACATAAAACTTTTTAGCTTCATACCACAGAAGTTTGAATTTTTTCTTTTTCTTTTATGGGGTATTTACAGTAACTTATTGTAAAGTTTGGTGTGATATTATATACTATACATATATCTTATTCATTTCTGAGTTTCTAAATTTTTTCTGTGTTATCTTTGGCGTCCACAAAACTCCTCCAAACTCTCATTTCATTTCTTATGCTAACCTTCCATATATCTAAACCGCAATGGGGAAAATCACGATGTGGAAGGGATAACTGCATGTGCTTAAGACTCTAGGTTTTCACATAAGAAGATGAAAAGGTTGAAAAATAGATTGCAGAGGTCTAAGAACTTCGAGAGATGCCTTACCAAAAGAGTTCCCCATTCTTTGAAGAAAAAAAAAGATTTGAGTTAACAGCAAGGACAAGAACTAGAAGAAACAAATCAGGAATGAAGAAAGACCTTGGAAAAAGCAAGACCTAGTTCTCCTGATCTGTTGCTTGTAAGCAATAGCTCATAAGGATTAACCCCTAATAGCTTGCAGGGGTTAACCCTTAAACCCTTCTCTACCTTGTAAAATCTAACCCTCTTCTTTGTTATTGCACCCAGCCTACTGTGCATTGGACTCATTTTAGAAAGTTGGAGAAATAGAGAGGGATAGACAGAGCTTGGGTTCTTCTACTTTTATTTTTATTTATTTATTTTTGGTGAGGCAATTGGGGTTAAGTGACTTGCCCAGAGTCACACAGCTAGTAAGTGTTAAGTGTCTGAGGCCAGATTTGAACTCAGGTCCTCCTGAATCCAGGGCCAGTGCTCTACCCACTGTGCCACCTAGCTGCCCCTGGGTTCTTCTGCTTTTAGATCAAAGGAAATATTTATCAAGCATTTAAAACAGTTCCTGGGACATAGTAGAAGCTTCCCTTCCATTTCTTTCCCTTTTCTTACATTTCCTTGTCTTCCTTTGCCTTGCCTTGCCTTGCCTTCCATCACAAAATGATTAAGGGTGAGAGGTAAAGCTTGCATCCAGGTCTTCCTGACTCCAAGTTAGGCCATGGAATTTGCTGACACTGGAAACTGGTAGTATCAGGGAGGGAGTGGCCTGTAGCATCATATAGGCTCTCTTTGAAATATGTTAGTGTCACCCAATGGTTTTGAGTTCATTCGCTCATTCAACAAACACTTATTAAACACCTACTATGTGCCAGGTACTGTGTTAGACACTGGGGTTAAACAGAAAAAAAAAGCCCTTGCCCTCAAGAGACTTACATTATATTGGGAAAAACAACATGTACACAGAAATGTACAGTAAATACAGAATGTATTTAAAGTAATTAAGATGGGGGGAGTCACTAACAACTGGAGGGATCTGGATAGGCCTCCCTGTCTTCTAAGTCAGGATGACTTAAGCCTAAAGTCAATCATTATTCATTAATCAAACTGGTAGGGAGGTATCCAGAGTCAGGCTGGCCTGATGTGGGACACGTGATTGATTCATGTTGTACCTTTGTGAGGTGTTTCTGAAGAATTAGCCCTTCTAAAATGCCCTTGATTCTCACAGTCAGAATCAAAATGGATAGAGTCAGCTGTGGTCCTTAAAGTCAAGAGTAGGAGTTGTTAACCTAGGGAATATGAACTTGAATATATACATATGTGTGAACTTGGGAACATAAATACATGTATGTGTGTGTGTGTATGTGAACTTGGGTATATAGGTATGTATAAACATATCTGGGTATATAGGCAGCTAAATGGTGCAGTGGAGTACTGGGCCTGGAGTCAGGAAGACTCATCTTCCTGAGTTCAAATGTTGCCTCAGACCCTTGCTAGCCATATAACCCTGGGCAAGTCATTCAACCCTTTTTGCCTCAGTTTCCTCCTCTGTAAAATGATCTGGAGGAGGAAATGGCAAACCACTTTAGTATCTTTGCCAAGAAAATATCAAATGGGGTCACGAAGAGACCATGACAAACAACTGAATAACAAGTATGTATGTTACATACACACATATAACATACATTTATATATGTATATATCTACTTACACATACATGTTTATATTATTTGGGGGTGGGGCAGTAAGGGTTAAGTGACTTGCCCAGGGTCACACAGCTAGTAAGTGTCAAGTGTCTGAGGTCAGATTTGAACTCAGGTCCTCCTGAATCCAGGGCCCATGCTTTACCCACTGCGCCACCTAGCTGCCCCCATGTTTATATTCTTTATATAACTTTTATACATTTACTATACGTAACCTTCACTATATATAACCTTAATATATATTTAGATAGAGATAACCATATTTCAACATAATTGATTTTCCTTATTTATTTTATGCATTTAAATGCATCATTCTGAGAAGGGATCTGTAGACTCTTTCAGACTCCCAAAGGGGTCCATAACACAAGAAAGGTTAAGAACCCCTGAGTGAGAAAATGTTAACAACTGACTTAGCAGGCAAAGGAAGTACCTTCCTAAAGTCTTAGAAAATGGTGAATGATCTGAGGCATGACTCAGCACTGAGGTAAAGAAAAGATTTCTCTTTGTCTTGGTATTAGGTGAAGGTAAAATAAGGGCTGGTTTCTGGGATTTGGGAGGGAGGCCTTCATTTCCCATCATGGCTATGCTTGTGAAGGGCCCAGTCCCGCCTTTCAGAGCTTTCATTTAAAGTCAAGCCAGACTGCATCCAAAAGAATCCTCCTAGCAGAGTTGAGCAGCCAGGTTCAGGATATGTGACACTTTGGAAACGCCTTTATCTAGGTGTGTAAAGGAGTAAAGGAGGTTTCCTCTTGAAAGAATAAGGAGCTCTTGCTGTTAATGATCTTTTCACTGGGTCTGCTCTCCTTCCCCTGCTGCTTAGAACTATGAGGCTTTGGCTGGTGTGTGATGGTATGAAGTAATAAGACAGAGCTTTAGCAGAAGGTTGCCACACTTAGGATCTAAGTCAGAGGGAATTCAGGACCAGGACAGAGGTAGTGGGCTTCTTGCCTGGGATGACCATCCAATCCACTCACTCTGCTCCATGCTAGGTTAGTTACGATGCCTCTGGGAACAAAAGGATAGGCAGGATCGAGCTCCAGACTGAGCTGAGATCCAGAGGTTACCCAGATCCTAATTTCATTTCCCACATCATGAGTCCCAGGTTTCATGTGCTTTCAGAGTTTCAGCACTGGCACCTAATGACTAATCCTATTGAAAGTGTGAGCTGGGGGCCCAGCTAGGTGGCACAGTGGATAGAGCACCGGCCCTGGATTCAGAAGGACCTGAGTTCAAGTCCAGCCTCAGAAACTTGACTCTTACTAGCTGTGTGACCCTGGGCAAGTCACTTAACCCTTGTTGCCCTGCCCCCCCCCCAAAGTGTGAGCTGGACATCCTATGGGAACTGTATTAAACTCCCTTGCCTGATCATCAGTTATTTATATAGCACCTTAAGGTTTGCAAAGCACTTTACATATATTAACTCAATTGAATCTTAAAACAACCCTGTAAGGTAGCTACTATTATTTATCTCCATTTTACAGATGAGGAAACTGAGGCAGACAGTGGTTAAGTGATGTGTCAAGGGTTACACAGCTAGGAAGGGTCAGTTCTTCCTGACTCCATGGGACTCCAAGTCCCATGATCCACCTAGCTTCCCAACAAGGAAATGAAGATTGTACATTTCCTAGAACTACTGGGTCCAGAGGAGTCCTGTCTTATGGGCTTTTGAGACTGAGAAAAATAGGCTCTCAGCCAACTGGTAGATATTATTATGCATTAGCATGCATTGTGTGTTAGTTATTATGTTTTTATTTGATTATTGATACTATGCTAAGAGTAAAAATAGCTCAATTCTGCATATGAATGTAAGAGGGGGGTCCACTGATTCAATCAATCATCCCTACCCCACTTAAAGTAGGTGCCAAGGGGCACAGGTAGTGCAGTAGATAAAGCAACAGCCCTGGATTCAGTAGGACCTGAGTTCAAATCCTGCCCCAGACACTTGACACTTACTAGCTATGTGACCCTGGGCAAGTCACTTAAGCCTCTTGCCCCGAAAATAAACAAATAAATAAAGTAGGTGCCAACATTATTTTTTATTTTTGTGGGGCAATGGGGGTTAAGTGACTTGCCCAGGGTCACAGAGCTAGTAAGTGTCAAGTGTCTGAAGCCAGATTTGAACTTAGGTACTCCTGAATTCAAGGCCAGTGCCTAATCCACTGCCCCACCTACCTGCCCCAACCCCTCCCCGCCCGCCAACATTCTTTAACAAAGGGGAAAGCATTTTTTCTATTGAATCATCAATCATAAACATTAGACTAAGTGTCAAAAGTCTTTTATCAATTAACTATTTGAAAATCATTGGATGAACTATAAGTGACATTGCACAGGAGGTACATTTGGATTGGTTAAAGAAAACTGGTCATGCCCTTGCAGGACTTCTATCAAACCAGAGAGCTAGTTTAGAATTAAACATTTGATCGCCTGGCAAATTAGTGGTGGAAACTTCCAAACAAGCCTTTGAGAAAGAATTGCTATGGTAGAGTCAAGATGATGGAGTGAGAAAGGAAGCATTTTTGCCTAGTTCAACCATCACACTCCTCCTCGAAGACTTAGAAAATGCATCAGTGTGTTATTATTCTAGGGGTAACTGAACTATGCTGGGTGCAGGAGTAGTGTCATCTGGCAAATCTGTTGACCATTACCCAGCTCTGGGTTACAGATCCAGGACAGAGACAACAGGTAAAGATCAAGCAGGACCCTAGCTGATTACTGAGCACAGAACAAGTTCTGGAAAGAAAGCTGTGTGGCTATGATCCTATGATCAGAATGGGGAACTCAATTCTACCCTGTAGTTCAGCACATAAGCCTAAAGTGGAATAATAATGGCAGAAGTGTCAGACCAACGAGGATAAAGCAGTTCAGTCACTCTGAACCTGCAGAACCTTCTAGCAGGCTAACACCAGTACAAATCACCAATCCCAAACCTGAGTCAGAAACATGCAGAGCTCAGAACCAGAAGTCAGTAAAGAGACCATCCCCCAGATCACACTACTTTGGGGGTGCTAAAGACTTGTAGACCACCAGAATGAGCTGTGAAAGCAGCAGAAGGACATAAAAGTCAGGAAGCAGGCTGGCAGAATGGGTAAATAATTAAAAAAAGAAAAAAGAACCTGACCATAAAGAACTAAATGTGATGACAAGGAAGCTCAAGACATAAACACAAAAGAAAATTACTTGAAAACACCTACAGAAGTCCAACAAGAATTCCTAGAAAAGTTAAAGAAATAATTGGTTTTATTTTTTAAGAGCTAAAAATGATTTTAAAAACCAAATGAGTACACAGTATCATCAACATTAGTGTTGACCTACTGTGATGGACTATATTCTTCTCACCAATGCAATGGTACAGAAGAGTTCCAGGGAACTCATGATAGAAGAGGATCTCCAAATCCAAGAAAAAAGAAAGAAAGAAAGAAAGAAAGAAAGAACTGTGGAGTATAGATGCTGATTGAACCATATTATTTCTTTTGTTTTGGGTGCTGTTGTTTTTTTTTTCTTTCTATTTTGAGGTTTTGCATCACTGCTCTGATTCTTTCTCTTGTAACAGGATTAATGCAGAAATAGGATTAATGTTATTATGTGTATATATATATGTGTGTGTGTATATATATATGTATATGTATAGAGATATATAGATATAACCTATATCAGATTACCTGCTGTCTAGGGGAGGGGGGAGGGAGGGGTGGGAGGGAGAAAAATCTGAAATTGTAAAGCATGTATAAACAAAAGTTGAGAACTATCTTTACATGTAATGGAAAAAATAAAATACCTCATACATTTAAAAAAAAAACAAAAAAACAAAAAACAACCAAATGAGAGGGGCAGCTAGGTGGTGAAGTGAATAAAGCACTGGCCCTGGATTCAGTAGGACCTGAGTTCAAATCTGACCTCAGACACTTGACATGTACAAGCTGTGTGATCCTGGGCAAGTCACTTAACCTTCATTGCCCTTCAAACCATTCCCCCCAAATCACAAACAAATGAGAACCATGGAAGAATATGAAAATTAGAAAATGAGGTACAAAACCTTACTGAAGAAAATAACTCCCTGAAAATTAGATTTGCCTATATGGAAACTAATCAGTCCATGAGACATCAAGAAATAATAAAACAAAGTCCAAAGATTTTTTTAAATAGAAAAAAATTTATTTCATAGGAGAAACAACTAATTTAAAAAGGAATTGCTTGGGGGCAGCTAGATGGTGCAGTGGATAGAGTACCGGCCCTGGAGTCAGGAGTACCTGAGTTCAAATCCGGCCTCAGACACTTAACACTTACTAGCTGTGTGACTCTGGGCAAGTCACTTAACCCCAATCGCCTCACTAAAAAAAAAACAAAAAAAAAAAAAAAGAAAAAAAAAAGGAATTGCTTGGAGGCAAGTAGAATGCCTTGGCTTTGGTCTTCTTTGCCACAATTCCGTACTCCCTGCCCCCCTTAGCCTCACCCCAACCCTTGCCAGAGTAACACCTTGTGAACTTTGGAGGACCAAAGGAGTTGGGATTTTTTTTTTTTTGCAGGGTAATGAGGGTTAAGTGATTTGCCCAGGGTCACACAGGTAGTAAGTGTCAAGTGTCTGAATCTGGATTTAAACTCGGGTCCTCCTGAATCCAGGGCTGATGCTTTATCCACTGCGCCACCTAGCTGCCCCCCCCCAGGCTTTTTAAAAATCAGTTATAACAACATCTCAGAGACAACAGAAGCTGGAAACTATCTATCTTGGGAACCAAGGATAGACTGGATATGATGAAGAAGGGCATATTCAAAGTTCTACCAGGAGCCCAACAGAAAAGCTATACCATACCTAAGGGGACCTTTGTGACTAATCCACACAGGGGAGAAAGAGACACCCTCCCAATAATTAGAATCTGTGTCACTCTTTTTTGCCACATGTGCTTGAGCCAGCCCACTTTCCCAAGACACTATATGAACTTCTGGAGAGTATGAGACAGACTTTGGACAGCTAGATATTTTGTACCACCCATAACAATCTAGTAAATCTCTATTTCTAAAAGCTAATCAACTCTAATTATTATCAACTGGTGATGGAGGGGGGAGAAGGGGAGATACTCATGGGAGAGATTCATAAGCTATAGCATTAGACAAACATTCCAGGGGAAGCTCTGGGGAATCTGACATGCTAGTACAAGTGGGTTTTGGGGAGGAGAGAATAAGTATATACACACACACACACACACATACATATATACATATACACACACATACATATATACATATACACACATACATACATATACATGTATATATATATGTGTGTGTATATATATATGTAGTGCCAACTATGTACCAGGCACTCTGCTAAGCCTTGTACAGATATGTCATTTGATCCTCACAACAACCCTACATAGTAAGTGCTTTTATTATCCTCCTTTTACAGTTGGGGAAACTGAGACAGTGACTTGCTCAGCTTCACACAGCTAATCAGTGTCTGGGGTCAGATTTGAACTCAGTTCTTCCTGACTCCAAGTCCCATGCTCCATCCACTGCTTCACCTAGCTTCCAGGAAGATATTGGAGGAGTCGCTCCACAGCATGTACAATACAAGCCTGCTCTGCTACTTCTGTATAAAGGTGACTTATGGCACAGTGGGAAAGAGATTTGGAATCAGAAGACCCGACTTCAAATCTTAACTTTACCATTACCTATATAACCTTGGGCAAATTACTTAATCTCTTTGGTCCCGGCTTCCTCAACTGCAAAGTGACAGAGTTGGATTAGATGCCCTCTGAAAGTCCTTCCAGTTTTAGATCATCAAGCCTAGTGATCACTGAAATAAAGCAAATTCAATAAAGGAGATAAGGTTTCACCAGTGGGTTGGGGATGAGAGCCAGGTTCCAATTGGGGAGATCAACAAATCAACATACCCCTTAACAACGGAGCCAGTGTTGCTCTAGACCAGACAGAGGTGGAGTTGATCAGGAGAAAGGTCACCAGTTTTCGGTGAGCCATAGAAAGCGTTGCAATTACTCAGCATTTCTCCCCAGTGGGACATGTGCAAACCATGAGGATGAGCATATGACTGACAGACTCCCCAGGCAGAGGATATGAATGCCACCTGGTGGTTAAATAGGCAAACTCTAAAATTAGGGGTTAAACCAGAGAAAAAACAACAATTCTATGAAGTAAATGTGTATACTAAGTCTCTACCTCCTTTGAAATTGTTAAACCACCAGTAATAAAAATTACTCTTTCATCCCACACTTGGCCTTCAAATATTTCAAAACCTGTGGCTAATGACAAAGTCAAGGCAAGATGGAAAAGAGGGGTGGGAAGGAAGGAGCAAATACAGGACAATCACACAGCAGAATCAAACCTACCTCCAGGTAGCCTGAGTTCCTGCAGGATAGGGATTCTTTCCTTGTTGTCCATAGTTCGTCTGTGGCTAGATTTTAAGGGATTCATGAACTTCTTTATTATATTTTATTTTTTAATATTTTGATAACTATTTCAATATTTTACTATTTTTAGTACATTTGATAACTACTTAGTATTTTGATTATAAATATATATATAGGTAATCTTCTATATTTTATTTTAAGCATCAAAAAACTTGACTCTGGGGGCAGCTAGGTGGCGCAGTGGATAGACCACCAGCCCTGGAGTCAGGAGTACCTGAGTTCAAATTTGGCCTCAGACATGACCCTGGGCAAGTCACTTATCCCTCATTGCCCCATAGAAAAATCAAACATTTACTGCCAAAAACTTGACTCTGAGAAGGGGTCCACAGGCTTCACCAGACTGTCAAAGGGATCCATGACACAAAGAAGAATGAGGAGCCTTGGTCTAGGGGATTACTCCATTCTTGTCAGCCCTACAGTGATGAAAGGGCATGAATGTCACACCTGGAGTCAGGAAGACTTAAGTTCAAATCCGGCCTCAGACACTTACTAGCTGTGTGACTCTGGTCAAATCACTTTAACCCTGTTTGTCTTTGTTTCCTCATCTGTAAGATGAACGGGAGAAGGAAACGACAAACCACTCCAGTACTTTTTTTTTTTCTTGTTTAAGTGAGGCAATTGGGGTTAAGTGACTTGCCCAGGGTCACACAGCTAGTAAGTGTTAAGTGTCTGAGGCTGGATTTGAACTCAGGTCCTCCTGACTCAGGGCTGGTGCTCTATCCACTGTGCCACCTAGCTGCTCCTCACTCCACTACTTTTGACAAGAAAACCCCAAATGGGGTCATGAAGAGTCAGATACAACTGAAACAACTGAACAAGCATAGCGTAGATTCAATAGATTTAGAGATAGAGGGAAACCTGGGAGAGCATGCAACCTAACCAACTCCCTCACTGTACAGATAAGGAAACAAATCCAAGGAGATCTATCGACTTGCCAAATGTAACATAACTGGGAAATAGCAGATGGGGGATTTTTAACCCAGGACCTCAGCCTCAACACTTACCGTGGTTTCTAATCCCCAGGGATGGCTCAGGTTTTTTCTGTTAGTCAGGATCCTGTCTTCCAGCTGCTTCCTCCTTAATAGCACTGCAGATGCACAGCAGGTGTGCCAGCATTGCTTAGATTTGCTGGCCCATCTTCATTTCTGGTGCAGGCCTGTTTATCTGCATTTGCTTGGGTGCTGGGGGATGGTGCAGAGAAAATTCTAGTATTTCCTCCAAACTAGATCAGGAGGAGGTGCTGTGCTGCTTTTCCTTGGCTTATTTATTTATTTCCCCCTCCACTCCTCTCCCCCAAACCTCTTCCCCCCACCCAGCTGGAGGCTCCCACTGCCACCACATGTGGCTTCCCTTCAGTCCTTGAGAAGGTTTGGGAGAGAGAGAATCCCTGGTAGGGTGTGGGGTTGGAGAGTAGAGACTTGATCTATCCATAGGTGCCATCTATGGTCAGTAGAATAAGCAAGAGCATCATTGGGACAGTGACTGGCAAACGGTAGCACAGAATTGTTGGACAGGCCTTGGAGCCAAATATTATTGGGGAGGCCTTTAGCAATGACTCTGAGGCAGAGAGATACAAGCTACAGTCTGTGGTCTCCTAAAGAGATGGCCTTTCAAGGGAATTAGGGCTTGATTCTGGATTGTAAAGAATTTCCTCTCCCTGTTTTTCCTTAGCAGTCCTTGACCACTTTGACATGTGAAAACAGTCCTATTTTGGTCTGGGCCTCAAGCAAGCCCTAGTCTGGACAGAGCCTGAAAAGGCTGTCTGCCAGTCTGTAGGAACACCCACCAAGTTAAGAAGATAATAGTAATAGCCTACATTTATATAGCACTTGAAGCTTTGTAAAGTACGTGTTAATTCATTTAATTTTCACAAAAACCCAAAGGACTAGGTGCTGTTGTTATTCCCATTTTATAGATGAATATATTGGGAAAGGCTAAGTGATTTGTCCAAGGTCACACGCCTAGTTAATGTCTGAGGCTTAGGTGTTAGGTCTTCCTGATTCCAAGTCCAGCACTCTATGTGTTACACTAACTAGCTAGCTGCAAATCAGTCCTCAGGGCCCCAGAACACTGATCATTAGACTGTAAGCTTCTTCAAAGCAGGGATTTTTTTTTTGGAGGGGTGCATTTTATTTTATTTTGCAGGGCAATGAGGGTTAAGTGACTTGTCCAGGGTCACACAGCCAGTAAGTGTCACGTATCTGAGGTCGGATTTGAACTCAGGTCCTCCTGAATCCAGAGTCTGTCTTTATTTACTGCTCCACTTAGCTGCCCCTAAAGTTAATTAATGTTAAGTGGTAATATGGAACTGGGGCACTGGGGAGATAGCAGCCCATGGGAGCTCCAAATGATAGCATTAGAGAAAAGAATGCTCCTAATCCCTCAGGATACCCTAGAACCTTGAAGAGATGTAGGCTCCTTGGCTCCAGGGAGAGTGAGCCAGGGCGCATACTCAACAAACACACATATATAGTCATGGACCTGTGATTTCAAATATATTGTGAACTCTCAGGGTTGAAAGTCCTTCTCCCTCGCCCTTTAGTCATTGTCTTAGTAAGTTGCCATGGGCACTGAGAGGTTAAATTACTTGTCCAAGGTCTCTGATCCTAGATCTAGGATATCAGAGGCAAGACTTCAATTTATGTCTTCCCTCCACTACACCACACTGCATTTCCAAATAATCTGTCACGTTTGATTGTAAGACTTTTTTTTTTTCCCAACAGCACTGTCCTCACTACAACTTTATATATTATCATTCCCATTTTACAGATGAGGAAACTGTGATTCAGGGAGGGTTTTAAGCGGCAAGTTACAAATCACACGATTAATAAGTTTAAGTATGCATTCCGGAGATTCTGACCCTGCGTCCCACGTCCCACACGGTCTTCAATGATCCACGATTGAGTGCGCAACGACTTCGGAATTTCACTAAGTAGGGAGGCTCCGGACCTCCCTCGAGAGAGTTGACCACGGGGCTCCCTTCGTCGCCCTAGATCCATCCTCTCTTTCCAGAACTGGATACACCCGGTACTACTAGAATCTCACTTTCCAGGAAGGTCAGCTGCCTTGGAAGTGGAGGGGGAAGCCTTTCTTCGAGGGAAGAGGCAAAGGAATTGGCCAGGGAGGGGAAAAAAAAAATGCGCTCTCCGCTTTGTCTGAGTGCAAAGAGGCCAAGCCTCACTTAGGACTTGTAGATCTTAGTTACGTCTCCCAATTCCTCCGAGAGCTCCCACCCCATTCCCCGCCCATCCTCCACCCCACCCCTACCCCCATCCCCGTGAGAGCCTAGGGGACCCTTTAATTCTTTACTGCACGGCTCCATCCCTTCACCCTGGGAAGCGGGCATCCCTGCTGGGAGATGCTGAGACTACATTCCTAGGGCAAGGTCACTTTCTCCCCCTTTTATCCCTTTTAATGCATTGAGGAGAGGGCACTCCCCAGAATTTCTGATCCCTCCCCCTCTTTCTTCTTTCAGTCCCCGAAGAATTCCCTCCCCCTCCCCTCCAGATTCCTTCCCCTCTCTCCTTCCCCACCCTCTTCCCATTTTCTTCTCCTTCCTTTCCAAAGAAAGACCCCTCCCATGTCTCTTCACCCCGAGCTCGCTCCGAAGCTTGGGAGTCATTCACTTTCCCCTTCTATTTCCCTCCTCCTTTTTTTTTCTCCCCCCCTCCCTCTTCCCTCCTCCCTAAACCCCTTCTCTGGAAAGAACCACCCGGCTTCTACTTCGCCTCCTCAGTCTCCTCCAGTGCTCCTCGGTGGTGACTCCAGCTCTTGCCTATGCCCTGGTATCCCATGGCATTGTAGTCCCCCATTATCCCACCCACGAGGCTCCATGACCGAAACAGGAATCTCTTAAGCCAAGCTGGGTAGCATCTCTGCGGCCGTCATTCCGCTCACCTTTCCGGAGTCAACAGGTAGGGAGCAAAACACCTTCTCAGGATGCATGTGCATAACTCAGAATATTGAGTTGGGAATCAGAGGACCTTGATTCAAATCCTGCCTCTCACTTATTTCAGCCAAGTGTCATTTTACTTCCTTGGCTTCAGTTTCCCCATCTGTAAAATGAAGGGGAGATGGTTTCTGAGGTCCTGTCCAGATCAAAGCTAGGAATCTTTTATCCCATGACTCTAGTGCATGAGAATTTTTCTCAGTTGTGCTTAACTTAACATTCGCATGCTCTCCAAGACCCTGGGACTATCCCTGGAAAAGGGATGTGGTTCTTGAGGCAACTGGGTTTTTAGTGCCCCAACGATGAGGAGCAAGCTCAGTACTTGCAGAAGTTTTCTGTTGGACAGCTTCTAGTCTGGGCAATAGAGTTGCAGAGAAGTTTTCTGCTACTACAGATGCTTTAAATATTAAGTGACAGTGTTTCATTTGGAATCCAAATGGAATTCTTGCTAGTTAAGCAGTACCAAAGGATTTGCTTCCCTTTTAATTTATATAATTATTAACAGATGCCATTTTTTAAAAAAAAGGTGTAAAACCCATTCCTGGAAAGTCTGCTCTTCTTGTTGAAAGTATCTTTGGCAGGTTTATAACGGGCGGTTTTCTTTTTCTGTTTTTCTTTTTCTATCAACCTAGCTGCACACGGACAAGCAAAAGAGCCCAGAGGGAGTATTCACAAAGTCTTGCAGAGACTGGGCTGCCCATCCCTACACCATTTCCCCACTAGTGCCTCTGTTGGAGAGGAGGAGACTGTAAGTACAGTCTGGCTTTCTTCTTTATCTTTAATTTCCCCTGCAGAGTTCTGAAAAAGGAGGTGCCCCCTTTAACCTGATGGCTTCCATGGCTGGAGAATAAGGGGTTCAGGGAATATCAAATCTGTTCTTGAAAATGACTTCACCATCTGTAGTATCATATTTAGAATTAACTGGCTCAACATTTGAGAGAGAAGAGAGATCTCACCAACACGAGACATTTAGGCTTGAAGGAAATAACCAAGCATTTGACAAAACTTCATTTTGATGAAGAATTGTCAGAGAGTTTCAAGTCTAGGAAGGAGTTGGATTTGGCAACAATATCGGCAGTGTGACATTTGGTCAGGTTTTAAGTAAATATTCATAGAATCATGGATTTCAAGCCAGAAGGAATCTCAGAGGGTCACTTAGACCATCCTGTACATTTTTGTTTTTGTTTTTGTTTTTGTGGGGGGGGAGAGGCAATGAGGGTTAAGTGACTTGCCCAGGGTCACACAGCTAGTAAGTTTCAAATGTCTGAGGTGGGATTTGAACTCAAGTCCATCTGAATCCAGAGCCAGTGTTTTATCCACTGCACCACCTAGCTGCCCCCATCCTGTACATTTTTAAGAATGAGGAACCTGAGGAACCAGAGAAGTTGAGTAATTTGTCCTCTAACCCCAGGGCTTACTTTATTTGTATTTTCTTTAGAAGGTGTTGGGGGTGAGGGGATGGGAGGGAGGGTAATGGTGAATCAGTATTTATCAGTATTGTTTTATTTTCTGATTGAATGAAGCATGCTTATTCAACTTATCGTAGATAACCAAAGTATATTCATTACATTTAAATGTGGTGTTTACCCACTGTGTGAACAAATTACCTCTCTGAGGTGTTTTTTCATCCCTAATATAAAGAGGTCAGATTAGATGACTTCTGAGGTCCCTTCCACAATACACAGAATCAAGCAATCAGCAAGCATGTATTAGTGACTACTGTGTGCTATTACTACTTGATTATACAAAGAGAAAAATTTAAGTTTCTATCCTTACACAGCTTACCTTCTATTGGAAATAAAGGAAGTCATTATTTTTTTTGAAGTCAAGATGCTGGCAATACAAAGACCAAAATAATTATTAACAACAACACCCCCTCCCCATCCTTAATAGTCCATGACCTCAAGGAGTTTACATTTTATTGCAATGATTTGTATTTCTAGATTTCATGTTCTATTCCTATTTTGTTTAGTTAAAAGTGATCAGTGGGGGCAGCTAGGTGGCGAAGTGTATAGAGCACCGGCCCTGGAGTCAGGAGTACCTGAGTTCAAATGCGGCCCTAGACACTTAACACTTACTAGCTGTGTGACCCTGGGCAAGTCACTTAACCCCAATTGTCTCACTAAAAAAAAAAAAAAAAAAAGTGATCAGTGACTAAGCTAAAAAGCAACTATGAGTTTAAGTAAATTGAAAAGCCTGAAAAATAGCCTAACCAACAAGAATTTCTAAGTGATTTTTGCTTTAAAAAAAAAAAAAACAGTGTTCCAGAACCCAGAGGGCATGCCTTATTCATTCTGATGGTTTTTTCCTCCTTATTCAATTGGCAGGAATCTTTATTTTACAAAAGAAACTCCCTGCAGGATTGATTTCTTTAATGAATAAGTTCCAGGTTAATCGATCCAAATTTCTTTGAAAAAACAGCTTTGTAGAAATGCACCTACTGTGTACAGACTTCAAGGCACCCAAAACAATAGGAAGCTTTTAAAGTGAACTGACAAAACCATGTCTGAATAGTAGTCCACTGTGCCTCTGCCATCAGCCTTCTCTCCAAACTATTGCAAAATGCCACTAACATAATTTTGTTTTCATTCTTCAAACTACATTTAAAAATAGGCCCACAGACATTCCCAATATCTGTTGGAACAGTCTATTGCCATTCGTTTTCATAGAGAAGCCAACAAAAAGCTTAGTATTCTTTGGTTGATTCAAGTATGCCTAAATCCCGACATACATGACATGGGTAATGGGGTAGAGAGTGTTCCCTCTGCATGATGAATGGGATGGCTGTGCAGCTTTAGAAGATTCAGCAGGGATCTGGGTCAGGGGAAATCAATTGGCACAGCACTGATGGTTGGCAGACATCTACCAGAAAGTTGGCTGCTAATGGATAATATTATCCCTCAGTTCATCAATTCATACTATGTAAACTACATGGTAGGTTCTCTTAATGTAATACATTCCATATGTGAAAGGCAATGGATGGTGGGTTAGGCTTGGAGTCAAGAACATCTGGGTTCAAATCCCACTTCTGAAGTGGGATTTGTATAGAATCACTCTTTGTGTTCTTATTTGTAAAAGTGAGGATAATAGCACTTTCCTCATGGGTTTGTCAAAAGGTTCAAATGAGATAATGTATTATATGAATGTCAGTTATTATGAAAACATTTTAGTCTTTTAATCTGTTAACCATTTTTGTATTGAATCTTTTTCTTTCTTTCTTTTTGTGGAGCAATGAGGGTTAAGTGACTTGCGCAGGGTCACACAGCTAGAAAGTGTCAAGTGTCTGAGGTCAGATTTGAACTCAGGCCCTCCTGAATCCAGGGCCAGTGCTTTCTCCACTGCACCACCTAGCTGCCCCTATTGAATGTTTCAAAGTAAAATATAATTCACAAATGAGTTGTAGAGCAGGGATTTTAAACTTTAGACAGAGCTTCCTGGTTTAGGGCTGTTCTTTATCCACTGTGGCACACTGAACAATAATTCAAATGAATATATTAAGCCTCAGTTTCCTCAACTATAAAATGAGAGTCAGATTGGATGACCTCTAAAGTCTTCCAGCTTCAACATTCCAAGTCTTATTGGTGAGAATTGTTATGTTCTGTCTGGTTCTGCCACCTAGTGGTCTTGAGGTGTAAAGCATGAGCATTTTTAGCTTGGAACCAAAAATTGTCGTGCTGCAAACTGTTTCGGAAATTAATGATGTTTTTCATCTAATAAGAAAACAAGAGAATTTTAGTACTAGAAGGTACTTCAGAGATGACAATAGCTAAAAATGTGTCAGAAGAAAGAGTTGGTACTGTGTCAATTCTCAATTTCTCTAGTATCAATCAATAAACATTTATTAAGCACCTAGACCGTGCCAAGTGCTAAATGCTAAGTGCTAAGCGATACACTAATCTTTATGACTTGGAAATTTTCAGTTATAGAATTATACTATTTAGAGCAAAAAAGGGAACTTAGAGATTATGTAGTCTGACTTCATTTCACAGATAAGGAAATTGAGGCCTAGAGAGGTTAAGTGACTTGCCCAAGGTCACACAAGGTAGTAAGAAGCAGTCAGAATTTGAACACAGATCCTTTGATTCCAAATGCAGTGTCCACGCACCACAATGCCTCCTAAATCACACACATTTATTATGCACATACTATTCCATATTCTCTACTCTAGAATTGTGGTATGGTGGAAAGAGTGCTAACTTAGGAATCAGAGGACTTGGGTTCAAATCATACCGTTGATGCTTATTTACCTATGTGACCTAGGTCAAATCACTTAACTTTCTGAACTTCAGTTTCCTTATTTTATAGGGCTATATAAGTGCTAGATCAATGATCCTATGAATCCAAGTGCCTTCAGGACAAAATCTATGCCTTAGACATAAAAAGTAACTCTCTCCCCTTATAGGTCCTAAGTGAAGTGATGTGCACCCTCAGAAAAACTCTGTGAGGAAGATTTTTCTCCTTCTTGAGTACAATTCCTAGATTTTTTTGGTCTTGGAATTGATATTTTTAGTCCCCAAGGGCATCAACCTTAATTAAAAGCTTTACAAGTGATGGAGACAAAAGTCCTAATGCACTTGTAGGCAATAATTAAGGCACATGACACCTGGCATAATATGAATGTTGAAGAGAGGGGTTAAGCGTTAGGAGTTATTTAAATATGAAGAGGAAAATAGGTTACACATTTGTAACCAATTCCATATTTTCTATCTGTAAAGAAAGTTATTGAAATACCAGTGTCACTTAAGCTAATAGGAATCTGGTAATCTGTGTGTGTGTGTGTGTGTGTGTGTGTGTGTGTGTGTGTGTGTGTGAGAGAGGCAATTGAGGTTAAGTGACTTGCCTAGGGTCACACAGATAGTAAGTGTCTGAGGTCAAATTTGAACTCAGGTCCTCCTGAATCCAGGGCCAGTGCTCTATCCACTGCACCACCTAGCTGCCTCTCTGGTAATCTTTTAAAAATATCTTGACTAGAGGATAAGGAAAAAGGTTTTAGGGAATGTATACTTGTTTACCGACATTGCCAATTAGAATTTACAACTGGCTTCAACTTTAGCTACACGTGAAAGACAAATTAAACCTCTTCTGCTTGACCCCAGAGGGTAGAAGTGAAGCAATGGATGGAAGCTTCAGAGAAACAGATTTAGTAGCATGTAAGCTGCTTGGAGGCTAGTATTAGTTTTAATTTTGACTTTGTATTCCTGGCACCTTGCACACTATCCTGCACATAGTAGGCATTTAATGAATGTTTGTTGAATTGAGTTTCACTTCAGGATAAGGAAAAACTTCCTGATAATTAGAGCTATCAGAAGTGGAATGGGTGCCTTACGTCAGGTGAATTGCCTATCATTGGAGACTGCTTGTTGTGAATGTTACAGAAGAGAGTCCTTTTCAGCTAAATGTTGTCTTTGGAGTCAGAGGCCCTGGATTCAAATCTCACTTCTCTCATTTATTTATTTATCTCTATGACATTGAGCAAGTCACTTAATCTCTCTGGGCCTCGGATGTCCCCAGTGCCTCTAAATCTATGATTCTGTAGGCTCTGAGGTTCCTTCCAGCTCTAAGCCTCCATAAAAGATTCATTTGTTATTTCTAGAGTATTGTGCTGGTACTATTGTTGGGGGAGATTTAAAGATTAACAAAAAAAGATAGGGGCAGCTAGGTGGTGCAGTGGATAAAGTACTGGCCCTGGATTCAGGAGGACCTGAGTTCAAATCCAGCCTCAGATACTTGACACTTACTAGCTGTGTGACCCTGGGCAAGTCACTTAACCCCAATTGCCTCACCCCCCCCAAAAAAAGATAGCCCCTTCCCTATTGGAGTTTACCACCTTGTAAGGGGACATGGACACAAATAACTAAAATACAAAATGCTACATATGTCCCTACAAGAAATAGAAACTAAGTGGTATTTGAGGCCCAAGGAGGAAAGCTAGTCTGACAAACTAAACTGGGATAAAAAAACTAACAGGAAGATAAAAATTAAGTATACAAACAAAATTTAATGGTCTTTTAGAATGAAGTTTGGACACTTTTTGGTATTGGAAAGTCATATACAAATGACATCTCATAAACTCATAGTTGTGCCATCACTAACTGATGTCAGATTACAAATAGGAGTAGTAGTAGTAGTAGTAGTAATGAATACCTTATTTCTCATTATATATATTTTATATGTATATTCTCATATACACATATATTTTCATATATCCAGGGTAGGCCAAAAGCCATGAAGAGGTCTGATGTTTTAATAACTTTTTTTCTTTTTTGCAAATTTTATTTATGATAAGAAACATCTTTATTTAAAGTTTTGAGTTCTAAATTCTATCCCTGCTACCCTCTCTCCCTTCTTCCCTCCCTGAGGTGGTAAGCAATCAGATATAGGTGATACGTGTGCAATTATGTAAAATATTGCTATATTTAATGACTTTTTAAATTAAATTTTTTTACCATTTATGAAATTTGATTTTTCACACATAATATAAATTCATTTCCTATATATATTGTAAATGATGCTATGGTATTGTAAATTAAAAACAAAAAAAATAAAGGAGTTATTAAATATTCATGTCTTTTGGCCCACCCTGTATATACACATATATATTCTCATTTAATTACTGTAAGCCTCTCCCTTTTCTCATGTTCCCATCTGTGCTCTGCCCACCCCATAATCAGCTGTGCAGGCTGACTCACAGTAGAGTATTACTGTTCTGACCTCAGCCTTATTATCCAAGGCTGGGGTTTGGAACAGACAGTTTTGGTCCTTTGGAGTGCATGGTGACACAAGACAGTCAGACAAAGAAAAGGGAGTGGAAGAAGGCCAGGCACACACACCTGAGCCTCCAGTGTACACCAGCCGCCATCCCCCAGGATGGGGCTGCTTTAAAAAATAAATGCCGCTTGTGGACTCTGAAGATGGGTCTTGATGTCTGCTTCAGGGCTGCTGCTTCCATCAGCACCAGCTATCACTGATGCTACATTTAAATTTCACCACAAGGCAAACTCAGATTTTCCAAAGTAAAGTGCTCTTCAGTATTCATCCTATTTTAAAATATGCTTAATTATAGACTAAATTAGAAAGGTTAACCAAATGCATGGTCTCTAATTGCTTTGATTTTGAGGTCACATTGTAAGGCCCTGCCTTTTGCAAGCTGACCTTGGTGTTTCTAGACTCACTTGTGTGTTATAGTAATACTGAACACATTCAAATGTTCTCACGTAACTGGCAAATGACATTTATTATGGTGATGGTTTTTTTTTTTAAGTGAGGCAATTGGGGTAAAGTGACTTGCCCAGGGTCACACAGCTAGTAAGTGTTAAGTGTCTGAGGTCAGATTTGAACTCAGGTCCTCCTGAATCCAGGGCCGGTGATCTATCCACTGCGCCACCTAGCTGCCCCTATGGTGATAGTTTTAAAAGACTGAAAGTAACCTGTAGAGTGGCAAAATTGACTAAAGCATTCACTCGAAACTATTTTAAAAAATGTTCCTTATTAAATATCTTTAACACTCAAATTTTCAGTTACTTAACATAGATAAAAAAGAATCAAAACCCAAATTAAATTCAGATGCAATAAAACAACAGGGTGTTGGAGTGGAAAGAACATTAAATTAAAAATTGGGAAACATGAGTTCTAGTCCTGCATCTGTCTCTATTTAGCTCTGTGGCCTTTACATTTCTAGGTGTGAATTCCTCACTTCTTCAGTTCAAATCTGGCCTCAGACGCTTACTAGCTGTGTGACCCTTGGGGAAATCACTCAACCCTCTTTGCCTCAGTTTCCTATCTATAAAATGATCTGGAGGAGGAAATGGCAAACTCTTACAGTGTCTTTGCCAAGAAAACCTCAAATGTAGTCACAAAGAGTCAGGCATGACTGAAAAATGACTGAGTAGCAGCATTCCTCATTTAGACATTTGGACTAGGTGATTTCTGATGTCTCTCCCAGCTCTAAGATACTGTGATTCCATAATCATTGTTTTTTAAGTCTAAGCTCAAAGAGGGCGAAAACTGTGTTTTTAAATTTTTTTTTTTTTTTTGCAAGGCAATGAGGGTTAAGTGACTTGCCCAGGGTCACACAGCTAGTAAGTGTTACGTGTCTGAGGCTGGATTTGAACTCAGGTCCTCCTGAATCCAGGGCTGGTGCTTTATCCACTGCACCACGTAGCTGCCCCTGTGTTTTATTTAATGTAGCACACAGAACTTCCCCTTAGACACAGGCAGAGGAAAGCTATCCCAGGTGTCAGGTTACTGGGTTAGTATCCGCTCAAAAACCACAGCTCACATGATCCCACCAATGTGTTTTTCCCCCTAGACAACCAGAAGATATAGAAGTTTAAAGGAAAAGACATTTGGTATAGCCAAATATATTACAGGAAGGATTCCTCGACTCCAAAATACACATAGGTACACTCTCCCAGAATGTGCATCAACTATTTGGGAGAGAAGAAATATAGGTAATACTTGTGAAAGGCAAAGGGCATATTGTAAGCCAGAGAATGTGAGTGGCCACAGTAATTCATGCCTCTGATGCTTTAGGGTTACACTCAGTGTCCTATGATGATGTCATCTTAGCTTGGCACACCGTAAATGCCTCTTTATTCATCCATTCATTATACTGAGAGCTTTAGTCTCCATTAGGCATCTCTGCTGCCACCTTCAGGTCTTCATCTGACAAACAACCTCTTCTCTTGAGGAAAGATCCTCCGATTTTTTTGGTTTAGATATCACAGAGGATATATTTTCTTCTTCAGTCAAGTAGACCCCAGTGAGCAGTACCTAGTAAGATAACTATAGAAGACTTAGTCATTCTTTTTTTTTTTTTGCGGGGCAGTGAGGATTAAGTGACTTGCCCAGGGTCACACAGGTAGTAAGTGTCAAGTGTATGAAGTCACATTTGAACTCAGTTCCTCCTGAATCCAGGGCCCGTGCTTTATCCACTGCACATCCTAGCTGCCCCCAACTTAGTCATTCTTAAGCATGTCTTTTGAACTCTTTTTTTCTACTGCTTTCAGTCTAAATATTTACCAGAATTCTTAAGATCTAATTTTTTTTTTGCTATTATACTACTAGGTCAGCAGTGAGGGTCTCCTTCAATTCATTCTAAGGACTTCACTTAGCAAATCTGCAAAGAAGTTGAATGGAGTGAGAGTGTGGAGATTTTTTTTTTTTTTTTTTAGTGAGGCAATTGGGGTTAAGTGACCTGCCCAGGGTCACACAGCCAGTGCTCTATCCACTGCGCCACCTAGCTGCTCCTGGAGATTTTTTAACCCCCATAATGCCCTTGGTTGCTATTCAAATAGGCTCAGGAACAAAGAAGGGATAGATGGATCTAATGAAGGTAGTAACCTTTTTCCACCCCTTCTTTTCTTCTCCCCAGCAATCAAAATCACTCCATCATCTTTGTCTCCCTTAGTGCCTACCTTAGTGTGCTCTGCTCTGGTATTAAATACATTAGGTTCTCAGTAAAGGTTTATTGAATTGGATCACCATCTTTATGTTAAAAAATGATGCATTAGGTGGTGACTGTTATTTCTGGGTAGAAACAGCTGAAATGGTAACTCTCTCCAAAGGAGGCACTGGTAAAGAATTTTTCCAAAGAAAAGGGGCAGTTTTTACATGGATGCTGCTATTCAGGTGAATGAATGACAAATACATTTATTAAATGCTTCTTGTGTGTAAGGTACTATGCTAAGTGCCAAAAAATAGAAGTAGAAAAGTTGAGACAGTTCCCCCCCCTCAAAGAGACCACAATCTAATAGGGGGAAGCAACACGTTTAGGAAAACTCAGCTTCAAAGTCAGCTGGAAAGGTTCAGTGGTCCTTGATGACAAGAAGCATGTTTCATTTTGGTTCTGTACCCCCAAGGGACTAGAATATTCAGGAGTGTGCTGGCTAATGTTTACTGGCTGGCTCTCTGGGGAAAACATGTACTTTTCATTTTTATTTTTATACTTTTCAATTTAACCTTCATTTTTTTTTGTTTTTTTTTTGTTTTTGGTGATGCAGTTGGAGTTAAGTGACTTGCCCAGAGTCACAGAGCTAGTAAGCTACCACCTAGCTGCCCCTTAACCTTCATTATTAACATTTTCTTCATCATTTAAAAAAGTCTAGACAATCAGGGCAGCTAGATGGCACGGTGGATAGAGCACCAGCCCTGGAGTCAGGAAGACTTTAGTTCAAATCTGACCTCAGACACTTGACACTAGCTGTGTGACCCTGGGCAAGTCACTTAACCCCAACTGCCTCACCAAAACAAAACAAAACAACCCCTCCCCCCAAAGACAAACAGCAAAAGTCTAGACAATCAGCAAAACAATACATAAAGACCTTGTTTGTAGTGATTACCAATTTCCAATGTATAAATAAATGTTCATGCTGAAAATTTAGCAGCTGTCTCTCAGGAATCCCAGGAGCAGGCTCCAGAACACTGATGGGCAGATATACCTGTGCCCAATGTATTCTTGCTAAATATTTACATAAGACAGTTGTACTAATAACCTTGCTCTGCCTGTGACCATAACAGAGTGAACAGTGCAGTTAACTTGCAGGAGAAGGAAGAGAACAAACATGACTTGTGAAGGAACCAGCCTTGGGCTTTGCTGATCAAGCCAGCGCCTCTTTGCTTTTGGTTCCAGTGATTTCACCATTGACTACTTAATAACATCCTCTCCCCTCTCCCCTGCCCCTGCCCCTGTGTCCCTCCTCTTCCTGATCACTGCATTCCCAACTTGAGACAAAATTTCTCCTGAATTCTACTGGTCCTGAAGCTGCTTAGCTTCCTGGGTCTGAAGATATGTACTCAATCCCTAATTTTCTTTCCCCATTCCCCTGCCACTGTAACCAGATGCCCAATTCTGGGATCTGTTCCCTCTTTCCATTCTGCTCCATTTCCACAAATTCTAGACCACAAGAGTATGTTTTCTAAAGTTTATTTATAAGGGAAAAGAAAATACAGTATACAAATTCAGAAATAATATGCCAGAGCAAGATAATTAGAAGTGGAGATAAAAATAAAACTCTCCATTCTTGGACTGGGCAGTACTTAGCTTTTACGCTCTTCTCTCTAGCTACTGTCCTTGAATCTAGTTTGGCTCTTGTGCCCATTGTAATTCTCTCACAGTCAGAAGCATTTTTTTCCTCATGGACCCCATCGGCAGTGAACACTTCTACGCCCCCCCCCCCCCCCCCCCGCCCAATTACCACTATCAACACCATCCTGAAGCCATTTTGGAATCAGTCCTTCTGCTTACTCCATTCAAGCTAATTGGTGAAGTCTGCAGTGCCTGGCTTAACTCAGCCAATCAGAAATAATTTTGATTATATGATAGATTTTTGGCACCCTACACACCTCTGGCTATCTAGATTTATTTATTTGTTTTATTTAATCACTTTCTAAATTTTATTTCTTCCTACCAAGAGAAAGACAAAGAAATGCATACTGATACCAAATATGTCAGTCCCTCCTAAAGTCTGCAGTAGAAGAGAGAAAATCAAGGGAATTATCTGGCATGCACCTTAAATTTGAATATAGCAGATTTCAAAGGACTCAAAGGAAGGATAGAGAAGATCTATGGACTAATAATTCTTTAGGGGAAGCCAGCCTAAGTTAAATGGGAAATCCTCAAAGATGAAATTCTGAAGACAGAGATATAATTCTAATGAGGAGAAAAAACATGAGTTGTCTGAAGAAAGTGGTGTGGAAGATCACCAATAAATTTAGATTTTCTAAAGAAATGTGCAGAAGATGCAAACAAAGTCAGGTAACAGAAGATGAGTATAAAAAGGTGATAATGTAAGAATAATGTTAGAAGCATAAAAGCTCAGGATGAACTGAAGCTTGAAAGTAAAGCTGAGGACATCAAAAAGGGAACTTGTTTTTCAGTTATAAGGGAAAAGAGAAGGCTCAAAGGAGAAAGAGGAACATGGCTTTTGGGTGGCTGGGATGATGATAATAAATAGTAACAGAGGAGGCAGTGCTGCTCATGGTTTTGTTTTGTTTTTTGTTTGTTTTTGCAGGGCAGTGAGGGTTAAATGACTTGCCTAGGGTCACACAGCTAGTAAGTGTCAAATGTCTGAGGCTGGATTTGAACTCAGGTTCTCCTGAATCCAGGGCCTGTGCTTTATCCACTGTGCCACCTAGCTGCCTTTGTTCATAAGTTTTTTCCTGTTTGCCAAGAAGAATGACCTTTGGATTAGGGAGGAAAGAATAAAAGTGGCTAATAGGGAATTGATGCTCCAGATTTAAGCAAGAGAGAACCTAACTGCCCTTGGTGAATTCAAGTTACCTTGCCTTGAACTATATCCTTAGGTACTGAAAGAACTGCTGGATGGAATTGTCGAGCCCCCATTAGTGATGTCTGAAATATTATGGAGGACAAGGAGAGGCACTATAGGACTAGAGAAGAGCACATGTTCTCATTTTCAAAAAAGGATAGGAATTAGTCTGCTAACTAGAGGTCACTGAATTTGACTTTAATTCTGAATGAAATTATTAAAAGGATGGTTAGTGAAAACCTTGAAAGGCTAGCAGTAGGGGGCAGCTAGGTGGCGCAGTGGATAAAGCACTGGCCCTGGATTCAGGAGGACCTGAGTTCAAATCTGCCCTCAGACACTTGACATTTACTAGCTGTGTGACCCTGGGCAAATCACAACTCTCATTGCCCTGCAACCCCCCCCCCAAGCCAACAAAAAACCCCAAAAGACATATCCTAAACCCCATGTCAATAATGAGTCAGAAAAGCTAGCAGTGATCACAAAGAGCAGCCATTATTTTATTTAAGAAAAGGTTAATTTAGACTTAGAGATAGATAAGATGATCTCTAATAATCCTTAGAAGACAGTGAATGTTATCAAGTCAGGAAATACCTGGGTTCAAATCTTGTGTCTGAAGTTTACTTACTTTATCATCAAAGACATGTTAGAACCAGTGAGCCAGTGTGGTATAGTATATAAAGCGACAGATAGGGAGTCAGGAAAATCTGGGTTCAAATCTTACCACAACTGGTTGATGATGATTGAATTAGTCAATTTCTTTGAGCCTCAATTTCTCCATTTGTCAAATGTATATAATAATATCTGTATCACTTACCTTTCATCATCGTTATGGGTATCAAATGAGACAATTTAAATAGATGTCAGCAATTTTATTCCTTTACCTCTCTAAGCTTTGGTTTCCTCAACCATAAAATGAGAATCATAATGGCTGTGTTACCTACTACACAGGATTGTTGTATGAAAAGGGTCTTGAAAACCTTAGTATACTTTAGAAATGGGTATAGTGTAGTATAGTAAATTTATTTATTTGTTTATTTCTTTTTTGCAGGGCAATGAGGGTTAGGTGACTTGCTCAGGGTCATAAGCTAGTAAGTGTCAAGTGTCTGAGGCCGGATTTGAACTCAGGTCCTCCTGACTCCAGGGCCGGTGCTCTATCCACTGTGCCACCTAGCTGCCCACCCCAGTATAGTAAATTAATAATTATTATTCTTCCTCTAAACTTCGAGGAGGGTTTTTAGTGAAGATTTCATGGCTCTTTCCCCTAGCTGGGAGGTATTTGTCCCTTTTGCCCCAGCTTCCCAAGGCACTTTTGCCTTGTGATTTAAGCCCCCTTTTGACCTCTTATGGTATGTGACTTACACATCTCTATTTAAAATTATTTTTCATTTAATAACTATCTAAATTTTACCCCTTCCTATCAAGAGGAAGACAAGACTGAAAGAAAATTAAAAGGTAGAATAGAATAGCTGTGGTCCTTGGTGTCAGAAGACCTGTGTTCAAATACTGGTTCTGTTCTTTTCTGCCTGTGTGCCTTTGGGCACATCTATTAGCCTTTCTAGGCTTTAATTTTCTCACCTGTAAAATGAGCAATCTGCTATTACTCTTTTTTTTTCGCAGGGCAATGGGGGTTAAGTGACTTTCCCAGGGTCACACAGCTAGTAAGTGTCAAGTATCTGAGGCCGGATTTGAACTCAGGTCCTCTTGACTCTAGGGCCAGTGCTTTATCCACCGTACCACCTAGCTGCCCCCTTAAACTGAGCAATCTGGACTAAGTCCTCTCTGTATTCCCTTCCAGCTCTAAAGTCTATGGCTGTGTTAACAACACCAGCAACAGTCTGTTATTCTCAAATACACTGGCCTGTCTTCAGGCCCTGCTGGTGTAGAAGCAACCATGGACTTTCTGGTACTGTGACATCCTAGCCACACCTCCATGTGTCAGCTACATTGCTTGCCCTTGTATTAACAGTACTGAGAAGGTTATCATTCTCTGCCACTGGATCAACCTGAGAGGAAAGGAATGGGCTTGGGAAGCCAAATCAGCCAGCACCTGCTGGATCTCTCTCCTATTAGAATGTAAATTCACTGTGATTTGGAATTATTTGTATAGCCAGAGCCTAGCCAAGTATCTGTCACCAGTAGGTATTTCATAGATACTTATTGATTGATTGATGCTGGCATTCACACCATCATTGACTGGCATGGTTTCTGCTGGGATCTTTGGATAGCTCTCCAGGACAGATACACAATGCATGCCCAGAAGAACACACAGAACATATGCCCTCTTGCTTGCCTTCCATGGGTGAAAGATTTATCAGCAGAGTAGAAAGAATTATATGGAAAAGAAGGCATCTGCAGATCCTAAACTACTGCAACTGGGCTGCCTTATTCTCTCCCTCCCTGATCTACCTTGTATTTATTTTGCATTATATATGTATATATGCAAATGTGTATACACATATGTATCTATGTATATGCACATATGTATATAGATGTCTATGTATGTATACATACACACAGCTATGTTATCTCACTCTATAGAATACAAACTCCTTTTTTTACCCTTTTTATCCTTTTTATATTTCATATCCTTTTATATATTTTTATATATTTTAAATATATTTAAATATTTAATGTATTTTATACCTCCAGAAACTGGCACAGTGCCTGGCTTATAGTAGAGGCTTAACAGATGCTTGTTGTTGCTTAATTGGTGATTTCTACATCAAAGGGTCTACTTTGCTTCTCACCATTCTGAATTTCATTTATTTTTTGATGAGGCAATTGGGGTTAAGTGACTTGCCCAGGGTCACACAGCTAGTGTCAAGTGACTGATGCCGGATTTGAACTCAGGTCCTCCTGAATCCAGGGCTGGTGCTTTATTCACTGAGCCCCTAGCTGCCCCTCACCACTCTTATATTCATCCTGCAACAGCAGCAGATATATGAGAGAAAGATTCATTCTCCTCAATGCTTAAGTACACTGATACCCCACTAAGGGCAGCCCTTGCTTTGCTTCCTGGTATTTTGACTGTACCCAAGCTCTGTCTGTCCCTACCAGGTCAGCTTTACTGTTAGACCTTATTTTTCTAATAATATCAAAACTTTGGTGATACAGTCTAACCCCTGTGTACATCATTGTATACTGCATCTCTACACACAGAGAAGGAATGACGTGTGGGTCTAGTTTTTAGAGAGCTAGTTCTGTTTAATAAACAACAATAACACAGACAAGAGATAGTTTAATGATGATAAACAGATGAGATTTTGCCACCTAGTGGTCATAGAACAATGCTTGCAATGTCTGACTAATACAGATCCTAGCCACAGGTACCAGAGCTTCAAATGCCAATTCATGAGAAGTCTTAGGGTACCCAGACTCTGCAATTTTATTTTTACTCCCCTGGAACTAGAACTGTAAAAGATCTAGAAAAGTATTTCTGACTACCATTGCTAGGTCTCTGGGTTATGGTGTGGAAAGGGGTATTAGGGGTTTTTCTGTGGTGCTGTGGGAGGGATTAAGAGGATCTATGGAAAAGGATAATTCCTTATCCCTTACTTGTAAGTATACTAATTATCTGGCCAACAATCAAATAGACACAAAAAATCACTAATGGGGGCAGCTAGGTGGATAAAGCACCAGCCCTGGATTCAGGAGGATCTGAGTTCAAATCTGGCCTCAGACACTTGACACTTACTAGCTGTGTGACCCTGGGCAAGTCACTTAACCTTCATTGCCACCCCCAAAAAATTATTATTGGACTCTCAACATATTGGAAAGATAAAAAAATAGGATTTCTGCTTCTTGAGAAGCTATTACCTCTAACTTTAAGTAAAATTTGATGAGTATCTTTAGATAATAAAATACTAACCCTTCTCTATTTCTTTTTGAAGGACAAGCTTGAGTTGTGCTATAAAAATGGAAAATATACTATTCTGGCTGATCCTTTCTACTCCTATGTGGACCATCATTGGCGGCTCTGAAACGGAACAGGATTTTACCTGGCACTTACGAAAAATACCTCAGGTGATCAGTGAAAGGACTTTGCATCTTTCCAGTCCCAGATTTGAAGCAGATGCCAAACTGGTGCTCGACAGAGTATGTGGTATTGAATGCCAAAAGGAACGACCAGTGCCAAGCCTTGCTGAGCTGGAGGAGTCCCTCTCCTATGAGACTGTCTTTGAGAATGGCACTCGAACCTTGACGCAAGTGCATGTCCAGGGTTTGATGCTTGAGCCAACTCAGAACACTACAAGAAAAATAACATCCAGGAGAAAGAGACAGGTATATGGTGTTGATAGTCGCTTCAGTATCTTGGACAAGCGATTTGTAACCAGTTTCCCTTTCAGCACAGCAGTGAAGCTCTCCACAGGCTGTAGTGGCATTCTTGTCTCCCCTAACCACGTCTTAACAGCAGCTCACTGTATTCATGATGGACAGGACTATGTCAAAGGGGGCAAAAAACTAAGGGTGGGATTGCTCAAGATGAGGTCCAAGAGGAACGGCAAGAAACCTAGAGGTGCTAAGAGGAGTCGACGGGAAGCTGAGTATGGAGATCCACCACAGGGTGTTCAGGAGGAGCTGAATTTGAGATCCAAGGGAAGGAGAAGAAAGAAAGAATCGGGAAGGGGTCAGAGAGGCTCTGAGGGTAAGCCCTCTTTCCAGTGGACCAGGGTTAAGACAACCCACATTCCCAAAGGATGGGTTAGAGGAGTAAGTGGAAATGTTGCTCTGGATTATGACTATGCTCTTCTTGAGCTGAAACGTCCCCATAAAAAGAAGTATATGGAGTTGGGCATTAGCCCAGCCATCAAGAAGATGCCTGGGAGCATGATTCATTTCTCAGGTTTTGATGATGATAGATCTGGCCAGCTGGTCTACCGATTTTGTAGCGTGTCAGATGAATCCACTGACCTCTTCTACCAGTACTGTGATGCAGAGCCCGGGTCTACAGGCTCTGGGGTCTATCTCCGCCTAAAGGACCTGGACAAGAAGTGGAAGCGCAAGATCATTGCCATCTATTCAGGTCACCAGCAGATGGATGTCGATGGAGTCCAGAAGGATTATAACGTAGCCGTACGCATCACTCCTCTCAAGTATGCACAGATTTGTCTGTGGATCCATGGAAATGATGCTGATTGTACTTATGGCTGACTTTAGTTCCCACCCCCAAAGCCACATTCCCAAAACACAGCAAAAAACCAGTCTCAAGTTACTACAACAGCACCTCATCTCAGGTTATATTTGACTTTGACATCTATCATCAGCATTTCAGCATTCTGAAAATTATTCCTAAAAGACAATGAGAGTATTTTCATAATTTTTAAAAAGAGAATTTTAAGTCTGTATAGCTACTAACATGGAATGGGCACTCTAGTGGCAAAGTTTATACTTTTCTTCAAATTGTGGTCATTTAAAGTTGTTTATGAGCAAATATGTTTTATTCTGCCTTAAAAAAAAATGAGGCAAACTTGAAGCCTCAAACTGGTACTATTAAATAATAGGTCATTTTTCCATAGACTTGTTCTCAGGGTTCTGCTCTAATTAGAACCTGTAGAACGGTATCTGCAGAAGCAGGTAAATCATAACAGACAGTATTTAAAATAGGTCAATGGAGAGATACTGAGAACCCAGTGAGTATAAACACTGTATTACTCTGTATTACTAGGTGCTATTTTTTCTCAAAGTAGGATTTCCGTTATTTCCTCCCACCTCAAGAAACAGTTATTTTTTCTGACAAATATTATTAGCTTTTAGTCATATATTCCAGTTCCTTGGTGTCTATTCTATTTTTAATATGCTCTATTTCTATGTCAAAAACTTTCATGTTTTTGAATGAATTGGTCATTCTAATCAGATCATCTCATCACTTGGAGAACCCATGGTAATTCAAGTTCAATGTTAGCCAAACTCAATATTAGCCAAAACACAACCTTGGGACAGAATCCAGAAGAGGCATAGTCTTGGGACCCTATAGCTAAGAAAGATGTCCCAAGTTAAGGATCTCCTAACTAGGAAGCAAATAGTCCACCTAAGACTTGTAGATTTATGATCCTTACTCGGTATCTGGAAGATATTACTAACCTTCCTGCACTCCTCTAACCTCCACCCAATTCATGTTCTGCTTAGCATAAAGATACTTTTATCTTTCCTTCTTCTTTTTTTTTTTTGTTTGTTTTTGCAGGGCAATGAGGGTTAAGTGGTTGGCCAGGGTCATACGGCTAGTTAAGTGTCAAGTGTCTGAGGCTGGATTTGAACTCAGGTCCTCCTGAATCCAGGGTCCATGCTTTACCCACTGTGCCACTTAGCTTCCCCTTTATCTTTATTTCTAAGGAAGCCTAGGTATACCTTTGGGGCAGCTAGTGCACAGAGCACTGTTCCTGAAGTTGGGAGCACCTGAGTTCAAATTTTACCCTGAGCAAGTCACTTAACCCCAATTACCTTAAAATATCCAGGGCCATCTCCAGTTGCCCTGACATATATCTTTCCACTGGACCCAGATGGCTGTGGAGGAGAGAGTAAGGCTAGTGACCTTGCAAAGCCTTTCCTTACTTAAATCCAATTCACTGCCAAGCTATGACATCACCCTGATGTCATGGTCCTCTTCAAGAATGAAGGACAAACAATAATCACAATCACAACAACAGCAAGGTATACCTTTATGCCATTGTATGATCTGTATGTTTGATTGGTAATAACTTTCTGAAATGTAGGATTCAGAGAAATCAACTTAAATATAGTTCTAACTCACATTCTTTTCTACTGTGTGTGAACTTGTGAGGTATAATTATTCGTGAGTTTACTGATTGGTGCTTTATTGCTGGTGTTCCATTGAGGGCAAAAGTGTATCATTATGGAGCCAACAATTAAAAATCTTTTCTTGGCCATCTTCTATGTGATAATAGCATATCTGAGGGAAATAAACTTTTTTTGTGTGGTTAGAGTTATTCACACTAGGCAAGAGGGAGTAGGATATACTGGCTAGGTAGCTGGGCTTCCAGTTCAGAAAGACCTGAATGCAAGTCTTGCCTCTGAGACATGCTGGCTGTGTGTCAGTGGGTGAGTCATTCAATCTCTTGGTGCAACAGGGAATTTTCCAAGATTATAAATTGAACACAAGCATCAATCTGTATTGGTAGAGGGCATTCCTCACCAAGAGCTCCCTACATCTATGAAATCACAGGCTCTACTTTAAAGAATATAAAAAAGTAGGTCCTTAACATTAAATGTACTGTGTTTACATATATTGGGGCAGCTAGGTGGCATAGTGGATGGAATGCTAGGCCTGGAGTCAGGAAGACTCATCTTCCTGAGTTCAAATCTGGCCTCGGACCCTTACTATATGTGTGACTCTGGACAAGTCACTTAACCTTGTTTGCCACAGTTTCTTCATCTATAAAATGAGTTGGACAAGGAAATGGCAAACCAACTCCACTCTAGTATCTTTGCCAAGAAAACCCTAAATGGGGTTGTAAAGAGTCAGACATGCCTGAAACGACTGAATGACAAAAATTCACGTATCCCTCTGGGGTCATGTAGTTCTTCCTTTTCCTTAACATGATTCAGCTCCATAAGATTCATATCAGTTGGTGTCAACCTGCTCAATGTTTTTATAAATGATTTTGACAAAAATATAAATCATACAGTCATCGTTTTAGAGCTGGAGTGGAGTTAGGAAGTCATTTGTTATATCCTCATTTTGTAGATACCTCATCTACAAAGTAACTTGCTCAAGGTCACACAGGTAGTCAATAGTAGAATCAGGACTTTGTTCCATATCCAGTGTTCTTTCTATTCTGCATCCCATGATGGAATCGTTAAATTTATGGATGGAAGGAGGAAAGCTAATGCATAGGATGATAGAATTGGGGTCCAAAAACTCTCTTTAGGCAGAAATGGAGGGTGAAATCTAATAAGATGAAACTTAATAGAGAGGAACATAAAACTTTTCACTTGGGTTCAAAATATCAGTGGCATCCATATAGAAATGGAGGGATGGGAAACAGACGTGGCTCATGTCATATGAAAAAAGCCCAGACAACCTAGAGTCTTAGTAGACTTCAACATGAGTCTGCAGGGTGTCACATCAGCAAGAATAAAAGGTAGGCTAATCTTGGGTTTCATTAACAGGTGCATGTGGGGAGATGTAGTTTATTGTTGGGTTAACTTCACCACTGTAGGACAGTCACTTGAACCTGAGCATCGGTGAGCTTGTCTATTTAGGCTAATACAGCATGGGATTCAGAATAAGGGAATCAATCAGTTGTACCACTATAATCTGCCCTAATCAGACCACATTTAGAATATTGTGTCCATTTCTAGGTGCCATAATATAGGAAAGACATTTATCAGTGTCCTTGACATTATCTATTAACATGTCCAGAGTTTATCAGTAGGACTATATAAAGAAGAGGGTGCCCAAGATGGTGCACTTGCCATCTTGAAACCATGCTACCTGAAGTTTGGTTGAAGTAATTGGGAATATCCAATATGGGAGGCATGCCTGCTGACATTAAATATTTTTAGGGGATATCATGTATAAGAGGGATTAGATTTATTTTGCTCGAAGGGGTAGAATTTACATGAAGAATAATTTCATTTTGTTTTAAGGAAAAAGTTCCTAATAATTAGACCTATCCCAGAACGATATGTAAGCAGCTAAGTGTCACAGTGGATGAAGGGCTGGACTTGGAGTCAAGAAGACCTGAGTTCAAATCTTGCCCCAGAAAAGCTATATGCCCCTATGCAATTCAGTTGACCCATCTCACCCTCAGTTTCATCATCTGTTAAAGGAAGGTAATGATAACACCTACCTCACTGTTGTTATGAAGATAGAATCAAATAATATAACATATAAAGTGCTTTGAAAACCTTAAAGTGCTATGCAAATGCTAGCTATTGTTATTGGTGGGATATAGGAAGTTCCTTATCACTACAGGTCTTCAGATAGAGACTTAGACATGTAATAGAGGGGAATCCTGGTTAAGTACAAGTTGAACTAGATGACCATTGAGGTTTCTGGTCCCTTGCACCTTTGAGAACTTGTGATTATATGAATTCCATTTAGAAATGACTTTCCTTATTTACTAATAAGTTCCACCCCACATAGGAAGTTCTAGGCTGTAGCTTAATCCCATCGCTAGTGAAAATGTTTTGGGAACCTCAAGAACCAAATCAAAGACTCTACATTTTGCTTCACTTTCCAAAAGCCTTAGAGCTATTGTATCAACATAATCAAAACCTCAAAGAAAAGCATTCAGGGTAGCTTGAAGATAGCACTTACCTCAATGTAACACTGAAGCCAGGAATGGTGGTGTATATATATATCTGTAGTCCTTGCTACTGGGGACACTGAGGCTGGTGGAAGCAGAGGGCTACTGGATTGCCTAGCAAGGAGCAAACCAGCCCAGGTCAGAAAAATGTAGCAGGTTAAAACTTCTTTATGAATTACTCTTGGAACTGGTCCACTGAGTGGCCTCTGCATTTGAGCCTGGATGAGATAGGGAGACCCATATGATGTGTACATACATATATATGTGTGTATACACACACACACACACATATATGTATATAAAATACAAGATATCCCCAAAGTCTTAGCCTTTAATAGCTTAAAACTACACTAACACTTTGGGGATACCTTGTATGTAGAGATATAACACTGAAATAAGTGTTACTAGTTTGCAGTTGGTTGTAATTCTATAATAAATTGCTTAATTTATGCACAGTCTCTAAAAAAATATCACATTTTAAATTGGAAAAAAAAAAACCCAAAACCACAGTCAGACATTTCAAATGGCTTTTTTATTTAGCTTGAATCTGCCACCTATGCTAATGAATTTCATTAAAGCACCCAAGTTGTATCCTTTTTTTTTTTTTTTAGTGAGGCAATTGGGGTTAAGTGACTTGCCCAGGGTCACACAGCTAGTAAGTGTTAAGTGTCTGAGGCCGGATTTTGAACTCGGGTACTCTGACTCCTTTTTTGAAACAGATAGTTTAGCATTTTTGATTTGCACCTTCATGATTAAAAGACCTGTGATTTCATTTGAGTGAGATAACTCCCTCCAACAAAGTGAATTGGGATTCCCCACATGCCATGGGATCACAGGCTCATAGAGTTAATAATCAACCAATCAGTGAACAAGTATTCACTAAGTGCTTGCTAGTGCCCCAAGAGCTGTGCTAGGTTCTGGAGATACAAAGACAGAAGTACATCAGCCTTTGACCTCTGGTAGCTGACACTCTACAGGAGCTAAAAGGGGCATTCAGAACCAAGACACCTCGAGTTCACACGGGGACTATGTGACAGATGCTCTAGCAGATGTCTTCATAATGTTGCTGTGGCTGATCACAGCCATGAATCCTGAAATTAACTAGACTGGTCCTCAGATAACAGATGCCTGGGTAGTCCATTACTAGGCCCATACATCAAAGTTTTTGCAGTTGGTAGAAGTTTGTAGCCTCTCAGAATTTATCCTTTGCTGGCACAACCTCTGGGAACCTAGGGTCATTTCCATACTCATACATAAGGCCAATGCTTTATCCACTTTAGTGAAAGTTTTTATCTATACATACATGCATACATGATACACATCTAGCACAATCTTCTCACTTTACAGATGAGGCATCTGAGGCCCCTGGAGGTATGACTTACTCGAGGTGACCCAGGTAAATGTCACAGGCAAGATATGCCTCCTACTGTAACATCAGAGGAAAATAAACTCAGGAAATCTCATTCTACAACTTTCCTTTCTCCATTTGTGGCCTTTATATTTAGGTGCATTTTCTTGGGATGAAATGACACTTAAATGGCATGTAAAACCACAGATTCAATTTAATAAACATTTATTAAGCACCTACTGTGTGCCGGGTCCTGGGCTAAGATAAGAAATCAATCCCAAAGCTTAAATTCAAACAACTGTTTAATTATTTGTTTCAATCGCATTTTACTTTAGTTCTGTTTTTCTTTTCCTAAACTATGCAGAAGAATTTCCTGGTTTGTAAAGAGGGTATTCGTTTTGGAGTTAGAAGGCCTGGGTGGAAATCATGGTTCTACCTCTTACTACCCATTAGACTGTCAGTTCTTCAAGGATTTTGCCTTTCTTTGTATAACCAGTGCTTAATAAATGCTTGTTGATTGATTAATGAGTTGACCCCAGACAAATCACTTCATCTCACTGGGCTTCAGTTTATTCATCTGTAAAATGAGGGAATTGGACTAGATAATCTCTAGGGTCTCTTCCAGTGCCTGGTATATACATAGTAAGCACTTAATAAATGCCAATTGATTGATTCTGGCTCTAAATCCCACAATTGAACTCTGTTCCTCTCTCTCCCTCCTCCTTGTAGAGATAGGTATGGACACAATTTTACTATATTCTCCCCCACCCCCTTCTGACGTATTTCTTTTTTTCCCCGTTTTTCTGTTTTTTGTTTTTGTCTCTTTTTTTTTTTTTTTTTTTTTTTTTAGGCAACGGGGGTTAAGTGACTTGCCCACGGTCACACAGCTAGTAAATGTCAAGTGTCTGAGGCCGGATTTGAACTCAGGTACTCCTGAGTCCAGGGCCGGTGCTTTAACCACTGCGCCATCTAGCTGCCCCTTTTCTGATTTATTAAGACATATTCCACATGGTTTCTTCAATTAGAAATTCTTTGAAACAATACCATCATTTTTTGCCAGCTGAAGAATAGAGTCATCAGATTCTCCCATTCTAATAATTGCTCCACAAATTGCATAAGTTTTAAATTGGCCATTGAATCTGCATGTGACCTTGTCAACCTCGGCCACGTTTATCTGGATGGACATGTGGTCCTTGGCCCCGATGATCCTGTTGCTCGCGGAGCATTTCCGTGGCACGTACAGGTCCACGAACTCTCCAGTGTCGGCAGCTGAGGGAACTGAGTGCAAACTCGAAAGTGGCAGAAGAGAAAAAGGCTTCTGATGTATTTCTTACAGTCTCACTTTCTCAGTTAAAAACAGAATGAATAATTCTTGTATAATAATTATATAATTCTAGGATCAGGGTTCTTGATACTTCCATAACTTTATGTACAGAGCTCAATAATGTTTGTGAAATGTTTATTTTCACCTGTAAAATGCTATTGAGTTATTAAAAAAGTAAGACAAGAAAAATAGAAATTATATATTTCAAGTTTTGTGTTTATATAAATCAATAAGTCTGCTCACTGCATGTTTGTTGTGTGATTTTCATTGAAATATTGTTGGTTCTTCTACAAAACCAGAAGGGATGCTAGTCTCACTCTGGTTGTGACCTGTTGGGTTTCATTCATGTAATTGCCAGATAATTGATGTTTACTATTTTGAAAAATAGCATGTGCCACAGAGACTTTTTGTGCTTCTTAATGAATAATGCTGGAATTAATTAGATGCAGTGTGGTATGGTAAATGGAAAGCCGAACTTCAATTAAAGTCCCTTCCGACACTTTGTAGCTATGTAAAACATGGACAAGTCATTTAACATCTGTCTTATAAGTCTTATTAAAATTGTTTCATTTTTATAGCTAGGTTATGATCTACCCTGGTGGAGGGAGTTCACACACTGATGAAATCATAGATCCTTGCTACATTGATGAAGGAGCTGGAAGACACTGTTTGATTTTTATATATTTCTCTGAAAGAGAACCTAGAATTGAGCCTGTATATTCCAAGGACAGGAAATGTAGTTATTTAGATGTCCAGTAAAGTTATCATTATACTTCAGAGTTGTTTAAACTGAGGCTCAAAAGTTTAAATGACTTGAGAGTGCCTGGAACATAGTAGGTGCACAGTAAGTATTTGTTGATTGATTGCCCAAGGTCACAGAGGTAGTAAGTGGCAGAGTCAGGATTTGAACCTAGATCTAGAGCACTTTCCATTCCATCACACTTTTCTATATCGTTAACTTAGCTCGTGTTAAGAGAGCTGATAATTATGAAATTAGAGCTTAAGGTGAAAGGGCTAATAGAACAAGAGCAACCTGCCATCTACAGGATATGGAAGCTAATGAAGCATGTAAATCATTACAGATCCAGAGAGGAATGTTGGAGTCATGTTCCATTACCCTTCTCTATTATTTTGGGGTCTAGTGAGTAATCTTGTATTAAAGCAATACATTCTGCTGTCACTATGGTGAAAAAACACTAGTAGCTATCCATTAGCCTTTATTTGTTATTCTCTTACTCTTTTCAGAATCTGAATTTCACTAAAATGGTCTGGCTTAAACTTTTATAATCACTGCAAAAGACTTTGAAATAAAAGTTGTTCCTCTCCTCACTTCCCTGTGCCTCCTTTTTACCGCCCTTGCTCCCTACAACATCATGTATCTTTTTGTACTTAGCTCAACCATAAGGGATAAGAGAGAGACCTCAAGAGATAACCTACAATTTGTGGCAAAACCACGTTCAAGTCACCTTCTGTTTTTACCTCAAATCCCCTAGGAGGGTCATAGTATACACTTATAGTATACACCTTTGGCTTTATTACAGAGATCAGAAACCCATTATGGTGAGAGGCATGTATTACATTTAAAAAATATGTTCAGAGGGGCAGCTAGGTGGCGTGGTGGATAAAGCACCAGCCCTGGATTGAGCGGGACCTGGGTTCAAATTTGACCTCAGACACTTGATACTCACTAGCTGTGTGACCCTGGGCAAGTCACTTAACCCTCATTGTCCCACAAAACAAAAAAAAAAAGAGAAAAGAAAAAAATATGTTGAGAGAGATTTCACAATCACCTCCTTTTGTAATTAAGGAACCTACTACCTCGCCTGTTAAACTCAGTTGGTGGGTGAATCATGTATTCATATACATACACACATAAAAGTATTTATAAATATGCACATAAAATACACACATGTATATATTATATGTATATATTTATGTGTGCATATATATGTTTACCTGTATATATATACAGTATCCCAAAAGTCTTAGTGCAGTTTTAAACTCTAATAGTGCTTATTGCACTAAGAAACAGCATATATGCATCTAGATGCAAATATACATACATATATGTATATATATACAAATATAAATATATACATTTACACAGATATATACAATACAATATCTAAATGTATGCACAAACACACGTAAAGATATATATGTGAATATGTATTTGTATGCACACATACATATATACATATATGTGTACATTTTTCTTTGTCATTAGCCTTTTTATATCAATTATCTCCCCCCTCCACTATAAAAATATAACAGAGAATCATTTACTTGTGTTTTAGGCAGAAAATGAATCTACACTGTGGTCCCAGGTCTCCCACCTCTGAATGCTTCCAGGCTCCATGGGAATTGGTCATGTGTTGTAATTGTCTTTTCCAGTGATCATCAAAAGCCTCACTCCATCTGGTCTAGTCCTCCTGCTACAGAATAATCTACTGTTTCATTAGGCCAAAGCTGCAGGTTGGGGCCAGGATCTTTGTCAAGAGAACACACCTGGGATGTTTTCATCTTTTTTATAAGTCTAGCAAAGCTAAGTAATATAGAACTGAAGATCACTGAAAATCAACAGAGAAGAAAAGCTGCATTGTAGCTGCCAGTGGTGTCTACCAGCCATCCTGTGATGGGCAGGCTCATATACATATGTATGTATATGTGTATATAAGAAGTCTGTACACACAGAGATACATATTCAGCCATCCACCCACCCACCCACCCACTCATCCATCTATCCATCCATCCATCCATCCATCCATCCATCCATCCATCCATCCATCCATCCATCCATCCATACACACACATATCACAAGGGCTTCAGTTGTGGGTTCAGTAGGATCTAGGTTCAATCCTGATCTCAAAAAAGGCTTTTCCTCACACTTTTGGATTTGTTATGCTCCCACCACAGAGTCCTGGAGAAATCTCTTAAATAAAAGCTTAAGTTTGTCTCATGTTTATAGTCTCCCCAAAAGGTGTTAACAACGTCCCTTCTAGAAAAGCTACTCATTGTGTAACTAGTAGATATCAGATAGAGGACAGTTACTTATTTTCCCCACTCCAAAAGCATGATTAAATCATGAAAGACTCTTAAGCACACATTTATTCATAATTAAAACACATGGTCCCTCTCTTCCATTCATCAGGACTAATAAACAAATTTTTTACATTCACTTTGGATTTTGACCTTTTGAGCAATAACTCTAGGCCCATATTTTCTTCCAGGCCAGGGCTAATGTATGGCTCAAGTTGTCCTATGAAAAGGATATAGTTACAGAGACTACCTGCTGGTTGGGTGCAACCAATACCCAATTCAATGACTTCTGCAAGAAGCCTTCCCCAGCCTCTCTCTCTCTCTCTCTCTCTCTCTCTCTCTCTCTCTCTCTCTCTCTCTCTCTCGATTGATTTAGAATTTTCCCCAAGTTACATGTAAAAAAATTAATTTTTTCACATTGACTTTTTTTTTTTTAGTGAGGCAATTGGGGCCAAGTGACTTGCCCAGGGTCACACAGCCAGTAAGTGTTAAGTGTCTGAGGCCGGATCTGAACTCAGGTACTCCTGACTCCAGGGCCGGTGCTCCATCCACTGCGCCACCCAGCTGCCCCCACATTGACTTTTTAAAACTTTGTGTTCCAAATTTTCTTCCTCCTTCCCTCCCCACCCCAAGAAATCAAGCATTTCAATATGTTCTACATGTGTCGTCATGCAAACCCCCAGCCTCTCTTAATTACAGTACATTTCCTCTTTTAATTATTTCCTCTTTATCCTATATACAGCTTGCTTTATTTATATTTGTTTGCTTGCTGTCTCCCCTATTAGATTGTAAGCTCCTTGAGGGCAGGGACTATCTTTTTTTCTTTTTCTTTTTTTCTTTTGGCGGGGCAATGAGGGTTAAGTGACTTGCCCAGGGTCACACAGCTAGTAAGTGTCAAGTGTCTGAGGTGGGATTTGAACTCAGATCCTCTTGAATCCAGAGCCGGCGCTTTATCCACTGTGCTACCTAGCTGCCCCAGGAACCATCTTTTGCTTTTTGTATCCCCAGCACTTAGCACAGTGCCTGGCTCTTGGTAGGTGCTCAATAATTGTTTATTGGTTGATTGACTAGAGCTCACAAGGTAGCTGCTAAAGCTGGGAACATGCATCTTATAGGTTTGCTGTTTAGTAATCTCTGCTCATGGAGAGAAACACAAAGCAGATAGGAGTTAGGGACTTGAGGTCCAGTCTCAGTTTCACCCAGACACTGTCACATTCCCATTCCCATGTGTAGTTATTATAGTTACTTCTAGAGAGGGGGAGAAATCCCCTTTATGTCCCATTACCACCAACACCGGAGTTTTGCTTTGAGAAATTGGTGGCTGCTTGGTGCCACAGTGGATAGAATGCTGGACCTTGACTCAGGAAGATGTATAGTCATAATCCTGCCTCAGGCACTTACTGTGACCCTGGGCAAGTCTCTAAACTTCTCCTAGCCTCAGTTTCTCTCATCTGTAAAATGAAGAAGATAATAATAGCATCTACCTCATAGGGGTTGCTGTGAGCATTCATTAAGTTGTGTTAAGTGATTAGCAAACCTTGAAGCACTCTACAAATGCTAGCTATTATTATTATTATTTTGTGTCTGTGGCTAATCTGTTGTTGAGTCATTTTTCAGTCAAGTCTGACTCTTCATGACTCCATTTGGGGTTTTCTTGGTTTTGAGAGAAATAAGTAAAATGTGTTGTCCTCAAGGCAGGCAAGTCACATTACTCAAGTCCCAGGGGTTTCTTTCTCTCCCTCCCCCCCCCTTTCTTTTCCTGCTGAGCTGGCAGTTACAGTTGTCTAAGTCAGATAACAGGAAAACCACGAAATCCCCATCCAATCAGAAGTTGTCCCACAAGGATAATTTCTCCCCAGAATCAGGGAAACTAGTATATCAGCCCAAACCAATCCCTTCATGTCCCCTAGTTAACCTCAAATTGTACTGCGCTTGCTTAATAAGCCTCATGCATATTTTCTAACACACCCCTGGGTGGAGATTTAACATTATAATTAGACATGTGTTATATGATCAGGGTGGGGGTACATTTTTAGGAGTTAATATGTAGTAGGAGTGTCACGCAGAGTGTGCATCCAGAGTAGCCAGCCAATGGTGAAACAGGGGAGAGAATCTCTGCGTTAGGGACATGATAAAGGGTTTGCTGAGAGGAGCAGGCTTTGCACAACTTCTTTGAAAGTGTGTGTCCTTCCTTTCAAGATCATAACAAAATGGCCTTCCTGCTTTGCACCAGACTGGGAGTCCTGCCTCAGTTTACCTGTTTCTTACAGTTTGGCATTTCCTTCTCCAGCTCATTTTACAGATGAGGAACTGAGGCAAACAGGGTTAAGTGACTTGCCCAAGATCACACAGCTAGTAAAGGTCTGAGACTGGATTTGAACTCAGGAAGATGAGTCTTCCTGACTCCAGGCCTGGCACTCTGTGCACTATGGCAACATCTACTTGACCCATTGCTAATCTAGCTTACTGATATAGCAGAGCTGTAGCCCCATTCCAGTGAGGGCAACAGGGCCTACTGACTGGGTAGTGCTCTTAACAGGGCTCACCACCACCAGCTCTAATCTTGCTTAGCATTAGGGCCTCAGTCCCAATTCACTGCAGCATAGTGGCCAGTAAGTCTTCAGGGAAGAAGGATGCTCCAGACAACTGGCTTCCTTAGGAACTGGCTACTGTGCCCACAAATTGGTTCAAATTGGGAACTGTACATCTAAGTGCAACATGCGGTTAAACAGAAGCGAGAGAATTTGAATGCTTCAGAAAAGCAGTCTTAATTGGAAGATGGTCAAAGAGCGGCTGTTTCATCTAGACTGAACAGTGGATGGCTCAAGGATTGGCTCACAAACCAAGGCTGTCCACATGGCAGCATGTTACCTTTGAGTCACCAGAGATGTGTCTTTAATTTCAGTGGGCTAGGTGGGGAACCTTGCAATTTTTGCAAAGACCGTCCTGGCTGAATTCACTTTCTATATCTGTTGATGGAACCACGTTGGTTAAATACTGCTCTGAATTGAAATGACAAGTATCAGATTGAAGACTTCAGTTAGCACATGCCATTTTTCCAACCATAATGATGGTCTTATTCAGCATATGTTCTAAGTTCAGTGGTAAATTTAAAATTTAGTGTCATCTTCAAAACCAACTTTAATTTGAAGTATTTAATCAGTGCTACTTTTTCCTTGGCAATAACGTCCTCACATCAAGGAAATCCTGGTTTAAAAAAAAAAAGCCTTCATAAAGGCTTCCAGGAAGAATATGAGATGAAGTAGAAATGACTCTTATCTTCTTCTTCTTCTTCTTCTTCTTTTTCTTGGTGAGGTAATTGCGTTTAAGTGACTTGCCCAGGGTCACACAGGTAGTAAGCGTTAAGTGTCTGAGGCTGGATTTGAACTCAGATCCTCCTGAATCCAGGGCCAGTGCTCTATCCACTGCACCACCTAGCTGCCCCAACTCTTATCTTCTAACACTCCTACCATAAGAAGATGGTTTGAAGGAATTGAGACTGTTTAAACTGGAGAAGACAAAACATAGGGTGGATGCTAGAGATGTCTTCAGGTGTTCGAAGGGCTGGTATAGGTTCAAACTAAGCTCTTAAAACTCCAAAACTGCACTAGATTGGTGGAGTGTTGGTCTGTTTGGCCCCAGAGGCTAGAACCAGGGGGGAGATGGTCTGTTGACTTTTGGCTTAACTTTCTAAAACTGGAACTAGCCAGAAGGAAGAAAGATTGCCTCAGGAATGAGCAGGTCTCCTCATCAGAGGTCTTCAAGCAAAGACTTTTCAGGTAGAGGGGATTCTTAGTCAGGCATGGGTTGGACTAGACAACTTTGAGTTAACTGCCAACTACGTGATTCTGTGTGTATCTGCTGAATTGAATTGACTCTAACCCAACCACCTCATTTTATGGATCTGAAGATACTAACATGCAGAAAAGGAGAGTGATTTCATCAAGGTCACACGGTTAGTGACAGATCCAGGCACAGAAGCCAAATCTCTTGACTTCCAGCAAAGCATTCTTTTCCACCACATACCTCTGGAGGAATACATCCATCCCACCAGGAACAGTATAAAACCAGATGTATTCTATAATTCTATGAATGAATTTCAGACCCTGATCCATTGTCTGCAGGGCAGAGACTATATTTGTTCCCAAACTTCTTTGTGACAGTATGCATTTCTGTGAGACAGATGGTTAAGGTCAGGAATTTGATCTGGGTCAAGGCATAGGATTTTTTCTCAGTGCAAAACTAACTGGAGCAAATAAGAAAAATATGAAACAAAATAAACTAACCATCTATGACTCTGACCTCATTGGCTCAATGAGCTATAAGCCCCTTCCTCTATTACAGGAGCACATAACAGGACAATGTTCTCTCTCTCTCTCTCTCTCTCTCTCTCTCTCTCTCTCTCTCTCTCTCTTTCTCTCCCCCTCCCTCCCTCTTTTCCTCCCTCCCTCCCTCCCTCCCTCCCTCCCTCCCTTCCTTCCTTCCTTCCTTCCTTCCTTCCTTCCTTCCTTCCTTCCTTCCTTCCTTCCTTCCTTCCTTCCTTCCTTCCTTCCTTCCTTCCTTCCTTCCTTCCTTCCTTCCTTTCTTCCTTCCTTCCTTCTCTCCTTCCTCCTAAAATCCAGTGAAAAACCATCAACCTCTGCATTAGTTAAAGCTATAATTACTATCATCTTGGCACTATCCATTATGCTGCATGGCATCTGGCAATACATAAGTTTCTCTTGAGTCAGTTCAATCATAAATCCCATATTTTCTTTTTTTTACTCTCTCTCTTTTTTTTTGGTGAGGCAATTGGAGTTAAGTGACTTGCCCAGGGTCACACAGCTAGTAAGTGTTAAGTGTCTGAGGCTGAATTTGAACTCAGATTCTCCTGAATCCAGGGCTGGGGCTCTATCCACTGTGCCACCTAGCTGCCCCATAAATCCCATGTTTTCAGGGCTGCTGATATGAGTTTTAGTCCAGGGTAGTTCTGCATTTGACATGTGTCTGCTATAGATACCAACTGGCCTTAGAATTTCCTTTGTCCAATTTTTACACTTTGTTGGGTGACTTGGTTATTAATTGAATCTACTGACTGATTATCAATAGGAAGTACACTGGATTGGGGCTCAGGGCATGACGATCTCTATCTCCATCACTGTTTGAGACCTTTTTGCTCCATCTTCATCTCCCTTTTTATACAACAGCTTAAAGTAGGTGAGTGGCCCTCAAGGATATCTATTTCTCTGAGTCCTGCACTCATCTAGTTTAACCCTTTCATTTTACAGATGAGGAAATAGAGGGTGGGAAGATTAAGTGACTCGCCCAAGGTCACAGAGCTAGTTAGTGGCAAAAGGAAGATCCCAGTATTGGTCTGTAATCCATGTTCATATAATCAGTGAAGTATCTTACCCATCTCAATTCCCACAAGCAGAATTTGGGTCCCTAGAAGATAATGAATCCTTCTTCCCCTCAGGGTTCTTGGGTTGACCCTGGGAGTCTTGGGTTTTTAGTACTGTTGCTCATTAACTCTCATCCAATATACTGATGATCAGCCTTCACACTCAATCAATTTTTAAGGGGAAAAATTTACTAAAATTGTATCATAAGAACACTGACATAAAAACCATCCTCATCTCCAAAGTCTAGAGCGCACTCTTCCACAAGAATACACATAGATCCACTGGAAAATCAGGCTCAAACCAAGAGTGAAATGGTGGTGAGACCAACATAAAGGATAGGACACATATGTGGCAAAGGCAATTCACAGCTTCAGGTTACTAGAAATTCTTTTCTTCCTTTGTGGAGGAGTCTTCATGAATTTTCCCTTAGATAATCTCTCTCTTTTGACTTATACTTAATTCTAAAGATTGGTTGAATCCTTTAGAGAGTCTGCCAGCATCTAGAAAAAGGCATAGAAAATGAAAATTTAAAAACTAAGGAACAAGGGGCAGCTAGGTGGTACAGTGGATAAAGCACCAGCCCTGGATTCAGGAGTACCTGAGTTCAAATCTGGCCTCAGCCACTTGACACTTACTAGCTATGTGACCCTGGGCAAGTCACTTAATCCCCATTGACCTACGAAAAAACAAAAACAAAAACAAAACCTAAGGAACAAAAATTGAGGTAGAAGAAGAGAAATTACACTTGACGGGGAAAAAAAGAAATAAATAGATAAAAGCAAGGAAGAAAAAGGAACCAATAAACAAAGCTCCAAAACCAGGGAAAGGTGAAACCCTGTCAGCAGTGTTAACCATGTGGATGAGGACCCTTTTAGAAAAGTGTCTGGCACATAGTAGGTGCTTAATAAATGCTTATTGAATGATATAATTATCAGTACATTGTATATTTATATTGTATCCATTGGGATCTTTATTTATACTGATTAACTCTCAAAGCTAGGTACTATTCCATTTCTTGATCCGGTGATAGAACATATTTAAAGATTTTTTTCCTCTTAAATGTATTTCAAAGTTGGTATTTTAAGAGCCCAGATAAATTATAATGGAAGGCAGCGCTCTAATCCACTGTGCTACTAAAGCATCAACAAAATTAGCCATGTTGGATTTGTTATTACAACGAATGGCAATCTTGTTCCTCGTAAGATATGAAATCTTTTGTGTCAGATGTTTCCACCCACAGACTCTGTTGGTGGAGGGACTAACCCTCAAGCTTTTTCCGGCTTAGAAGTAAAAAAGTGAAGCATAAAGCTACATCCAGGGCTCACCACAATCACCTCACACTGATTTATTGTGTAGTGGGTAACATTCATCTGCTCCCAATACCTGCAGGGATGGCATTTGCTTCCTAGTCAATTGCCTGGTAAGTCAACTGGTCCATTGGTCTAACCACTGGTCCATGGTCAGGATTAGATGACTGGCAGTCATCTTCGAGGGTTGTCACTGGGCCTGGGGGTTCTAAATTAAATTGAGTAACTGCCAGGTTATCAGCTGCAAGCTCACCATATTTTCTCTCGGTGATGTTTCCTATAAGGCTCAGAGACCCTATCTTTGTTTTTTAAGGTCTCCACATATAATCATTTTCTGCTGCTGCTTTTAAGTCAAAATGACCAAGGCAATTCATCTTCTGGCCCTATATTTTCTGTTCTTTTCTGGTGTCTAAAATGACAGGAAATTACAGAGGAGAAAACCTAAGCTGTTTCAAACAGGAATTATACATATGTATCAAACAACCCATCAACCTGTTAAAATGTCCTCAAGGTAAATGTTTGACAAGTATTAACTTACTATTTTTATTTTAAATTGGAGTAGATGTGAAGAATGCTTTAGTTAAAAGGTCCCTGTTGAGTAAGAATAAGAGTTATATAATCAGCACAGTGGAGATCATTTCATTAAAAAAATTCATTTTCTCCCCACGCTTTAAAATTTTTTAATTCATTTTGAACTTAAATACAAAAAGACCAAAAAAAAAAATAGAGAACATTTCCCCTTCCCCATGTTTCTGATTAATGCTTTGCTTTATTATGTTGAATTGAGGGTTGGTTTTTTTTGGCTTTGCTTTATTATGGATCAATGTGAAAATTCTCTACTTACCATTGTCTTGTGTGTTTTTAAGGGTGGGAAAATTAGGAAGGATGAGGAGAGGGAGAATATTTAATAGTTCATAAAATATGGGAATTTGTTCCAGAAGTATTTGAGTTGGCTTGGGCTCCCATCAAATGCCAGTTTTCTAGTTATTAACTTTGCATAGGAAAGGCAATGGCACATAGGGGTCAGAAATCTGGCACCTGGAATCAGGAAGACCTGGGTCTAAATCCCTCCTCAGACACTTATTAGATGTGTGGTATATCATTATGTCACTCCTCTTTTTTTTTTTTTTTGTGAGGCAATTGGGGTTAAGTGACTTGCCCAGGGTCACACAGCTAGTAAGTGTTAAGTGTCTGAGGCCGGATTTGAACTCAGGTACTCCTGAATCCAGGGCTGGTGCTCCATCCACTGCCCCACCTAGCTGCCCCTATGTCACTCCTCTTAGCCTCATTTTCCTAGTCTATAAAATGCTGGTAATTTCTGCAGTACCTACCTATGTCAAAGGCTTGTTGTGAGGTTTAAATGTGATCATATATGCAAAATGTTTTGCAAATATTAAATTGTGCTATATGTGTCAATTAATTATTATGGTTAACTTTCAAAGGACATTGATGATTTATTAGATATCAATTAGCCAAGTTCATGTTTGTTCCAAATATTATCTTTTTCACCATTGTAAAAATGGCATGGATATATGTGATAGAGGGAGAAATGAACTCTTTATAGGTCCTGGTGCTTTGAACTTGCTAGATTTATATATACGTATATATGTATATATATATATATGTATGTATGTAGGTATGCACATATGCATATGCGTGTGGATATGTATGTACGTGCAAGTATGTGTATATTATAATGTTATTTCTCCATTACATGTTAAAACAATTTTTTAACATTTTAAAAAAAGTTTTGAGTTCCAAATTGTATCCCTCCTTCTCCTCTTCCTCCATGAGACAGTAAACAGATATAGGTTATATATGTGCAAACATATGAAACATTTCCATATTAGTCATTTTGTATAAAAAGAATAAAGAAAGAAAGAAAGAATGAATGAATGAAAAATAGCATGTTTTAGTCTGTATTCGGACAATATCAGTTCTTTCTCTGGAGGCAGGTAGCATACTTCATCTTTAGTCCTTTGGGATTGTCTTGGATCATTATATTGCTAAGAATAGCTAAGTCATTGTTCCTGTGTACATCATTCTCCTGGTTCTGCTCATTTCACTTTGCATCCGTTCATGTAAGTCTTTCCAGGTTTTTCTGAAATCGTCCTGCTTATTGTTTCTTATAGCACAATAATATTCCATCACAATCATATACTACAAGTTATTCAGCCATTCCGCAGTTGATGGGCATCCCTTCAACTTCTAGTTCTTTGTCACCACAAAAAGAACTGCTATAAATATTTTTGTACGTATAGGTCCTTTGCCCCCTCCTTTGACATCAGGCTTAGCAGAGATATTGATGGATCAAAGGGTGTGCACAATTTTATAACAAAGAAGATTTTCATTGAAGTTGTCAAAGACTCCTTCATGCAGATGCAAGACATCCCAGTCTTTTACCTTCCTGAATCCAGAGAAGGCCAGAAGAATTATTGATAAAATAATTGTATGGTCAGCAGGATTGTAAAAATAGGGAAATTTTTTGAAGATGGTATGGATCTTGAGATTAAGAATTTTAAAAAATCCTCAAAAGCACAATAACAAAAATAAAGATTAATGTGTTTTTTTTAAACGAAGATAAATAGTAATTCTGATATGCACATGATGTACTTGCTCTAATGTACGCATATGCAATAATTATGACTAAGTAACCATGCCTTAGTTTTTTCCTCTCACAATCTTGGGTGGTAGGAGGCATCTTAATGATATAGATAGCATTAAGATTGCTATTGAGTGGCCAAATAAATTGAGGGAATGCCCTTCATTTGGGGAATGGCTGGACAAGTTGTGGTAGATGAATGTAATAGAATACTATTGTGCTATAAGAAATGATGAGCAGGCAGATTTCAGAAAAACCTGGAAAGACTTACATGAACTGATGCTGGGTGAAGTGGGTAGACCCAGGAGAACATTATCCACAGTAACAGCAACATTGTGTAATGATCAACTGTGATAGACTTAGCTCTTAGCAATACAGTGATCCAAGATAATTCTAAAAGATTCATGATAGAAAATGCCATCCACATTCAGAGAAAGAACTATGGATTCTGAATGCAGAGGGAAGCACGCTATTTTCACTTTGTTTTGTTTTGTTTTTTCTTTCTTGTGTTTTTTTTCCTTTTCTTCTGATTTTTCTTTTGTAACATGACTAATGTGGAAATATGTTTAACATGATTGTACTGTGTAATTTATATCAGATTGCTTACTATCTTGGGGAAGGGAGGAGGAAGAAAAATTTGAAACTCAAAATCTTACAAAAATGAATGTTGAAAACTATCTTTACATGTAATTGGGTAAAAATAAAATACTATTAAGTGAAAAAAAAAAGAGTGGCCAAATGGGGCCGTAGGTCCTTACTTTCAATTCACTTCCTTTCTCATTTCCTCATCCTTTATTTACCCCCATTACTTCCCTTCCCTTACTCCAACAACAAGAACAAAAATATGGATCATTTTGCTAAGTTTAGCAAACAACATTTACCTTCATTTTATCTTAGGCTCAATGGAATTTAAACAGATCACAGTTGCAATGACCACTTAGAGTGATGTCCTAACAACTCGAATTGGTTAACTTAATTGGTGGTACTGCTATGTTAAATATTACTTAAAAGGAAATGTCCTATAGAAAAGCTGCTCTCCAATCTTCTGCAGGATGAGGCCTAAACTAAAATGTAACCAAGTCTACTAATGGGCCAATTAAAAAAATATCTTAGGCTAGACCTTTATCCACTGGGGTCAAGAAATAACTCTGACATCCAGGATTTAAATCAGATGAGTTCTGGCAGGATGTTATTTTTACTTTTAAAAAATCTGATTTTTTCCCTCTATATATAGTAGGGTAATGTGGTGCCGTATATAGAGCTGAGAGTCAGTGGAACTGAGTTGGAATGAATCCTAGCTGAATATGAGTAAGTCTGTGCTTTGCAAAATGTACTTAGTGGTACTCTGTACTCCTGTAAATGATAGTTGGATTGGTTTATCTTTAGGGGTCCTTCCAACTCAAAAATCTATGATAACATAAATTAGTTTACTCCTCTGCTCCTAGTTCTGTGGCAAGTACTGAAAGTCATGGTGGATATTGCCCTCCCTTTATCCCCAGAAAAACTTTCTGGGGGCAGCTAGGTGGCGAAGTAGATAGAGCACTGGCCCTGGATTCAGGAGGATCTGAGTTCAAATCTGGCTTCAGACACTTAACACTTACTAGCTGTGTGACCCTGTGCAAGTCACTTAACCTCAATTGCCTCACCAGAAAGAAAGAAAGAAAGAAAGAAAGAAAGAAAGAAAGAAAGAAAGAAAGAAAGAAAGAAAGAAAGAAAGACTTTCTGTTTTGTAATTGGAGATGATCAATTCAGGTTAGGATATGACAGGTATGCCCTGAGACATCATCCATAGTGAAGAGAACCTAGAAGACTAGGTCATTTCAAGGGCTTGCGGAAAAGTTTAGGTCTGTCCTGGGATGAGTGTAGGAATGTTCCATGCCTTTACATTGGTTATACTCCATGCCTAGAATGTACTAATTTCTCATGTCTGGCTTGTAGATTTCCTTCTTTTCTTTTTTGCAGGGCAATGAGGGTTAAGTGACTTGCCAAGGGTCACGCAGCTAGTAAGTGTCAAGTGTCTGAGGCCAGATTTGAATTAAGGTGCTCCTGAATCCAGGGCCAGTGCTTTATCCACTGTGCCACTAAGCTGCCCCCATTTCATCCCCTTATTTTCTTTAAGGCAGCTCAAACACCACGTTTCTTTATGAAACCTCTGCTCTCCTTTTTTCTCCTCTCCCCTCCCCCCACAACTGCTAGTGTTCTTCTTTCAAAAAAAACTCCAAACCTTTATTTTTACTTTTGTTTAATCTATTTTTATACTTTACTTTTATTTATTCTATATATGGGGGCTGCTAGATGGCATAGCAGATAGAGTGCCAGACTTGGAGTCAAGAAGACTCATTTTCCTGAATTCAGATCTGGTCTCTGACACTTACTAGTTGTGTGAGCCTAGGCAAGTCACTTAACCCTGATTGCCTCAGTTTCCTCATCTGTAAAATGTGATAGAGAAGGAAATGGAAAAATGTTCCAGTATCTCTGCCAAGAAAACCCCAAATGGAACCATGGAGAGTCTGACACAACTGAACAACAACGTTCTATCTATACTCATATATATATGTTGTCTATTCTCAAAGAAGGCAGGGACTGTTTTTCACTTTTATTTTAATTAATTTATTTTTTATTCCTAGGTCCTTGAAGTGTCTGGTACACAAAAGGCACTTGAGAAATAATTATGGATTGATTCTAGATCCCACTGTATTAATAATAACAATAATAATAATAATGAAAGCTAGTATTTGCATAGCTTTAAGGTTTGCAAGGCACGTTACAAATATTTCATTTTCTCTCCACAACAATCCTGGAAGATAGGTGCCATTATTATCCCCATTTTACAGATGAAGAAATTGAGTCAGACACAAGTTAAACGATTTTCCCAGGGTCATACAGGTAATAAGTCTCTAAGGCCATTTTTGAACTCAGGTATAATGACTCAAGGCTCAGAGCTCCAAGGCCTTTAACTCAACATGAAGTCAAGAATCAATTAGACTTTCTGAGGATACTCCAGATGAATGAACTTCATATCTATACCCCAGCATGGGAATGGACACAGCTACCAGTTTCCAGGTGACCAGGTACTACTTGGAGTTGTTTATTTACAAAGTGGAGATAGTCTGCTAGGGATAATTCAGGTATTCAGAATGACTGCCCAGGCACTAAACTCTGGGGTCCCTGTACTGTTGGTTGGTGGGGAAGATTTAGGGCAATTTAGGGGCAGACAGAAGGTAAGCAACTGGTTAGTACAAAAAATAAAGACACTTAACTCAACCCAACTCAAGCAACATTTATTTATTAATTAGTCTATTTATTTATTAAAGACTACATGCCAAGCATTGAGGGAAGATACATCTTTAAGTGAGTCCTAGTCTCTTAGGATCTTTAAGATGGTCCACTAGGACATGATATTTGTGTAATTGGATTAGAGAAGTGCAAAAATACAAAATTGTTTTTTGAAGTCGTAAAGGAATAAAGTCGTTATTGAATTGGGAGGATGTGGAAATTAGAAATAGCTTCCTGAGGCAGCTAGGTGGCACAGTGGGTAAAGCATGGGCCCTGGATTCAGGAGGACCTGAGTTCAAATCCGGCCTCAGACTCTTGACACTTACTAGCTGTGTGACCCTGGGGAAGTAATTTAACCCTCATTGCCCCACAAAGAAAGAAAGAAAGAAATAGCTTCCTAATGGAGGTGGCACTTGAATGGGCCCAGGCATAAAGTACAATATAAACAAAGGTATGATTTTTTGGACAGCATAGGTCATTTTTGGTGGGGGGAAGGAGGAGGGACAAAGGTATCAAGGAACGCTTAAGGGGGTCTATAGACCTGAAAGGTAATTTTTCCTTGATCTTTTAATTCATTTATGATGTATCCTTTTAAGTATCAAGTCATGTAACAATTTAGAGCTTATCTTGGTAAATGGTGTGAGATATTGGTGTATAACTAATTTCTGCCAGACTGCTGTCCAGTATCCCCACCAGTTTTTGTCAAATAGTGATTTCTTACCCCAGTAGCTGTGTCTTTAAGTTTATCAATCATCAGGCTACTTTGCCTTATCAAGTACAAAATTTGTTTTGTCAATCAAACAATTTTTCTTTTTTTTTTTGGCAAGGCAATGAGAGTTAAGTGACTTGCCCAGGGTCACACAGCTATTGTCAAGTGTCTGAGGTCACATTTGAACTCAGGTCCTCCTGAATTCAGGCAGGTACTCTATCCACTGTGCCACCTAGCTGCTCCCAATCAAATGATTTTTTTTTTCTTTTTGGTGAGGCAATTGGGGTTAAGTGACTTGCCCAGGGTCACACAGCTAGTAAGTGTTAAGTGTCCGAGGTCAGATTTGAACTCAGGTCCTCCTGAATCCAGGGCCAGTGCTCTATCCACTGCGCCACCTAGCTGCCCCTCAAATGATTTCTTAACCAGTACCAAATGGTTCTGATTATTAATACTTTGTAATACAATTTGAGGTCTGGTTTTGCTAGTCATTCTTCTTTCATTTTTTTTTCATTCCATATTGAGAGATTCTTGACTTTTTGTTCCTCCAGATGAATGTGGTTATTGTTTTTTCCAGCTCTAAAAAATGATCCTCACATAGTTTGATTGGTATGGCATGGAATAAGTAAAATTAATTTACATAGCATTGTCATTGCTATTTATTATATTGGCTCATCCTATCAATGAGCAATTAATATTTCTCTAGTTATTTGGTTCTGTCCTTGTTTGTGTTAAGGGAGTTTTAGAGTTCTCATATAGTTCGTGTATGTTTTGGCAAGTACTCTTCCAAGTATTTTATGTATTCTGTAGTTATTTTAAATAGATTTCTATGTTTATCTCTTCCTGCTAGCTGATTTTGTTGGAAACATGCAGAAATGTTGATTTATCTGGGTTTATTTTTTATACTGAAACTTTGCTGGTTATTGCTTCAGTTACGTCTTTAGTTGACTCTATAAAGTTATCAAACAGTTCATCATATCATCTTCAAAAATGATAATTTTATTTTCCTTTTTCCTATGCTTATTCCCTCAGATTTTTTTATAATGCTATAGCTAACATTTCTAGCACTCCATCAAATATCAGTGATAATTATGTACATCCCTGTTTTACCTTGATCTTATTGGAAAAGACTTCTGTTTATCCCCACTACATGTAATCCTAGATCTTGGTTTTAGATGTTACTTAGGTTGAGGAAAGATCCATTTATTCCTATGTTCCTTCACATTAAAAAAAAAAAAAAGTAATGGGGAGGGGTGCGGCGGCTAGGTGGTTCAGTGGATAAAACACCGGCCCTGGATTCAGGAGGACCTGAGATCAAATCTGACCTTAGACACTTGATGCTTATTAGCTGTGTGACCTTGGGCAAGTCACTTAACCCTCAATGCCCTGTCCTCCCCCCCCAACCCCCCCCCCCCCCGCAATAGTAATGGGTATTGTACCTTGTCAAAAAATTTGGTCATTTTTTAGAATAGTTTTCCTAATAATAACCAGCCTTGCTTTTTTGGTAGAAATATAACCGGTCATCATGTATAATCTTTTTGACCAGTTCCTATAGCCTCTTTGCTAATATTTCATTTAAATTATTTGTGCCAAAGCTCATTAGGGATATTGGTCTATAGTTTTCTTTCTCTGTTTTGGTTCTCCCTAGTTTAGGTATCAAAACCATATTTGTATTATACAAGGAATTTTAGTAGGCTTCTTTCATTCCCATTTTTTCAAATAGATTACATAGAATTAGGATGAATCATTCTTTAAATTTTTGCTTGTAAGAATTTGCTTGTAAATTGATCTGGTTCTATGTCTCCTCCCCCCACCCCCACCCTTTGGGCATTCATTTATGACTTCCTTCATTTCTTTTTCTAAGATATGTTTATATTAGTAGCCTATTTCCTTTTCTATTAGTCTGAGCAATTTATATTTTTGTAATTATTCATGCATTTTATTTAGATTATCAATTTTAGTGGCATGTAGTTGGGTAAAATAGCTTCTGATAATTGCTTTTGTTACTTCGTTGGTTAATTTTTTTTTTTTTTTTGATACTGGCATTTTGGTTTTCTTAAAAAATTTTTTTTGATTCCAGCATTTTGGTTTTCTTTTTCCCCCATCAAATTAGCCAATAACTTATTTGTTTTATCATTTTTTTAAAACTGAAAAGTTTATTAATCTCTTCTTTGGTTTTCAGTATTTCTACTTTTGTGGTTTGGTTTTCTAGTTTTTTTGGGGTTTTTTAGTTGCATGTTCAATTTGTTGATTTATTCTTTTTCTGTTTTTTTTCATGAAAGCAATTAGGGGGCAGAACATTTTCCCTGAGTACTACTTTGGCTGCATCCCATAAATTTTGGCACATTGTCTTATTATTGTCATCATCTTCAATTAAATTATTGATTATTTCTATTATTTGTTCTTTGATCCACCCATTCTTTAGGATTAAGCTATATAGATTCTAATTAATTTTTATTATTTACTTCAAAAACCTTTTGCTGAATGAAATTTTTATTATATGATGACCAGTAAAACGGGCATTTAATATTTCTGCTTTACTGCATTTGTTTGTGATGGTGTCAAGTATAACTGAGAAAATAACATCTCTTGATTATTCTCCCTTCTCTCCTCTGACACTACCACCCTTATGTAGGCCAAACTTACGTGATGCCTGGATTATTATAATAGCTTTCTGTTTGTTCTCCCTGCTTCAAATCTCTCCCTCTGCTTCAGTCCATCCTCTAGTCCACTATCAAATTGATCTTTCTAAAGTGTAAGTTTTACCATGTCACACCTCTAATCAATAAACTTCAGTTGCTCCCAATTAATTTGAGGATAAAATCCTTGATTTGATCAAATTCCTTCTGTTCAACTTCCACCTTCTCCCCGATCCCATGCCTGATTGCACTTATGTGGGTTTTTTTTGCATCCTGTCTTCCCCATTAAAGTGTGAGCCTCCTGAGAGCAGAGGCTTTTTTTGCTTTTCATTGAATCTCTAGTGCTTAGCACAAACATGAAAAATTCTTAATTAGTGCTTGTTTACTTGACTTGCATTTTCTAAAAGAATAGAAAAACTTCTTTGGGGACACTGAAAGAGAAGATTTTTATTCATTTTGTTGGCTTATCTGGCAGATATTTTTCACCATATGAATGAGATCAACCTCTCAATTCAAGTTCCTGAAGTCATTTTACAGATGCTATCAAAAAATGCCAAGCTTTCTTGGCTAAGCTGCCAATATGGAAGACTAGAAGAGCTTAAAATTGTACTGACTTTCAGTTCACTCTGTTTATGGCAGCTGAAAAAAAATCCAATCCTCTTTCTCCCAAGTATTCCTCTGATTTTCTCTGCTGCATTTAAGCAATAAAACACATGCCACTAATGCACTACCACTAATGTTAATGCAATATTACTAATGTCAATCACATTTATGACATCATCATCATCATAGGTAGCATTTATATATAGTGGTTTAAGGTTTGCAATGCACTTTGCATATATTATCTCATTGGATTGCCTTTGACTTAAACTTTCCATATATTATCTCATTTGGTTCTCACAAAAAATCCTCTGAAATAGCTGTTAATATTATCCTCATTTTAAAATATTAGTGCACTTGAAGACACCCACAGAAACATATATACAAACATGAAAAAAAGGGAAGCAAACACATTTCTATGAGATGGAGACTAGGGGAACAGGGACATGTCTCTTGAAAACAGAGAGACACTAAGAAGAGGAAGTATAAAGAGTCACCAGCCTTGATTTCAGAAGATTAAAGAGTTTTAGTAAACCCAGCATCTGCCCAGTGTCTCTGGTACATGGCTCGATTACAGAGTTCTCCTGTAGAATAGTGCTGAGGGTCTCATGGCTCATTCTCTCTTTCTGTGGGTTTTGTCAGGGGCTTCTCTCACTTCCCAATACAGATAACAATAATGGCAGCAGTGGCTCTGGTTTCTGCCTCTTAGGCTGGCCTGTGTGTCCTCTTGGGGCAGCTTTCTTCTCCTCATTGTGGCTTTTGCCTTCCTCCTCTGTTAGGAAAAGAAGTGGCTGGCTTGTCAGTCATAATCTGGCCTGTCTGTCACAGGGTTAGGGGAATTCCATGGGAAATTAAGGAGAGGGAGACTGGAGGTTTCCATACACTAGTGGATATTCTCTACTGTCTTGTTACATTATCAATAAAGACAGAGGGTCAGCTAGGTTGCGCAGTGGATAGAGCACCGGCCCTGGAGTCAGGAGTACCTGAGTTCAAATCCGGCCTCAGACACCTAACACTTACTAGCTGTGTGACCCTGGGCAAGTCACTTAACCCCAATTGCCTCACTAAAAAAATAAAATAAAGACAGAAAAACATTACATAACTCCTTATCATTTAAGAAAGTAGAACCAAATTAATTTAAAATCTAGAGAAATGGTGGAACTCATGGACTGTGGGGAAAAAAAGTACTGATTCTGTAGAGGACTGGAGTTCAAATTTCACCTTTGATGCTTATTATCTCTGTGACCTTGGGCAAGTCACAACATCCCTGGGCCTTAATTTCATCATCTACAAAATTAAGGTATTGGACCAGATGTTTTAACTTTAACTTTTTTTTTTTTTTTAGTGAGGCAATTGGGGTTAAGTGACTTGCCCAGGGTCACACAGCTAGTAAGTGTTAAGTGTCTGAGGCCGGATTTGAACTCAGGTACTCCTGACTCCAGGGCCGGTGCTCTATCCACTGCGCCAACTAGCTGCCCCTAACTTTAACTTTATTTCCATTTCCATATCATAGTCAATCTATATAAAATTCTGATTTTTATTTAAATTGCTTCATAAAGGTCTTTCCATAAATTTCTTACATACTTCATATTTATATATTTAGCTATTCTTCAAATGTTGGAAATAAAAAGTTGCTTTCATTTAAAAAATTTTACATTAATTTATTTTTACCAATGGAGCCACTAAGAACATTTTTGTACAGCTATTTCCTTTTTAGGATGTTTTGGGGAATAAAGTTCTAGAAATGAAATCACTGGGGTGAGAGGTTTGATTACCTTTGTGGTTATTATTGAATATTGCCCTATTACTCCTCTCTAAAGTGTTCGCACCAATCTACTGGTCTCCTGATAAAGAGAGGTCACTTTTACTTGCCAAACTAAGCCCCTCTAACTTTTGTTCTTTATTTTATTCCCTTTCAGGTTTTGCTGCCCTCCTCTTCATTATTTTATTTCTATCTCATCTTCAGTCTCTCCTCTTTCTCTACTGCCAACAAATATATCTAGGTCTGCCCCCATTTTTATATTTTCCAGGATATCCTCAAGATGACTTTCTGAAAATGACATCTAGATTTAAGGTATTCATTGAATCAGCATCTATTCAAAGCCACAGCTCAAGGGTGCCCTCCCCTCCTCCTCCCAGTCTGATGCTTCCCTTTTATCAGACCAACCCATTAGACAAAGACTCCTATACTACTGGTGGGAGAGGAAATTTTTATAGTCTGAAAAACTCATGTCCTTAGCGTTGCTTCCTAGATTTGGAGACCTTCTATCCCCAAATCTATTTGTTGCTTTGGCAAAGAAATGATGGCATCTGCTGAACCACTTTTCTATTATGCTGCTGCCACCTGTTGACCATCTAATGAATTGCAACTAGGTAGTTCATCTGTGATTTTTTCCTTCAAATTTCTGCAAGGCTTCTCCCCAAAGAGAGAACATTGACAGTTTTTTTTTTTAATGCATAGTCTCAGAGCTGTTAAAGGTCTTCCATGAGAGAGACAGAACCACTGCCAAACCCCACCAGTGTGGAAGAATTCCTGAGTTAAGTCTATCTTTTAAAAAAAGCACTCCAATTTCCCTATCAGCAGAATCTCTCCCAGGTCATAATCGGGCAGGGATGAGTTCCTTTCAGCTCACATAATGAATCTGGCAGTCGTGTCAGGGTCATGCAGATTAACACAGAGGTTCTTAAATGTTTTGGTCTTGGGATCCTTTATACTCTTAAAAATTATTAGAAATTAAAACACTTTATTTTTATTATGTAAAGTTTTGACCTCACAAACTCCCTTAAAGGGCCACAGGGACCTCCAGATCACATTTTGACCTAGAGCTTCAGTTAGTCATATTGAATGTATGGAGTGAAGGGGTAGGGAAGTGAAGAAGCATTAAATAGTACCTCCTCTGTGCCAGGCACTGTGCTAAGCACTTTCCCAAATATCTCATTTGATCCTCACAGTAACTGTGGGAGGGAGATGCTGTTATTATCTTCATTTTATAGGGGAGGAAATGGAGGTTAAGAGATTTGCCCATGGTCACCAGTATCAGGCTGGATTCGAACTCAGGCCCTGCTGATTCCACACCTAGCACTCTATCCACTATACATCCTGGCTGCCTGTAGCTGACAATTATTGTGTTGCATTTGTACAGTGTGGGGACCAATTTTTAATTGGGGAGTGCTAGCTAAGCGGCTCGCCGCAATATTGGGGCAAGGAAGGAGACCGGCAGCCTCCCTCAAAACAGAACAGGATTTATTTTAACAAGAACGAACTTAAAAAACAAACAAACACAAACAGGATCAGTAGGATCAAGGGAAAGGAAATAAAATGGGGAAAGGGAAATTATACAACCTCAAAAGATACCACCGTCCAGGAATCAGCTAAGAATACGCTGCAGACCTCATGTTCGTTCCAGCGTCCACCTAGATGCCCAATCTCCCTCCCCCAAACCCAGAAAAACCCCACACAGCCCCAGCCAATGGTATGGCTGTTCTGACAGTCACATGACTGCCCTCACTAGGCTTCCAATCATTATAATTTTGCCGGGCCCATGTAGGTGTCGCGAGTGGTGATGACGTGAGGTGCCAGCGCCATGGCAATGGCTACAACCAGTGGGTGGAGCACCGTGTGGTTTGCGGAGCCCCAGGCCAGTGCGCGCTGAGGTATAAAAACCTCAAATAACAATTAATTCTTTACAATAGCTATATACTCAAATTGCTGTAGTCCTTAGATTTATAAAGCTTTCACTTCACTCACCCTGTTATCCCCTGAAACTAACACCCTTCAAAGTCAGTCTCTTAAAGTCATTTTTACTTATTAATTTTATTTCATTATTTCTCATTACCTTGCAATTTATTTTCCAACCCCATCATTCTACTGAAACTGCTCACTCCAAGGTTAAGAATGACTTAAATGCTAGCTCCAATGGTCCATGTATTTGGCCCATTTCTGCAGTTTATTATAATTGTTGTCTACCCTCTCTTGGACTGCTCTCTTGGTTTTTCTCCTTTCCACCTGTTTGATGAATCAGTCTCCTTTGTTGGATCAATATTCCTCTTCTCCACCAACTCTGGGTGTCCTCCTGAGGATTTATTCTGGGTATTTTTCTTTGTACATTTTCATAGTGATCTATCTGATCTCCTAGGCCCAATGGTATCTATACATGTGATCCCTAAACCTGTATGCTTAGTTTTAATCTTTCCTGAACTCCAGCTATGTATATGTAACGCTTATCCCAAAGCCCATTGGTATGGGGTTCTCTCCTTATTGGAGGTGCTGAGTGCCCTGCCCCACGCGAAAGAGCAGAGTTGGTGAAAATTCAAGAGAGCTTCAGTTCTCAGCCAGTCTTTGACAGGACTCTCTGAAATTTGTGTCCCTTCAGGTGCTTCTGGCTTCCAAAGCTTTGAGTTGGAAGACACCAACACCATTTCAGGTTGCTGAAGGAAAATACTCTTGGAAAACATGAGAAGAGCTGGCAGTCTCCATCATGTCCCTTTGCCCAGCTGGAGACTTTAGGGAGTTTCCCCCTTGGGTGAGATCAAGGACACTCTCTCTTAGTTGAGTTCCCACTGGGAGTGAGCCTCCATTTTGTATTGTGTGGTATATATTCTCCTATGTATACCTTCTCTGATTTCTGTTTTCCTATGATTTGGATACATGGGGCTCTTTGGTATTTGCTGTGTTCATTATGGAAGTAGTATTTGGTGGGAAAGGGGTCAAGCTTTGGATATAGAGCTTGTAGGGTCCCATTCCCCCAATAATGACAAAATAATAGAATCCTCCTTCCCTCTGAGGAGAGCAGAGTAGCTTCTGCCCCTAACTTCCTGGCAAGTCTCCTTTGGAGAAGAGGCTAGAGATGTCTATTCTGCCTCCCTTCAAGCACCCAACTACAAACTTTGCTACCTATAAGCCTCACTACACATATAGGGGTCCACTCTTGTTACACATAATCAATGGCTTTCTATATCTCTCTACTTAGATGGCTTTACTGGTTATCTCAAACTCAGCACTTCCAAAATAAAACACTGTTTTTTTTCTCCAAATTGCTCTATTTCTATAGGGGAAACCAACATCCTTCTAACTATCCTGGTTTATAACTTTGGAATCATTCTTGAACCTTCCCTCTCTTGCACTTCCCTTCTCCCAACCTCCATGTCCAATCAATTGTCAGATATATATTGTTCAATATTCATAGGCATAATATGCCTTGCAGTATCTTCCTTTTTACTATAACATACTACCTTAGTTCAGGTCTTCATCATCTCTCACCTGAATTATTGCAGTAGTCTCTTAATTAGTCTCCCTGCTTCTAGTCTTTTCTTTCCAATCCATCTTCTACTTCATTGCCAAATTAATATTCCTAAAACACAGTGGATCTTCCTTACTGAAACAATCTTTAGTAGCTCACTATTGCCCCCGTGGTAAAATACTAACTCCTTAGCCTGGCATTTAGAGCCATCCCCATTCTGGATCCCATCTCCATTCTAGTCTTACTTCATATCATTCTCCTTCACACATTCTGTATTATAGTCAAACTGAACTATCAGCTGTTTCCCAAACTCAATCCCAATAGTTAGAATTCAATTTGCAATTGTAATGATTGGAATGCTTATTACCAGCATCCACACATCAACCCCTAAAAAGACTTCCATTCCACAACTAAGAGGAAATCTGAGAAAAGACTTTCAAAGACTTTAAATGAACAGTTTTGTTTTGTTGTTGTTTTTTTTCTCTTTTCTCTTTCTGTTATAATATACACCATCTGTAACATGTACTCCCTGCAGAGGCCCTCCCTTTGCAAGACCAATGTCAAAGTGTCGGTTCATGAGGACAAAAAATTGCCCCACTGGACAAAACTTTCCTCTCTTCCTTTTCTATATTGTTATTAACATATTGTTAGTTAGCATAGGTTATAATATTCTGTTATTTTTTACTGTTTCATCAAGGAAATGTCCCATTTCTTGACAAAACAAAGTGGGGACTGTAATGATTGGAATGATGCCACCTACTGGAGACTTACTATAGAAAAGCTTCGCCATGAAGTGAAGGTCTTTGAGGGCAAGACCAGGAGTCTTTTCTTTGGCATCAGGAAGTGACATTTGCTTGTGGGAGGAAGGAGGAAGAACCTGGCACTCTGACTGGCGCTCTTTCCTGGGGACTCTGGCAGAGAGGGGAGCTAGAAATGTGCTCTCCCTTTAATAGATAGGAATCTAGGCCTTTTCTTCTCTCTTTACCAAATTCTTATCCTCCTTAATAAATGCTTAAAAGTCTAACTCTTGCTAAAGCTTATAATTTATTGGCGACCACTCATTAGATATTTTAGACAGTTAGCTAGAATTTTAGCCCTTAACACAATGGTCTTCCCTTATGTCACCCCTCCCCCCAATAAAACAGAAGAAACATGAATTCGGCTTGCATTTTCTTTGTTCAAGGTGTTTATTGCATCTCAGAGGGCATACATACATGCACTGGGTTTTTAAACCAAAATACAAAGAAAAGCCATTGTGAAATTAGCTTTATGTTATTTTTCCCCCATTACAGTGTATGTTATCCCCACAGTAAATTCAGATACAACCACTTGTAAATGGTACCATACATCGATTAAATAATTTGAAAGACTCAGGTGAACATCTTTCCAACCCAATATGCTTTCACAAAGAGCTGCCAAGCCATTTGTAACACTGATCAACAGTGACCTCATTTATGCACCGAAATCTTCAGCCAAGCCATCAGCACAAACAGTATGAAAAAAAAAAAAACCAAAATTAAAGGAAAAACACAATATGTACAGTGAAAGAGCATATTCATTGAATTAGTTTAAATCCTAATTATAAATGGTACAAAAAAACCCCCTACTCAGAGCTCATTTTAGGAATGGAGAAACATTAGTCTATGATACACACACATACACAATTACTAAACAGATATACATAAAATGTGAAGTAAAAATAACAATCTTTGCAGTAATATCCTGACTACCTAAATACCAAAGAGTGCCTCCACAATCACTTTAAACCCCTTATGAGAAAGCACAATTATGGTTGATTTTTTTCAACTACATTAGGAGAAACTGACCATTTACTTATTCTTCAGTGCTTTTAAGCAAAACTGGATAAATAAGCCAATTTAGATGCAGAACTTGTCAAATATAATTAAAATATATATTTTAAAATATAACAATGATAAATATGGTATTCTTTCCAATATGATTCTTCATTCTTGGTAAGGTAGCTTCAAGGAGAAGTGTTTATTATGGAAGTTAACCTTTATATTCCTTTAAATAATAATATTATTCAACATATACAGTGCCACAAAAATAAACATTTCTCACAACAATTCAAATTCCGGTGATTGGAAAAATGTACTCCACACCAAAAAAAAAAAGAGTTTTGTATATTTAAGAGTGTTTTCCTTATCATCTGATATTATCACATATGCTTTGTAACAGAGATACAGAAGGAAACGGAACTTATGGAGAAAGTTTTAGGGTTTGTCCAAAAGTTATATACATTGAAACCTTCAAAAAACACAGACACATCGCTTCAAACAGCTCACCATACAACAGCTGCATAATCTGTTCCACAGGAGGTTCAGAAAAGCACTAAAGGCATCAGAAACATACATCCATTGTTTAAATTGTAAAACACACAAATAACCCCAATACACTAAAAGTGAGAGAGTTGGGATAACAGCTAAGGTAGTACACATTCCTAAAGTTCACTTTCACAGCTGGGCTACACGTTTTGGAAGAGAAGATATGAAGAAGCACTGGGTTTGGTACTGGTGGCTCACTTTGAAACTCTGAGCATCCAACTTATTTGTAGTCTCCAAACTCACTTTCCCCCCCCTTATTCAGTCACAAAACTGCAGCTGGGGAAACAAAATAATACTTCAATTAGAGAGTAGAATGTAGTGTTCTTTTCCAAAGTACACCCCAAATCCATTTAGGTTTCCTCAAAGTCTCACATCAATATGGCTAAACTAAAATCTGTATTCCCCTTAGATCACAGAATTAGAGATGGAAGCAACCCTGGAGTTTACTTAGTTCGACACCTTTCATTTTGCAGATGGGGAAATAAAGCCTGTGTTTTCCTTCAAACTTTCTTCTTCTACCTCCCCAAAAGCTCCAACAGTACATGTTTTTAATTATAAGAATAAACAGAAAAACAATCACAACTTGGATTGAAAAATCTTCAGAAAATACACTGGGGAAACTTTCAAATGTAATCTTACATTATTATCGGACTTTGTTTTGAATGTTTTACTTCTAAAACTAAGTACAGATATTAAAAATGGCTCTGCCATACCACTGCTTCTTCCATTCTATTGAGTTATACTGTAAAGGGGGTCTATGAACCAAGGCAAGTGACAGAACAGAATAAATTGTACTACTGCACCAAATCTCAATGTGATAAAAGGCCTGTCAGAAGTAATAGTTTTATAAAGGGAGGCACGGTGTTTCCTCTCCTTAAACCTGTGAATGAGGGTGGACGTTGTCCTCAGTATCTCCCCTCTTGATCCAGTTCAACCCAGGCCACATCAAAGCAGAGGGAACTGGAGGGAAATGAAACCTGGGTGCTAATGGCAGCAAATCTGGTTATTTTGCCAACTGACTGATGAGTTTAGGTACAGAGCTGAGACTCCAAATAAAGAAATATGAGTAAGTGAAAATATGAACCAGGAGCCCCCTCAACCCTTGGAAATTTATAACATATAGTAAACAGTTTTTAATAAACATCTTCTAAACAAGTTTTCCCAAATGCCCACCATTAAGTTTTCAAAAGATAAAACTTTAAAAAAGATATAAATATTCTTGAAGAGATATAAGGGAGGAATTTTTAAGGTATGATTGATAAAATGAAAATAAATCCAAATAGTTATATAATTAAATATATTTTTAGAATAAAATGTTCTACCAAATTATAACACTGTAAGTTTTAACTTTCTATAATTTCTAGGTTAAATGTCAAACAACTTGTGCAAAATGTCATTTCAGTTTTACCTATATAATTTTAGAGCATAATAATATAATTTTAGTCTGGAGAATGGCCCTATTATTGTTTAAATAAAATTAAGTTAAGCAATTAATTGATAGCTTTTGTAAAATTCTATTCCAATGCCGCCTCTTCATGGCATAAAGGTGGCTTTGGGATCTTGAAAGTTATGCTAATGGACACATACTCTGTCAGGTCCCACCAATGACAGATTGAATGCCTATTATTTGAGGACCAATCTTGTTTGGTGCAGAGAGACTCATTACTAATAGATTGGTCCCAGGGTGATGAAATTTTGGGTTACAGCAACTGTAGAAAATATCTTCTAAAGGATGGAGAGGGTGTGATCTATATAGCTAGAGGGATCTACAGTACCACTTAATCATGGATATTTTGTAAGAGTATGACTATATTATACAAAGTGTTCCAAAAGTCTTAGTTTAGCTTTAAGCTTTACTAGCTTCTTCAGTAATATTACATGGGGTTCTACATTGTTTAAATGTAATTATTTGAACATGAGAAATAGTTAAATACTTTGTGATTACTGCAAACAAACCCACAAAAAAGCTCAATATTAAATACCTTCAATTGTTTATAAGAAATCCTTGATGTTAAGATCCGCTAGTGGGTCCTTTGCTGGAGGTTTCTTGGGGCTCTGAGTGGCAGGTGTAGGGCTTGGAGAAAGCTAATGGAAGAAAAGCCAGCCAAAGAAAGCAGGCATAGAAAGCAAACAAGGATATACAAGCATTAGGTAGGACACAAACTACATAGAACAAACATGCAAAAAATTAGATGCCTGAAGTTTACAAAAAAACCCCAACAAAACAAGAAGAACAAAAAACAAAGACCCACAATACTTTTTTCTACTTTGTCAAAATAAAATATTTGATCTGAGGTTGGAAAAATATATAGTTTATATAACTTCAAACACTTCAATATCAGGTTTTGAAAAAAATAAATTTTGGGGACTTTGGTAGAATAAGACTTCAGTCATTGTAGGGATGATGTGAACAACTAATCTAATAGTTTAGTAACATGTATATTTACACACATAAAAAGTGTATAGTCAAAACCCATTTCTCTACATGAAATAATTTTTATATCAAGATATCAGTATCTCTAAACTAAGAAAGTTAAATGGATTTTTCCATAGTAAAGATGAGTTTGCAGAAAGTTGTTTAAGAATTACACAGTGATGGGGCAAGCTAGGTAGTGCAGTGGATAGAACACCAGCCCTGGATTCAGGAGGACCTGAGTTCAAATCTGACCTCAGATACTTAACACTTACTAGCTATGTGACCCTGGGCAAGTCACTTAACCCCAATTGCCCCACAAAAAAAAAAAAAAAGAAAAAAGAGAATTACTCAGTGATTAGTTAAGTATACTTAGGATTCCATATTAACAAGTACTAATCAAAAATAAGCAAGTTTATTCTAATTGGATGAACTTATCCAGATAAATCTTATCTCTAAAAGCAATTTGCTGTATCTCTTGGCCAGCTAATTTTATTTTTTTAGCTTTTAAGATGAAAGAGGGTAAAGTTGATTACTGATAGTAAAATTAATGGCTTGTAATTCTATAGGCAAATATCCATATAGAATTTGAAAGAAAAAGCTGACTCTGTTTTGCTTCAGTGGCCACCTAAGCCATTTTATGATGTACCTGGATCAGAGGGGTCAAGAACTTGGCAATTTTGTTTCCTTTTTGCTAAGAGGAATGGAAAAAAAACCATCTCCTTGTTTATAAAATACAAATGTGCTAAGTGAATTTGTATAGTTTTATAACTTTTGTCATGAGAGATAATAGAGTTAAATGTGTCTTATATGTTATATGAAATAATCAAAGCTTCAGAGAACCAAGGAAGGTGGGTTGAGTGGAAAGAAGATTGTTTAGATACGTTATTACAGCCAAGTTTATCTCTCAGTTTATCAACTTTAAAGTAGGGACAATGTTTTATGAAAGGTAGTGTAGATCTGTGGATAGAAGACTGGTTTTAGAATGAGGATGATCTGAGTTCAAGCACTGCCTCTGGGATATACCAAGCCCTATAACTATGGACAAGTAACAAGCTAATAACTGCATGTTGACTTGATGGTCTGACAACCTCTTAATGCCTCCAAGCAATCCTCTGAGGTTCTGAACGAAAGGAGTTGCTGATCAATACTGGTGGGGAAAGTTTCCATGTTGATGAAATCATAGGTTTGGACAATTAAAAAAACTTTACATGAATGGTAAGAATTGGATTTTAGAGTTCCTTAGACAATATGGTCTGTAGAAATTCAGGGCACCGTTTTATGATGAACCACTACAAGTGAGATATAATCTTAACTGAAGAGTATTGGAAATGAAACCAAAAAAAGAACTAATCTTGATGCAGTTAATAAGTTGTTAGAAATTATAACAGGTCACATTTACATAGCACATTACTATCTACAAAGTGCTTTCCTCAAAACAATACTGGGATGTAGGTATTGGAGGGATTATTATCCTCATTTTATAGATGAGGGAGTTGAGGTTGGGAGGGTGGGAGAGGTGGCTTAAAGTTCTGCCTCCAACCCTGGTTGGCTGGTGTGACTATGGGCAAGTGATTTATCTTCTCTTAGCCTTTTTTCCCCTAATCTGTAAAAATGGTTAATATTGTAGCTTCAATGCCATAGATTTAGATACTCAAATGAGAGAATATAAACAAAGCACTGAACCTTTTAAGTATTATATACCAGCTATTAGTATTATTCTCTATCATACTCATTTCCATATGTCCTTTTAGGACATATGGAAAATAGTTCTTAGACAATTCAAAGTTTCCCATAAATAAGGGCAAAACCATAATATAGAGGTTTAGTATGGAATCTTACCAGTCTAGTTTTTTGGGGGTTAAATTTGATGGTAGAAAAGAAAGCCCTTTGTTTTTCTTGATAGTTTAGCATGCAGTGTCTGTTCCAAATCTCTCTCCTTACAAGCCCATTTATGCCATCTTCATCCTCTGTCTCTCTTCCTGAAGCCTATGGCTTTGCTTTCTCCATTAAAGAGGGAGGTAAGGTCATTCATGGTGAATGAGTTCCCTCGTTTCCTTCTCTCCACTTCTCAAAATATCCTTTCTGTTTTTGCTGCATTCTGCCCCCTTCTCCTTGCCAAGACAAATCTATCTGTGCTTCTCATACCAATTTCTCTCATCTCTTCTTGGTCCTTACCCTATTGATTATTTCTTCTCTCTCCCATCTTGAATCTCTTCCTATTCACTGACTCTTGGTGCCTACAGACATTCACAGGTCTTCCACATTCTCAAAACTGCCTCACTTGATCCTTCCAACCCCTAAAGCTGCCATAATTTTCTTATCTCTTCTTCATTTCACCACCCAGTTCCTAGAAAAGTCATCTACTCTAATGTCTCCACTTTCTCATCACTATTCAGTTCTCAGCTTTTAGCAATATGGACTTTAATCCAACTAATTTACTGAAATTGCTCTCTCCAAGGCCAGCTGTGGCTCAGCTGCTAAATTCAGTGGCTTTCCTCAGGCCTCAATCTCCTTGACCTCTCTGCCACACACTACCTCTTCCTAGACAGCTGTCCTCCTTTCTTGGTTTCTGTGACAAGGCTCCCTCTTCATGCCTATTTCCTTTGCTGATCCCAATTATGGATGAATTTAATTGTTTGTCCACCTCTCTCCCCGCCATCCCATGCCAGGCTCTGTTCTTGGCCCACTTTTTTCTTATAATCTCCCTCGTTAGTGATTTTTAACACCACCACTTGTAGTCAAGCATCTTCAATATATAGAGAAGTCCCACAGCTGTATGCTCAGCCCTAATCATTATCCTGATCCCCAGTCCTGAACCATCAACTGCTTGCATCCATCTATACCTCCATGTCCCACTGACATCTCAAGTTCGACATGCCCAAAACAGAACTCAATATTTTCCCCAAATCCATCCCTTCTCTAAACTTCCCTATTTATTTTGAGGATTACCCAACCCTGGAGTTGTCTTTGACTTTTCCTTAGACTAATTAGTTGTCAAATCTTGGCAATGCTATACATATCCATGTATCTGTGTATATGTAGTAACCCTCTTTAACTATAAGCTTCTTGAGAGAAGGGAATATTTTTTGTTTTGTTTTGTATCTTCAACATCTAGCAGATGAATTGCATATAGCATGGGCTTAAGGAGTGCTAAATTTAATTCTATTAGATTTATTTAGCTCAATCAACTCTGTTGCATGGAGCATGATGATAACAAAGCTAAGACTTAGGGTTGGACTAGTAACTACATACAAAGTAGATTAAACTTAAACTTTGCAGTTACTCTTATCCTGGTTCAACATTTTGCATTTGCAGAATGTCAGTCATGAAGGACACAGAGAATTAAGATCCACTCCTGAAAAACAGTTGCAAGGTCATGTATCATTCTGTCTTTGTAGATTGTGAGTTACAAGAGATGATGCTCTTGTCTGTAGGGTTATACTAGTGTGTAACCTCCATCTTAGCAACCTCCTTACTCCCTACCATCTTGACATTTTTACAATAATGGAAACTCCAAGTTTGTACCAAGTTTGCTCTCTGACACTTTATACACTTTTCTCCAAGTATCCTCACATGCCCCTGCTGTGAGGTTGCCCTTACATCTGAAGTTTTAAGAAGATATCTGGGAAGGTAAATGTTTTTTTAAAAAACTGCATAGCAATGAACATTCTTTTTTTTGTTTTGTTTTTGTTTTTTGCGGGGCGATGGGGACTAAGTGACTTGCCCAGGGTCACACAGCTAGTAAGTGTCAAGTGTCTGAGCCCGGATTTGAACTCAGGTACTCCTGAATCCAGGGCTGACACTTTATCCACTGCGCCACCTAGCTGCCCCCAGCAATGAACATTCTTACAACTTTGTGTTGCTATTTCATTAAAAAATAACAACTACTTACCTGTGCACCAGGTACAGAGGCAGCTCCAAATGGTGGCCTCATCATGGGCTGTGCAAACATAACTTGCTGCTGTGGCATCATGGGTACACCCGTTCCAGTAGGAGGCTGAAATATTATTCAAAAGTTCAGAACATGAAACTGAACCTATTATATAGAGAAATTTAATTAAGGTGAACTCTTACCATTCCAAATCCTGTTCCTGGTTGTCCGACAGGTGGTGCACCAGCACCAGGAGCAACTGTACTAGCTGAAGGTACAGCTCCTTGCTAAAAACATGTAAAATGTGCACACAACTTTTAAAGCTCATAGAAGATGATTTTAAAATGAGTTGAGTTCATAATATATGAATTTTATATTTTATCTCCTAGACTTCACAACTAAATATCAGACCTAATTGCAAAAAGGGTTACTACTTTAATAATTTGACAATACATAACTAATGTTACCACTGGACATGCAGTGTGTTCTCACCAGTTTTCTCCTCCCTTCTCATTCTCACATTTATCACTTATAAACAACTCCTTTCTGCCTAATTTTACCCTTCTTACACCTTTTTCTTCTACTGTAAATACTTGAACACATTCTAACTAATGATCATTTTAAAATCTGGTATTTAGACAACAAGTCAATCAATAAGTACCTACTAAGTTCCTATTATGTTTGATGTACTATGCTAAGAGCTATGGATACAAAAAAGGCAAAGGAAGTCTTTTTCCCAAAGGAGCTCACAATCTAATGGAGACAAGAAAAACACATATGAACAAGCAAGCTACATAGAGGGCAGATAGGAAATACTTAAAAGAGGGAAGCCACTAAAATTAAAAGGATTTGAGAAAAGGTTCCTGTAGAAAACAGAATTCTATTTGGGATCTGAAGGAAGCCAGGGACATCAGGAAGTAGAGATGGGAAAGGAGAGCATTCCAGGCATGGGATGCGCAGAAGAGAGAGAGAGATGAAGGGCCTTGTCTGTGGAACAGCCAAGAGGCCGGTGTCACTATATCCAAGAGTAGTCCATGTCAAAAAGTAAGGTGTAATAAGGTAGGGCTCTGAATGCCAGACAGAAGATTTTGTACTTGATCTCTGAGGTTATAGGGAGCTGCTGGAATTTACCAAGGAGAGGGGAGACATGATTGGAATTTGGTGACTGACTAGTGGATCGATGGGAGTGGGGAGAATCTTGAGGCAGGTGGGTCCATGGGCAGGTTATTATACAACAGTCTAGGTGTGAGGTGATGAGGCCCTGACCTAGAGTGGCAGCAGCATCATAGGAGAAAGGGAGTGGATTTGAGAGATTCTTCAGAGATGAAATCAACCAGCCTTGGCAACAGATTGGATATGGGGGGTGGTGAGAGACAGAGGGGAATCCAGGAGGACTCCTAGGTTGCAAGCTTGAGGAAATGGGTGGATGGTGTTGCTCTCAACAGTAATAGGGAGTGTAGGTTGGTAGGAAAGTTTAGGGGGAAAATGAGTTTAGTTTTGAACATGTTGAGTTTAAGGTATCTGCTAAACACCAAGTTCTAGATGACCAAAAGGAAGTTGGAGATGTGAGACTGGCAATCAGTAGGGAGGTTAGGGCAGAATAGGTAGATTTGAGAATCATCAGCATATAGATGGTAATTAAATACATGGGAATTGATGAGATCACCAAGTGAAGTGGTATAGAAGGAGAAGAGAGGAGGGTCCAGGACAAAATCCTGGGGGAAGCCTATGTTTGAAGGGCATTATCTGGATGAGGATCTGGTAAAGGAGACTAAGAAGGAGCGGTCTGATAGGTAAGAGGAGAACCAGGAGAAGGTGAAGACTTGGAAACTTAGACAAAGAAGAGTATGAAGGAAAAGACAGTGATCAGCAGTGTCAGAGGTTAAAGAGAGGTTGAGGAAAATGAGGACTGAGAAAAGCCCATTGTATTTTGTAACCGAGAGACTATTGCTTACTTTTGGGACAGCAGTTTCAGTGGAATGATGGGTTTGGAAGCTGGATTGAAAGGGATAAAGAGAAAGTGAGAGGAGAGAAAGTGGAGCTACCTACTGTAGACTGACTTTTTAAGGTTTTTAGCCACAAAGGGCAGAAGGGGTATAAAGTGATAGTTATCAAGGATGGAAGTAAGAGTTGTTTTTTGTTTAAGATGAGGGAGACATGGGCATATTTGTAGGCAGTAGGGAAGGAGCCAGTATACAGGGATAGATTAAAAATACATGATAGAGCAGGGCTGACAGAGGGAGCAATTATTAAAAAAAAAATTTTTTTGCGGGGCAATGAGGGTTAAGTGACTTGCCCAGGGTCACACAGCTAGTGTCAAGTGTCTGAGGTCACATTTGAACTCAGGTCCTCCTGGATACAGGGCCAGTACTTTATCTACTGCACCACCTAGCTGCCCCTGGGAGCAATCTTTTGCAGGACAGTATGGAATGGGATAGCTTGAACAAGTAGATGGGTTAGCTTTGATAAAGAGTAAGGCCACCTCTTCACATGACACAGAAGTAAAGAAGGAGATAGTTGCAGAAGGCATCTGAGTGATAGGAGATGAGGGAGAAGGAAGAAGAGTGGGCTCATAGCAAATGATTTCATTTTTTTCTGTAGAATATGAGGAAAGTTTCTCAGATGGGAAAATTGGGGGAGGAGGAGCCATGAGAGGTTTAAGGAGAGATGAAAAGGTTTGGAAGGGTCCATGTGGAGAGTGGGATAATGAGTTGATAAGAGAGGTAAAGAAAGATTGTCTAACAACAGTGAGGGCCCAGGTGGGGTCATATCACATAAATTTGTAGTGGACTCAGTCAAAATGGTTGCATAATTTTCTCCAACTTTGTTAAGTAGTAGATGTGTAAGAGAGAAGGTGATGAATGGTGGCAGTAATATCAAGTTCAGGCTTGGCTGGGTGAAATCAGTGATATGGTAAAGAGGCTAGGGATTCCAAAGATGAGGACAGTGTAGAGTTGAATTGGTTCCCCAAGAGGTCAGGATGGGAAAAAGAAAAAAATTTAGAATAAGCTCCTAATTCTCCCAAAGTAATGTTTTATTTTCTAGCTTCAGTTGGAAAGACAAATTCCCTAACATATCTAATGTATTCTTTTTTTTTTTTTTAAGGCAATGGGGGTTAAGTGACTTGCCCATGGTCACACAGCTAGTAAGTGTCAAGTGTCTGAGACTGGATTTGAACTCAGGTACTCCTGAATCCAGGGCCGGTGCTTTAACCACTGCGCCATCTAGCTGCCCCATATCTGATATATTCTTATTCCTTTATTAATATAGATTCAATTACTGTATCCAAATTCATGTTAAGGAGAGTATTTTAGTCATAAGGAAGATCTAGTCTGATCCCCATCTGAAAAGAAGTCTATTTTATACCATCCTTGACGGGCGATCATTAAGCATTTGTTTGAACACTTCTTGAATTGTGGAGATCACTACTTCACAAATCTCATTCCATTTTTAGAAAGCTATAGCCGTGAAAAAGTTCTTTCTAGGGAGATAAAAATTCTTCCTTTCTCTAACTTGAACCCATTGAATCTACAATTCTGACCTCTATGATGAATGATATCTAAGTCCACTCTCCTCTAGATCACTCTATACTTAAAAAAAAACCCACCTCACTTCACCCTGACACCACCCCAACCTGTCTTCATTTCATCACCAAATTCCTAGAAAAAGTTGTGTGCTATCATTACTTTGATTTTCCTTACCTCCCACTAATTTCTCAACCCCCTGCAATTTGTATTTTGACCTTACCACTTGACAATGATCTCTTTTTAAAGATAAAAAACAATTTTATTAGAAACTTAACTCTGAATATCAAAACCACCAGCCTCACTTGCTTAGTGATCATTTACACTTAAAACTGTTATTGTTGTTTGTCCTTTGTTCTTTTTTTTTTTAAATTTTTTTTTTTTTAGTGAGGCAATTGGGGTTAAGTGACTTGCCCAGGGTCACACAGCTAGTAAGTGTTAAGTGTCTGAGGCCAGATTTGAACTCAGGTACTCCTGACTCCAGGGCCAGTGCTCTATCCACTGTGCCACCTAGCTGCCCCATGTCCTTTGTTCTTGAAGAAGATCAAGATATCAGGAGTTGGTGGCATGGCTTGCAGTGAATTGAATTTAAGTAAGGGAGGGCTGTGTAGAGTCACCAGCCTCACTCTCTCCTCCAGAGCTATCTGGGTCCAGTGGCAAGATATACATCAAGATGATTGGAGATGGTCCTGGATGTTTGAGGCAATCAGGGTTAAGTGACTTGCTCAAGATCACACAGCTAGTATGTATCAACTGTTTGAGGCTGAATTTGAACTCAGCTTCTCCTGACTCCAGGGCCAGTGCTCTATTTACTGTGCCACAAATACCATAACAATTTTCCAATCATTCCCTCCAAGTCCCATCAAAATTCTTTGACTATTTACTTTTCCTTTAATATGTGTAATCAATTAACAAGTATTTTTAAAATGGCTACTATGTGCTAAGCATGCTAAGGATACAAAGGCAAAAAGTAAAATATTCTCTGCCCTCAAGTAGCTTATAATCCAACAATATATTATTTACATATGCATAGGCACATTCAAAATAAGAGTTGGCTCTTTTTTATTTTGTTTTTGATTATGCTTTCAAGGTATATTACCAACAATGTGATGACTGTTCAAAGGGTATACCTATTTTTGTAATTATGCACTGCCAGATTATTTTCTAAAACAGACTACTCAATTGTGATTCCACTAGTAATGGACGATTGTTCCTATTTTCCCACAATCTTGTCATCCATGAGTTGTGTCATTTTAATTATTTTGAACACTCCTCAAGTTGTTTTTTTGAATCACTGCTAATCAATAAGGTTTAGAATTTTTATAAGTAATTATTAATAATTTGTTTTCTCTTTTGAAAACTCTCATCAGCTCCCATAGACTTAACTATCATCTCTATCTATATGAATGACTTTTATTATATTTGTCTAACCCTTACTTCTCTCCTGACCTCCAGTTTCAAATCTACAACTGCCTAAGGAAATCTCAAACTGGATGTCTTTGTAGACATTAACTTAAACTCAACATGTCCCAAAATAAACTCATTATTCCTCTCCCCACACCAACACACTCATCTTTGAAATTTCATTATTACTGTTGAGGGCACCATCATCTTCTCATCCAGGCTAACAATCTATGTGTCACATCCTGACACCTCTCACTCTTTCTCACCTTCCTATCTAAACTCTTGCTAAGTCCTATAAGTTCTACTATAACAACATATTTAGTATATGCCTCCTTCTCTTCTCTTATGTTGCCACTGACCTGGTGCAGGCCCTTATCAACTCATCTTTTTCCTCTCTAGGCCACCCTCTAGACTCAGCTATAAAAATGATCTTCCTAAAGCAAAGGTTTGATCATGTCACCCTGCCCCACCCACTCAGTTGTTTCCTATTGCCTCCAGGATATAATACAAAATCTGCCATTTGGCTTATAAAGGCCCCCTCTAACCTAGCCCTCTTCTACCTTTCCAGTCTTTTAAAATCTTATTCCCCACTACATACTATGTTACCCAGCGGCACCTACCTCACACACAAAACTCTATCTCCCAACTCTGAGCATTTTCACTGGCCATCATTGTGTGTAATTTAAGATTCTAAATGTGGATTCTAATCTGTTCCCCCAGTTTTGGGGGAAACTGACTAAAATCACTGATAAAACGAGTTTAGGTTTTTAAGGGTTTTTTGAAAAATAGAAAGAAAAAGATTGAGAACAGAATTCCAACAGCCTGGCATTCCTATCTTTCCTCAAATTTCCTGTGAAGTCCTCTGCTGCCACCACCACCATCAAGTCACGAACCCAAAAGAGCGAGAGCTCTCCTCGCAGGCACTCTTTCCTCCTTCCTGTCTCCTCCCAGAAAATAGGAGGCTCCTCAAGTTGACTGGCTGGTAGCCTTGATAGACAGCACCCATGAGCAAAACGTCATTTCCTGACGCCAAGGAAAAGCCACATGGCCTTGCCCTCTGAGGCATTTTCCTCATGGCGGAGCTTTCCCACAGCAAGTCTCCAGTAGGTGGCATCATTCCAATCATTACATCACCCATGTCTGGAATTCCCTTCTCCATCTCCTTGTCTCTTGGCTTCCCTGGCTTCCTTCAAATCTCAGCTTAAGTCCCATATTTTTCGAGAAGCCTTAATCTTTTTTTTTTTTGCTGGGCAGTGGGGGTTAAGTGACTTGCCCAGGGTCACACAGCTAGTAAGTGTCTGAGGCCGGATTTGAACTCAGGTCCTCCTGAATCCAGGGCCGGTGCTTTATCCACTGCGCCACCTAGCCGCCCCCGAGAAGCCTTAATCTTAGTGTCTTTGTGAAATGATCTCTAGTTTATCCTGTATATATCTATATCTATATCTGTATCTTGTTTGCACACAGTTATTTGTATGTTATCTTCTTCATTAGACTGTGAGCTCCTTGAAACCAGGGACTAATTTTTTTTCTTTTTGACCTTGTCTCCAGAAGTTAGCACAGTAACTGGGATATTGTGAACATGTAATAAATGCTTGTTGATTTGATATCATTTTATAACTTATCCTCTATGTACTAAGAGTTAGCAGTGACTTTTCCTTATAGAATTTTAGATGATGAGTTTTGTTCTGTCCTGTTACTGATAATGAACTTGGTTGCCTTGAACAACCTCCTTCTTTCCCCACTCTGAGACATTACCATTTCTTCCCCACTCATGCAGCTACTTCATTACTTTTTACCTGGACTATTTTGATAGGTTTCTAATTAGTCTCTCTGCCTCAAGTCTTTCTCTCCTCCAATCTATGCCCCCATTAGTTGCCAAAGTGATTATTCTAAAGCTTAGGTCTGACCATGTCATACCCCATTCAATAAAGCATTTGGCCAAAGAAACCAAATTTCCCAAATAGTAAGCAGTGCGATTTAGTGGTTAATTTCTTTGGAACTGGTATTTCATAAAATAATTCCCAAGTCATCAATTTGTCTGTGATAGAGATACATTCTTATTGTACTCTTAGTCTTTTGGGGAAAAATGACTAGTAAATCAAGTCTGTAGTACTTATAACATTATGCTATCACAGAGTGACCATAGTAATACATTAAATCTTCTTTCTTTTTTTTTTTTTAGTGAGGCAATTGGGGTTAAGTGACTTGCCCAGGGTCACACAGCTAGTAAGTGTCTGAGGCTGGACTTGAACTCAGGTACTCCTGAATCCAGGGCCGGTGCTCTATCCACTGCGCCACCTAGCTGCCCAATACATTAAATCTTAAATCAAAGATGTTATATTCTCAAATTCAGTGAAAAATTTGGTGAGAAGAATTAGTAGAACTTTAAAATGAAAATTCACTTACACAATAGAAAATTGCCCAACTTCCTGGTAAAAAAATTAAATTACAACTAAGATAGACAAATTTTTAAAAAAATTATATAATTACATAATTAGTTATAATGAATAAGATATTAGATGAAGACCTCCAAAGTGATGAATCTTACTAAAATACTTCCAGAAAGCTGTCAATATATGAATGTTTTAATGTTTATATTATATTTAACATAAAATACTATGCTTACATTATTTCTCATTGTTAAATAGAAATATTTAATGAAATTAAGATGCTAGTGAATTAAATATCTTATTCTCATTTCTGGCTGAAATATGGTAGAATGTTGACACAAAAGAATTTGAGGAGAAGAATAATAGCCTATATTTTGGAAATACTCCACTGAATCACAGGTTTGGATGAGGACACACTATGCTACATACCAAGGGGCCACTTGGTGGGACACCAGTAGACCACGTTGCTGGTGCTACTTTTGGTTGCCAATTAGCTCCTCCTGTCAGTTTCCTTTCTCCAGCATTCCACTGAAGATCTCCCCTAAAGTATCATATGCAAATGGAATAAGCTAGTGAGAAAATAATTATAACAAATTTGAAATATATTAAAACTTTGAACTAGGAGGATCCTGCTTAAGTGTTTATTATCATATGGAAGATAATTTAATAGGACTTGAAAAAATGTATATTATAAGATCTCTAATTCCCAATTCAGAATATTCCAATTTACTAGTTATTAAAAGTACATGGTTATATCTCTCACTGATTATAAACATGCCAAAACAACTATAGGAAATACTGTATAGGTGGTTAAATGGTTAGCACTCAAAATTAATAATCCCAAATGAAAATAAATATTTTAAACTCATGACACCTTACTCAACAACTCCCAATAATGAAACCAGATCTTCTTGAATAATTCTAAATATGTTTTAGTGATAATTGAAGAGAAATAAATGTTTTATTCCCACGAAGTACACATTTATAGGGAGAATAGTTAATATTTTTCTAATCATATTTAAAAGGACCTAATTTTAGAATGAATAAACTTCACATTTACCCTAAAAAAGCAACTCCTTCACATTATCACTTAATATATAAAAGGTGGAAATTTACTTTTCTGGTTCCCTATAGTAGTTTTTATTTAATAGTGAATTAATTATAGACTATGGTTATTCCAAGAAAAATGCTTTAACGTTGTCCCTCCACCTCTCAGTTTGGTACAAAACAGAAAAGTATGGTTCACAGTACTTACTTTTTTGATGTGGTACCAGAAATTCCAAGATCTACAATTAAATAAGAGAATAAAATATTTACATCAAATTTTTTAATAAAATGATTTTTATGACGCATAAAATATAGCTTTAGAGTCTATTACTTTGCTCCAAGGAAAAATGACTTTCAAATCACCAAAGAAAGAACTGCATTACGAAGCATATAGACTTGTTTAATTAGATGGATGTTTTTTCCAAGCTTCAGAATTTATCATCAAGATATTATTCTGTTTAATTATTGCCAAATAATTAACAATAATATTAATAACTGTTAATATTATTCTTTGCCAGGTCCTGATATTATAAAATAGGATTAAGCATTTACAACAGAAGTCAAAGAATAATAACTATACAAGTAAATTTGACTCAACTGAGAAAGGTAATTTTGTAATGGTTGAATAGTCTAAAATAATTTTTCTCCTGAATTAATCTAGGCTTCTCAAATACTCAAAGTATTCATTTATGCTTGAATATGAGGAGACTATGCTTTAAGGAATGTCATTCTTGAAAAAAGTAACCCTAAAAACTGCACATGAAATCTACTAAAATAATCTTTCTATTTTTATATTCCCCATATCTGTTGAATTAATAATCCAATCAATACAGGAAATTAGATAAATCTGACATGATTGCTCTTGTTGAAGTCATGCTCTTCGTTTTTTCCCAAATAATAAACATTTTTACTTATAGTTTTCAATTACAAATTTTATCCCTTCTTCTCTCCCCTGCTCCCCAAAGCAGTAAGCAATCAGATGTGGGTTATCCATGGGAAATTATGTAAAAGATTACCATATTAATAATTTTGTCAAAGAAAACTTGAATAAAAGAAAAAATGAAAGAAAGTGAAAAATAGCATGCTTCAGTCTGTGTTCCATCAATATCAGTTCTTTCTCTGGAGGTGAATAGTATGCTTTATCATTAGTCCTTTGGGATTGTCTTGGATTATTGCATTGTTGAGAATAGTTCAGTCATTCACAGTTCTTCATCAAACAATATTGCTGTCAATGCACAAAAACTCCTGGTTCTGCTCACTTCTCTATATATCAGTTCATACAAGTTTTTCCAGGCCTTTCTGAAATCATCCTGCGTGTCATTTCTTATAGCACAACAATATTCTATCACCATCATATACCATAGCTTTTTAGCCATTCCCTAATTGATAGGCATTCCTTTGATTTCCAATTCTTAGCCATCACAAAAAGCTGCTATAAATATTTTTTATTCTGAATAGAATTTTATTTTTCAAAATATATGTAAAAACAAAATTTTAACATCAATTTGTGTTCCAACTTCTCTTCCCCACTCCATTCCCACCCCTCACCCACAAGAACTCAATCAATTCAAAATAAGTTATAGATGAGTAGTCATGGAAAAATTCCCATATTAGCTAGTTGTGAGAGAAAACAGTCAAAAAACCCAAAACTTCAGATTAAGGAATTGTCAAAGAGGAAATGAAAAAAAATTTTTAAATGCGTTTCCATCTGTTTTCAGATACTATTAGTTCTTTCTCTGCAGATAGACTGAAATCTTCATAATTCCTTCAGGGTTACATTGGATCATTGCTTTGCTGAAAACAATCACATGCTTCCCAGCAGATCATCCCCCACTATTGCTATTATTTTGTATACAGTACATTTCACTCTGCTTCAGCTCATGTAGGTCTTTCCAAGTTTTCCTGATAGCATCCTGTTCATCACAACCTCTATATAGTACCTTAAGCTTGATAGAGAATCTTCTTCACAAAAGCCCAGCAAAGTAGGTACCATACATTTTGCCATTATAATCAATCATCATAACTATTTCCCTCCATCCCATTCCCTTCCCATGACATTTACTCTATCTTCTTTTTACCTATTCCTCCTCAGAGGTGCCTTACTTCTGACTATCCTCTCTCTCGCTCTTTGTACAAATATGCCTTTTTCTCTTTTTTGGGTTGTCTTTTGGACATAAACCTAGCAGTGGTATTGCTGGATCAAAGTGTATGCACAATTTTATAGCACTCTGGGCATAGTTCCAAATTGCTCTCCAGAATGGTTGGATTTTTTCACAACTTCACCAACAAAGGATTAGTATCCCACTTTTCCTACATCCCATCCAACGCTCCCTTTTTTTGTTATATTTGCCACTCTGATAGGTTTGCGGTGATACCTCAGAGTTGTTTTAATTTGTATTTCTCTGATTAATAGTGATCTAGAGCATTTTTTCATATGACTAGAGTTAACTTTGATTTCTTTGTCTGAAAACTGCCTCTTCATATCCTTTGACCATTTATCAATTGGAGAATGACTTGTATTTTTATAAATTTGACTCAGTTATCTATATATTTGAGAAATGAGGCCTTTATCAGAGATACCTGTTTCAAAAATTCTTTCCCAGTTTTTGCTTCCCTTATAATCTTGGTTTCATTAGTTTTGTTTGTGCAAAACCTTTTTTAATTTTAAGTAATTAAAATTATCTATTTTATATTTTGTTTTGCTCTCATATCTTCTTTGGTCCTAAATTCTTCCTCTGTCCATAAATCTGATAGATAAATGATTCCAGATAAACGATTCCATACTCTCTTAATTTGCTTATGGTGTCACCCTTTATGTGTAAATCATGTACCCATTTTGAACTTTATTTTGGTATAAGGTGTTCCATACTGTTTTCTAGTTTTACCAGAAGTTTCTGTCAAATAATAAATTTTTATTCAAAAAACTTGGATCTTTGTGTTTATCATATACTAGATTACTATAGTCATTTACTATAGTGTAATTTGTATCTATTCTATTCCATTGATCCACCTCTCTATTTCTTAGCCAGTACCAGATTCTTTTGATAATTACTACTTTATAATACAGTTTGAGATCTGGTACTGCTAGTCCACCTTCTTTTGCATTTTTTTCCATTGATTTCCCTGATGTCCTTGAGCTTTTGTTTTTCCAGATGAATTTTATTATTATTTTTTTCTATATCTATAAAATATTTTTGATAGTTTGGTTGGTATAGCACTAAATAAATGAATTAACTTACGTAGCATTGTCATTTTTATTATATTGGCTCAGCTTACCCATAAGCAATTAATAGTTTTCCAATTATTTAGATCCGATTTAATTTGTGTGAAAAGTGTTTTATAGTTCTAGTCATATAGCTCTTGGGTTTGTCTTGGCAGGTAGACTCCCAAGTATTTTATACTGTCCAGTTTTGAGAGTTTTTTTTTTGTGGAGCAATGAGGGTTAAGTGATTTGCCCAGGGTCACACAGCTGGTAAATGTCAAGTGTCTGAGGCCATATTTGAACTCAGGTCCTCCTGAATCCAAGGCTGCTGCTTTATACACTGTGCCACCTAGCTGCTCCATCCACAGTTAATTTAAATAGAATTTCTCTTTCTATCTGTTGTTTCTGGATTTTGTTGGGAATGTAGAGAAATGCTTATGATTTATGTGAGCTTATTTTGTATCCTGCAACTTTGCTAAAGTTGTTAATAATTTCAATTACTTTTTTAGTTGATTCTCTAAGATTTTCTAAGTATAACATCCTATCATCTGCAAAGAGTAATAGTTTTGTTTCCTCATTACTTATTCTAATTCCTTTTATTTTTCTTCTCTTATTGCTATAGCTAACATTTCTAGTACAATATTAAATAATAGAGGTGTTAATGGGCATCCTTTCTTCACCCCTGATTGTACTGGGAAGGCTTCTAGGTTATCCCCATTACGTATAATGCTCTATGCTATCTCTTTGTAATTATTGCTTCCTTTTCCAAATTTTTGCAAACCATCTCTAATAACTTATTCTAGAATTTTCCTAGGCACTGGGCAAACTCATTGGTTAGTAGTATATAGACTCTTACCACTTTTCAAAATGGGAATGTGTCCAACTTTTCAAACATGCATAAGTTTTTATGTCATCTGTTATTTTCTAGCTGAAATGACTTTGATAACAATAATAGCTAACTATAGCTAGCATTTATACAGCATTTTAGTGGTTGCAAAGCACAGAACACTATCTCATTTGACCTTCACAATCTTGGAAAACCAGTGCTATTATTACAGCAAATTAACAGATGAAAAATCTGAGGCACAGAAAGGTTAAGCCATTTGCTAAAGGACATGCTTGTGAGCTAGTAAATGTCTTCTTGACACTAAGTCTAATACTCTATCTACTAGGCCACCTAGTTTATAGAGACTAAGAACAAAGAGGAAAGGATTAATGGGAAGTAGGAAATGTTTTTCCTGAGGAAACTGGTAGAAATTGGTAGAAGAGGCCAGTTTTGTAACTTAGCTGATAATAATTGGCATAAAAAGAAAAAAAATCAGCAAATTGATCAATACATTGAAAAATATCTGAAAACATGTGCATCTGTGAACTTGCCACCTCCACCAAGGGATATGTTGGGTGTGTCTTCTCATAACTCTTCAATCCAGTTATGTTTGATCTTTATAGTTTTGCTACATTTAGTCTTGATTTATGTGAGTGTGGTTGTTATTTCCATTTACATTGTTGTAATTATTGTGTATATTGTTTTCATGGCTCTGCATATTTTATTCTGAATAAGTTCATGTAGATATTTTCATGCTTCTCTGGATTCAGCATATATATATACATACATATATATATATATATAAAATTCTTATAGCACAGTAATATTCCATTACATTTATGTATCACAAAGCATTTCAATATATTTGTTTAGCCATTCCCCAACCAATGGGCATCTACTTTATTTCCAATTCTGTTATCACAAAAGTGCTGCTATAAATATTTTGATGTAGATGGGGACTTTCTTCTTACTAATAGTTTCCTTGATGTGTAAAGACCAGTAACTGTTCAAATGCAAATGACATATTTGTTTCCTTTGGATATGAACTGTTTGTTCATAACTTTTAGAGTTAAACTGTTCATATCAATACTTATTTATTGGGGACAGGCTATTAAATTTATGTGTGTGTGTATACAAAAATATTTGCTTATCCTAGGTACATTAATTTTGTCTGTGCAAAAGCATTCCAGTTTTAAGTTATCAAATCTATTTTATCTTTTAAAATAACCTCTATCCCTCTTTGGTTAAGACTGTATCTCGGGGGGGGGCTAGATGGCGCAGTGGATGGAGCATGGGCCCTGGATTCAGGAGTACCTGAGTTCAAATCCGGCCTCAGACACTTGACACTTAATAGCTGTGTGACCCTGGGCAAGTCACTTAACCCCCATTGCCCTACAAAAACAAAAACAACAACAAAAAGACTGTATCTCCTCCCCAGAGCTATGAGAGATATATAATCTGCTTTTCTTCTAACATTTTAATAGTATAATCTTTAATATTAAAGTCAGAAGTCAATTTAGAATATATTGTGGAATATAGCATAATATGTTGGCCTAAGCCCAAGTTCTGCCAGACTGTGTTCCAGTTTTCACAACAATTTTTATCAAATAAGGAGATTTCCCCCCTTCTTAGTAATTTATATTTACTACTTTATCAAACTGATTTCCCCTCATCGAGTCTGTCCTACTAACTTATCTCTACAATTTAAAATCAAAACCAGATTGTTTAGCTCACTTTTGCTTTATGATAAAGTTTGAAGTTTAGGAGTACTAGTCCCTTTTCATCCTTACTTCTTTCATCATATTCCCTAACATATACATACATACATACATACATATGTATACATATATATACATACACACAAATGTGTGTATATATATATATGTATGTATGTATATATCCTGTTTTTTCCAAGTGAATTTTATTATTTTATCAAGTTCTATAAAGTATCCTCTGGCAATGTAAGTAGAATAGTGTTAAAAGTATAATTTAATATAGGACAATAGTAATTTTTATTATATTGGTAGAGCCTAGCCTACAGCACTGAATATTCCTTCAGTTATATTTATATTTTTGTAGTCCCATTTGGAAGACACCTTAAGTCTTTTAACTTTAGTTTCTATAGCAATTTGCTCAGTTCCACATGTTTCTTTTTGTTTGTTTTTCTGTTAGATTTATACAAAACTGAGAAAAGGATATTGAAGCCTCTTGTCACCCCTGTGCTACTGTCTTCTTGTAGCTTAGTTAATGTTTCCTTTGTGAATTTAGATTCTAAGACATTTGGAGTGTACAAATTTGTTACGGATATTAGTTTGTTTGTAGTTCCTTTCAGCATGATGTAGTTTCCTTGTTTGAATGTTTGTTTTTGCTTTGTCAGATAGCATGATTTCAATGCCTGCTTTTTTTTTTTTGATTCACATGATGCATAGTGAATCATTTTTTCCATTTTCTCAGTTTTATTTTATGCATGTCTTTGATTTTTAAATATGTTTCTTGTTAAAAGCAACAGATTGTTTAAATCATTCACATTTAAAGTTATGAGAGTTAATTTATATTTTCCTCTATTGTCTTTAATACTGTTTTTTAAAAAGTATGATTTTGATCTTCTTTTGTTGTAAACAGTGCTATGTGTCTTAGGTAACTTTAGCTTAATCCTTTTTTTTTTTTTTTTTTGGTGGGGCAATGAGGGTTAAGTGACTTGCCCAGAGTCACACAGCTAGTAAGTGTCAAGTGTTCGAGGGCAGATTTGAACTCAGGTCCTCTTGAATCCAGGGCCAGTGATTTATCCACCACACCACCTAGCTTCCCCTAGCTTAATCCTTTTAAAGAAGGTCCTATTTCCACTAGCTCATTTCCCCTTAGCCCTGATTCTCTCTCCAATTTGTTAATCCTTTCTTTTGGAGTTTTCCTTATTAATTCCTAGGAAGAATATAAGAGGTCTAAGAATCTGATGTGGGTGCTCTAAAAGTTCTAAAATGATCTGAGATTTTTAGTAGGACACAGATGAAAAATAGAAGCCAGAGCATGTAACTCAGGGAAAAAAAACAAAAGAGGGGCATGATACCATAAGAATAAAAACACAAAAGGTAAAGCTTAGAATAAATCGAGGCTTGTGAAAATTAGTAAAGACAACAGAAATAGTGGGGTAGTGGTATTGTTTTTTAAGCTTTGTTGAGAGCCAAGAACAATACGAGAATACATCCATTGTTTGGCCGGATTGGATTAGGGTCAATGAGAAATATGTTCATATTAGAGAGAAGAGAGCAAAATAGTTAAGAGGCAATTGAAATCAACAATGACCTAGTAAGAAAAAACCTTCCTGTCCTAGTACAGATCAATTACTCCTCATATAGTAAATTCCCAGGAAATGGGAACCCTAGGAGTGAGGACATTTTCTGTTTCTTCTGTTCATAGGGCCATAGAATAATATCACAGATAGAGAATCCAATCTCTTATAGGAAACAGCCTTTGGCTCTACCAACTAACATGATTAAATTTACTAGATTGAGAAAGACTTTACTAGCTATTACCACCCTCAGTGACAGTGTTTGTTAATACTTGCTTTCATCCACTTGAACATCCTCTTATGGCCTTATACTTAATTTGTATATGTTTTGTATTTATAAATAAGTGTGTGTGTGTGTGTGTGTGTGTGTATCTATCTCGCACTAAGAAGCAGAGACATCACCTTGCTGACAAAGGTCTGTATAATCAAAGAAAAAAAGGTTTTTCCAGTAGTAATGTATGGCTGTGAGAGTTGAACTATAAGGAAAGCTGAGTTCCACAGAATTGACACTTTCTAATTGTGCTGAAGAAGTGTGCTTTGAGAGTCTCCTGGACAGCAGGGAGATCAAATCAGTCAATACTTAAAGAAATTAATTCAGGCTATTCACTGAAAGGTCAAATACTGAAGCTGAAGCTTAAATACTTTAACCACATAATGAGAAGATAGGACACAGTGGAAAAGACCCCGATATTGGGAAAGATTGGAGGCAAAAAGAAAAGGGGATGACAGAAGGATGAGATGGATAGATTGTGTCATGGGAACAATGAACCTGAATGTGGACAGACTTCAAGAAACAGTGCAGGACAGAGGAACCTCGAGTGCAATGGTCCATGGAATCACAAAGTGTTGGACGTGACTGAATAGCTGAACAAGAATCAGTGTACATGTAGCTTTCTCCTAGTAGAATGTAAGCTTCTTGAGGGGAGGCACAGTTTTCACAGAACTGAAGATTTAGAGCTGGAAGGGAGCTTGGAGTGCAACCCTCCTCATTTTAGAGATGAGAAAACTGAGGCTGATAAGTTTAAGTGATTTGTCCAGGGTCACACAGCCATTATATATGGCAGATATTTTGGCTTACGTGGTCTGTCCCCTGTGACTCCTGGCTGCCTCATTTCTATCTTTTCATCTCCAGTTCCTTAGCACAATTCCTGGCACACAGAACAAGTATGATAAAGGCTTGCTGAACTGAAAGATATCAGTCTCTAAGACGGAGACAAAGTCGTATAAAAAGAGACTGACGGCTCTTAGTGGCCTAGTTGTGCTTAGTAAATAAATGTTTGTTGAATTGAATTAACGGCTGTACTAGGTATAATATTTATACCCATTAATGGATAATGCTACTTACTCTTGGTCTTATAAGTATAAACATCAGAAGGTGAATACTGGAAACAAAAATAAGTTTAATCAAAGAATTGCACTTAGTTTTATTTAACTTAAGAAGTAATGTTGTTACTTACTGCCTACTAAATTTGCAAGAGATGAATCAAGATCACTTCCAAGGGCTTTGCTTGCTGCCATAGCAGGACCAGGTGTCACAGCTGAAATAGGTGCAGGCTGACCAGCAGGGATCATAGTTGGCATAAGAAGATCCCCTAGACCATCAAACACTGGAATTCAAAAAGACCAGATTCAGAATATTTTTGAACATAATAAAATCGAGTTATTTCTTTTATTTCTTTCTTTGTGGGGGGGTAAGGGTGAGCAGGGGAATTAGACCTTTGATTTCATAGGTGTACAAAGCTCCCAGTTAGGAAACTTTTGTTACCAGTGCAGATGGACAACTTTTCCACCATTTATAGGCTTATTAGAGAGTTGCTTGTAATTGAAATGACCTAAATTAAAATTGTTGGTGCAAGTAAATAATATACGTTTACCAATAAGTAAAAGTATTTTACTGCTGGCAAGAAGATAATTTGAGAAAGACTTGACTCATAATTTTTCAAATATGAAAACACAGAACTCTCAAAGCTTAAATAAATTTAATGAACATTTAAATGATCATTGAAATGCTTTGTGTATAACCTAGGAATGTAAATTCTATTCTGGAAAAAACCCAAAACAACTGATTTTTGAGCATTTAAATTTGAGTAAATGGTTGATTCTCACAATACCAAATGAAATGAATGTCATAGTAAGGTTTGTTCTAAGACCTGACAAGTAATATTCATAAGGAATAAACTTAAACTTAGAGTCAGTATTTTAGGTATATATTGAAAACTATAATTCTTATTTCTTATTCTAGGGAACTTACTTTAGCTTACAACTTTAAGATCACACCTAAAGAACTCTAATGACCTTAGGAATTTTAAAACAAAAAGCTGGCCCTATAGAGATTTACCTAATGACTCTTATAGCTCATTCTGCAAAACAACATTTGAGAAGTCTCAGTTGCCCAAATGGATCATTCCAAATACAGACTCACAGTAGGTATTGTTGATACCATATCTATAGGTTCTAGGAAATTGTATTGCTAAAATTCAATACAAGTAATATTTGCTAGACATCTATCATAAATACTGTAATACTATAATTTAAACTGAGGGAAAATATAGCATTCAATTATGCACTAGCTACAGAAGCAACTGAATCATCAAGCAAGGTATAGAATTAGGGTGCTTTTTAAACTCACTTAATTGCCAAAAACTCACCAATTGTAAATTTGTAGTAAGGACCCAGCATAGGAAGAGTAGAATGGAAGAGAATACAAACAAAATGACAGCAGGGATGAAAGGTTAAAGGCAGGCAAAGAACACTCTGTATTTGTATCTCAACTTTGAAAAACTGAATGCCATGCAAGCTGGCATGCTCTCCCTGCCAACAGCAGTGAGAGTACACAGATACTGACTATATAGTACATATTTGTTTTCCCTTAAGTTCTAAGAACTCATGCAAAGATAAGCACATGCAAAGAGATGATGTGCATGTGAAGTTAGATTTCTGCTAAAAATTAAAAACATATTGAGAGAGGGTTTGTGGGTTATTCCTAATGCTACCCACAAATGCACTAATGGCAAGTAACTATTAAAATTACTACTTTTAAAATACAAGGAATCAGTTTGAAATGATAAGGTTCTCAACACCCAATATTTGCTGTTAAATTCTTGATAAATTAAAGAACAAATAAACTAAGTTATTTTTCAATGAATTCAAATAAGTTAAGTTAAAAGTCTAATTAATTTCCTCACCTGATGGATCAAAGGAGCTGCTGCTAGTGGTTGATGGTGATGTTCCAAAAGCTGCTTCAAAATTAGGCTGCAATAGGTTGTTCTGAGCTGGTGTTACTGGTGATGGAGAGGGTGCAATAAAAGAACCCCCAAAGCCTGAAAAAACAGTTGGAAAGGAAAAAAAACATTTAGAGCAATGTTATGTACAAATACTGTGGTAAACAGGAGCTAGAGGAGTATAGATAAAAAATAAGATTTAAATTTAAGAATGGATAAAAAGTCAGAAAAAGTAAATGGATTGTTTAGAGTTTTTTCAAAGATCACTGCCTAATACAAAAGCTAAATTACAATAAGAAGATGGAGAAAATATAAGTTGAATAGTTTTATGGAGAACAAGGAAGAACTAGCCTATAACCACTAATACTTTGTTATAAAGAAAATTTTGGAAATAACTATATTTCGTACATTAAGTTTCATTTCTTTACCCATCAATCAAACAAGCATTTATTTATTATACTGTGCAATACTCTGGGGGATACAAAGACAAAAATGAAAGCCTCTGCCCTCAAGGAGCTTACATTCTTGGAGAGAGGGTTTAAAGACTCATCTGCATGCACACATATAGGTACATACATATTAATTTCAGTAGTGAGGCTAGTGTAGCTGGTTGTGTGGCTGGAGGTTCAGGAAAGGCCTCGTGTAATAGGTGGTCCTTGAGCTGAGCTTTGTAGGTGGTAAGGAGAAAGGATAAATGGAGTGCGTGCGTGCGTGCGTGCATGTGCACACGTGTGTGTGTGTGATGATCAAGCAGTTGGCCAATTTGGGCTGGCCTCAAGAGTGAGTGAAGTCAATGACAGGCTGGAAACATTGTGTGAGATTTTAAATGCCCTTCTGAGAAATTTGGATTTGATTAAAGATGTAAAAGAATGAAGGGTAATGACATGGTCAGACTTGCTTTAAGACTATCACTTGATACTCTGTGGAAAATAGTTCAACCTTCTATGGAGAGGGATAAAACTTGAAGCTGAACTAGTCCAGGAGATAATTGATGAGGGCCTGAAAGAGGGTGGTAGATAGTGAGTAGAGAGAAGAGGAGAGATGCAACAGATATTCAGGATTACAAGAAAGCTAGAATAAGTATAGAATGGAAAAAATGGCATTCAACTAAGACCAAAAGAGTAATATTTTTTCTTTTTAAAAGTCTTCTTTTTGTTGATGCCTTCTGTTTTTATATTGCATTTAATATCTGAATATATCCTTTATCCACCCAATGAGCCATCATTTAGAACCAAGATTGAAAATGATGAAGTGGGGATATATAGTTCAGCAAAAAACCACATCAGCCACATCCAATAGCATATGTAATATTCTACACTCATAGGCTCTTACTTTCACAAAGAAGAGAAGAAGGTACATTTTCTTAGCTTTTCTCTGGGGCCATATTTGGCCATTATAATTATACAGTATGCAGCTTTCATTTGATTTTCCTTTCCTTTAACATTATTGTGGTTGTACTGTATATTGTCTTCTTGGCTTTCCTTATTTTACTATGCATTCGTTCTTCCTAAACTTCTCTGAATTCCTCATACTTACCATTCTTGTTAAACATTTAGTTATTTTCATTTCCAAATTCTTTCTTTCAGAATTTTAAAGTATTTCAAAGTTGTTCACCTTTACAGTATTATTTGTTATTGTATCCTTTTGGTTCCACCTATTTAACTCTGAATTAGTTCATACTAGTCTTCCTTGATTTCTCTAAGACTCTCTCTTCAATATGTCTTATACCACAATAGTATTCCATTACATTCATATACCATAATTCGGTCATCCATTCCCCCTTTGATGGGCACTCGCTTTAGTTTCCAGGTCTTTCCTATCTATCACAAAAAGAAGTGGTATAATTTTTTTTATACCTAAGGCATATAGGTAATTCTTAAAGTAATACAATTAAACAAAGAAGTGTGTTGGGTTTAAAAAATGTCTTAGAGGGCAGCTAGGTGGCACGGTGAATAAGCTTTGGCCCTGGATTCAGGAGGACCTGAGTTCAAATCCAGTCTCAGACACTTGACACTTACTAGCTGTGTGACCCTGGGCAAGTCACTTAATCCTCATTGCCTGCCCCCCAAAATAGATGTCTTAAAGTTAATCAGTCAATAAACAACCATTAAGTAAGTATATACTATTTGTGTAGGCACTATGCTAAATGATGGAGATATGAAGATAAAAGGCATGCTCTGCTTTTATGGAGGTCATAGTATAATAGTTATATAGCAATGTGGACTACTAGAAAAAATACTACACTTAAATCAGGAGGCTGCAATATTAGAGGAAAGATTTGTCCTACATATCCATGGGAATTACAAATTTTTAGGATTTAGAAAATCTTTTGACTGTACTGTTAAGAAGTAACAATTGCGAGAAATCAGTATTATACTATTGTTTAGTAACTAATTATCAATTTGCGATCCACCCTTTCCTTTCTTATTTCTGTTGACACCCATGTCCTGAAAAGGTCAGTTAGCCTCTGAAGGCATGGCTGAGTGAGTGATGAAATTTACTTCTAGCCCTCAAGGCACATGGGAACCCAACCAACTGGGAGACCTAATTTCTGTTTAGAGCAAAGCTTCTTAAAAGGTGAGTCCTGATCCTATATGGGATTGATTGCATAACTGAAAGTGGGAGTTGTGAAAAATCTGGCAGTGTTTGACTTATATACCTATTTTATATACCTGGGGTTGCATAAAAATTTCTTGGGCAAAAAGGGGTAACAAGTAAAAAAAGGTCAAGAAGCCCTGATTTAGAGAATAAACAGAATCCAGTTTGGATGAGCTTTTCCCTGGAGGAACCCCCTGTCCTTTGTCCCCTCCATTAGAGTTTAGGGCAACTCAGCTCATGAAGCAGAAAACTAGCTAGTCAGGTCGGAAAAGAGATGGTTTCCCTTTAATGAGAGTGACCATATGTCTTCTATTCCCTAGGGCAGTCACAATTCATGATTTGAGTTTGAAGTGAACTATATAACCTCTCTAGTCCCTTCAAACTCTGCAATTCAATGAGGTAAAATGAGAAAGTATGTTTGTAATCTAGGCTTGCAAAATAAATATTCTATGTTTATTAGCTTGACCACTCATTTCCTTGAAGAGCTAAGTATCATCTAGAAATGTGAGATGTTACTATGTCCTACCAACATATTTCTCAAATAAGATCATACCTCTTCATTCAGACAAGTACTTATTTAATCCTGTCTTTTTTGCCTTCTAAGGTAATTCATAACGTAGGAAAAGAAATCAGTTTTACTGCATTCCTCACCCCTACAGAGAACTGCTTAGATTTGCCCACAGTATTTAGAACTTCGTTGTTTTTTTATATATGTATTATTCAAAAATTAGTTGGTATAGAAGAAATACTCACTGTTCTCTAATATGCCACGTAACTTCTATAATCCTTTGTAGAATGAGGGTTATATGATCTTACTGTTCACTTCCTTTAAAATGTCCATAAAGTATGATTTAGTGAATTATTATTGACTTCTAGTTTATCATAGGATCACATATTTTTATAGGGTCATAAGAGTTAAACCTAGAAGGGACCTTAGAAATTACCTATTTTACACCCCTGTCTGGCTCCTTCTCCAATTTATTGATGAAGAGACTGAGGCTGAGAAAAGGGTTAAGTGATTTGCCCAAGGAGTAAGTGGCAGCATCAATACTTGAATTCATTCTACCTTTGGGAAGAAGACCAAAGGTCTTTGCATTAACCAACCTATAAACATCACTTTTCAAAGGACAATTTAGGAGCGAGAATTTTACTGACATTTTCCTTGGTTAAGATAGGCACAAATTTTATTTAGCATGTGCATTACCTTCTTTTCATACCCGAATATCCATCTTATTCCACAATCATCATGGAATCCCACTGCTATTACCTGGTTTTTACCCTTTGGTGTATTTAAACCTAATGTATAGATCATATCTAATCTGCCATTCTCTGAAATGGTTCTTAGTTTTCCTTGACTGAGCTATACTTCCATTTTGGGGGAAATACCTCTTTTCCCCTGAAATAACTCTTTAATGCTGCTCTTACACACACACACACACACACACACACACACACACACACACACACACACACATGCACAAAACACTGGTATCTTAAGTTCTGAATTCTGGGCTCTATTATGGACTCAGTTAATTTGGGAAAGACTATTTTTTTGATGTAGCATACAGATATCAGTCTTGTTACTTTATTATCTTATTCAAACTAACATAAAAGAAAGTAATATTGAAGCTGCTGTTTCTTTTTTCTTCTTCTTTTATTTTTATTTTAGTTCCTGACAAGTGACCAAAAGAAAGGAGACTAGGTAAAAAGAAAAGCACCAGAAAATATCCTCAAAACGGGCAAGAATTGGTTTTTTGTAATTTAACTTACAAAAACAAACTTAACGGTTGCTAAAATTAATGTTAAAAGCATGTTATAAAAGCAAGTGACTTTCAAAGCAATAGTAATAATAGTAATAAATTTTTATGATAAAATTAATAGAAATTAAGATAGATATGTTAATCACAGATTGACAGGCTATACAAAATCAGTTAATCTTTTACTCTCAGGTTGGGAAAAACACTGTCTTCTTATCTTAAAATCCTGGGAAGATAGAGAACCCATAGAACAATTGAGATTCTATGCTCCCTTTTGAAATACTTGAAAATTACCCTGTAGGGGGTGGCTGGGTGGTACAGTAGATAAAGCACCAGGCCTGGATTCAGGAGGACCTGAGTTCAAATCCAGCCTCAGACACTTGACACTTACTAGCTGTGACCCTGGGCAAGTCACTTAACCCTCATTGCCCTGCCCCCATCCCCCCAAAAAAAATAAAGAACAAAAAGAAAAAAGAAAAGAAAATTACCCTGTGATTTCAACAGTATAATTTGCTAAATATATTTAGGCATTTAATTTTTAAAAATAAATTTGAAATACTTGAAATTTATTTATCATTTCAGCCTTATTCTAATGAAACTACTAAAGGAGGGTAGAAGGGAAGGATCACATACAAAGAAAATAAAACAATTTTCCAAGGATTCTATTAAAACTTAGAAACTAGATATTTTTCCCAGACGGCCTAGATTTGGGGAGAGGGAACCAGCGTTGTCTTTCTACTGCAAGACACCTCTTCTTTTTATATGAGGCAACCCAAAGCTAGGCCTAACGTCTTCTTTTGAGTTCTGGCTGCCACCACCATCTATCTATTTTCTTGGTTTCCTCTATTCCCAGCTGGCCACAGGTAAAATAATTTTTGCTGGTGTGTGAGTAGCAGCAAGGCCAGTTTGGTTAGCCATAGGGAAAAGTATAATAAGCCTGGAAAGGGAGACCGAGTTGTGAACAGCTTTAAAAGTGAGAGTAGTTTTTTTTTAAATCCTAGAAACAATAGGAGATCACAGGAGCTGATTAGTGAGGGGAATGCCATGATCAGATTTTCTCCTAATCACTTTGGTAACTATGTAGAGGGTGGATTGGAGACAAGTGAAATTTGATGCGGAGACACCAATTAGCAGGCTACTATAATAGATCAAGTGAAAGGTGATGAGGACATAAATTAGGGTGGTCGCCATAAAAGTAGATAGAAGTGGTAGGCTAAGAGAGATGATGTGGAGGCAGAGTCGATAATATTTGACATCTGAATACTGTGAGGTAACAGAGGGTGAGAAGTCAAGGATAATGCTGAGGTTTCAAATTTGGGAGACTGGAAGGATGCTGTTGTCCTGAATAGAAATAGGGACATTCTGAAGAGGGGAAACCACTACCTTCTGAATCAGCCCTTTGCACTTAAGGGTAACTCTAATAATCAGAACTGTAGTCTTCATGTAAGAAGAAAGGAAACTTACCATACCAAACTTTTTCCAGCTGTGCATAACCACTGTAGACAATAGAGGTGGGGGGAATAATAGTAATGATTATTATTATATATAGCTAACATTCATGTAGCACTTACTAGGTGGCAGAGTGCTGGGCCTGGAGTCAGGAAGACTCTTTACTTCAAATCTGGCCTCAGACTCTTATTAGCTGTGTAACCCTGGGCAAGTCACTTAACCCTGTTTGCCTCAGTTCCTCATCTATAAAATAAACTGGAGAATGGCAGACCATTCCAGTATTTCTGCCAAGAAAATCCCAAATGGGGTCACTGACAGTTGGACACGACTGAAAAACAACTTAACAACAAAACATGCTAGTTAGTTACTATGCTAAGAGCTTTATAATTATTATTATTAATCCTCACAACAACTCTGTCAGGTGTTACTATTATCCCCTTCTTACAGATGAGAAAACTGAGGCAAACATAAGTTGTGACTTGCCTAGGGTTACACAGCTAGTGAGTATTTTAAGCCAGATTTAAACTTAGATCTTCCTGACTCCAGGCTCATCTCTCTATACACTTTGCCACCACATAGCTGAGATGGCAGAGTCAGATGCCATCCACATTTTGACTGGGACCTGGAACTTTTTCTTTGGGAGTTTTCCCAGCTCCCTGTGCCTCTACTGAGAAGTCCTTCAACTTCCTGAACCAGAGAAATGTGTATCTTAGAGTATAGGAGTTTATATGCTCATTGCCAAAGCCCAACCAGGGCATATCTCAGTGTCTTATAGAGAATCTCTACATGCAGACCACTACATGACCCCCCAAATCTTGGGTATTATGTTTGGACCGACACTGCTGCAGATAGAGCAGGAGACCTTTGATCCTGTGTCCATGCCCTCTAGCCTGAGCAGCTGGTCCAGCTACTGCTGGTGAATGCCTTCATCAATCTCTTCCCCAACCCTTGAATTCTGGGCTCTACCTCTCCTATCTATGCTGAGCTAAACCTGGTTCTGAAAAAAGAGTGGGGAGAGAGGCAGTGGAGGAGTCCTATGTCTGGGGACATCAGATTTGAAGGGTTTCCATTCTAATGGTTGCTATTTGGGGAACTTGTGGTTTTTGGTGGGTAGAGGAAGTCTTTGATAATAAGAGAACCAGTAGGAAGTTTGAGCTTCCTATCACTTTTGTAAAATCAAATATAAAGTTCTTTGACATTTAAAGCCCTTCACAATGTGGCTCCAATCTATATATCTGGACTGATTTCTTAGCTTCTGTCTGTCCCCTCGCAGACTATCCATTACAGCAAAATTTCACTTGATATTCTCATACTTAACACTGTTTCTTGCTTCTGTACCTTTTAAAAGTTGTCCCCTATTCCTGCAACAGTCTTCTTTCTGGAAGAAGTTCCTTTTGGAATACCTTGATCCCTTCAATACTCAGTTCAAATGACACCTCTCTTATAAGAAGCCTTTACAGCTTTCTTACCTTCTCTCCCCCAGTTGTAGCTTTTTCCTCATGTAAGCTCCATAAAGAAGCTATTTGATTTTGACTTGGTATTATCTGTGTCTAGCATGATGCCTGGCAACAAAGTAGGTAATTAACAGGTGTTCAACCGTAATCAAGGCTGAATTCATCAGGGCTATTTAGGTGCTTGTTCTCTTAATAGCTTTTTACATATCTCTGGAATTAACTTTTCAAGAAGATATTCCACACTACCTTCTATTTAAAAAATTTATTTGGATTTGCTTTATTGTGTCTTGATTTCTCATAAAGTCATTAGTTTCTTTCTATTTTCTCAATCCTAATTTTTAAGCAGTGATTTTCTTCAGAGAGCTTTTGTACCTCCTTTTCCATTTGGCCAATTTGGCTTTTCAAGCTGTTCACTTTTTTTCATGACTCTTCTGCATCACTCCCATTTCTCTTTCCATTTTTTCCTCTACCTCTCTTACTTTATCTTCAAAGTCCTTTTTGAGTGCTTCTATGGCCTGAGACCAATGCATATTTTTCTTGGAAGCTTTGGATGTAGGAGCCCTGATGTTGCTATTGTTTTCTGAGGGTGCACATCAATCTTCCTTGTCAGTAAAGAAACTTTCTATGGTCCGCATATTTCTCTGTCTGCTCATCTTGCCTGTCTTTTACTTGACCTTTAACTCCTTAAAGTGGGGCACTGCTTCCAGGATGTACTATCCCAAGCTTCAGGGGGTGTAAGGTGGTACAATTTAAGGAGGGGCAGGTTCTTCACTCCCCTGTCCTATTCTCTGGTCCATAGATAATAAACCCAGGCCAACTTGCTAATTAACCAGGCAGCAAAACTTTGTGTGCTGTGGTTGTTAGCTCCAATGAGCTTGCACCCCTCCTCCACCTGGGCCACTTCTACTCAAGCCTACTTCCTGGTTCCCAGCAGGGGTGAAACACCCAAGTTCCACCTCAGTGCCAGCAGAGACTCCTGTAATCTCCCCCCAGCCAACTGCTCAGCCCTCTCACCAGACCATAAGCTTAGTTCCAGAAGATGTTGGTGATGCAGCTGATTTAGAGGCTCCAGGGGTTTCTTTCTCTGGCTCAGCCTGCTTGGGACTGGATCTGCATCAGTATGACCTTGAGGCTGGGCTCCACTCCCACCCTGGCACGGCAGCCCCCTCCTACTGACCTTCTAAGATGTCTTTGGCTGGAAAATAATCTCACCCCATCCTTTTGTGGGTTCTGCTGCTCCAGGTATTGTCTTATGGAATTATTGGAAGGGATTTGCAGTGATCTGGGGAAGAGCTCTTAGGAGTCATTGCCTGTCCTCTCTGGAATTCACTTTCTATAGCCCCTATTTCTTCTGACCTTCTTGTCCAAAGGTATGTCTTGGCAGAAAAAACAGCAGCTAGGTAGGGCGTGGACCCAGGAATCAGGAAAACCTAGATTCAAATTCTGCATCAGGTATACTAGTTATGTAACAGCCTGTAGGGTCCTTTTTTCAACTCTAAATCAATGATTCTATGGTAAGTGATGTTATGAATGGAGTAGGTCTACATTTTAAGGTCCTTGTCTCTTATTATAGACATGCACCCACTTTCCAAGGAAATGCTCTTGAGTGGTACTCTTTCATTTCCCTTCTGGGACATGTATCCCATGTACCCTTAATCCCTCATCTCATCCCACTCCATTTTAATCCTTTTCTCCCAGAGTTACTTCTTATTGAGAGAGAATGGGAATTATTATCCTTTCATCATTCACTCATGAATTTGGTAGAAGTACTTCTTCACTCACTCCCATCAATTCCTTACTGAACCCCTCTCCATTTGTGCAGCTTCCAACTCTGTTATTCTCTCACACATAAGATTAACCATGGAGTATTAATTCAAATCTTCTACTTTCCCTTCTCTTGGTTCAAATTCTCATTATATATTAGATCCTTTTATCTCCTACTGATCTTTTTTTTAAAACCTATATATTAATCTTTCCCCACCACAATAACCCAATAAAACAATAAATCTTCATATGATTCATATTATTCCAAAGACAAACTGCGGTACAAAAGGAAACTCTAGCAAGAGTACTAAGTCCAGAGACATTAGAAGAACAATAAAGAAAATAGCCTAATGGAAAGATCACAATAACCTATATGATCTATAAGGGTAGTTTTGCATATAAGATGATTTAAAAAACTAACTTCATCAAATGCAATGAAGTTTATACAAGAATATAATAAGCAGCTTTTGATCATATCAGTTTGTTTTCAGTTCTATGATATCAATGGGAAAAGTAAACAAACACATATCACATTGTTAATTCCCATCTTAAATTTTTATAAAACAAAATTTAATTAAAACATTTTAAATTAATTACCAGAGAGTAGGTCGGCCGAAGCTGAGGAACTAGAAACGCCTGGGTTGCAGGTTGGGGTCAGAAACACTGCTTCCAAAAGCATCTTTTGGATTATCCATTATGCAGCAAAAAAGGTAAAAGAGTTTAAATAGTGAACACATTGAATCGATGTTATGCAATAAAATGCATAATTGTAGTACCTTGTATTTCCTAGTGACAAATATCTCATAGGAACACAAAAATACAAACTGAACTATACATTGATAATTTTCAAAATAATGGATTGTTGAAATTGTCCCTGAAGAAGAATGAATGCCCCTTAATAAAAGTTGTGACCTTAATCTTAAGCTTGGGGTATAAGGAGTATAAGGGGAAAACAAAAATTGTTTCCCACAGACTACATTTGTAGATTATTATATATGTCATCCATACGTAACAAAATTGACAGTTTTTTCTTTAATTATAAAGGCAATGATTTATTTTCTATTTAGAAATGGATCAATTTGTGATGCTTGATAAGTTTAGATTTGTGCAAGGAAAAACCTGATTGTATCTATATTTCAGCTCAAAATTTACCTTTCCAAATTTGAATGTGGTGATTGATATTTTAGTGCTTTGATTATGCTTCATAGCTACACCAGACATTCAGCAAGTCCTCCCACCTGCACCTTTTGTCTTTTACTATGCAAACCACTGAGTATATACTGTCAAAGCAGTAAACTTTGTAGTGTACAATCACCTATACTTTTGGCCAAAAAAGGTGTCATTTCCAAGATTAAAATGTTCTAAACTAGTAAAATACCTACTAATTTTGTGAGAGGATTTAACAACTAAGCAACTTATTTAGTCCATTATAAATTTTACTTTTCAAATCTGGGTGCTTCAATTTTCTTCGATCCCTAATTAATGATTGCAATGATTTTTCAAGAAGTAAGCAAAGCTGATTAAGGCAATAGAGATGAAAAAGAATCAGGGTAGATAAAATTCAAATAAATATTTTTATATTAAAACAATGGAAAAATGACCTGGTTATGTTTAAACAATAAAATGTTTAAAGCAATAAAATGATGGAATAGATGATAGTAAAGAAGCACAATAGATGAAAAATCATAGCTTTGAAAATCATATTTACACTTAAGACAGAAAAAATGATTTTGTAAAAGTGAGAAAATGACTGAATTAAATGAATAAGAATGTCTAAATGTAATTTGATTAAAAATGATTTAAGTGGTGAAAAAAGATTAATACGCACCACCAAAAAGATCAATCACACCTGAAGAATCCACCTTTGCCGGAGAGGCAGTGGCTACAGGAGATGCTGCTGCAAATGCATCCACTGTAGTTAAGCAGAGAACAGATAATATTGTACATCAAAGAAAACTGAGAGCCCGAAGAGAATACTATTAATAAGGCAAAAGTAGATTCACATTTTAACATATATATTATATATATGTATATATACATGCATTTTTAAGAAGAAAAAAATAGTTCAAAATATCACTTTAAAAATTAAGGATTTTAATCCAAGTTATTTTTCCCCTGCCTGCCCAGATTAAAGAGTATGTATGTAATTTAAAGTAACTGATAGCAAGATGGGGAATGGTAAATCTTACCAATAGACAAAAGCACATCCAACTTCTGCTGGATGGTTAAGAAAAGCTTGAACTGAATTCCTCAACTTTATTTAGCCTAAAGAACTCAAATATCACATATGCAAGGACATTCATTATCTGTCCACACATAAAAATGCACCAGCAACTAAGAAGACTGGAATTCTGAATAAGAACTCACCAGATAAGAGATCAGCAGTGAGAGAACTCTCAGGCACAGGAGAAGCCCCATGTGGAGGAGATGAGAAAGCATCTTCCAAAAATGAAACAAACCAAAATCAAGCAGAAATAAGTAGAAAGCTGAAATCAGAGTCAAAAATCTAACAACCTTATCATCACAACTGAGAGTCAGGAGCTTAAGCATGAAAACATCCAAGAAATCAAAATGAAAGAAAGGATCTATTGGTTTTTACCTGTACCAAACAAGTCTATGCTAGGAGTAGCATCTGGCTTAGGCGCTGCAGCAACATCAGGAGCAGATTCAAACAAATCTAAGACCAAGAATATATAAACCTTTACTCAATATGACCAAACTGAAACAACATTCATTTCCAGTTCTGAATTTTGATTGGGGGAATTCTGAGGTATATTGCAAATGGTTTGTAGCAAATAATTTAAATATACCATATACATGCAATGTTATGTGTGTATGCTGTATGTGCATTTGACAAACCAGAATTCAATCCACCAGAATCAAAGAGCTTTAAAGAATTACCACCAAAGATATCTAGAGCAGGAGGAGCAGTGGTTGTGGTGGTAGTGGCAGGTGTGGTGGCGGTGGTGGTAGTGGCAGTAGCAGCAGTAGTAGTAGTAGCAGTGGCAGCTGCAGCAGCAGGAGCAGGAGAAGGAGTTGTTGCGGGAATCGTGGGGGCTGCACTAGTTGTAGGGGTAACTACAGGAAGGCTGGTCTCAGGTGGCTTCATTGCAAAAAGGTCCAGTTCAGGAGCAGTCTCTGCACTACCTTCAGATGGGGCAAAGGGGTCTTGTAAAAGGAAAGTGGAGAATATATATAGAGGATCAGTAAGGAAGGAAATAAGAGAAAATAATCAGAGCCAAGGATAACATACACCATACACAGATATACACATAAGTTAGGTACTTAAATGGAGCTCTATTCTAGTGCAAGCCTAACCAGCGTGAAGTTAGTACACTTTTTTTTTGTCTTTTTAAGAAAGTTACAACTATAAAGGTAAAAACTTCAAACTCTAGTTGGGTAAGATCAGAATGAAATGTAAGGGGAGTACAACTTCAAATCCTCAAAACCCACTGACAAACAGTAAATTTTTTACATTTACAAAAACATGCTGTTTATTAGTTACTTGGACTAGTGTAATAAAAAGTACTCCATAGCATTAGAGAAAAAAACATTAAGAAAGCATACTTGCATTGAGAAAAATTGTCAATCTTGAGAAATTGCCAATTTTGAGAAGTATGCATATCTCCATCTTAATGTTTTAAGTGTTGGTATTATTAATTTAATTTAATGAATGATACTTTATACTCACAAGAAACCAAGAATGACTGATAAATTAAAAAAAAACCAACTCAACAAAACAACAACAACACATGGCCACATCTGACTACAGGGTTTCATACTAGAACACAAAACAAGAGACTTGCTAATGACATAAAACCCACCATTTCCTGAACATGCATCAAGTGCTGCTGCTACAGGGGTTGGGGTAGCTGGTGCTGCTGCCCCTTCAGGTGCTGCAGGGGCTTCACCAGGAGAAGCTGCAAAGGCATCTTGGGTGCAGTATTTTTTTAAACAATAGAAATTAAAAGAATAAAAGAGAAGAAAATATAGTAAAAGAACCAAGTTAAATTGCAGAAGAAGGCTCCCTTATACAACATGAATTTTTAGATATGTTATTTTTATGGGTCATGCACTGTTGACAGTCATGAAGTAAATTTTTCCTTACATTCCTTCTAGTTAGTTATATACTATGTGTTCATCTATGTTACTGCCAAGGCACATTAAAGTCCCAAAAGATAACATGATTCTCATTGTATAAGGGTTCTGAGCAGCACATTTTATGTAATATTAGAAATTAACTAGAATGGATGTTAAAAATTAAAATACAAGAGTAAACTAATGTCAGTTAAGACATTAAAATTTTCATGTTCAGTCAGACTTGCTTAAGGTAACTATTATGACACATCTGACTAGTGGCTTAAAGCAAACATGAATGTCTTCTTTAATGCCAATCTAGGTAAATAGGTACCTGTAATGTATATGGAATGCATCAGTTATAGTCTAGTTCCAAATATTTAACAGGGTAAAGCAACAACATTTAATAACAACATAAAAGACTACTTAGTTACCCACAAAGATTAGAACTTTCTTAGTCAATGAAAGCATTTCTAGACAAATATAAAATTTTATTTTAAAGAAATATGGGGAATGAGTAAAGTTCCCTTATTTCTATTAAAATAATTTAATTAGCTTTCATTTTTTAGCTATTACAGTAGTGCTCCAATTAGTGTGAAAAACCTTTCCTCAATTACTGAAAAATTTGGGTTTGTTCTATATATTCATATGTAATCTTCTGTCCTAACATTTATCTCATGCCATCAGTGAACTATTTGTATCTAGAAAGCTTATCATGTACTGTACTTGTCAGAGCTTATTAATGCACTTGCCAGAAACAGTTTCAGTAGGTTAAGAGGTTAGCATTTAACTACATTCAACATTACTATAATTTCATTCTCCGAACCTTATTTTTGATTAGTTAGCACATTCTAGAAAGAACATCTGATAAGATGTCTACTATTCAGAATCCAATGAGAAAATAATCTATTTCAATGTTGTGCCATATTTTAAAGATAATGCAATTTAGCCTTTTTTGTCAAAAAGAACCTTAAATAAATCCTAAATTGGGCATGCATAAGCCTAATAACATAGTTTTAAAAAAGCATCTTAAAACATGTATAATAGTGAAGGTTTAGATAATACCATCTTAAATGTATTTTCCTCGAAAGCCGACCATTTAGACTATTATCAACATTTTTTTTTTTTAGTGAGGCAATTGGGGTTAAGTGACTTGCCCAGGGTCACACAGCTAGTAAGTGTTAAGTGTCTGAGGCCGGATTTGAACTCAGGTACTCCTGACTCCAGGGCCGGTGCTCTATCCACTGTGCCATCTAGCTGCCCCTATTATCAACATTTTAAAAGTACAGAAGCTCAAACTTCTATGGGTTTTAAATTATGGACATTTTAGTATAAATTTGGTATAAATAATGTAAGAATACAATGAGATGTTTTATTTCCAGAAGTAATTAATGCTAGACAAAAGTAGAAAACCATGCACCCAAGTCATATAAACATATACAATACCTGCCTGCCTATCTATCCACATATATACATGTTGATGTACTGATATTTAATGCTTTATTCTTTAAGTGCCTATTAAGGTCTATTAAATTATGTACAATTTATTTCAAATACTACTGACTGAAAAGGAATCATGCAATTTCAATGCTGTTTTTAAAGTTCATAGATACAGGAAAACTTTCATGGTAAAGTTTATACTACCATGAGTGGAACAGAATAGAATGGAAAATATCTCACTAGAAAAACGTTTGTGTCACTGTCAAAGAAAAGCTCAACAAAAAGTAAAAATGGCTAATATACCCTCAAACTTCTTAAAACAAATAGTAATCAATAGCTAAATTTTTATTCTTGAAGATTAAACAAGAGCCACCTACAAAGCCAAGATAGAAAAGGGTACACCAATACTTTTTTAAACAATCTAATTAAACATATTCAATGCAAACATAATTGAAATATTTTTGAAATTAAGTGGACACTGTCCATGCTGAAATATGTTGCCAGGCAAATCATGTTAGCTAGTTTCTTTTCAAAGCATTTTGCTAACTTGGAATGCTTTAAAAGTGACTTCTATATCTTATATTTTGAAACTGACTCTAAAGGCAGTACTTTTCACCCTACAGCACTTATTAAAGCACACAAAGTAATTGGAAAGCATGCCTCATATAAAGATTTGAATGGTAAATATTTTAATTGAGAAAATGTTAAGAAAAAAGAACAAAAGATTATGGTTAAAAAAAGACACTAAAGACTTATGAGATATATTGTAAAGAGTTCTTAGACAAATCTATGAGCATTTATTTCCAATGTAAAATGTGAACACTTTCCAAAACTTTCCCTTTTAAAAAAGGTATTTCAACTCATTTAATTCATGAGAGAGAAAGTCTTAGTTACATGCTCATATATTAACACTTGTTAATAACATTTTCTACAAGTTGAGTAAGGTTTTGTCTGTGGGAAGGTTTGCAATAACTGCTAAAGAAGGGGGATAGTGTTCCCCCAAAAGTGGCACTAGGGATGGGATGACTTATGTCAGCTTATGCATGAAAAAAATAAAAATGTATACTTTATTGAGTTCTCTAAACAGTATATGCAATAACAATCTATAATTATTGAAGAAAAATTGGCAACTACCTAAATCTTACGCCTCTTATATAATTTCACAAAATCACTAAGGAATCCAAAATAAGTAGAAAGTCACAATGTCTGAGAAACACAAAGCAGGGTTTTAATAGGATGGATTTCTTCATATTTCAGATATCTAAGTCATTTAAATTCAACATATATTTGAGAACCCAACAAGTCTTTTCATTTTAAACAGCTTTTAACAAATTGAATTAAATACAGTTATATCCACCTTAAAAATTGACTAATGCTTGCCAATTCAGTTCCAGACAACCTAAAAAATATGTAACTGATGATTAACTTTCAACTGAGATTACGCATGCATCTCAAATCAAACATATTTTGTTATATACATTTGTTATAATATAATATTTGTTTTTAATACTACTAGCAACATTTATTTAAAACAACTCAGCAAAAACACTGCTGTCTGGCTTTTGACCTTATTATGCTATAGAAATTGTTTCCTCTCAGATCCATAAATCTTCTCTTCCTGGTCAAATATAGACATTTATGCAAACATCTATATAAAGGGATCACTATAAATGAACTATTACTAAGAAAAAAACCCCAAAGTTCCGTTTAATGGTAGAATTTTCAAATATCAGGTGCAGAACATTTATGTTTTTTCTTATCGTTCACATTTATTGGAATTTATAAAAATTTATCTTATAGGTTTTAAGCATAGTAGATAGTGAGCTTGTCTTGGAGTTCAGAAGTTCAGGGCATACCTCTCACTGACATTTCGAGAGTCTGTGTGAGCCTGAATAATCTACCTCACCTTTAGGTGCTTCAGGCAATGTCAGTGGAATCATATGTCCAGGGTCAAAGTCCCATCCTTTGAGTCCCATCTATGAATTTATCTTATTTTACCATTAGTCTACAAGTATCTTTTTTTAAATTTTTTTTTTTAATTTTTTTAGGCAATGGGGGTTAAGTGACTTGCCCACGGTCACACAGCTAGTAAGTGTCAAGTGTCTGAGGCCGGATTTGAACTCAGGTACTCCTGAATCCAGGGCCCGTGCTTTAACCACTGTGCCATCTAGCTGCCCCCCAGTCTACAAGTATCTTAAGGGCAAGGACTGTAATGTCTGCTTTGTACGTTGTTAAGAATTTACATTGAGATTTTTATTTCATTTATAGGATTTCAGATTGAGAAAAGGAAGAAGTATAGAGTGACTGGGAAAATGAGAAGACAATTATTAATGGCTTTGGCAGCAAAAAGTGCTATTTTAATTCTACCACGTATACTCTATCTTGCATATTACCTCAAATTCACAAAAATAGAAAGTTAATGAGGCAACTATTTTTTCTTAGGATTAAAGGGTCTAGAGGTAGAAAGGACCTTTAGGGGACATTAATTTCTACCCTTTAACTTTGCAATTTAAGAAACTTAGGTCCAGAAAGAAAGAAATTATTCATGCAAGGACACACGCAACAAACAGAAAAGTGGAATTTGCACCCAGGCCTCTGAGTCAAGATTCAAAGATCTTTCCTCTTAACCACACCAATCTTCAGGCTAATTACTTATAATTTTGAAGTTAACTAATTTATATAATCAAAACCTTTTTTAAATATCTGAAAACTTTTAAAAAATAATTTAAGTTACTTAAATGGACAAGACTAAAGATTTTGGCATTAATCTGAGGTGTTACCAAATTTAAAATAAAAGCTTACTATCTCACTGTAATACTGATATTGTAGCATTAGTTTTGGCTAATTACTACCTATAGAGAAATGTTAAATTCTAGCTATACATTTATAAAATGTTATAGTATATCATTAAATTAACTTTGGATAACAGAATTGTCAGTCCTTAACTGATAAAATTTACTAAATTTATTTTCTAAGAACCATACAATAGTATTATTATTCTAAGTAGGAAAGACATATTAAAAATATAAACCATGACACAATTCAACTGATTATAATCACTACACACATGTGTAACTGCATTGAATCACAATAAACTTTAATGCTCCTATAGTTGGTATAACAGCATAGAGAACCTTTCACTGTAGAAAATCTTATGTCATTTATAGTAAGCTGGATGAAAGCTGGCTTCTCTCTCTCTCTCTTTGAGTTGTTCCTTAAGAGTAAATACTGGGGCAGCTAGGTGGCGCAGTGGATAAGGCACCAGCCTTGGATTCAGGAGGACCTGAGTTCAAACCCAACCTCAGACACTTACTAGCTGTGTGACCCTGGGCAAGTCACTTAACCCCCATTGCCCTGAAAAAAAAAAAAAAGAAAACCCCAAGAGTAAATACTGTGGGGCAGCTATGTGATGCAGTGGATAAAGCACCAGCCTTGGATTCAGGAGGACCTGAATTCAAATCTGGCCTCAGACACTTGACACTTACTAGCTGTGTGACCCTGGGCAAGTCACTTAACCTCAATTGACTCACCAAAAAAAAAAAAAGTAAATACTGAATTCTTTGCAGATTATACAAAATGGAAAAGGCATCTAAAAGCCTTAAAAAGCACTCTCAACACAAAATTGTTGCCTTACCTATCCATATCTTCTGTGTTCCATGAATTTCTCCTATTACTCCTCTCCTATCTCTAGGCTAAGATGATTCATACAATAAAGCAGGGGACAAATGAAGTGAAAAATGAAGAAAAGACTAAAAAGTTATAACATATAAGTAATCTTTTAATTTTTTATAATCTCAAGTTATTTGGGTATGTAACAAATTAAAACATGGTGCTAAATTCCTATCCTTTCCATCAGATGTGCCAAACATAATCGGGGGAACATGCTGCCCACAACACTCTTGAGTGCCTTTGAGCCAGATTAAAATGTAATTGGGGAAAATCTAACAAAATAAATACAAATACAGCACAACATAAACAATATTAATGTGTTTTTCAAAGTCATTATGTAGCCCACAGGGGTTTCTGTGTACAATTTAGTGGTCCCTATTTGAGTCTGACACCACTACTTTATATTGTGGGGTTTTATGAGGCAGATGGACATTGGGAGATTCTGAAGCCATATTTCCGCAGATGGAAGAGGGAAGGAAAGTTGCTTCTGACTATCTCCACCCTCTCCACCCCTAGGGGAATCCTGTCAAAATGTGGAAACGGCAGAGAACTATGTGGGACAATAACTGCCCACTTAGGTTTCTTTCAGGTGAGGCTGGAGAACTAGATTACTAGATTGCTGTAATACTATCCTGATTGGTCTCCCCATTTCAAGTCTCTCACTACTTCACTCTATCTTTCACACTGTTGCCAAAGTGATTTTCCTTAAGCAGAGATATTACCATGCAACTCCCTTAATCAACTCCAATAGTTCCTTCTTGCCTCTATGATAAAATATAAACTCCTCTGCTTAGCTTCTAACGGCCTTTATAACTTGGCCCCAATCTATCTTTCCAGACTCTGTACCTCATTCCCCCTCCAATACTTTGTGATCCAGGCATGCTGGCCTTTTCTTTGTTGTTCATAGAAGCCCATTGCCCATCCCCAAGCCTTTTCTCCAGCCAAACACATGCCTGGAATGCACTCCCACCTTCTAGATAAATCCTCTCTCAGTTCCCTCAAACTTCTGGTGTCTTGTTCCCTAAACTGTTTAACTACTTGGTATTTATGTGTATTTTTTCTCTTTATATTTATTTGGCTTATACTTACATGTGCACTTGTCTTCCCCAATAGAATGTAAGGCCCTTAGGAGGATGGATTTGTTTTGTTGACTGGTTTTGTATCTCCAGCTTCCAGCACAGTGCAGAACAAAGTTAAATGCTTAATAAAGACCTGATTGATTGATCTTACTGTATCTTCCTCAGTGGGCAGAGAATCTATTTTAATGGTACTTTTAATAGTGTAAGTAGTCAGCTATGTGTGTTTTCATTCATTTCCTCAGATGATACCAGGAAATGATAAGTCATAGGTAACTTAGCTGATTTCTCCTCCACTCCACTTATATTCTAATTCTTAAAAAGTTACCAAAATTTCCTCTATCAGCATATCCTCCTATTTTCTAAGGTTAATTAGTTATCTCTATCCAAGGAAGGAAAACTTTGTTCTATAACTAGAAGATGGAACATTATAAAAAGATTTAAAACTGTAATTCAGTTAAACTTCAAGCATTTATTAAGAAGTGTTTGGTGAGATGCAGTGGCTGTAGTTTATAATATACTAGGAAAGCTGACAAGTATAAACAAAACCATATAATCCAAAAAGAACATCAATGCCTGAGAGGTATTAAGTGCTATAAGATTTCAGAAGAAGGAAGGTAATTTTTTTGCCAGGGTGGCTATGAAATGATTCTTGGTTATGAAATGAAAAATTAAGTTTATTCTAGCAGACTTCCAGAAAGTTCTATGCAAATAAACCTGGATCTGGGGTGGCAGGATGATTTCTCATGTTCAAGTATAGAATACTACTGAAGTGAGTTCTATTCTATCCAAGTTGATGTTAGTATTTAAAATGTGAAGACCAGACTATGTGTATCTATAATCCACCTCTGAGCTTGGCTTAAACATGTTGTTTTCATCTCAACATTTCCTTAAAATATAGGGCTCAAGATGGCAAGAGAATAAGGCACTGGTCAAACTACAATGAAGATTCAATTAATAGTTTTTAGAAACTTTCAACCTCTACTCCTGAGCTCTTGGGAGAGGAATAAGGATAGGACCATTCCCCAGTTTCTCATGTTTTCTGGGTTAGACGATATCACTCCATAGCCACAGGGGGAAAAATAATTCCATTGCCTCATGAATGAAACACTCCAGGTCTATGTGTGAAACAGAAACCAGATATCCATGATGTTTCTATTTGTGACAGGATCATCATATACAAGGGTACTCCTTGCCATAGGGATTAGATTAGTTGTGTTTTTCCTCCCTTAAAGTTTATAACAAAGTTTCCCCTGGGCTTTCATTGACCTATGAGGCCATGGCTCGAGCTGCTCATCCCAACTTCTCGGCGGCTTTTAGTCAGAATTATAGGGCTTTTAGGTCTTCTAAGGGCACACATGACCCACTCATGCATAGTCTAAGTCTTTCAGAGTTTGTGGCTGTCCAAAGACCACAGAGTCACCACATCCTATCAGGCTGGACTAGGCACATTTGGAGACAAGGGAGGCTGACCACACCTTATCACTGAAGTATCCTTGTGCAATATCTTTTCTATGCTATGGCTAAGTAAGCCTCCTTTTCTTAACCACAACTAAATTGTCCATGGAATTACCACATAACCTCTAATACTATTCAGTACCCACCCACTGTATAATGATAAAAGTTTACAAATTTCAGGCCAAATTTTAATATGAAGGAGGAGGGAGAGCACAGACAGAAACATGGGTTCAAGTCCTGGCCCTACCATTAACTCACTATATCACCTAGGTTAAGTAATTTAATATCTCAAGGAAGGGAATTATACTATATTATATCTAAGGTAACTTGCACCTTTAACACTTTAAAAATTCTATTTGACCATTTAATTAGATCAAAAGAATGGCTAGTTCATCTCTATTGTAAGTAATCCTAAAACTGAGGTGAATCAGTACAATGAAGTATGCATATACATAGTTAATTGGACCTTGAGTCTTTGCTTAATTATATCTACTTGTTCTAAGGGTTTTGTTTTTCTTTTAAATGGGGTGGTATGGGAGAGAAAATGTTTGTTAACTGAAAGTAAAATAAAAAAATTACAAGCTGTAAGGGAGGTACCAATCTGCATATGCAGAAGGAGTTCACACTGGGAGTTCTTGGCACTTATGGGAAAAACAAAACAAAAAACCAATTCCAAATCCTCCCTCCAAATGTCTATCAAGTCTTTAAATACTTTTATTACTAAAGCATTCTAATAATCCTGTAAGACATTTATTTTAAAGAGGTAATGCCTCTCAACTAACCTCCAAAAAGATCCACTTCAGCAGTGACAGCAGTAATAGTCGTGGTAGTTGAAGAGGAAGCAGAAGCAGTTGCAATTTCAGCAGTGGTAGGAGGGCTAGGCTCTGGTGCAAATGGATCTGAAATCTGTGCTTCAGAGGGAACAGTGGAAAGTGCAGCCAGAGAATCTATGTCCACCAAAGATGATAATTAAATAGAAAAGAGGGAAAGGAAAGGAAGAGAAATATACTGGACTCCAAATAATAAAAATGGTCAAAGTAAGACTCTAATCTATTAATTAGTTCAAAACCTTGAGAATGAAATATTACTTACCTTCTCCCAAAAGGTCTAATAATTTCCATTATATGATAGCCGCATAAAGAAACAAAAGTTAAAACTGAGACATTGAATAGTATCAGTAGTAAAGCTACTGCTAATAAAAGTTACTTGTGTATAAGGAATATCAGCAGTGTGAAGCTGTCAGTAATAACCAAGAAAATGACTAGAATTAGACCATCTTTTAAAACATAAATGCAGACCTAAATAAAGCCCAAGAACTTCAATAACTATACTATGTAAGATAAAATCAATGTATTTCTTGTTCAAACACATAATTTTATCTAATTGCATGATTTCATTATAAATGTAGATTCTGAATAGACCTTTATTCTTTTCTTATCTAGCATTTAGGTAGTCATATGTACTAGAGAACTAATAAAAGCTTTGGATACTATAATTTAAGGTAAACATATATCAAATAGGAAAGAAATAAATTCAAGGGAAAAATCATATTTAAGAATTTAAAACAGGGGGCAGCTAGGTGGCAGAGTGGATAAAGCACCGAGCCTGGATTCAGGAGGACATAAGTTCAAATCCAGCCTCAGACACTTGACACTTACTAGCTGTGTGACCCTGGGCAAGTCACTTAACCCTCACTGCCCCATAAAAAAGAATTTAAAATAAAGTAGAAGCAACATAAAAGATGTTTAGTTATAATAACATTTTTCAGATATTCTGAGGTCACCCATCAATCAACTGTTGCCTAATACTTAAATAGTTAGAGGTAGCACTACAAATTAAAAGCTAGGGGAGTAATTAGTATTATTACTACTTGTGATCATTAGTACTAATAAGATAAGTATTAGTACAATTAAACTTACAATAGGTAAGGCATTTGGAGGGCACCCTATTAGTATCACCTATTTTAACTCATTTAACATCTGACAATACTTAAATTGTAGACATAGATATTTGGTTGATAAGTACAACTGGCACTTTATATAAACAAATTAAACAATTAAAATGTTATGATACATTTTTTAGAAACATTAAAGAAGGATTTGGAGATATCTTTTTGGAAAAAGAAAAACCAAATCAAACCAGGCTTCTAGATGCTCCATTTCAATCTTGAAATATGCACTGGATTTGAGAAAACTAAGAATAATCTCTCCATAAGAATAAATTTGCAAATGCACTAAATGTTACACTAGGTATTATACAAATACAAAGAACCAAGTTCTTCTAGAAGTCTGGATTATAGCACATATAAACACTACTTGCTATCAGCAAGAGTTTAAATTCTTAGAAAATATAATTCGGCAACCCTGGAAAGCAGTGCATAAGCAATAAAAATTACATCTATAAATGCTATCTTCTACTTTGGGGAGAGACCAGCTCAGTTTCATGAAGAGGAATAGAAAGGCCAGCTGTAAAGAGTAAAAAAACCAGACAGAAAAGCACATCATTTAATGGCAGCTAGCCTAGCATGTTACTCTTCCACTGTAGCCATAATACATGAAATTAGATTGTCTAGTAGCGAGAAGAGGCATTAAGATCCACTTGTCATAATCAATTTGTCCTTGATGCTAGGGTAGAGGAACTTGTTTTTACTATCCTTCCTTTCTATTGGCTACAGCTACAATGCCTAGAAGACTGGCCCAAAACTGACTATGTACCTGATTATGAAAGGAAAAAGGAGATTAAGATGTTTCACAGTCTAAGTGGGAAAGAGAAAGATTTGTCGGTGTGGTTTTGTGGGTATGTACAGGAAGTGAAAATATGTAAAGATGCGAAGGAAGGTAGTATATAAAAGCTTGAGATACATACGTAATTTTGCAAATAAAATAAAAACACCTGCAAGCAAACCCACAGCCTAAGCAAAGAATAAGTTCTAAGAGAACCATATAGATTCCAAGATAGATATTTTTTAAAGTGTTATATGTACAACATATTTGAACCTTAGTGCTGGCTTTACATTTAGTCTTATTAAATTTTGTCTCCCAGACTTAGCCCACCATTCCATTCTAGCAGGATCTCTTTTGATCCTCCATTATCCAATATATTAGCAATTGTCTCCATTTTCTTATCGCATAAAATGCTCTGTCTTCATCTAAGTGATTGATAAATCAGCCACCTGCTATTTAACCTTTTTATCAACTACTTGTGTACAGTCATTGATGGCAAACTTATCAAATCTGCAAATGACATAAAACTGGGAGAGAAGAAAAGAAGATGGGAAAAGTCAGAGTAAAAAACAAACAAGCAAACCCCAATTGGCTAGAACATGGGATGCTTCTTTTTAGAAGAAATTTAAGATGAAGAAATATAAAGTTTTATCTTCAGGTTAAAAAAGAAAGTAACTTCATAAGTACAACACTGAGGACATATGAACAACAGTTCATCTGAAAAAGTCTAGGGGTTTAAGAAAACTGCAAGCTTAATATGAATTGCCAGTATTATATAGTAACCAAAAGAGGTAATGTGATTTTTAGAGGTATCATGTTCAGGAATAGGAGGATATAGTCAACTCACATCTGAATTACTGAGTTCAGTTGCGGGGAGGGGGGGGACAACAGCATTGATAAGATGGAGAACGCTCATGATAATTTGACATGACTAATTAGGTTGCCTCCCTGGCACACACACACACACACACACACACACACACACACACACACAGAGCACAGAGAGCTGCCAGAGGTTTACCAAATCTGTTGGCCCCTCTTTGTTAATTAGGCAAGAAATGATCATTCCAAAATAAATCTAGAAATAATTTCTAGGAATTATGTAACATTCTGAGCAAGAACCTGAAGGACTTGGAAACAGTGGTGGTTTTCTCATTTCTCTTTTCAATTTAAGGCTAGAACTTTAGAAGAGAAGAGAATATGAAGAATAAAGTAGTTAAAAAGTTAGTGCTAAGGAAGACAATTTTGTTTCCTGAGTCATAGCTTCAGATACAGTAAACACTAATCATCATAGAAAAGACATATGATAAAGAATAGTCTTAACTTATCCTAGAGTTTATTATTATTAAGCAAATGGGATCATGTTAAGAGTGGTGATCACTTGAAGATAGCATTTTACTAAGCACATGTCATGCTAAATTAAGCTCATTAAAAAAGCCACAGAACTGCTAATTAGGATAATGCCACACACATATATACCTCTATTTCAGCAAGGCATTTCACAGTCTTTTACAACATTACATGAACAAGATAGAGAACTATGGGCTGAATGACTACATGATTAAGTGGATTCATAACTCATTTATCAACCATATTAATGGAATGACATTAACTTTGAGTAGAATTGTTAACTGGTTGGTATTTGATCAAGTAGAACATCCTTTTATCACACAAGCTGTATGTTTCTTACTGACATGTAATAATATGGTCATTTTTGTTCAGTTTTCATTTTGGAAGACCATGTCTAGAATTATGTCTCAGGGTTCTGTGTAAGCCTTGTTCTTTTCTATTTTTATCAATGACTTAGATGAAGGCATGATTAATATGCTTATCTGATAAGAAAATGGAGGCAACTGCTAATATACTGAATAATGAAAGGGTAAAAATAAAATCCTGCTAGAATGGAATGATGTCATGAGATCCCAGCAATAAAGTTTAATAAGGATACATATATGTATGTATGTGTATATATGTATAAACACACACACATCTCTCTCTCTATATATATATAGAGAGAGAGAGAGTGTGTGTGTGTGTGTGAGTGAGAGAGCACTTGCACATGTGCCCAGCACTTAGGTTTTAAGCTGTTGTTTTGTCCTTTATTTGAGAAGAGGACCAATGACCTCAAGGAGTGATGTTCTGACTCATGTGTGAATTGGATGTAAATGAGGCAGAGCCTCACTCTCTTCCAGAATCACTGAAGTTCATCAGCAAGACAAAAGTCAAGAGGACTGGCAGTGGCCTGGGATGCAGTGGATGGCCCTGACATCTTTGATGTCCGATCAAACTCCACAGTGGCTGCTTTAGCTGTCTTCATGGCCATTGGAAAAACTGTTCTCATTCATCCATTCTGCTGGGAGAAGTCTTTACATGCTAGGGGTAGATACCCTGCTGACTCACCAGCAGGTTTGAGGAGTACAGGTATTCAAGGAACATTAGTACCTCTGGTGTGAGGGCCGTTGAGCACTTTTCAGGGCTGTTTTGGTGTCTACCTGTCACCCAACTCTCACCTGCGGCTCCAAGATTGTAGCATGTACAATGGCCACATACTAGTAAACTACCTTGACAGACAGGCTAAACCAGGTTGAGGGCAACTGACTTAGGTTTAAGTATTAAACTGCAAAAGCACAAACTGGAAGAAATATGACTTGACAGTAATTCATATAAAAAAAAGTGGGGGAAGATAAGTTAGGACTACAAGTTCAATATAATTTTAAATTGCCCAGATTGAGTCAATGATTAACTGAAAGGAGACAAGAATACCAATGCATTCTGCAAAAATATAAAATATTTAAAACCAACTATGGTTTACCTTACTCCACTCAATGGTCAATGGGCAGAGTTATCAAATTTAGAGTATCAACAGCCAAGTTAAAGTTTATAAGTAGTCTAAGAATTGATTTTTAGCATCTTCTACTCCCTTTCCCACAACTCTACAGAAAGGGGGGATGACACAACATTGCAGACCATTTTGTAGTTTTATTTTAAGGATGTCATGAATATATTATACTTTAGCATTGAAATAAACACTAGAAAAAACATGTAACATTTAAAAATGAATATTGCCAAGACTAGATTTATCTAGAGTCCCTGAAGAAAACTAGTATTAAATATTGTGATCTTCCGGAATGTAGTATTTATTTTGCCAAAAATTATTACCTTTATTATAATGCAATTACCAGAAGTTAACTCTAAGTGTTGGTTCACGTCAAGGACAACATGATGAAAATACCAATTTGAATCTAAATGAATCCATAATCAGTGCTATATATAATCAAAATGAGCAAGAACTTTTAAGTTCCACAAAGATTTGACTTAATACTTTCAGTTAATCTTGCTATTTCTTAATATCCTATTAATTAAAAAAAAACCTCAGGGGCAGCTAGGTGGCGCAGTGGATAGAGCACCGGCCCTGGAGTCAGGAGTACCTGAGTTCAAATCCGGCCTCAGACACTTAACACTTACTAGCTGTGTGACCCTGGGCAAGTCACTTAACCCCAACTGCCTCACTACAAAAACAAAAACAAAACTCAGAATTTGGATAAAATAAAATATTTCCTTATATTACAAATTTTAACTCAAGCTAAAAAACACATACACATAAAATTTTAATTATATTATAGTTTTTTGTTTTGTTTTGTTTTTTGGTGAGGCAATTGGGGTTAAGTGACTTGCCCAAGGTCCCACAGCTAGTAAGTGTTAAGTGTCTGAGGCCGGATTTGAACTCAGGTACTCCTGAATCCAGGGCCGGTGCTTTATCCACTGCGCCACCTAGCTGCCCCTGTATTATAGTTTTTAAAAAAGCTAACACAATTACATGCCTATAGATGTCCCTTGTGGTTCTTCCCTTCTTGTTTTCTATGGCCATTTAGAATTGTCAGATTATAAAAGAAGCAAAACATTTTTTTCCAAAATGGAGAAAAATTACATTTTAGACTAACCTAGAAATAATAAGATGCAGGAAAACAGAAATTGTTTTCTCTTTTTTCTCTTACCTCCCCATGCAGTTGCCCCCCCAGAAGGTGCTGCAGGGGCTGCTGCTGCTGCTGCTGTTGTGGACTGTGCCCCAGATGAAAAGTCTGGTTGGAGGTCAAGAAGATCACTAGATGGTTTAGAAGTACTGAAGGAAAGAAAAAGAAGACTTTACAGTTAGTTTAGCATATTTTGAAGAATTATATATAGGAACATTTGTTAAATTTGACCAACACTGTAGAGCAAAGATGTTTTAAAATATAGAATCTAATTAAGACAGTAGCTGCACAAATTGGTTATTAAAATATTGTATTCAAGTACTCTGGAAATTAGAATATAAATTTGAATACAGCTGCAAGGTAACCCTATTCTCCTCTATAGTCACTGCTGTTTGGAGTAAAGCTCTTTCAACTATGTAGCATAAAGACTCCCTCAAACACCTTAACTTCATGGATCCTCAGTTTACTCATATCACATGACCTCATCCACCCCACCTCAACCACACAAAGAGAGGTTTATATCCTTGATCTTGCCATCGTTCATAAATATACCGTACTTCCATGTTCAGGAACACTGAAATTCTCTCATCTGATCAGAATCTATTGTTATCCCATCTCTGCTTTCCAACCCCCAAACCTGTTGTTTTTTTAAGTCCAGTGCCCAATTTTTACTTTATCTTTTTACCACCAACTAGTTACCAGGTGCCTTCCATGGAATACTTCCAGGTTTCAAACACTGTCTTGATAGCCAAGAGCTCCTTCTCCCACAGTAGACAATATGAATAACAGACTTTTAGTTTCTATACCAGTAATGCTGGCATAAAAAGTAAAACTTCTATACAAATAAAAATCAAACAAAAATATCAACAATTCACCAATAATAATTAACTAACCTGATGGGAGCTACTGCAGATGAAGTTGCAAATAGGTCAACAGGTGGGGATGTATCAATAGTTTTAGCTGGAGTAGAATTAGGAGATGTAACAGTTGTTGCTGGAGAAGACTGAAAGTAAAGATGTACAATATATAATACTCTAATAAGCATTTATACCACACATAAGCTAAAGCAAAACTTACTGTAGAAGTTTACCATTTGCAATGACAAGGAATAAAATTCAACATAGAATAAAAAATGGTTTAATTATTATTAGACTGTAAAGAAAGTCTCAAATTATAAAAGTTTACCAAACACTTTAAATCTAACCTCACAAAAACTTCCAATTCTATATTTATCACATCGTCAATGCCTAAAATCATTCCCTCATCAGAAAATTAGTTGAAAAGAAAAAAATACTAGTGGCTGCCAAAAACTTAAATATGTGAAGAAACATTTGAAGTAACTGCCAAGACACTCAGTTCACTTAATACACTCACCCCCGCCACTCTTTTCCCTTCCCTTCCTACACCTAAACCTCTAATGGGAATCTTCCTGCACGTCTTTAGTGTCTAAAAATCCAACTTACAAAACAATTCAGAGATGGCAAAGAATGACTCATAAGCATGATTCAAGTCACTGGCAGCTTGAGGATATCTTGTGCATATCCACCCACTAATCTGACACAACCAGCTGAAAAAGAACAACAAAGCCTATAAATCCTTTTTCTGGATTTGTTCAGTTTGAGGCAGACTAGGTAAATAGCACATGAGGACAGTTGAAAAACTAAATAAATACTTAAAGTTGTGGTTAGCCATCACACTAGCTCTGCTTCCTTTCATGAGGTAATTCTACTTTCCCATATTCTCAGAAGAATAATATCTATAGGAGGGGAGGGCCTGCCTGGTATCAAAGCAAGTCAGACACAGAAATCTCATTTCTGCTTAAAGAATTAACAGCACAACAAACACTTCAAGACAATGATCAAATAAATATATAACTAACCTAATTAAAAAAAACACACAAAACTAAACTCTTAGTATTTTTTAAAAGAAAACTACTCCAGAAAAAGGAACAAAAAGGTAAGTATTTGTGGGAGACACCTTAGCATTAAAAGTTATGTGCACAGTATATGTACAGAGGCAGTATATGTACAGAGTACATACTTGTTTCCAATCTACAAACTCTGTAACCAAGAATTCAGAATTAAATGGATATGAGTCTCAGTTACAGAATGCTTTAAGTAAAGAAACAAAAGTAGTAAATGGATTTCTGTTGTGCAAAATTCTACTCAAATCTTTTTTCCCCAAATAAGAAATTAGGATATTGTTCAAATACAAAATAATATCTTCAAAGTGATAGAAACTGATAAGATAAATCTGGTTTGCATATAAAAATTAGGCTATTTATGTAAAATTTCAGCTATGAGCATTAACATACCTGAATAAAACTCAGATATATTCTTCAACCATAGCAATAGGCTTAATATAGGCATACCAATATAAATTTAAAATGACACGTCACTTTTGTCACAACTCTTGTTACAATAGCTGAACAGTTATAAATATAACAAATACAAAAGCAGTTAAGAGCATATATAAACAGGTGGCTTTGTAAAGTAGCTTACTGACAGTACAGTTCTTGGCAGGATGCATGATAGCTGTGGCAGCTATGCAAAATTTTTGGACATTACAATTTAAGATAAATCAGACAAATTTCAATCTGATTTGACCAATGCATGACCTAGATTACAACAAATAATGTTAAAACTACGCAATGAACATTGTGGAAATTTTGTCATCCTTTGTCTATAATGCCAGAAAAATTTATATCCTGCTATTTAGCAGTTTTACCTATTAACAGTATATGCCATATAAGGGGCAGCTAGATGGCGCAGTGGATAGAGCACCGGCCCTGGAGTCAGGAGTACCTGAGTTCAAATCCGGCCTCAGACACTTAACACTTACTAGCTGTGTGACCCTGGGCAAGTCACTTAACCCCAATTGCCTCACTAAAAAAACAAACAAACGAACAAACAAACAGTATATGCATATAGATTAAAAAGCTCAAAATGTTCTAGGATAACAATTAGATTATTTATGGGGTCAACAATCATTAATTACAGAAAAAATAAACCCATTTCAAAGTATAGTGCTGATCAAGTGTTAGGATCCTAGATCATGGATCTAGAACTGGCAGAGACTCTAGAGGCCCTCTGGTCCAGAGAGTTTAAATGACTTGGCCAAAGTCACACAAAGTAGTAAATATAAGAGGCAGGACTTGAGCCCAGCTTCTCTGACTTCAGTCAGTGTTTTTTTAAATCCTGTATTACCCTGCAATAGGAACTTTTATTATGTTGTCATTGTACACTTACTAAATACTTACTGATGTCCTGGAATCCTTAATAGTAACTGACATTAATAAGTTTTCTTGTATCTGATATCTTAATCCAGGCATTTGAGGTGTCTAGCACAAACTCCACTATTTGAATGACAGAAATTTGTCAAGGATAAGATTAAATCATACAAAGTTCAGGATTCTTCAAAACTATGATTATGTAAATTTAGAGATGGCTCTTAGCTTATAAGATAAAAAAGCCAAGTAGGCAATGCTTTGCTGTATTATTGTTATTATTTTTCTAATGCAGAAAATAATAAGACTTACCTTACTCAGTGGAGAGGGAGCACCAGATCTAAAATTTAATTAAGAAAAATTTAAAAAGGAAAGCATATGAATATACACAAAACATTTCAAATAACTTTAAAAATGTCAAGATTTAATTTGCTTATGTGTAAACATGTAGTGTCCATGTATAAAATGGCATTTCAAAGCCATCCATTAGAAATACTAACTTTAGCATAAAAACAAAGTTGAGTAATAACATTTTCTAGGACTTCAAGATTTTCTATATTAAATTATGCTACCTTCTTTAACTATTATTTTCTTTGTTACTTTAGCAAATTATAGAGCTTTAGAGCTGGAAAGAACTTTAAAGATCTATTTTATAAATGAAGAAACTAAATAAAGCAGAGTGGTTGAGTGACTTGAACAAAGTAACAGCTGATTAATGCCGTAACTGACCTGATATTACTGGTTATAAAGACAATTTGAATTCATAGAGAACTATAAAATTTACAAAGTGCTTTCCTTGCAAAAATCTTGTTAATGATGCACTAAGAAGAATTTCTATAAAGCAATATCTTAATCTTATTTTCATTTTAAACATTTCTAAAACTTCAATACCCTACTTATCCCTTATTACATTTCTACCAGATCATAAAACTGACCATACTGAAACTGGAGAAGCTCCTATCTCAAATGTAGAAAAACTATTTTTAAAGCATATAAAAAGGAAAATAAAAGTGAACATTGTGATTCTGTGAAAACTTCATTTTTACATATTTTGAAAAAAGAGATAGCTAAGTGTTAAAGAAATTAACAAATGACCAAAAACTAATTAAGAATAGCGTCTACCAAGGTTTATTAATCAAGGCAGAAGTAATGAGAATGTTTCCAACCAACCTTTTAGAGGAACCATGACATAATTTGCACATGGTGATGACTAAAATCTCTGTCACCTGATGTTTCTATAATAAAACTGCTCTAGGACAAAAGAAAACTCCCCCTACTGTCACCGCATCTACTGTTTTCTCTTATACAATAACCTCAAAGCTTGCTCCTGGTTTAGTAAATGAAGATGAGGAGATAATAAGGCCGTTTAAGTAGAAGCATACACCTAGCAATAGTACTATTTCTAGCAAATGCAGCAAAACCACCAAAAGTCTAAAATTCCCCATATCATATGGATGTTAACAACAAGAAGCAGTAACACCAGAATATAGGATTGGGATTGTGAGGTACTCAAATGACAATTGGAGTTTGGTGTCATATAAATGTTTTAGGAAGAAAATGAAAAGAAATAGCCACTCCACAAAATAAACGGCAGTTTCTCTACTTAGGATTTGAAATATGACAGAGTTTAAAGTTTGGGCCATGAATTGTTTTTAGAGAAAAATAATAATCTTCAAATTGTTAATCTTACATGTAGGCAACTCTAGTATGACAAATGAGCCAACCCTTGCCTTGGATTGAATGAATCTCTGTTATAAATCATAGTTAGCCATTTATGTGTGTGTTAACATATGTTATTTCCTAGAAAAAAGGAGTGAAGTGAGTATGTTGGACTTCATTAGTGAACAGGTTATGACTAAAGAAGTGAGAGAAATGTTTTGGAATACTGTTGCCAAAGGGTCCATGTTTGTCATACTTACTGAAGATGACTGAGATTGAACTCACGTGATATAAATCTAATTGATTAACATAGGTTCCTTGAGGGCAGGAAGCCACAGATTTCTATCCATTTTTTCATTTATTCAGAAAGTATTAAGAGTTTAATATATGTAATATATTGGTCTAGGCCATGAAAAGAACTATATAGATGAATAAAAGAGCTTACAATCTAGAAAAAAAGAATGTGTATAAATCAATATTATACAGTTATCTGTTTTGTAGATTTTTATTTCTATATATATAGTCACCAAAGAAAAGTATAAAGTAGTATGAAGATTTGGAGGAGAGAGAAATCAAATGGAATGGAGCAAAATCAGAGAATACCTAGAAAAGGATACATGTAAGCAAGATTTCAACACCTAGAAATAAGGGGTAAAGAGTAGGCTAGAATAATAGGCTCAATCTAGTAAGATGAAATTCAACAAGGATAAATATTGAAGTCTTAAAACTGGATTAAAAAGATAAAGTTCAAAAAATATAACATGGGGTGTGTAAGGCTTAACTACAGTTTGATCTGGGAGCTTTAGTGGTCAGTATGAGTCAGAGAGAGACATGGCTGTAAAAACACCCCAACCCATCAAAACCCCAAACCCAAACCCACACACAACCCTCACTCCATCCCTCCAAACCCTAATCTAATTTTAAACTGCGCTATGAGATGCAGTGTCTAGAATGAGTAAGATACCATCTTGTACTTTCCCCCAATCAGGTTGTTTCTTAATTATTGTTCTATGTACCACATTTTGGGAAGGATATTGATAATCTAGAGAAAATGTAAAAAAAGGAAACAAGGATAGCTAGCAGACTCAAGAACATGGCATACAACCTTCAGTTGGAGGAAGTATGGGTGTTTAGCCTACTGAAGAAAAGATATGTGCGGCACAACATAATGATATTAAGTTATCTGTAGGGGTGTCAAAGAAAGAGAAATTAGACTTGGTCTGCTTGGACCCAGAGGGGAGAACTAGGAGCAATGGGTAAAAGTTTCAGAGTTTTACAGTTAATTCGAGGAAAAACTAACATTTCTACTTATTTGGGCATATTATGGAGGGGAATGTTGGTCAGAGATTGAGTAGAGACGAATTAGGTGAGCTCTCAAGGTCTTTCCTATTCTATAATTCTGTTTAAGAGGGAACAATTAAATATTTTGAACATAGAATCAATAGGTCTTCAGAAATGATTAGATATAGGGAGATAAGGAGACAATGCAGTCAAATATAAATCACAAGTTTCAGATCTAGGTGACTGGGAAAATGGTGATATTGTTAATAAAAATAGAGAATAAAGGCAGTGCAACAACTCAGAGGAAGGATAGCTAGATATGAAGTAATAAGACCTAAGTATAAGTAGTAACAAAACACTCTGTTGTCTTCTTTTGTACCCATTGTGTTCAAATTGTGGATGTTGTGGCTATCCTAGATCTTAGGAGGTACTTAGTTGGCCTCCCCAACCCTGTGCTCCCCTGTGAAAGATTTTTTGATATGGAATCCCAAAAGATTTCACTACTTTCCTGACCAACTAACTCCCTTGCTCCTCTTACCTGAACCAGGATTTTGTGTGTTGTATTTTTTTTGTATTTTTCAGTTTCATCTCCAGCCCTCTGACCATTTTTGTTGTTTGTTTGGTTTTTGGCTGAAAGGTGAAAGGAACCTAATTTGACAGTGGGCTCTCCTTTGGGGAGAAAAAGGGATCTCATTTACTTGAAGGGACATTTGGGGATGTAGTTTAGATTTTTTTTCACCATGGGTTTATTTTCTTAGATTTGGAGTTTGTGCAATCCTGGATCCAAACAACACTGGTTATGCAAATTGTATAAATGATTGCACATTGACCATAGGAGGTAAGTGGGTGGAGATCCAGGACAAGGAAGGATGAATAAAAAACCTTTCCTCAAAAACAGAAAAAAAAAAAATGCTTGTCTGGGATTTACTACTCGTATGACTTCAGACAAGTCTGTAAAATAATGGCATCTGAAGAGATGACCTCTAAACAGTTCTAAATATATCATTAGAAGGAACGTATTTATTTTTCCTTGGGGTTATGAGCATTTGGAATGATGACATCTATTTAAAATATAAATGTAAAATGTAAACAAGTGATGGTGGGTAGTATTTCAGTGTGTGATAACATTCTAGATCTAGCATTTGTAGTACAGGAATTTGTGAGTAAATGGTAGTGAACTTATGGTGTGTAATTCTAGCAAAAAAATTGTCTTCGTAAGTATTCAACGGGTACAAAATTTTACAACCTGAATGATGTGTTTTACAATTTTTTCACCATTTCACTGCATCATCTACACTGATTACTATGTCTATTCTTGTTAAGAATAATCCTTATATAATCTCTGGCTGCGATGACAAGGTTATAAATTGCCATCTTAAAACTCCATATCCACAAAGAAATTCACATGACTTAGTCATTTGTCTAATGCCACTTTTTCAATATTATTGTTGGTTGAATGCAATGGTACAGAAGAGTTCCAGGGGATCCATGATGGAAGGGGATCTCCAAATCCAGAAAAAAAAAGAACTGTGGAGTAGAGATGCTGATTGAACCGTACTATTTCTTTTGCTTTTGGTGCTGTTGTTTTTCTATTTTGAGGTTTTTCCTCATTGCTCTGATTCTTCTCTTATAACATGACTAATGCAGAAATACATTTAATGTTATTATGTATGTGTATATACATATATACACATATGTACATGTATATGTATATATGTATATATGTGTATGTGTGTGTGTGTATATATATATACATATACATATATATATATATATAACACCTATATCAGATTACCTGCTATCTAGGGGAGGGGGAAGGGAGAGGGAGAAAAATCTGAAATTGGAAAGCTTATATAAACAAATGTTGAGAACTATTTTTACATGTAACTGGAAAAAATAAAATACTTTTATCAGAATAAAATATTATTGTTGGTTGAATTAATTTGGATGTCTCCCATGGAGGGCCTTTCCATTTCATTCTTGACCGTAACCATTTCATAGATTCCATCCAGAGATAAATCACTTTTGGTAAGTTACATTAAACAATGTAATGGTATTTTACCTGATACAAGTGACCTTTACTAGTCATTCAGTCAAGAAGCATTTATTAAGTACTTACTAGATACCAGACATTGTATTAAGTGCTAGGACACAAAAGAAAGGCAAAAACCAATCTTTGCTCTCCTGGAACTCACTCACAGTCTAATGGGGGAGACACTATGCAAACAACTATGTACAAATTAGATATATACTGTATAAATTGGAGATAATCAACAAAGGGAAGACATTTGCATTAAGGGTGAATGGGAAAGCCATCTTGTAGAAGGAGGGATTTTAGCTGGGACTTAAAGAAAAACAGGGAAATCAGGAAATAGAGATGAAGAGAGAGAGAGAATTCCAGGTATGGCAGACAGCCAATAAAAATGCCCGGAGTTGGGAGAGTAATATCTTGTATCAGCAAGGAGGCCAGTATCCCTGGCCCATCCTCTACACACATGGAATATGTATAAGTGATTAAGGTGTAAGAAGACTAGAAAAGTAGGAAGGGGACAAATTATGAAGGGCTTTGATTGCTAAACAGAAGATTTCATAATTGATCTTGGAAGGGAGCCACTAGAATTTATTTAATGTGGACAAGGATGTTAAATAGTTAGACCTGTGCTTATTTGACAGCTGAATGGAGGATGAACTGGAGAGAAGAGAAGCTTGAGACAGAAATTAAGTAGCAACAGTCTAGGGATGAAGTGATAAGGGCCTGAACCAGGGTGGTAGGCATGTCAGAGGAGAGAAGAGGATATATATATAAAAATAGATGTTATAAAGACAGAATCCAAACAACTTACTGATTGGAAATGGGGGTGAGGGTGGGATAAGAGAGAAAGTGAGGAGTCAAGGATGACTCTGAATTTGGGAGCCTGGGTGACTAGGAGCATGGTATAGCCCTTGTCAATATAGAAAGTCGGGAAGAGAGCAGGGTTTGGGGATGGAGTGTAAGGATAATGAGTTGAATTTTAAATAAGTTAAATTACTGATGTCTACAGGATATTCAGTTCAAGATGTTCAACTAGTAGTTGGAAATGTCAGTCTAAAAGTTAGGAGAGAGGATAAGGCTGGATCAAATGAGTTCACACATGTAAAATACTTTGCAAACTGTAAAGCACAATGTAAATGCTATTACTGTTGTTATTATTATTATTTAGAACTGAGAAAAATCAGCATAGGAATGATATTGAATACATGGGAGCTGATGAGATTCAAGTGCAACAGTCGAAAGGGAGAAGACGACCCACAACAGAACTTCTGGGTCGCTCAGTTAGTGGGCCTGACCTGGATGAAATCCAGTAAAGAAGCCTGAGAATGAGCAGTTAGAAAGGTCAGATTATAAGAGAAATGTCACAAAAACCTAGAGAGAAGAGCATATCAAAGAGAAGAGTATGATTGTCAATGTTACAGAGAGGTCTGTAACCTTAACCTTAACACATAGAAGAATCATCAGCAATTATTGAGAGAACAGTTTCAGTAAAACAATGAGGTAGAAAGTAACAGAATAGAATAGTAATAGAATAGGAAGAAACGGAGGTACCAATTGTAGACAGTTTCTTGAAGAGTTTAACCACAAAAAGAAAAGGAAATATGGGATAATAGCTTAAGGGAATGGATGGATCAAGTGAGGTTTGTTTGTTTGGTTTTTTTTGAGAATGAGAGAGACATGGACATGTTTGTAGTAAGCAGGGAAGTACCCAGGAGCAGAGATTCATGATAAATGAGAGAGTAGGAATGATAAGAGGGATAATCTCAAGAGAAGGGATGGATGGATCACTTGTGCAGTATAGGCTTGCCTTGGCAAGGAGAAGAGCTACCCTTTTGTGTGAGACATAGGTAAGGAAAAGAAAATGGCTGAAGACATTGGAGTGATACAAGTTGAGGAGGAGTAGAGAGAAAAGGGAGCTCTTATCAAATGGGCCAATTTTTTTTCAGTAAAATATGAAGCAAGGTTCCTGGTTGAAAGAATGAAGGCAAGGGGATGAGAGGTTTGAGGAGGGCTGAAAAGATTTGGGAAAAGCTGTTGTGGTGAGTGGAATAGTGAGTCAATTAGGAAGGTGTATAGGATTGCCTTGTTATAATAAAGGCCCAGTTGAAATTATTTAACATAAATTTTTACAATTGCTGGGCGAAGTGATGCCGGCTTATTCCGTTTTTTGTTTTTGTTTTTTTTACAATTCTGAAAAGGTACATTAAGGCACCTATTGAGCAAATATTGCTTTATAGCTTTTCCCAGTAAGCTTTGGTTTCATATTGCCAGTAAGTCTCTTAATTCTACAGTCTTCTGGACATCTTTATGTTGGATGTATCTTAGCTGGAGAAGACAAAGATATCCATAGGTATCACCTTCATTCATTAGTTCAATATGAATCCTGGTCAAACTTAAACTTTCAGTCTCCAAATTTTTCTTGGTATATAATTAAGAATTTTACATATATAGTTTAAATGATGTTCTGATATCGTTGGAGAAGAAAATTCTATGAAAGGATGGAGTTCTTTAAGATATTTTAATGGAATCATATAGCTTGATGTCATCTACGTGTAATAAGTGATAAATAAAATATTTGGTTCAATTTACTTTGATTTGCCTGACTGTGTACATTTGTTACAAGAGATTTTTTATAGTGTGGGGGGGTGGTAAGAGGGAGAGAAAATAAATGTTTGTTAATTGAAGGTGGCAAAAAATCTATATTCCATTCTATTTAAGAGAGTTGATAAAGTTAGATATGCTATAGTGGAGTGACTTAAGAGTCATTGGGTTTGAATCACAGTGAATCAATTAGGAAGGTGTATAGGATTGTCTTGTTATAATAAAGGTCCAGTTGGAATTATTTAACATAAATTTGTAAAATTGCTGGGTGAAGTGATGTTGGCTTGTTCCAGTTTTTTTTACAGTTCTGAAAAGGTACATTAAGGCTACTATTGAGCAAACAATAGTGATGCTAGACAAGTCACTTAACTTTCTTGAGCCTCAGTTACCTCATCTGTGAAATGAAGGGGTTGGACTCAATAGTATCCATGTTCTCTAATTCTCTAAATCTATGATTCTTTGGATTTAAAGCTAGTCAGAACTACTATGATCTTAAATTGATGAAAGATGTCATGCTATACAGAAATTGTTCTTGATTGCAATTATTGTGTTAGTGGCATGTTTTAATTGTTCTTAATAGCAATTATTGTGTTAGTGGTATGTTTTAAACAGAGAAGTTTTCCATGTGAATATAAAATATTCTAATATTCTCATTATAATTGGGTTTATTTTATATAATTGTAGCATGTGAGTAAGTCACAATGCAGAACTGAGTTAAAAGGTTTTGTGATAGACAACAGAGGTAATATAAATATCATGGTGCAGCTTTTTCAATAATTACTGAACTGCAAATAAGTTGCTTTTTCTGAGACTCTTGTCACACTTGTTTTGCTTATTAGCCAATATAACACATTCACATATGTGTGTGTGTGTGTTTTAGTAATGCAAGCATTGAACACTGTATAAAACACAACTATGTAATTGGCCTATATTTGGGTAGGCTGCTAGTGTTCTTCATATTACAGTGATAAGTATTAATGTCTTCCATTAAAAAAAAATGTGTGGTTGGATTTATTTCTGAGGGGAAGCTGGTAAAGTGCCTTTCTAGTAATTTGTGTATTACTGAGAAGTGTTTCAGTCAATAGTTATGGATCTTAACCAGCCCAGTAGCTTTCCTGCTTTGCAGAGAAGTTAAGTGTTTTAGTTATCTTTCAACGTAACTGTTCTGTCATTGATTACATAAATGGTGTCCAACTTTCTAATTCTTGTCGAAGTAAGCTTGTCTTTTCGTTGTGTTGGATTTTCTGTGATCATATAGATGAACAGAAATCTTGTATATCCCCCTTCTTTGGAAGAAGATAGCATAGTATAGCAGAAAGAGCAATAGATTAAAAATAAAAATTAAAAAACCAAAACTTGAGTTTAAATCTAAGCTCTGCCACTTACTGTCTATATGACCTTGGTCAAGTCCTTTAACCTGGGCCTAGTACAGTGTCTAGGCTCTGTGAATAAAAATACAAAGAATGAGACAATCCTTACTTACAAGTAACATATTCTAATAGAGGACCCAATAGCAAATGTATATATGTATGTTAATATATGGAAGTACATATAATATATAATGGATATTTATATTTCATATATAAATATATACATGCATGCACACTTATAAAAACATGCACCCATTTATGTATGTATATTTATATATGATCTAGTCAAACTGGCCTTTTCTTTCTTTCATCCATAATACTCCATCTCTCAATTCCATACTTTTGTAGTGGCCATCCTTCATGAACAGAATGCACTCTTTCCTACTCTCCACTTTAGAGTTCCTCTCTTCCTCTAAGATTATCTGTTGAGCTTCAGTCCCATATCACAGACTAACTTTTGGATACCACTGGCTGGATTTCTAGTAGCCACCTAATATTCAATGTTCAAAAAAGGAATTCATCTTCTTTCTCCTTAAAACCCTCTCATCTTCTGAACTTCTCTATTATCATGAAGAGCACCATGATCCTCCCAAATCCCCAGACTTGCAATCTGTGCCATCCCTGACTCCTCACTTTCATTCACCTTTTCCAATCCGTTGCCAAATTCTTGAATTTCTACCATCACAACATCTTTTGTATATGTTCTCTTTTTTCTACTCACACAACCACTTTAGTTCAGGCCCTAATCACTATTCTTGGATTAATGCAATAGCTTTCTAATTGGTCTCTCTGCCTCTAGTCTCTCACATTTCCAATTCAACCTCCATTCAGCTGCCAGCAAGATTTTTCTAAAGCATAGGCCTTAACATGTCACCTCCCAGCTCAAGGATTTCCAGAGGCTATATATGTATATGCTCCAGCATCAAATATACACTTTTTGGGCAAAGCTCTTCATAATCTGGTCCCTTCCTACCTTTCCAGTCTTCTTAGACTTTACTCTCCATCCACTCTATGTTCCAGCAACATTGTTCTACTTTCAAGGTCCTTGAACACAACATTCCATCTATGTCTTTGCACTGGCTCTCTCTATGCTTGGAATGCCCCTTACCTCTGCTTCTTAGCTTCTCTGACTTCCTTCAAAACTCAGCTCAACCCACTTAAGAAGGCCTTTTCTAGTTCCCCTAGCTGCTAATGCCTTCTTCACTCACTGAAATTACCTTCTATTTATTCTATATATTTCTTAGATGTACATCGTTGTTTACCTGTTGCCTTCTGCATCAAAATGCAAGTTTCTTGAGGCCAAGAACTCTTTGTTTTTGTTTTTGCTTTTCTTCATATCCCTAGAGCTTAGCACAATACCACACATATAGTAAAAATTCAATAGATGCTTTCTTTTATTGGCTTGACTTTCCTGTATGGCAACAACCACTGCAATGATTTTAAACTTTTTGTTAAATATTGTGAGAAAATACATTCATTCATGATAATTACTGAAAATAATGGCTTTTTATGTTACTCTTGTTTTGGCTTAATTGTTCTAGCTAGTTGGAATTATGCCATCAAATCCAAAGGCATTTTAGAATTCTAGTCTAAGTAGTCCCATCTCCTTTTTGAAATAATTTAAGACACTGGAATGGTTTTTGTCATCTGTTTCATTATTAGGGATAATTTCTAGTTTGCATTAAATGAGGATTTCCAATGACCTTAAATTTTCCAACTTTCCCACTTCTGGTTTTGGTAGCTCTATTTCATCTAAACCAGACTTAGAGAGAATTATTTTTATTATTGTCTCATATTGGTCAGCAATGAATTGTTGTGTGACTGGGAATAAATGGTATTATTGATACAAAGCCCTTGACTACAATTGCTGAGTTAGTTTCCCAATTGTGGTACATAATGAAAATATTCATGTCTTCAATGCATTTCATACATATTTGCTGCTTGCTTGCTATAGTGGTCAGCACTGAGGTATTTCTAAAAGGTAGGGTATTGGTATGATTTTTTTCCAGTATAGGTTGACTTCTTGTGGTAACAGAATATGAAGGAACACCTGTGTCAAACTGTTGATCATCATGGTTTCAAGTAGGCCAAACTCTAACCCTATTTCTTTATTAGAAGCAGATTAATTACAATAACAGGGATCCTAGTCCAATCAGAATCATCAAAACCCAATTCACTAGTGTTTCATGGTTCTTGGGTTCTTGCCAAGCCTTCCCAATTCAGGGCACACAAGTCCCTGATCAATCTACCTACATACTTACCTATGTATATCTAAACATATGGATATATATACACACACACACATTTCCTTTAATTTGCCATATACATGCATTCTCCTAATTAGCCACTGCTTCCTCCTCATCATGAAATTTTTTTTTTTTTGGTGAGGCAATTGGGGTTAAGTGACTTGCCCAGGGTCACACAGCTAGTAATTGTCAAGTGCCTGAGGCTGGATTTGAACTCAGGTCCTCCTGAATCCAAGGCCAGTGCTTTATCCATTGCGCCACCTAGCTGCCCCCTTCCTCCTCATCATGACATGGACCTTAGGTTAAACTAATTCAACAGAGACCTTGTAAATAAGATTTTTCTACTGGCTAAAAATATGTGTTCTAAATTATGATTAGATGGTGGCAAAGGTCTATTACAATGCTAAAATACTGTGAAGCTATGATTTTGTAAGATTGGGATGTTATTCCATAAAAATAGACCATTCTATTCATTAAATGAGAGAGGATACATTATACTTTGCAAAGTAGTAAGTTCAGATTTTCACATCAAATTAACAAAAAAATCAAGAATTCTTGGGCTTCTAAACTTTAAATAAGAATTGAAACCCTTCACAAACAAATAAATATTTTTAGAATTTATGAAATATCAACATTTTCTGAAAAGAAAGTATTATAAAATTAAGTGCTATCTTTATGACTCAGGGGGACTTCCACCCCCCTCCCTCCACAAACCAAAGCTTTTAAATGCCTTTATTCTAGAACTCAATAATTAAAAAAAAATTGTTTCCCCAAGGCAATGGGGGTTAAGTGACTTGCCCAGGGTCACACAACTAGTAAGTGTCAAGTGTCTGATACCAGATTTGAACTCAGGTCCTCCTGAATCCAGGGCCAGTGCTTTATCCACTGCACTACCTAGCTGCCCCCCCCCCCCAAACTCACTACTTTTTTTTTTAAAGTGAGGCAATTGGGCTTAAGTGACTTGCCCAGGGTCACACAGCTAGTAAGTGTTAAGTGTCTGAAGCCGGATTTGAACTCAGGTCCTCCTGACTCCAGGGCCAGTATTCTATCCACTGGGCCACCTAGCTGCCCCACTCACTACTTTTTAACAAATTGTTAGTTCACCATGCAATTCAATATAAATGAGTTGAGTTTTGTACTTTGTTTTTTAAATTTCAAAACTGTATAAGTAGAATACTTTGTTCTTTATGCACAAACAAAATCCTAAATTGGTTTCATTTTCTATATATGACATTTTTTCTTCATAAAAGAACAGTTTCATAAGCTTGCCCACCTTTGCCTTAGATAATAAATATTTTAAGATTTAACATTCAAATCACTGATTTTATGATAAATTTTGTTTTCCTGCCTACCTCTCTCCACCCCAAAAGATGGAGGGTCTGGAACATATATTAATGAAAGAAAATAGGATGACTGCTTCAGATAGCATCATATTGTACTTGGCATAACTTAGTATGAATCCTTGATATTCTATTAAGTACGTCAAGTAGGACAGGGATTTTTTCCCAATATATTAACATTAAGGAAAGTAACAATGTGTGGCAGAAATTGCCCTAGACAGGGAGTTAGATAACATGGGGATAAGTGATACAAGGTACCTTACAGCTCTAAGACTCTAAACATATTGCTATAGAAATTTCAAATATTTCAATTCTATTCAAAATGCTCAATAAATCTGATACTATCCTCAAGCTAATATTGAGGCAAAATTAAGTATCTACATGATAATCCATATGATATTGAATATATCCTAAGCTTTTACTCTTAAAAAGAAAGCTACAGAAAACCCATCTTGTATTTTCCCCATCAATACAACATTAGTTTAAAGCAACTAACGATTTTTTAAAAATATTTTAAAGATAAAAGCATGAATGAAATCACTTTTTGTCCATTGGGAGTTTTTTAAGAGATGAAATACAAAAGGATTTTGTATAATGTTATAAAATAATTCTCAGAACAATACCAGAGAGTAGGTTACATAATCCTGAAGATAAACAGGGCATCAACATAAACTGTAGGTTTCCTTCTAAGAGCATATAAATCTCCTCTCAGACCTAGAGATCAGACTTATTCTATACGGATGATAAAAAATAAAAAAAATTATTTTCATGAAATTGTCCTTTGATAACTCCGTCAAACTTGTTTTTGTAAAATCTTACAAAACCCCCCCCACACACAACATCTCACTGTAAAATCTTTGAGATTTTAGAGACTAAGACCAAGACTGAGGGAATATGTTTCTAGAAGGTTCTTTATACAGTCTCAAGAAGGCACAAATAACAACCCACTATAAATCTATGCCATTTTTGCTGAGAGCCTGAAAAGCACCACTGAAAAAGATAACAAATCAAAAACCAAATAGAAACTTGACATTTAGATGCTCTAAATATAGTAAGTTCTACTTTATGAGTATTTTTGCATAAACAGTAATAACTGAATGCAAAGTAAACACTCAATATAGTACTTACCCATCACTTAAGTTCCCAGGTAAGCACAAATATAGAAAAATGAAAATCGTTAACTACTCAAGTCTGTTAATTGTAATTACGGATAAGAAGATTAACATATGTCCAAAAATGCTCTGGACTAATTCACAATTCAGGGGGGAAAAGGATTTTTGATAAACATAAAGTGAGCTGAAAAGGAGTGGTCACAATTCAGGGAGGAAAAGGATTTTTGATAAACATAAAGTGAGCTGAAAAGGAGTGGGGAGAAAGCATTTACTCCATCCAAAGGATGATTCTAAAACAAAATAATTATATTATGAACTTTTCTTTTTTAAGGATGTATAGCCTTTTTGTACATTAAGATTGTCAGACACTAGCTTCCATTAGTAAATTATATTTCTTTATGATACAATCATAACACATATGGACACATTACAAAAATGTCACGAAAATGTATAATCTTTTTCTCAGGACAAAATTCTGAGATCTAGGAAACTGGATAGAAAGAGGGGAAAACATATACTGTGATGGATTATGACCCAGCTAAAGTCTCTCAACAACTCAAGATCCATCAATCACATGAAAATTATTGGACTATCTTCACTGACTTTTCTGTTCTCAACCTAGTGTGTTTGTTTAATTGATGGCTCTTATAACCACCAACAAATATTCATTATATAATTTCTGTATGCAAAGAATGATATAGAACAAATAAAGAATACTATAAGGCACAAAACTTGCTCTTTTGATGCAAAAATACCTAAAAAAACTCAAAGTAGAAAAATAATTTACTATTTTAGAGTAGGGAGAAATAACTTCTGATTCAGGTAGTCAGGAAATGGCTTCACATAAGTGTTAGGACTTGAGCTGGATTTTGACAGGGAAAGAGGGTGAAAAAAGGAATTCCATGAAAAATGAATGCTTCCTTCAAACCAAGGAAATAGCAAAATTTGAGGCCTGCTAAGTATAAGGATTTGACTCCTATAGAGGGCTCAGGATTGTCTAAGTAAGCAGTGGGAAATAAAACTAGAGGCATAAGGTGGGGTCAGGGCCTTTAATTTAGGCTAAGAAGTTTAGACTAAAGGCCATAGAAGTTTTTCTAGTAGGGAACTGCATAATATAAATGTAGTTTTAGAAAGATAAATTTATTAGCTTTGTGAAGAACAGACTGAATGGAGATACCAGAGACAAGGAGACCAGTTAGGAACCTATTTCTATATCTACTTTGGAACTAGTAGCCAACTAAAATAGTATTTTCAGAACGTAGTTAAGGTCACAAATTTGTATTTGTGTTTATTTGTCTTCCCCAAATTCAGTTAGAGTCAAAGATAGAAGGGAAGGGGAAAGGAGACAACTGCTTAAGAATCTCTACAAAGGAAAAGTGAATCAAAGAAAATAACCCATCAGGCAAAAAAAAAAACCTCAACAAAATCTTTTGGGTGATGTACTCAGAATTTCATTGGCAAAAAACTATATTGCCAATATAGAAACTCACATTTTTCAAGTCAATTTAAAAACAAATCAGTTAACATAATTATTTAGATTCACAAAATTCTATTACTTGAGTTAAAAATTTTTGAAAAATGTCCTAATAATAGGAATTGGTGTAGAATTAAGGATGTCATTTATAAATTATACTATAATCTTATTAAAAATCACTTTTTTAATCTAGCAAAGATCACCCCCACAACATACACACATACACACTTTAGAATATACAACTAAAGCATACTTGTTTCCAGTTTTCTTTCCTTCTAATGTATTTAGATGCTGTTCAAGTGTCTCCATAAGACTGCTCGGAGCCTATAATGAAAAAGTAAAAGTGAATGTCTATATTCTTTTCCCTTAGCCTGCCAAAGTTAAAAACCCTGGAATTAGACTATAACCATCTCCTAAAAATCCATAGTCAGGTTCCACTGAACATGTAAGATTCTCTCAGATAAAGTTCTTATGATATTGCAAAATTAAACCCCACTAGACAGGATCTAAGACAGACCCACATTATGCCTAATTTGACCCTATAGTAAACAGTATTGTTGTGAGGTTGGTTTGTTGTTGTTTAGTTGTTTTCAGTCCTGTCCAACTCTTTGTGACCCCATTTAGCATTTTCTTGGCAAAGATACTGAAGTGGTTTGCCTTCTCTAGCTAGCTCATTTTACAGATGAGGAAACTAAGGTAAATAGGGTGGTGACTTGCCCAGGGTCACACAGCTAGTATTGTCTGAGGCCAGATTTGAGGTCAAGAAAATAAGTTGTCTGGCCTCCAGGCCAAGCACTCTATCTACTGTGCCACTGACCATTGTGAGGTCTCAGCATATCAAATTATACAACACAAAAAATGTTTAATATTTATTTTTGAAAAATATTTGTCAGCTAAAGCTCATCAATTCATATCCATACTAAGAACATAAGAATAGTTAGGTAAATCTCAGATAGAAACATGATCCCAAAGCAAATTTATAAAAATACAGTAAAATTTCAGTACTGTACACCTGAACGAAAAAAGAACAGGGGAAAAATATGGAAAGTAGGAATCATGGTAAAATAAGCACATATCTTTTAAATGGTAAATAAGCACTAAAATTTCTTCTGTTCAGATATATTTTAATTTAAACTAAAAAATAACTTTGTTCTATGTTAGTAACAATACCAAAAGATAATTAAAATATCTCAAATTAAATTGAGATGCTATCCTTTTTTAAAGAAAGCCTCAAAGATTACCTTAAAAACATTCCAGGCAATAGAAATGCACAGAATTTTGCTGTATTTGAAGTAATAGGTTCATAGAAATAGTCTAACCAATTTATCTTAAAACTTTAGAAATTTTAACATTATCTTCAGCCTGATAACACTCAGATCCAAAAACTTCATAGACATTTACAGGACTGTTAAATGACCTATTCATAACTACAACTGAAATTATATGTAAACTAATAAGTATTTCTTTAGATATAAAAATTATTTTTAAATGTGCTTCAAAGAAGCAACCACATTTTTATCATTTTAACTGTCATAATAGAAAAATATAGTAAGAAAATCTCACACTAAATACATTTTACAACAATGGTACATTAAATTAATTTTAGGTCAAGAATATAAAATACATAAATTTTCATAGTTTTGGAATTTCATGCTTACATAATGGCTAACATTTATATAGCACTTATCATGTGCCAGGACCTCTGCTAAGTGTTTTACAATGACTTTAAGTTTCAAATAATAAGTTCAATAAATTGTAGCTAAATCTCTAAATAAATCATTAACAGAAGAGAGAATGCTTTGGAGTACAACTCCGACCTATGCAAGATATCCATGACCTCCAAGAACAGGTCACTTGGCAATGGAGAGGCAAGAATCCTGGAGTGACTCACTTTGACAATTATTCCAATATGCAATTTATTGTACATTTGAAATGGTACATTTCTATTACAAAAGCAACTTATACTACTAGGTAAAATAAAAGCTAATATTTATGTCACTTTAAGACTTTAGATTCAAGGTTTGAAAAGCATTTCACGATTCTTATTTAATCCTTACTACTATGTGAGGTAGATGCTATTATTATCCCCATTTTACAAATGGGGAAATTGAGTCTGACAGAGGTTAATGGTTTTCCTAGGGTCATACACCTAGTAAAAGAAATGTGATAAATTTTGTCTAACCTAGTTAAATGAAAAAGTCATAAATTCACCAGTGTAATATATTTTTGACCTGTATAATGCAAGATCCAAGGACTGTTTTGTATTTTTGTCTTGTTTATCCCTAGCATTTTACAAATAAGTGCTTAATAGTTATTGTACAGATTGACCAGTCTTATTTTAATCACATAAACTACTTAAAAAGAAATTTTAGGACTTATTTTTTAAAAAAAGAAATCTTTCCCCAAACATCAGTGTTTCTTATAGTCACTATTTGCCCTAACAATCTTGATATTACAAAATAAATTCAGATATATTGTCAAGGGAATAAATATATATTGCTCTTCACTTATGACAGAACCAACTCTTTCAGCATAACTAAAATTTTGGTTTTAACTATTAAGATAAATGCTAAATAACTATTTTCTAATTAAAAAAATTAAACAGAAGTGTAATGAAGTAGGAAGCATATAATTTGAATTTGAATAGAATGTTGATTTTACTTTTTTGTGCTTAAACTGTCAAACTACTTTTATTTTGGGGGCATAAAATTCATTTAAAAGATTATTCTTTAAAATAGGTTGAAACATTGAGTGTTGATCTACTGTGATGGACTATATTCTTCTCACCAATGCAATGGTATAGAAGAGTTCCAGGGAACTCATGATGGAAGAGGATCTCCAAATCCAAGAAAAAAAAAAAAAGAACTGCGGAGTATAGATGCTGAATGAACTATACTATTTCTTTTGTTTTTGGTGCTGTTATTTTTTTCTATTTTGAGGTTTTTCAAGAGTGCTCTGATTTTTTCTCTTATAACATGACTAATGCAGAAATAGGATTAATGTTATTATGTATATATATGTATATGTGTATATATATATGTATATGTGTATATATATGTGTATGTGTGTGTGTATATATATATATATATAAAACCTATATCAGATTACCTGCTGTCTAGGGGAGGGGGTAGGGAGGGGAGGGAGGGAGAAAAATCTGAAATTGTAAAGCTTGTATAAACAAAAGATGAGAATTATCTTTACATGTAACGGAAAAAAATACTTTATTAATTTAAAAAAATAGGTTGAAAATCAGATTAAGTCATTTTTATTGTTTTAATACTCTGCATTGTAAACTCTGAGGTATAAGAATTAATTATATAAGATTTCGCAATATATAGAAATAGCTAAAAGTCAAAGATATGTTAGTACATTAATAAATTTGTTGTTGTTTAGTTGTTTTCAATAGTGTCTGACTCTTCATGATCCCATTAGTGGCTTTCATGGCAGAGATACTGTAGTGGTTTGCCATTTCCTTCTCCAGTTCATTTTATAGACAAGGAACTGAGACAAACAGGGTTAAGTGACTTGCCCATAGTAACATAGTAAGTATCTTAGGCTGGATTTGAACTCAGGAAGATCAGTCTTTCTGACTTCAAGCCCAATGCTCTATCTACTATGCCACCTAGCTGCCCACATTAAAATATCAGTACATAATTTGAACCAATTTAGATGTTAAAGATAAAGTTCATTGATTCCTTTCTTATAAAATCATTTAAGTTTCTAATTTTTTAAAAAGGCTAAATAAAATATTTTTTGAGTTCAAAGAGATTACATTTTAACAGAGGAGACAACACTTACGTATATAAATATATACACAATATACATAAAATAAATGTAAAGCAATGGGATTCAATGAGGGCACTTGCAGTTTTGTTTTGAAGGAAACAAGGGACTTCAAGAAGCAGAGGTGAAAAGAACATGCAGTTCCTATAATATAAAGGCATTATCCTATAAGGAATAGCAAGAGAGCCAATATTCCTAGACCAGAAAGTGTGCTAAAGGGAACCATGTATGGTAGTATAAGAGGCCTAAGAGGAAGGTTAGAATCAGGGAAGAGTCACTGAGGAATTTATATTTTATCCCTGATGTAACAAGTAGAAACTGGAATGTACTTAGTGACATGATCAGCCTTCACTTTAGGAAAGGCATTTTAATGGCTTTGTGAAAGATGGTTTGGAACAAAGCAGGACTTGAGGGGGCGAGGCTAGTGAATGAATGAATGAATGAATAAATAAATAAATATTAGGTGCCTACTACATGTCAAACATTGTGCTAAGCACTAAGGATACAATAAAAAATGAAGAGGCCGTTGCAAGAGGTGATGAGGGTCCGGGCTGGGGTGGTGGCCATTGGAGTAGTGAGAAAGGGAGAGATGTTTAAGACACGGTGGAAGAATAAATAACAATAGTTGGCAATTAATTGGAAATATAAGATGAGGGAAAGTAAGGATTCAAGAATAATGCTGAAATAGAGAACCTGAGTCATTGAATGATGAGGAACCTGGCAAAAATGTGGAGGTCCAGAAAGGTGTGGGTTTGAGAGAAAAGATGGTGAGCTCTGGTTTGGAAAGGCTGCTTGAAATGCCTGCACAACACCCAGTGTGAAATGTCTAATAGGGATCTGCTAGTCATGACTAGAGCTCCAGAAAGAAGAGGGCCAAGTTAAAAACATCCTTTTTAACCACCATATTTACTGGTTAGAGAGTACCACTAGTAGGAGAATTTCTATCTGATCACAATGTCAATATAGCTGATACAAACATAAATCAAGTCAACATTTCTAAAGAAACATAGAATGGAAAAATACCTCAAAAGCTAACTATTGCAACCCCTGCAATCAACAATTCCATTTAGGAATCAAATAGAAATAAGTTCATCCTTGTCAGTGAAAAAAGAAAAAGTACACTGACCTCAACAATTCATGGATTATGTCTCAAATCTCTGATAAGAAGTACACTCAAATGTCTCTGTCATCGTTAAAGGAAGCAAGGGAATATATAGTATGCAAGAATACTCAACAGTATCCTGAGTTACTCAAGGAAAAATAGTGCCAAATCTAGTAGACACTAACTGAATTAGAACACAAGTCCAAAGAACTAAAGGATAGCATTAGAGAAATTTAAGATAATAGTAATATTATATAAGAGTTACCAATTCACCAGTGTCAATGTTTTTTTTTTTTTTGGTGAGGCAATTGGGGTTAAGTGACTTGCCTATGGTCACACAGCTAGTAATTGTTAAGTGTCTGAGGCCAGATTTGAACTCAGGTCCTCCTGAATCCAGGGCCAGTGCTCTGTCCACTGTGCCACCTAGCTGCCCCCAGTGTCAATCTTTAAAAGGAGAATTTTTATTACTAGTGGTTTTCGGACCAGTCAGAAAAGTTTAAGAGGGTTTTTGTAAGTGGAGATCCTAAATTTAGAACATGTGTACCCAAAAGCAAATTAGTACCTTCCCAATAATCCTTCTGGTGGAAAATAAAGCTGATTACAAGAGTATTATAAATAAGTCAAATGCAAGAAGAATTGACTTACACATTATTCATATTCATTTGAAAATTTAAAATTTTTCCTTGGTCATTTCTTTAAAAACCAAATAATATTAAGTGTTGAAAAGAAAAGTACCAGTTCTGATATCAATATAATCTTCAATCTTCATATTCTCACACCTAAAACTTGTATGTCTCTTTGAAAAGGTTAGCAAGAAATTTCAAATATATAGGTGGTTATAATGAAAATTTAATGAGAGAAAAGGGCTTCAGACAACTGGCTTGATTTCTCAAGGTTCTCCTATATTTTCTTGGTAAAGAAAGAAAAAGGAACCCATAGAATGCCTGCCACCTCTTTTCCATTCCTTGGGTCAACAGGAAAATCAAGTTTTCTCTTCTTTTGTTTCAAAAAATATATATTTCACTTCCAAGTCAAGGGAAATCCCTACTGACCTCATGTTACCCTTTCTCCAATAGAGCCTTTTTCCTCCATTTATTAGACAAAGATCAGACAAAGATAGAAAAATTGTCAAAGAAGATAACTGCTTGGATATATATTATCTATACCACAGATTCAGAGGTTAACCAGATTCTATTCTAAACTTCTAAATGAGGTATAGAGGCTCTACTCCAGTGCTGGGACATTTGTGAATTCTGGCTTGACCCAAGGGTTTCCAATACTCCTGAGGACTACCTCAGGGTTCAGTTAATCCAGTTGTTATGGTGTATCTAGAATTCTAATTCACAGAATTCATCTAGCCTCCTTTGGTTCTCTAAACCCGGGCTGGATAGGGCACATGCTGAAGTACATTCAGGTTCATTTTAGACTATACCACCTGTAACCTTTTAAAAAAAAGAATAATTAATTTTGTGGGGCAATGAGGATTAAGTGACTTGCCCAAGGTCACACAGCTAGTGTCAAATGCTTGAGGCTGGATTTGAACTCAGGTCCTCCTGAATCCAGGGCCAGTGCTTCATCCACTGCCCCATCTAGCTACCCTTTTATTTTTATTTATTTATTTAACCTGTAACCTTTTAAAAACTGAAATAGAAATAAATCTTAAGCTTTAAAATTCTAAAATTAGGCAACAATTATTTATTGAATGTCTTGCAAACAAAGCAGTATACCAAACAACTGACTTGGGGTTTAAAAGATACCTTCCCTATATATTTAAAATTAAGTGAGGGTCAGGGGTTCTGAAGCATGATTCACAATTAACTTTTTAAATTGAAAGTACACTTGGGTATGTAACTGTAAGAAACAACAGTAAGAACAGAAAGTGAAATGCAACTTTGGTTCTAATCCATTTGTAGCAAAACTCTTTTTATAAAAGTCAGAGAATGCCATTTAAGTTCTTTCTGGTTCTTCTTCCCTATATGTATAAAAACACATTATGTGAATGTGAGAATGAATTAAATAAACTATACATATGTAAAATTTTTATGTGCTTGGCAAAAAGGTGTTACTCAATATTTAATATTAGGGTGTATCTATGATCTCATCAATCTGGATGTTCCCTCTAGTGATTTCATCTCTGCAATATCTTTCAAATATATCCCCTTCTCTCCTCTAACACTGGCACCACTTTGGTGCAGGCCCTCATCAGCTCATGCCTTGATTACTGCAATAGCCTGCTGCTGGTGGGTCAGCGTGCCTCAAGTCTCTGCCCATTCCAGTCCATCCTCCTAAAGCACAAGTCCAATCATGTTACCTCCTTTCTTCTCCTCAGTAAATTCAGTCATCTCTAAGATCAAATATAAAATTCTCTGTATGGCATTCAAAGCCCTTCATAACCTAGCTCTTCCTACTTTCCAGTCTTCTTAAACCTTATGGCATGACCCATACTCCTCAATCCAGTGGCACTGGCCTCCTGGCTACTCCACAAACCATATTCTTTGGTTTACTCCCATGCCTGTAATGTTCTCACTCCTCACCTCTGCCTACCAACTTCCTTAAATTCCATCTTTTACAGGGAGCCTTTTCCAAACCTTAATTCTAGTACCTTTCCTCTTTTAATTATTTACTTTCAGGAGGAGATTCTTAAGTGTTCTGGGGCTTGTTATATTTGGCACAATGTTATTTACAAATAGGAGCATCTGAAAGATCTCATTATGCACAAGGAATACTTCTTTGAACTTAGTTCTCTATCACAATAGTTAGCATTTTTGGCAAATACACATCTCCCTGTTTTATGCTCCACCTGATGCTTATCACTGAATAAGATTTTTCTGTTCATCTTTCAAGAAACCTTAAATGATTTTGATGTATGCGTGAGACCTCACATTCAAAGAGTAGCCTTAACATGATTCTTTGCTCCATTATTTTCATAACTAACATGAAAAGTGATATACAAATTAAAATTGGTACTGGAAAATGAAACCCAAACAAGTCAATATATCTTTTTGTAATAAAACCATATCTCAGTTTTTAAAAACAAGGAGTAAATTTTAGGCCATTTTCTAGTTTTAAAATTATACTACACTTAAACGAACTAAGATGAACATTTATGCTTTTGCTTAAAAATCTGTAGATAAATTTGCCCCTTTGATATATCAAACACTGCATTTTTTTTCTATAGCCATATTTATTAGCTTACAGCTATTAAGACTATTTTAATATTTATATTAAGACTATTCAACATTTATAAGAGCGGCTTGGTTAAAATCACTACGTTCTATGTTGGGATTATTATGTAAATAAATAGAATTTGAGAAAATGTGTCTAAAATTTAATTAAAGCATATGTGATAACCTTCAATAAGGTTATATTCCAGTGCCTCCTTGCTTCCTGGAGGCGACCCTAGGTTCTCAAAGGTTTTGTAGGCAAAGGATAAGTTGTTTCAGGTACTTCCAAGGTATAAACATTTTTAAGTATAGGTCTAATAATGGATTGTACCAGGGTTGTGCTGGAGTCAGCTTGAACTGGCTCATGAGACACAACTGTTAAATGTTCAGGATGAACATTTTACACGTTGGAAATCAGCAAAAGCTACAAATCAGGCTTCAATACATTGTTCTGTTGATTGTCTTGACTTAAAGTGACGGAGAAAATGTAATAATGCAGATTTAATTTAATTTTAATTTCTATACAAAACTGACAAAACAGTTTTTAGCCACATTTTCAATTATATAATCATCTTATTTAGTTACAGGCTTCAAAATACACTATCTTACTTTAGCATAAAATATTTCATGCTAAATATAGCTACTGTCAACTGGAAAGAAATATAATAATCTGCAATATGTGAATTATTTTAATAATATTTTTTATTTTAGGTCTAATTTCTAAAACTTAACATTTAATTTATATTTAACTAAGTCTTAAGGCTTCATTTTTTTCAAGCTGCTCTACCTTGAATTTTAAAATAATGTTTAAGGGTATTATTTAGAATAAAGCTGAGGACTAAGGTGTCAAATAACAAAAATATTCCATTTTTATAACATAAAATTACAAATTAACAATATATTATCATGTTATATGCAAATGCATATTATGTAGTATTATAAAAATATAAAATTGGGACAATTTCTATCTGCTACAATGTCTTCTTAGTTTAAAACAGAACATTTTCTGTAACAATCATTACCATAATACAAAAGAGTCTCCATTAGATGATTTTCATAAGTACTACATAAGACTTCTGTTTAGTTCCAGTATGAGCAAAAATGCTGCTAGGATTTAAACAGAAGAGATGAGACATTAATTGACTTAAACTTCAGCTGCTCTACATTTGATAAAATGCCATGTTTGAAATACATTTTCTGAGAAAATTTTATTAGTATTAATAAATTCAATTCTCCTAAGAAAGTTGTAATTCTGTACTCCAGACACATAAATGGAGGGAAAAAAGTACCTCCTTTTATCTGAATCCCATCTCTCTGCAAATAAAAAACCACAGGTAGCACCCAGGAAAATCTTCAGCTATCAACAGTTATACTTTAAGTCATGCAGTGGTGAAATTCCTAGTGGTATAGGGAAAGCAGGAAGCAATGTGGTAGACTTGAGACAGCAATGTTTTTCCTAGCCTTGGCCCTCTTATTTATAGCCCATCTATTAAAATGAAATTGTGAGGCATAGCAGCACAAGCAGGGAAAATGTTCTTGTTTTTACATATATGTCATATGGAGAGGCATTACTGCTAATAAGAGCATTTTATATATGCATTCCTATATAATAGTTTAGTTTGGTTCAAGTTTGGCAACCAAAACTGACATATATAAATCAACAAGCAAATTTAGTGGCCTTATATAGAGGGAAAAAAAGCATGACAGGTCATCCTTAAATTATCCCTACAAATATAATCATATTGGCAATAAAAATAAAGTTTCAATCATCTCTAACAGAGTGGACTAGACATAATGGAAAAAGTATTTGTTGTTCACAAGAATAGTCTGTGTCAAAATGGCGCATCCTATCTCTAAATGTGCCCTGGAAAATACACATATAATTGATAGGCCATGGAATTTCTCTTTAATAGCTTAGTTACTAGTGGCACGCACCAATCTGGCCTCCGAATAATGCCATCTTTATTTTATCTTTTCCTCTACAGATTTCTTACCTGTGTAAGATCCGGAATATCACCTTTATCAATGCCAACTTGCTGTGAATAAAAAATAAGCAATTTAGTGGGAAGTTTTTATTTATTCTTTTATAATTTAAATTATCTGTAAACAATGAAAAAAACTATAGCCCATTATTTTAAGTATTATAGTATAAGTCAATTTCATTTGGATCACATTCACTTTCTTGCAAATAATAAGATATAAAAATGATTCTGTTTCTATATCTGGGTGTGCATATATGTCATATATGTCTTTTATTAGAACCCAAGGAAAATGTTACAGTTCTGTTAAGTAACACGAACTTCTAAAACTTCCTAATTGGTCAGTCAGTAATAAAGTAGCAAAACAAAAATAATAAAAGGTTTGCCAAGGGCTTTACAAATATTTTATATGTGTCTCATAGCAGTGCTGTGAGAAAGGTATTATTATCTGCATTTTATAGATGAGGAAACTGAGACTCAAAGAGGGAGAATGATTTGTGCTAGACCTGGAATCAGTAAGACTTGTGGTCAAAACTCCCTTCTAATGCTAGCTGTGTGACCCTGGGTAAGTCATTTAACCTCTCTGGGTCTTGGTTTCCTCAACTGTAAAATGAGAGGGCCCAGATTAGAGGACCTCTAAGGTCCCTTCCAACTCTAGGCCTATGTCCTTGTGATCTATCATCCTAGGTCAAGTGATTTGCCCCAGGTCACAGAGCACATAAGCACCAGAGATAGTGCTTAGAACCTGGATCTTCCTGTTGATTAGTCCAATACCATATCCACCATCTATTAGGACATATAGCAGGTATTTTAATTGACTTGACTGGTATAGGGAATTCCTGCTGAAGAGACTTCTCCTGAAGATCAAAAGTGCCTTCTCAGCAACTAAGAGATCTTAAAGTGGCCTGGGGCTACTACGGAGAGGTTAAATGCCACTACAAGTCAGAAGCAAGATTTGAACCAAAGGTGGCTTCAAGGCTGGATCTTTAGTTACTACACCATGGATGCCTCATATTTTGACCATTGCTTTCTTAAATTATAATTATGATTAGTTAGTTCTCTAAAGGGGAGTTTTATTTTGTTTTCAAAGGTATTGGCATTTGATAAATAACTACTAGGAAACTGGAAAGCTTTACTCAAGAAAGTTTCTGTAAGTGGTTCTACCAGTTGAAGCTGCCAGTGAAGTAAAAAGGACACTAGACTTGGTGTCAGCTTCACTGCTGACTGGCTGTATCTTTGGAGAAGTCATTTAATTTATCTGAACTTTGATTTTTCTCATCTGTTAAATGTAGGTAATACTTAAACTATTTCACAGGTTGGTTCTATGGATAAAACTGGATAAGAGATGTGAAGTTCTTTCCAACCACTGTGTTATACAGTATGAGCTATTACAACATTATGGAGTTTTGATTGTTTAAGCAGTCATACTGATTGTGTCAGCTGACTTGGAAATGGAGTTATAAATCATGTTATTACCTTGAAAATATATTTGTTAATATTTTACTGGAATATATTGGTATATTTCTTGACAGAGGCTGGAAGGGATCCAAACGAACTTTTGCTAGGTCAGTAATGAAGGTAACTATAGAAAAATTCATATTTAAAAAGGGATATTCTTTAAAAGTTATTTTAAAATATTGGAACTGTCCCACAGCAGCTGAAGTAGGTTACTATCTTGATTTGTAGAGGAATTGCTTAAACTAAATATCCACTTCCTCCTTAACTCTTCCACCTTCTAAAAGTCTAGAATCTTTCCCTGAAGGTTCTATGTTAAACATCCTAAGCTTCAAATAAATCTGGTACCATAGAATTTTAGTCCCACCTCTCCCTAAAACACAAATCCTGTCCACAAGACTCCTGAAAAGCCATATGGCTAGCAAGTGAAGATCTCCAACGATAGGAAACTCACTACTTTATAAAGCAAGCAGTTCTCCTTTTAAAGGGATGTAACTCTTTTCCCCCCCTGATAATGAGCTGAAATCAGCCTCCTTATAATTTCTATTCATTACCTTTGCCCAATGTAGCCAAGTATAAGTTCTACTTTATGGAGCTTCCTTCCACAAGATAACCTTTCAAATTTCAATCATACCTTCCGTGTACATGTGTTTTTTTTTCAGGTTAAACACTTCTAATTTCTTTAATCAATCCCTGTCTGGCATGATTTCAAGACCCATTCCTATTGTTATTGACGTCCCTTGGTATATGTGTAACTTGTTAATTCACCTCCTAAAGTGTGGCATATCGAATTGAGCATAATATTCAAAGATATGATCTGCTTAGGCTCAAATACAGCAGCACTATCATACCTCTTGATCTATACATTATCTCTCTATTAATTTGCTCGAAGATTGTATTACATTTTGGCTGTTACATCACATTACTGAATCACATTGAGCTTTCAGTTTACTAAGACCCCTAAATATCTAGCTACCTACCTAAATGCAAGTACCAGACTTAATTTATCAAAGTCCCAAAATTTATCAGCCCACTGTTAAACCTACTGAGATCATTTTGCATCCCAATTCTCCCAACCAAGTTTTAGTTATGTCTCTCAATTTTGTGTCATCCTTAAGTAATGTTGTCACTAACAGCACATATAAGATCTTTTATTTCATAAATACACAACTTAAATATGATACTCTCAAGGTTGAAAAAATATATGTGTATATATATATATATGTACATACACTTTCTTGTTATCATCTATCCTCCTATGTACACATGTTAATCCAAAAAAATGACCCAATTAAATGACTTAAATTTATATTGTGAGTGTACTGGTACTGTATATATCAACTAGGTCTCAAATATCAATATAAACTAGCATGACGATTCTCAAAATGAAAATATAAATTACTTATGGAAGTAAGAAAAAGAAAACCATCTTATTTTTAAATGTCTTTTAATTCACTATTATACTTAGGTAAATAGCAAAGTGATGTTAATTCCATTTTGTATATACATTATTTTCCTATAGAGTTAGAACTTAGCAGACTGACAAACCACTTCATTCTGAAACATTACAAGGAAACAATATGGGGAGAAGTAAATATTAGATCTGGTCATAGCGGAAATGAGCTGCCTCTCACAGTAATGAGGTTCCAGTTGCTGCCAAGTATTAAAAATTGCTGAGTAGGTAACTATCAAAAATGCTATAGAGAAGCTCTAGCTTCTGCTTTGGGTGGGAAGTTGGTTGAGATGACTCGTTTCTTTAACACTTTTAAGACTCTGTGATTGTATTACTGATTTTTTGCTTGTTTTTAAGCTCCATTACATATTCTGCCCACTCATATATGCCGACACTTTGACTCCACTCATAATAAAATTTTATATCACTTACCTCTGCAACTTTAAGAAATTCTGAGACTCGTGTCATTCTTGTTAGAAATCGCTTATAAATTTCTAAGGCATCTTTGCATTGCCCCTTCTTCATTTCAAAAAATTTTTCTAGGAATAATAGATAAAATAATTATTAATCTGGAAAATAAAAGTAATATAATTTAACTTTATTTTATGGTTGTGTTAACTAAAGTTAAGCCTAATGTTAATGGTACTATGAAATGTATTTAGATGGTCTTTTCTCTCCAGGTTTAGCATGACAGTATTTTTACTGCCAAAATTTTATATTCATTTTTGTTAACTGCCCTCACTTAACCAAGTTCAATTAATTTCAATTATGCAAGCAAGGGCCAATATTAAGCTAACTATTAGGAAAGCAATTTATTAATTTTTAAAAAATCATAATATGTGAATAGATGCAGAAAAAACCTTTTGAGAAAATAAGTAATTTATGTTAAAAATGCTAAAAAGCATTTGCTTCCTAAAAATGAACCAAAGGACCTTTCTTTAATATAATCAAACACATTTCTCTAAAACCAAGAGCTAATCATTACTTCTAATGGAGAAATGCAGGAAACTACAGGAGGAAGATGTCTTTTCTCCTCATTAATTTTCAACAGAGCATGAGAAATGCTATTGATAACAATGTGAAATGAAAAATAAAATGTAATAATATGGATAGGAAGTACAAAAGCCAAAATTTTCTCTATCTAAAGATAATAATAATAGTAATAATAGCAGCTGGCATTAACATATAACTTTAAGGTGTACAAAATAAGTGGATTTGACATCACAACAAAATTGCAAGGTGGGTGCCATTGTCATTTTAAAATTGAGGAAACTGAGGCAAAAAGGTTACATGACTTGCCTAAGGTCTTATATTTGCTAAGTGTATAAGACCATATTTGAACATGGGTCTTATTGACTCCAAGTTTAGAACTCTATCCACTACGCCATACTGCCCACAATATGAAGGTAAAACAGAAAACCCCACATAATAATAAAAAATTACTGAAGCAATTAAAAACTTTAATAAAATGTACTGTAGGATACAAAGTAAATCTACAAACTATCAGTATTTTTTTATATTTCAAACAAAATTCTGGACAATATGTTATGAGGAAATAAAACTGAAAAAAAAACATGTATTAAATATCTAGGGGTTAGTCTACAAAAATCCCTATGACACAAAAACCTAAGTACAATGTCTATCAATTGAGGAATGACTAAACAAGTTGTGGTACATGAATTCAATGAAATATTGTTCTGTAGAGAGAAATTAGGACTATAAAAACTTTAGAAATGCAAGGTAAGACCACAAATTGATGCAGTGAAGTAAACAGAACCTGCAAAAACCTCTCTCTCTCTCCCCCGCCCCCATCCTTTCATATCAGAAATGTCAAACATATGTGGCCTACGACACTCTTGGTTGTAGCCTAACCCAGATTAAAATGTAGCTGGGAAATATTTAATACAGTAAATAAATTTTTTTGAAAAAGAAATAAATGTGTGGTTTTCTAAGTCAATATATAGCCCACAGGGATTGTTATGTATAGTTTAGTGGCCCCCTGTTTCTTTTTGAGTTAACACCATTACTTTATACCTTCTAGTACATAAATCCAACTTGGTTGTAAAGAATTATTTTTTTGATAAGTCACTGTAGTCTGTTTGACAGGATTAAAAAAAAAGAATTAATATTCATTAAAGATATTGAACTATAGGTTGGCTTCTGTGCTATCTAAAGATTTTTTATATTTTTCTTTCTTTTTCCCCGGATAATTTCATACTTTTCTTGGTAACATTTTTACTTTCTCATAATTGAAAGGAATATCTTCTAAAACTTTATATATCCCTTCTGTTATAATTTAAAACCTATTTCCTCTTGTGTTTTCTTAATTGAAATAGTGAAGAGATAAACTCTTAATCATCAACTCATCATATACTTAAAAATAATTAAGTTTATTTAGCTACATAATTTTAATTCTCTTAATTTTTCTTTGAACAACCAATTTCCAAAAAAATAAGCAATTCCCTTTCTCAGTCTGGAGTTTTAAAGTTTTTCTTATTTTTTGTCACTATATTTTAGACTATTCCTAACACTCAAAGAATTGTGACATTAGGATGAAATGTCACAATAATTTCTATAATAGAGCAGACACTAGGGTTAAAGACTATTTGTGATGCCTAATGTATAGCTAGTACACTACATATTCAAACCTTGATGTACTCTTGTTTCACTCCCCCTGAGAGGCTCAACTAGGCTCCAGGTTTATTAGTGACATCCAGAGTATGTGGGCCTAGGCAAAGCTTCAGTTAAATCCTTTTTTGAATTTGAGATGCATGGATCTTTCATATATAGGGCATTCTTGCTCTCCTCCTCCTGTCACCCCTTAGTCTTCTCTTTACCAAGATAAAAATTTACAGTTATTACAGTGGATGTTCATGTGGCATGATTTTCAAGCCCTTAAGCATTGGTTACTCCCCTTTCTAGCTGGTCAATGTTTTTCCTAAAGTGGCATGCAAAACTGAAAATAATATTCTATATGGGGGCTCATCATAATGCATGTTTTCAATATGGTTAGTATGACATACACATTCCTATGGAATATTTTTATAACAAACTGAATTATTAATTTGGCAAGCTTCTATCAAGTCTATGATTCTCATCCCAAATAAAGATACAATAGAAAGACAAACATGAGGGGCTTATGGGGGAAAACCCAGGCCCAGGGTCTACTTTTATGCTGTCAGTGCTCAAATCTTGCTCACAGATTTGGCAATGCTGGAAAAGGAGGACTGGAGATTGGGAGAGGGGGTAGGGATTAGAGGGTAAATAGCATCCGAGAAAACTGTTACATTATTCAACTCTTATTGTTGAACTCTTAGATTATTAATCAAAAATTTGCCCATGGTACCAGGTTGCTAATGTTTCAGCCACAAGTACTTCCCTGCTACTGTTATACATAAAAGATCAAAATTCGATTGTTAACTATCAGGACAGTATTTTCCAATGTTTCCTTGAATAAGGGGTATAGTTGAAAGAAAAGATTTCAGCAGTTTTACATACCTAACAAATTAATAACTCCATCATTATAGCAAGCAAAAAGTTTGATGAGATCTTTAAAAAGAAGCATAAATGCAGCATTTATGACACCATTTGTCAGCTCATTTGGATGAACCTATAAATAGATATAAAAAGTCAATTAACTGCATATTCTGAATTGACAATTTTCTCAAAACTTTTAAAATCTCAGTCAAGTACTTAACAACAATGTATAAATACAAGGGAATATTTTTAAATTTTCCTAATAATGTGTTTTTAAAACCCTTCAATTTAAGGAAATTTAATAGTTCCTCTAAATTGCAAGATTAATTATTCCATCAAAGGTTTCCGTTTTATCAGTGACCCACATTGTGGATGCAAAGACAATAGCTATTTTTCCCCAGTTTGCATTACACTGCTCTGTTCATTCTATGCAATCTAAATTTACTCCTTAGCATCTTTACCTCACTCATATTTGCTTTTTAAATTATTGCAGTCTGGGATGCTAAGTTTGAGATAGGATCCAGAGATAACCAAAGAAGAAGATGTCTATTCCCCCATATGAAAACAAATAAACAAAAACAATTCATCTCTGGAGTATATACATCTCTCTGTAATTTCCTTACCACAATGAATTTTAAAAGCCTACCCTACTTCTACAGACCTAGCTCTCATCCACCTATACGCCCCTCTACTAGTACAAGATTTGGGCCTCACATTTAGCCAAATCCTGCCTCAGATAATTGTTAGATTAGTTCTAAGGTACTAGTCAATGGATTTGGTTTGGGTGTAGGTGTCAGGGCCCTTGTAGAATTCGCTTCACCAGCTCTGAGCACTGGGAAGATCAGTTCCTGTCCCCTTCTTGTTCTGGTTTTTCCTCCCCTCTACTCCTAAGTCACTTAACAACCACTGGCCATTGACCTGGTAGAGCCCATCCTGCTTTTTCCTTGTGAAAAGTAATTCTTGATCTTGTATTTTATATTTGATTTTATTCTGTAACCATATTCTGTAATGTAATAAACCTAAGTCTTTTCTTTGAGTGAAGAAGCTCATGGATTCAAAAGTTCAGTCCCTTTCTCAGAGCTAGATGTAAAAGTTAAAGCTTTCCCATAACCACTGTTAGAGAAATGCTCTGAGCTAAGGGATCTGATATCTCAATGCTACCTGCAATTCAATCCCTTTATAAGGAATTCTTGTCTTCTCTTATAATTTCAGTTCCTGAGAAATAGCACAGCATTGGTATGCTATCCTTGGGCACAAAACAAATCGACCATTTTCCATCTTTACTCTCATTCTTGCCACTTAAAGGTGTTTTTATCTAATTCTCAGGTACCTATGAGTCTGCAGCTTTTGGTTCACAATCAGTGATCTCAGGATGTAGCTGGGACCCATACATTCAAAAAGGCATTCCCTAGAGAAAGAGGGAGGTGGTCTTTATTCCACATGTATGCTATGCTTACACTCTTTAAAGTACCCAATGATGATTCCTCAAACCCATGATGTTGTCAATTCTATAACCAATGATATGATTACCATTCTGTTATATGTTCTATGTTTATAAAGGAAGTACATATTTAATTCTGGATTTTTGGCTGGAGAGTGCAATTGACCCAATCTTTTTAATAAATTCAATGTCCTTTTAAACTGATATCTTGCTTGGAGAATTGCTTCAGTTTACCTTTTTGCTAAATTTCACGTTTCACCCTTCTCTATATTTCCTAAGATCTTCCCTTAAGCTTCATGCTATAAAAATTTACAGTTGTCATCCTTGTTGTTTTTTTTTTGAGGAGAGATTCTGAGGCTCTAGCCCCCCAAATTATGTTATTACTGGCCCTTTTCTGTCCTAGTTTGTTTGAAATTATTTCACTAGATATTAATAAGAGATGTATCTTTGCAGCTGGGTTTTCTACTGTATAATTCTGGTATTTGGGTCTACTTCTTTCTTTGGACCTTGTGGCTCCAAGATCATACAGTATAAAACACCAGATGCCTTTCTCCCAAGCCTGAATTCTCCATGTTTTCTCTAACATAGTTTCTCTTTTTCCTGCTCAAATTGATTTCCTCCATAATTCTTTGGTCCTCAGCTTACAGGGATGAGGTAACATACATCTTGGATCCAGAAAATAATGGATGTACTTTGTGGCCTTTTCTCATATTCTGTATCTCCTCTGATCTTCCATTTGTTGAGTAATGGATTACTGAGTAATGGCTTAAGGTCTCTCCCCCTTTGAGGGATAGAAAGTGATTGCTTTCTAGAATCCAAGTTTCACAGTATAAAAACAGTTAAAAATACAATATAAAATAGGAGCCAATTTTCATTAATCCCACCTCCTGCTTGTTTCCTGCCAAAAAAGTAGCCAGATACCAGATTTCTTTTCCTTTGGGCATCCTACCAACATTTTAGAGGATGAGGAGTGGTAGTGTTGATAAAGAGAACAAAGAAAATAAGATGAACAAGAATATCAGAAACAAAGAGATCTTTAGTGAGGCCTTCAAATATTTAGATTATGGAAAGATTACTTTTGAAAATAATCATCCTAAATTTTGTCTTAAGGTTATTGAAATTATTCTAAATGCCTCTGTTCACCATAGGGAAATTTCAGAGGAAAAAGGACATCAGTTCAAATTCCTCAGACAATCTAAGAAGCATGATGTATTTAAGTCATCCCCCCCAAATCATTTTAAAACTCTAAGTTGGCAAAAAATGCAATTTAAGTGTTTATCCTGTTTTTCCGTGTTTTAACTTTTTAAGCTACTGCAAATCCTTTTGTGAATAGATGGGTACAAATCCTAAATCTTAAACAATATTAAAAGTTACTTCAGTTAGGATATGACATTCAATTGATAGAATAATATTTTGTGTGCCACATGTATGTATATCTAGAGGAAAGTCCTGATAAGATGCTCATTAGATTCTTGGAGGCTATATAATCAGAACAGAAGCTCTGGTAGGTCTCCTATGCCAAGCTGAAAAGGCTCTATGAGTTTAGTGAGGGACTGAATGTCTACTGTCCAAGGATCAGCCTAACTAAATTCATAAAAGTCCACCAACAAGTTGGTTTCAGAACAATTTTTTTTTTTTGGCCATAGCAACTTGAAGACCATTTATCAAGTCCTAGATGCCTTCTAATATTCATCTACATACCTGGTAACCACACTGACAAAATTATATATCCATGAAGTATTGATACCTCTTTTTAAAAAATTAAAGTGGAAAAAAATCCAAGTTTGTGGATACATACATCAAATTCAAGCAATGCATCAATCTGTCCCTGCAATATTGGCATACTCTTTAGTAGTTTTTCAGGAACCATTGTTCTCATTACACCATCAGCTCTATAAGACAAAAATGAAGACATTATGTTAGATTTTACAAGGATGTAATAAACTCAAGACTATATGCATAATGTCCAAATACTTTCCACTATTACCTCATTTACTCTTGCCTACATACAAGGTATGGAACAAACAAGTAGCATTAGAGAATTCTGACATCTTAACTTGCAATTCAGTACTCTTTCCATGAGATATGTTTTACTGTGTACAGTAAAAGAACAGAAATGATATTGACCTTAATCAGTACCTTTTGTTGTTGTTCAGTCAGTTTCAGTTATGTCCGACTTTTTTGTGAGTGATCTCATTAGGGGTTATCTTGGCAAAGATACTGGAGTGGTTTGCCATTTCCTTCTCCAGCTCATTTTACAGATGAGGAAATGGAGGCAAACAAGATTAAGTGACTTGCCCAGGGTCGTATAACTAGTCAGTGTCTGAGGCTAAATTTGAACTTGGGAAGATGAGGCGCTCATGCTCAGTACTCTATTCACTATGCCACCTAGCTGCCCTAATCAGTACTTACTGCTACAAAAACAAGGTTATAGGTTCTCCATTAGCATCTCCATTGACTATGAAGACAACTAAAAACACTTTATTTAACTTGTTCTTTGGTGGATTTTATTTCATTTTACTTTTATGAGGGCTAGGGTAGAGGAGATGAATAGAAAAGAGAATTTCTGAAGCATTTGAATTCGAGAAAATAGACTTAATTATTAGTTAGGATCACATCACTCTGTTTATAAAACAACTTATATTACTTGAATACAGTTGCAAGAATCACCATGTTAGTGTTATAATCTGTCTTTTTCCTCTTTAATTAAAAAGTGGGGCTGTCCCCTGAACTGAGAAATGGTGACTTCTACAAGGAATCGCTCATCCTATGACGTACACAGAGTCTGGAGCTTGAAAGCTCTGAACAGTCTTTTGGTGATAGTAACCACAAACTTTAAACGACATAAGCTAAGTGAATTTGCTTCCTTTAGATGCTGGGCTCTCTTCATAACCTCTCCTTACCTTTAACACCTTTGATAGGGCTAAGGAAGGGAAAGAACAGGGCTTGTACTGGATTTTTGGTTTAAAAGAGTTAAAGTTATTTTAGACTATATCTGTGAAAGTACTCTGAAAAAGCATAAAGCAGGAGTATACCATTATATTTCAAAAATTTACTAGTAGATCTCTAAGCCAGTTGCCAATAATATGGCCCAAGATTCTATGGTTTGCCTGTATCCCAAAGAAATGTTTCTCCTCCCTACACAGACCTACACATAGGGGTAATAAAGTCAGCTCCACTTCATATTTTGCTCTTTTGTCCCCTGATTATCTCAAAGCTTTGGGGAAATGAAGTAAAAAGGTAAGGCATCTCTGGTATAGAGCAACATACAAATATATATAATATGCTATCATTCTGTGTAATAAGTTAGAAAATGGTTTTACTCTAAATGGAGTAAAGATGGAATGAACCAGAAATAAAACCCTGAAATTCTTTCCATGGCAGTTTGTATTAATGGTAAGAAAAATCTCAGAATTCATTGAGTTGTATTGTAGTGTTTTCCTCAAATACAGTAAAATGTTATTAGCTGCTCACTAACTTATATTAAGGAAACTGCTTCAAGTAGGCTGTAATCTTTCCTTTTAACATCTTGTGGCTCCTTAATTTAATCGAGTCAGATATTTCTAGATTCTGCAGTAATCGCTACTGTGCTGTTGTTTGGTGCCAATTTGAGGGCTTCTCTCCACCTGACAGTCAAAGTATAATGCCTTGACTTCCCTATTTCCCAGTGTTTTTAGAATATGCCTTTGTAAATGGGAAAAGTATTTATCATAAAATAATATATAAAGAGTATTAGACTAAGGTCAAATATGTCATAAACTTAAGGGAAGGATATATATTATCTTTTATTAGTTCATTCCCAGTCCCTGTGCAGATTTTCATCATGACATTCCTAGTACCTACCAAGAATATCTTGAATGAAATAGATGTTTGTTTAATTTACTATTAAAATGTCACCTGCATTAAGTTATAATAAAAACACACTGCTTAATAGATATAAATTACATTGTAAAATGTAAGAATATCAAAGTATACTTATTACTCAAGCACATGACTCCTATAGATACGTATATGTGTGTGTCTATATTTATTTCCATAACTTTCCAGTTGTTATCTCCCTTATGAGGTCTAATCCCATATCAGTAGCTCTCTGATATGTGTTCTTGAATTTCCTGCAGGAAACTCAAACTGACTATATCTAAAACAGAACTCATTATCTTTCCCCATTAAAATCTATTCCACCTCTAAACTTCACATTTCTGTTGATGACAGAACCATCCTTCTGGTCACCCAGTTTCACAACCTCAAAGTCATGCTCAACTCTATTCTCTCTTTATAGCCAATCAGTTGCCAGGGCTTATTGATTCTACCTCTACAACATTGCTTATATTCATCCCCTTTATCTTCACCACGGTATGACCAACCTAGTTCAGGTCTTCAATCCCTCTTTCCTGGACTATTATAATATCCACATAATTGGCCTCCTTCCTTTTTAGTTCTTCCACTCTATCTTGCATTCTCCACATAACAGCCAGATTTACAACCCCAAAGCAAGCTGTCACTTCCCTGGTCAAGAAGCTTCATACTGACTCTTATAGTTTCTAGATAAAATGCAAATGCTTCTTTTTTGGCATTTAAAGCCATTTACACAGTCTAGCTCTGACCCATTTTTTTTTTTCAGGCTGATAGCACATTACTTCACCTCACCCACTCAACATTACAGCCAATCTGGCCTGTCTATTTTTGTACATATGTAACATTTTACCTCCTGCTTTTCTGTCCCTGCTCACCTTTGTATCACAGAACCAATAGTTAATTCACATTACAATTCAAGGGTCACCTCCTATAAGATATAAGCTATAATATATAATATAATATATATATATATATAAGATATAAGATATAATATATAAGCCTTTCCTAACATCCCAGTTATGAACAGTCTTCTGACTCCAAAATTACTTTGTATTTACTTTCTACATTTTGCTTATTGTTATCTATGTACATTCTGTTTCCCGTCAAGAGAAAGTAAGCTTCTTAAAAGGAAGGGCTGATCTACTGTCTGTATCCTGAGGGCCTAGCACAGGGCCTGACATACAGTAGGCACTCAATAAATGGATGATGACTTGAATACTTTGCACATAGTATGTACTTAAGATAAGCTAAATTTCATATATAAATAAGTGGTAGTCTGAATGACAGGTTTTGCTAAAAATCTTACACTTATGCCTTATGGTAACAAGCTAATTAAGGACAGTTGTCTCATGATATGCTATGGCCTACAAAGTTTAAAAATGAAATAAATCATAATCATTAGGCTTACTGGTCATAAAGAGAACTTTCTGACAGAAAATCATCACATCATACTATTTGTCAACTTCTTTCAAAGAGAATGTCATTAAAATATCTATTTTTATATACATATCTTTAGTTTTAAAATTATCTGCACTTTCAATTTATACTTTACTGATAATTATTAAAAAGAGTAATGCTTTTTCATGGCTCTAGTATGTTACAATTCTACACCACAATACTTCTAATTTTCTAGTTTTCCAACTCTAGAAATCCATCTGTAATTTTGGGTCAGAAATTTTTTTAATTACATGGCACCATTATAACACATGACACTCCGGCATCCCAGTTAACAGAAAAATTAATTCAGAAAACAGAAATATTGAATAGAACCTTTTCATACCACAATGCAATAAAAATTACATTCAATAAAGGACCTTGGAAGCATAGATTAAAATTAATTGGAAATTAAATAATCTAAGCCTAATAGAATCATAGAATCAAATCATAGAGACATAATCACAAATCACAGAATTATAAAAACAAATCAAATAATAAAATAATTTCTATTACCATAGATAAGCATAATTAAATCATCAAATCACAATAACCACATCAAATATTCATAATCAAATCACAGAATCAAAGAACAAATCATAGAAACAATCAACAATTTCATCAAAGATAATGACAACAATTAGAGTACATACCAAAATGTGTGGGATGCAAAGCATTACTTAGGGGGAAAATTATATCTCTAAACACTTACATTGATAAAAAAGAGAAAGAAGAGATTGGGCACATGATTAAAGAAATACTTAGAAAAGGAACAAATTAAAAATTTCCAACTAAACACCAAAATGGATATCCTGAAAATGAAAGGAAAGAATAAAACTGAAAGTTAAAAAATAATAAAACTAGGAACTGGTTTTATGGAAAAAATAATAAAATAGATAAACCATTGATTAATTTTATTTTAAAAAAGAAAGCATAAAACAACATTTTTAGTATCAGAAATAAAAATGGAAATGCACCCCCAATGAAGATGAAATAAAGCAATTATTAGCAGCTATTCTGCCCAATTACATGCCAATAAAACTCACAATCTAAGTGAAATGGATGAATATTTACAAAAATATAAGTTATCCAGATTAACAGAAGAGAAAATTTAATACTTAAATAACCCTATCTAAGAAAAAGAAATTGAACAAGCCATCAATAAGCACCCTAAGAAAAAATTCTAAAGACCAGATGAATTTACAAGTGAATTGTACCAAACATTTTAAAAAATAATTAATTACAATACTATATAAATTCTTTGGAAAAAATTGGTAAAGGAGTCCTAGTAAACTCCTCCTATGAAAAAAGTGTAGTTTTGAAACCTAACTCAGAGAGAAAGAAAAAACAGAGGAAGAAAACTATAGACAAATTCCCCTAGTAAATATGGATGCGAAAATATTAAATAAAATACTAGCAAGGATATTGTATAATATATCACAAAGATCATATACTATGACCAGATGGGATTTATACCAGAGATGCAGGGCTGGTTAAATATTAGGAAAACTATCAGCATAACTGACCATATCAGTAACAAAAAACCAAAAACAAAAATCATATGATTATTTGAATAGATGAAGAAAAAACTTTTAATATAATGCAATACCCATTCCTATTAAAAACACCAGAAACAATAGAAATCAATGGAGTTTTTCTTAAAAGGAAAAGTAATATCCATCTGAACCCAAGAGCAAGAATTATCTTTTTTTCTGTGTGTGTGAGGCAATTGAGGTTAAGTGACTTGCCCAGGGTCACTCAGCTAGTAAGTTGTCAAGTGTCTGAGGCCGGATTTGAACTCAGGTCCTCCTGACTCCAGGGCCAGTGTTTTATCCACTGCGCCATGTAGCTGCCCCAAGAATTATCTTTAATGGGGATAAATTAGAAGGTTTTTCAAGAAAATCAAGGGTGAAGCAAGGATGTCCATTATCACCACTATTATTCAATAATTCAAATAGAATTATTCAATTCTAGCTATACATAAGGCAAGAAAAGAAATTGAAGGAGTAAGAATAGAGAATGAGAAAATGAAACTATCGCTTTTTGCAGATGATATGATGGTATACTTAGAGAACCATAGAGAATCAACTAAAAAATTAGTTGAAACAATTCATAATCTTTAACAAAATTGCAGCATATAGAATAAACAAAAAAGTCATCAACATTTCTTTATATTACCAACAAAATACAGCAGGAAGAGATAGAAAGAAAAATTCCCTTTAAAACAACTGAGGACAATAGAAAATACTTGTGAGTCTACCTGCCAAGAGAAACCCAGGAACTATATGAACAAAATTACAAAACATTTTTCACAAATAAAGACAGATCTAAAACACAGGAGAAATATTAATTGCTTATAGGTAGGCCAAGTCAATATATTATAAAAAAGACAATTCTACCCACATTAATCTACTACTAAGTGCCAATCAAACTGCCAAAGATTTATTTTTTAGAGTTAGAAAAAATAACAAAATTCATCTAGATGAACAAAAGATCAAGATTAGTAAGGAAATCACTGAAAAAACTGTGAAGGAAATTGCCTATCAGTACCAGATTTCAAATAATATGAAAAAGTGGTAATCATCAAAACAATTTAGTATTGGCTAAAAAACAGTTGTGGATCAGTGGAATAGATTACATACATAATATATAGTAGTAAATGACCATAATGTAATGTTTGACAAACCCCCAAATCTAGGCTTTGGGGACAAGAACTCACTATTTGACAAAAATTGCTAGGAAATCTGGAAAGTAGTTTGGTAGAAAGTAGGGATAAACCAACATCTCATACTGTATGCCAAGATAAGGTCAAAATGGGTACATGATTTAGAAATAAAAAGTAATAACATAAGCAAATTAGGAGAGCACAGAGTGGCTTACCTGTCAGATCTATGGATAAGGGAAGACTTTATGACCAAACAAAAGACAGAGTGGATCACAGGGAGTAAAATGAGTATTTTTTTTACATAAAATAAAAAAGATTTTGCACAAACAAAACCAATGCAACCAAAATTAGAAGGAAAGCTTTTCTGATAAAGGTCTCATTTTCTCACATAGGGAACTAAGTTAAATTAATTTTTTAAAAAAAGAGTCATTCTATAGTTGATAAATGGTCAAAGGAGATGAACTGGAAGTTTTCAGAGGAAGAGATCAAAGATCTCAAGAGTCACATGAAAAAAATGTTCTAAATCACTATTTTTTGTTTGTTTGTTTGTTTTGAGGGGGGGGCAATGAGGGTTAAGTCACTTGCCTAGGGTCACGCAGCTAGTAAGTGTCAAGTGTCTAAGGCCGAATTTGAACTCAGGTCCTCCTGAATCCAGAGCCAGTGCTTTATCCACTGTGCTACCTAGCTGCCCCTCTAAATCACTATTGATTAGAGAAATGCAAAATTAAACAACTCTGAGGTACCACCTCACACCTATCAGATTGGCTAACATGACAGAAAAGGAAAATAACAAATGCTGAAGGGGATGTGTAAAGAATTGGTACACTAATGTATTGCTGATAGAGTTGTGAACTGGTCCAACCATTCTGGAGAGCAATTTGGAACTAAGTCCAATATCCTTTGACTCAGAAATACCACTACTAGATCTGTATCCAAAAGAGATCAAAGGAAAAGGAAAAGGACCTGTATGTACAAAAATATTAATAGCAGCACTTTTTGTGGTAGCAAAGAACTGGAAATTGTGGGGGTACCCATTAATTGGGGAATACCTAAAAAAGTTGTGGTATGTGATTTGATGGAATACTGTAGTACTATAAGGAATGATGAGGGGGATGGTTTCAGAAAACCTGGGAAGACTTATATGAACTAATACAAAGTAAGAACCAGAACATTGTGTAAAGTAACAGCAATACTGTAATGATGATCAACTGTGAAAGATTTAGCTACTCTGATCAATATAATCATCCAAAATAATTCCAGAGGACTCATGATGAAAAATGCTATCCATCTCCAGACAGAGAAGTGGTAAACTGAATACAAATTGAAGCATATTTTTTTTTGGGGGGGGGGGGACACAGAAAAACGCCCAGAAGAGAGAGATAGAGAAAAACAAAGAGGCTAGTGTCACTGGATTAAAGGGTGTTAGGGAGTAAGGTTTGAGAAGACTGGAAAAGTAGTAGATTAGGTTATGAAGGCCTTTGGATACCAGTCAGAGGATTTTTTTAACAATTTGATCCTGGATGTGATAAGGAACCACTGGAATATATTGAGGGTGGTGGTGGTAGTGTGTGTGTGTGTGTGTGTGTGTGAGTGTGTGTGTGTGTGACATGATTGGATTTGTGCTTTAGGAAAATCACTTTAGTGGTCAAATGGAGAAAGGATTAGAGTGGGGAAGAGGCCCAAAGCAAGCAGAACCCCCTAGAAGACTATTATAATAATCTAAGCATGTAATCATGAGTGCCTGAATCAGAGTGGTGACAACGTCAGAGGGGAGAAGGGGGTATATTCAGGAAATTTTGCAAAGGTGAAACCAGCAGGGTTTGGCAACTGGTTAGATTTTGGGGGTGGGGGTGGGGTAAGAGATAGTGAAGTGTCAAAGATAACACCTAGGCTGTGAGCCCAAGGAACTGGAAGGATGGCATTACTTTCTACATTAATATGAAAAGTAGGAGGGGGAAGGTCTTAGAGGGAAAGATAATGCATTCCATTTTGGACATGATGAGTTTAAGATGTCTGCCTACCGGACATACAGTTTGAGATGTCTGAAAGGTAGCTAGAGATGAGAGAATGGAGGTCAGCAAAAGGTTGGGACAAGAGAGGTCGTTTTGAGAATTGTCAGCATGGAGATAGTAATTAAATCACCATGTTTAACATAGAGGGAGAAGGCCCAGAACAGAACCCTATCAGACACCTACAGTTAGAAGGTGTGATATGGATGAGGATAAGCAAAGCAGGCTGAGAAGAAGTAGCCTGAGAGGTAGGAGAAATGGGAAAGAGGGGTATCCTGAGAACCTTGAGAAGAGAGGATAATTGTTAAAGGCTACAGAGAGGCTGAGGAGATGAAGACTGAGAAAAGGCCTTTGGATTTGGTGACTCAGAGATCAGTAGTAACTTTGGAGAGAACAGTTTTGGTGGAATGATAAAGTTGGAAGCTTGACTGTACAGAAACTTCTGAAAGGAAAGAAAATGGAGGTACCTATCATAAATGGACATTCCAAGGAATTTAGCCACAAAGGACAGAAAAGATGGAGGATAATACACAAATGCACAAAACATTTAAGAAGCAAAGTGAACGAGATATTTTTACTACCTGGGAACAAATTTGACCTCAGAAGTAACAGAAACTTACTAGGATTAGGTAAGTGGCTAGAATAAATGTAAAGGTCATATCTTATTCAAAAGAAATAGAATAAACTTAGTGGTGCAATAGGATTGAATATACTCATTTAAGAAAATCCAGGAAATCAGAATGAGGATTCAAGGGAAACAGAATAAGGATTAAGATAAACAATTAGAGAAGCAGAAGCAACATTGTGAAGGAGCGTCCTCTTCCTGGACAGGAAGAGAAAACAGATGAAGGATGGACACAGATCACAAGCCTGACATTAAGATATAATATTGCAGTGATAGGAGACTAATTATATGGTCATCTACTAGTAAACTATTTGTTAAAAGTAGGGCAATTAATCAATCCATGCCTTACTTTAATGATAAGTTCATTCTGTAAAAGGTAGAAGAATTAATCAACAGTCATATACTTAACTAGAAAATACATGATAATATAATTAGATGAATTCAGAACTGATTGGGTGGCTGGATTCAAGGAGTAGCTGCTAATGGATCCTTGTAAGTGTCATAGCAGTTTTGCAGTGGAGTACACCAGGAATCTGTCCAGGTTTTAACATCTGTATCGATGTCTTAGATTGGCAGTCCTCAAAGTAAGGTCTAGGGTTCCTAACCCTGAGAGTCCTGGAGGATAAAATTATTTTCATAATAAAACTAAGACATTTTAATTTCTATGGTAAATACTGATGGATATAACCAACATAAGCCAGAGCCCTTTAACATATTCAATAACTTTTAAGAATGTAAAGAGCTCCTGAGACCAAAAAGTTTGGGAATGATTGACTTATAAATCCAGGGATGGTATGCTTATATTTGCAGTTGATACAAAGTAAGGAGGGATAATTAACACACAGGATGATAGTATCCAAAAAATTCTTAATAATCTGGAAAACTGGGCTAAACCTAATAAGATGAAATTCAACAGGGATAAGTATAAAGTCTTCAACATGGGTACAAAGTAATTGGTTGTATAAATACAAGATGGGACTGTGGTGTGGTTAAACAACAGTTGTTCTAATAAAGATCTTAGGATTTTAGTACATTCTAAGCTCAATATGAGACAGCAGTGTGACACGGCAGCCAAGAAAAGCTCTTGCCATCTTGGGTTGCATTAAGAGAGGCATAGTTTTCATGAATAGGCAAATGTTGCTCCATGTACCCTGACCTCATTTGGAATATGTTTTCAGTTCTGGACACCACGGTTTTAGAGTAGTGTGAAAAAATATTATTAATAATGGATTTCTTGGGGGGGAACCCAGAGATTAGTTTCAGTCCTTTCTTCCTCCCCACTCCAGAAAGTTCAGATCTTGATCTGGGAGAAACCCAAAGGAACAAAAGAAATAGAGATTGATCCTTTTGTCTAGCTCAGTAAAGGACCACACCTAGATAATGGACTTTGGCTTAAGCAATTTGAGAGAGGGTCTTCTCCTTGATGTCATCATTAGAGTTCATTTTAGCTTTAGACCACCCTCAAGTCATATCAACCAATGAAATTTAATGATGCTAACCAATTAGCTTTGATCAATGTATAATGACAAGCTTCTACCAAATGAGGATAAAAACTGGAAGAGGTCACATGCTCCCTTGATCTCTTGGCTGGCACTTGACCCTCGCTCTCTGAACACACTCTTTGCTCTTAGCTCTCCCTCTTAGAACAGCATAGGCTTTGTCAGTCTTCCGAACTCTCGAGACCATGTGCTGTCTCTCTGAGAGACAGCATGGGTCATCTGGGGCTTTTCTCCTGCTCATGCTAACTGCTATGTGGTAAATCCTTTACTGGTATATAATGTTAACAAAATAATACTATGCTTACTGCCCAAACTGGTACATTAGCAATTAATAAAAAACACACTACACAGTCTTAGTTAATTAAAAAACACAGCACTGCTAAGTTTAAAAGGCACATAGAGAAGAGCAAATATAATGATGAAGGACCTTAAGTCCATGCTGTATGAGGATTGGTTGAAGGAACTGGCTATGTTTAAAGGGAAGGTCTGGAGGTGGGCCATGGAGTAGAGGAACACAATAGCTATCTCTAAATATTTAAAAGGGAAACCTCAACATCCTGCAAGGTCAAATCAACGTTGGTACTGACACCTCATCAATATCCTCTACCCCTATTATTGGAGGGCAGGAATTATGAGCCCCAAAACCCTATTTAAGAAGGGCACTCAGGCCAGCTGTCTTTTCATTTCCCTCCTTTGGAATCCTCCATCATCCCTCTACTGAGTACTTTCTTTCTCCCCTTATTTCAGCTCCTTTTTGTGTGTTGTCTTCCCCTATTAGACTATAAGCTCTCTCAGGGATTGTTTTTCTTTTTCATATTTTTAAACCCAGAGTTTAGGAGAGCGTTTGGCAAATAACAGGTGCTTAATAAATGGTTATTGACTTAATGGCCATGATGTGGAGGAGACCCTTTCTATTTAGCCTTAGAAAGCAAATCCTGAAGTTAATGGGTGTAAGTGGCTAAGAGGTAAATTTAGGCTCAGTATAAGTAAAAAATTTCCTATAATTAGAATTGTCCAAAAGTAGAATAGCCTGCCTTAAGAGATAGTGAGTTCTCCTTTGGAAGTTTCAAGTAGAGGCTATAACACCATGTGTCAGGTTGTTAGAGTGGGATTCCTTTTGTGTATAGGTTGGACTAAATTGCTACTGAAGTTCCTTCCAACTCTCAGATTCTGTGACTCTGTGATACGAAATGCCAGGCATTGGGCTAGATATTGGAAATACAAAGACAAAAGTTAAAGAGTAGCCACCCTCAAGGACCTTACATTCCATTCAGGGAAATAAGATGCATATACGTAAGTAATAACAGGAAACACTAATTCTGGACCTGGTTCTGACCAAAAAGATGGAATTGGCCATTGAACTATAATAAATAATAACAATTTTATATATAACTTTAAGTTTTACAAAGCACAATGTGTGTGAGTGTGTATATATATATGTGAACATACATACTCATGCATGTATGAATAATGATTTGATCCTGATAACAACCCTGTGATGTAGAGGCAACATAGGCATTATTATTTACATTTTACTAAGGAGGAAACAGACTCAAAGGTTAAATGAATCACTCATAATAAAATATCTGATGTTTAGTCTCTATTAACTTCAGGTGCAGCACACTTTATGGAAAATAACTCCCCAAACATCTTTGCAGATGTGGGAGACCATAGTATGGAACACTGCATTAGAAAGCTGTAACCCTAGTCCAAAATTTGGTCTTAGTATGCTACTAACTTTCTTTTCTTTTTTTTTGTGGGGCAATTGAGGGGTAAGTGACTTGCCCAGGGTCACACAGCTAGTAAGTGTCAAGTGTCTGAGGCCAGATTTGAACTCAGGTCCTCCTGAATTTCAGGGCTGGAACTTTATCCACTGTGCCACCTTGCTGCCCCCCAACACTACTAACTTTCAAGTCATTCTTCCTTTCTCAGGGAGTTCAGTATGTAGTTCAAAGACCCCTCTACCCTTACTCCTCCACTCATACACCATTGACAGAAATACCTTAATTCTCTCCTTCCTTAGCTGTCAGAATACTTAGCAGCTATTCTTAACTTCCCCCTGCCCCCAACCTGCTCAAACCTCTCATACCATACTTCCTCATTAAGCCTTTTCAACAGAGGGTCTTCCAACCTACTTTATTTGGAAAACAGGTAAGTCATCATGTACTCCCTTTTCTCCTCTATTCTAACACCTAAAAATCTCTCTCCATCAATCCTGATTCTTTTTTCATTTGCTCCAATCTCTGATGAAAAACTCCTTGACAACTCCTTGACTTTACTAGTACTCTTTTTTTTTTGGTTTTGTTTTTTTCAGGGCAATGAGGGTTAAGTGACTTGCCCAGGGTCACACAGCTAGTGAGTGTTAAGTGTCTGAGGCCGGATTTGAACCCAGGTACTCCTGACTCCAGGGCCAGTGCTCTATCCACTGCGCCACCCAGCTGCCCCTTCCCTGATCTTTAAAAAAACCCCAAACCTTTAGACGTTACCCTACCATCTCCTTAAGCTCCCCTCTCATAACCACTTTTCTTTTTCATAGTCCAACTCTTTTAAAGAGCTGACTACACTCACGACCTACACTGTCTCACTTCTCATTCACTTAGCAATCTATTGCAATCTTGCTTCCCAATCTACCACGTAACTGAACCTGTTCTCTGCCAATTTACAAATGATCTCTTAACTGCTAAATGAAAGGGTCTTTTCTTAAATCCACTAAACTTGACATCTCTACAGCTTCTGACACTACTGACTACGCCATCTTCTGAAACACTCTCTCTTCCCTTGGCTTCCGTCATATTTGTTTCTCTTGGCTCTCTTCCTACTAAATTGAATGAACAATTATGGTCCAAGAGAATTGAAAAACACATACTTTTTACTCTCATTTGAGAGATGACTATAGATGGAATGTGTTACTGTCCTTGAGGAAGGACACTGATCTCCTTGCTTATGTTGTTTCCCTTCCCAAATTTGGGATAATTCTCCCAGGTCCAATTCAAATTGGCAGGCTGGGTCCCAAATGGGCAACTGATTACTCTTCCCTTCACAGCTCTAGAGGGTAATGTTGAGGGCTTAACGATAGTTTTCTAATACTGTTGCTTACAAACCCCTATCTCCTTTGCTCCTCACTAATTACTAGGCTTAAGCCTATAAAAGGGCTATTTCTCTGGTGGTATAAAAAGAACAATTAGTATAAAAGCAATTACTCCACACTACAAACACATACAGAGTTCAGCAAATAAATGGGCTCAAGCCTACATATGTGGCAAAGAGGTAATTCACAGCTCTTTGTCACTGAAAACTTTTTCTCCCTTTGTGGAGTCCTCATGAAGTTCTCCTTAGATGTAACTGCTCATCTCTTTGTAAGAGTCATAGCTACACTTCTCTCCACCTACAAAGAAGTCGCACTCCTAAAGCTGCCTTCAGTTAGTATCTGGTTTGTTCTCTCTCAGTTCTCAGCTAGATACACTGTTCCTATGATAGCCCAGTCAAGTTGTTCCTATGATATAGTTAATGGAGAGAGGGAGGTCACACTTGCTCTGGGCTCACTCACAAGGTTCATCAAGGTGTTTCTGCAGTACTTTCTCCTCTGAATAATCACAATATATTTCCTCTGTGTGGTAAAATATGAAAGTTTTTAACAGTCGGTTAGGATAACTGAAAGACGCCAGTTTTTCAAGGACCACCCTTTTGGGGAGGAGATGAACAGTCTGCCTGCTGCGCATGTCAGACTGCCTGCCGGGTACAGTCCGCCTGCTGCGCATGTCAGACTGCCTGCCAGGTACAGTGCGCCTGCTGCGCATGTCAGACTGCCTGCGGGGTTTTTTTTTGGGACTTCCGGGGTGGAGAGAAGGAGAGGAGCCCTTTTTGCCTGCTTGGCGGGACTCCTGACGGCGCGGAACAGATTCTCTCTCCAAAGGTGGCCTTGTCGGTTTGGTGAGTTGTTATAAGGAATATAGACTAAGCTTAGACTTAAGACGATTTGTATTGTGTTTCTACTTTCCTATCCTTCTAACCAACATCACCTTGTGACTATCATAACTATAAATAAAAAGGTCTATCTAGAAAACCAAAAGCTGCTTCCATTTACTAGTTTGGGAGATAAATTAAGGGAAAGGTTAAGTAGGGGAGATTTATGATCTAATATCCAATTTTAAATCTCACAGTTTGGCGACCCCGAAGGGACCTTAAGGACCCTCCCACCCTCCCTAGTTTGGCCATAAGCCGGCTAATTCGGTGGATTTTCCAAATACCCCCCCCCCCCACGGAGTTTCCCTTTGTCTAATCTCCCTTAAAGACTTTAAGCCTCTAAAAGCCTTGTTTTAAAGGAAAAAGCCAGCCCAGTTTAAAATATGATCGAATATGTCATTTTCCCTTTGGTTTTTTCGTTTTTTTGCATTGGAGCATGTTGGGGTACCATACTGTCCAAATTTAGACATCTAGTTTACTCGGTATTCCTTCATTGTGTTATAGGTCTCCTCCTCACTCACACAGCAAAATCTTTTTGGTATAATGGTATGAGTGTAACTGTCTCCACTGAAAATGTGTTTAATATTAGTAGGAATTTTTTGCCTGCAGTTGAAATAAATTGTAATACCATACTCACGATAGTTCACATGACTGTAACTCTCATTATGGGTATTATCATAGTTGTAATATGGAAAGAGATTAAAGGTAAACCACGTGGCGAGGGAGACACTAAGATGGCTCCCTCTGCTGAAGGTAACCCAGCCTCACCACGTGGCGAGGGAGACGCTAAGATAGCTCCCCCTACTGGAGGTAACCCAGTTACAGAAACGGATATTGGCCAGTCTTTAGAATCAAATCAGCTGAAACTACTTCCCTTGCAGGAAGATATAGAATTTAATAAAAAGGGAGTATCAGTTCAGGTTAGAAAATATCACCCCTTTACAGCAACTGACTTGAGCTCATGGAAAACAATCTTCCCTAGTTTTGAGAAACATCCAAATGGATCCAAAAGGACTATATTTAATATATATCAACCCACTTGGGCTGATGTTACTTGCCTTATGGAAACTTTACTGTCCCCAACTGAGATGACAGATATTATCTCGGCAGGAAATGCCCTTGTTGCGAAGGGTAAGGCCGATGAGGAATGGCCTCTAAAGGATCCAGAGTGGAATTATAATAATGACAGGGATTTCCAAAGATTAAAGGATGCTAGGGAAACACTTCTGAAGGGAATGGAATTATGCTCTAGAAAACCCGAAAACTGGACGAAATTTATGAGCACATTTCAGGAGGCTAATGAAAGACCAAGCAGATTTTACGATAGGCTTTGTGAGACCGCCAGGCAATACACCAGATTAGATCCAATTGATTCAAAAGATTCTTATATTATTCTCAACATGTTTATTTGTAATTCACTGCCAGAAGTACGCAAATATTTTCTGACCCAATGTCCAGATTGGAGGAGCTTAACAGCTGATAGACTTAAGGAACTTGCAAATTATGTCTTTGACTCACGTGAGACAGGTCCAGATCACCCCAAACAGAGCATTCTGGCACCGGTGATTCCTAGTCAGCCATGTGAACACCAGAACAAGGGCACTAAGGTGTGTTGTTCCTGTCAGCCATGTGAACACCGGAACAAGGACACTAAGGTGTGTTGTTCCTGTCAGCCATGTGAACACCGGAACAAGGACACTAAGGTGTGTTGTTACTGTCATAAGGAGGGGCATGAATTGAGAGAATGTAGGACTTGGAGAAGAAATTCTAATTCTAATTACAGGCGAAATCAAAATAGGAATAGATCTTTTTGGAGGAATACAGAAAGGCAGTACCAGAATAATGGTGACCAAGGTCCCTCTCAGAGGAGGGCACAGGATTGACGGGGTCTTGGGGAGGAATGGAACATAGATAATGAAAGCCATATATTCCCAGATCCAGATTTTTTGAATGCCCTTGTACCAGTCCATTCACCTCCCCAGAGTAAAGAACCACATGTCACCCTAAAAGTGGGGGAGACTTATTATGATTGTCTGCTAGACACAGGAGCCTCTAAATCAGTATTAGTAAGCAAACCAGATGCTGGGTGTAGACCTGTAGGATTTTTAAATGTAGTAGGAGTCTCAGGAAAGAGCCAGAGAGTGGCAAAATTGAATCCTCGCATGGTATCTATGGGGCCCTTAACAGTAGAACATTCATTTTTACTCATGCCTGATGCCCCTGTAAATTTATTAGGTCGTGATCTCCTTTGTAAGCTTAGAGCAACCATATCTTGTGCTCCAGATGGGGCTGTCTCCCTACAATTGCCAGAGGATACTGTTCATTTATTACCAATTTTACTTACAGAAGCTCAAGGATCAGCAGGGGAGGTATCCAAAATCCCCTCTGACATTCCTGAGTCTTTATGGGCCTCATCCCCTAATGAGGTGGGGCTCCTTAAGTCTGCCATGCCTGTTACCTTTAAAGTTAAGGGGGGACCACCCCCCTCCATTCCACAGTATCCATTGTCTAGGGAAGCAATAGAAGGGATCACCCCTATAATTGAGGCTTTGAAAAGCCAGGGTATTATTATTCCATGTCATCACTCTCCATGCAATACTCCCATTTTGCCAGTTAAAAAACCCAAGCCTGGGCCAGATGGTAAACCTGTTTATCGCTTTGTGCAAGATCTTAGAGCGATTAATAATTATGTTATTCCTAGACATTCTATAGTCGCAAATCCGGCTATGATAATTTCCTCAATTCCCTATGAATCTACATGTTTCACAGTGGTAGACCTTTGCTCTGCCTTTTTCTCCATACCAGTACATGAGGACTTCCAATATTTATTTGCTTTTACCTGGAAAAATAGACAGTGGACCTGGACTAGACTCCCACAGGGATTTGTAGACAGTCCCACATTATTTTCCCAAATTTTACAGCAGGATCTGGCCTCTATTACCTTTAAAGCCTCCACACTAGTACAATATGTTGATGACTTACTTTTGGCCTCTCCTAATGCTGAAATTTGTCAGGAAGATAGCCGTCACTTACTGCTGGAGCTGCACAAGAGAGGACACAAGGTTTCCAAGACAAAGGTACAATGGTGTTTGCCCCAGGTAGAATATTTAGGATTTATTTTGGCTGCTGGAACTCGCTCTGTCTCTTCTAAGCGAGTCCAGGCCATTCAACAACTCTCTGCCCCCACTACTAAGAGGCAGTTGAGAGCCATTCTGGGAGCAGCTGGGTACTGTAGACAATGGATACCCTCTTTTGGTGAAATTACTAAACCCCTCATAGCTCTTACAAAAAGTTCTGTTCCAGACATTTTACAGTTGGATCCCCAGCATCTCTCAGCCATAAAAGAATTAAAACGGGCCTTGTTATCAGCACCTGCCCTAGGACTGCCAGATTATAGTAAGCCTTTCACTCTCTTTGTACATGAACAAAGGGGGGTGGCTTCTGGAGTCCTGACTCAGTCACTGGGGCCTAACCAACGCCCTATAGCCTACTATTCAATTCAGCTGGACCCTGTAGCGGCTGGAGTGCCACCTTGCCTTAGAGCAGTGGCGGCCACAGCCCTTTTGGTAGAAAAAGCCTCTGATTTGGTCCTAGGTAACCCTCTAACTGTGCAATGCCCTCATGAAGTGGAGGCTCTCTTACTACGTCACAGGACACAAGCCTTTTCAGATCAAAGGCTGGCTAAGTATGAAATAACCCTGTTAGGTAATGAGAATATCACTTTAAAACGCTGCACAGTTCTTAATCCAGCAACACTACTCCCTAATTTACCATTCTCGGGGGAACCGTTGCATGACTGTGCTTCTTTAGTTGATATGGCTGAAAAACCCCGTGATGATCTTTTTGATACACCTTTAGAAAATCCTGATCTTGTCCTCTATACAGATGGTTCCTCATTTATGAGAGAGGGAACCCGTTTTACTGGAGCTGCTGTAGTTTCTGATTATGACACCCTCTGGGCAGCTTCTCTGCCTTGCCATTTTAGTGCACAGGCTGCTGAACTTGTGGCTCTTACACAGGCCTGTAATATAGCTAAAGATAAGAGTGCCACCATTTTTACTGACTCGAAATATGGCTTTGGCATATGCCACTTTATTGGTATGATTTGGCGTCAACGAGGCTTTCTAACATCCTCGGGCAAGGCTATTGCCAATGGGGACCTTATCAATGACCTCTTAGATGCCCTAAAACTGCCTTCTTCCCTAGCCGTTGTACATTGCCCTGCCCACACAGGGAATAGTGACCCTGTTTCAAAGGGAAATGCACGAGCCGATTCTGCAGCCAAGCTTGCTGCATTAGAAGCTCCTGAACATGTATTTAACCTTTCACCTTCTGAGGATATTCCTTCCAACCTAACCTATGACGATTCTGAAGTAGAAAAGTGGAAAAAGAAATTTAAGGCGAAACAGATCAATGGCATCTGGGTGTCTCCGGAAGGTAAGCCATTTCTTCCCCGGAAATTCTACCACCAGGTATGCCTCTCTGTTCACAGAAAAGGCCATTTTGGTACACAAGGCATTGTAGACTCTATTAAGAGAACCTGGATAGCACCAGGTGTGACTAATACAGCATCTCGAATCTGCTCGGGCTGCTCCACATGTCAGTCTTATAATCAGTATGCTTTTAAGGCCAAAGCTTATGGAGGGCGTCCTCTAGCATATACACCTTTTGAGCACTTACAAATTGATTATATTACTATGCCAAAAGCAGGACATTATAAATTTTGCCTTGTTATAGTTGATCAGCTCACTCGGTGGGTGGAGGCCTTTCCCAGCCCCCGAGCCACAGCTGCCTTTGTTGCCAAAATTCTTCTTAAAGAGATAGTACCTCGTTTTGGCCCACCAGCCCTCATCGATTCTGACAAAGGCACACATTTCACTGATTCGATTTTATCCCAAATCTACTCTTTCTTGGGAGTGACTCCAAAGTTCCACACGCCCTACCATCCACAAAGTTCAGGCCAAGTCGAACGTATGAATAAAGAGCTTAAGAGTATGATTGGCAAATTATGTACTGAAACCCATTTGAAATGGCCTGATGTTCTACCATTGGCATTATTCTATCTACGAAGTAGACCAAGAGGAGAACTTCATATATCTCCTTATGAAATGCTTTTTGGTCACCCTCCTATCCAAGCTAAAACTTTTTCCCCAGTTTATACATCACTGGTGGGAGGTGATACTTCTGTTGCCTCCTATATACAGGAATTACAGACCAGGCTACGTGAACTCCATGAGGCAGGAGCTGTGGTCCAGGCAGGACCATTAGACTTTTCATTGCATAACTTCAACCCAGGAGATAAAATATATGTAAAGAATTTTCAGAGAACCAGTGGAACTCAACCTGCCTGGGAAGGACCTTTTCAGGTATTATTGACAACTCCTACTGCCATTAAAATTGGTGAAAAAGACTCATGGATTCATTGCTCTCATATAAAGCCTGCACCATTCATAGGTGAAGAGATTTCAGATAGACCTGAGGTAGACGCTAAAGAGGTAAAAACCCTAACGATAGCAACTGTTAAAGAGCAAAGAAAGTTCAGAGGAAACAGGCAGTTCCCATTTGATAATCCCACTGATCAGTTAAATGCTCTGGGACTCAGTCTTCGTAAAGTATCAGGAGACGGAAATTGCCTTTTTAGGGCTTTAGCAGACCAGCTAGAAGGTCACTGTAGAAATCATCTCAGACACAGACAAGAAGCTGCTTCTTATATGATTAACCATAGACAAGAGTTTGAGTCTTTTAGAGTAAATGACTCCCCTTTTGAAGAATATGTTGATGAATTAAAGAAATTTGGAAAGTGGGGAGGAAATGATACAATTGTAGCATTTGCTAAGCAGCATCAGCTGAATGTTGTGGTTCATCAATTAAATCAGCCTTTATTGAAAATCAGTGGCACAGACAAAACTGATGCTAGAGAACTCCACATTTTCTACCATAAAGAACATTATGACAGCATTAGAAAGATCAATGACAATTCAGAAACCCCTGCCACTTTGGCATGCAGAGAATTGGGGAACCAGTTAAAACAATGTGGCATACCCCAAACTCTAGCAGCTTAAATACCTTATAATTTAACAAGCATTTCCTTCTACAGGCAAAAGCACTGAAGTACATGGCCTAGTTTTCTGGCCTACCTCAACTATTTTTTTTTATTAATTTTTGGGTTTTTTGTTTTTGTTTTGACTTTTGAAAGGCACTGAAAAGACCTGGAATTGACCGCACCTTTAAGTTCTTTAAGAGCACAAAAGGGTGCTTAGCGAATCTTTTGCTTTTTATTTTTTATTTTTGGTTTTGCTTTGGTTTTTTTTTTACTTTTGTTTCTTTTGCTTTTCTTTAAAACTAAATTTTGTAAACTAAGTGATTATTCAAAGACATTTTAAGTATATGCTGTGGGTGAGGCTATCGGGCCTCAGAAGCTACCAGAATTCTTTTTTTTTATTTACTCTTTCTTTTTGAGAGAACCATGAGTTCTAATGAGTTTTGTTTTATTTATTTATTTTTCTCCTTTCTCTTGTATGTTGTTCTGTTTAACTAAAAAGTACCAGAAATTGCTTGATACCTCACTGAAAACATTGAATATTGAATCTTGCTAATTGAAGTCTTATTTCTTTTTGATGAATTAATCACCACTTTAAGTATCTGCTACTGTTATACTAGAGAATTCATGTATAAGATGATGTGGTCTACTTGCTAAAAGAAGATTATGTAATAATGTCTAAAAGAAGATTATGTAACAATGTCTAATATAATCAGCTATTTACATTCGTTTATTATTTATATGTCATTATACTCTGGGTATGGTTTGGAATTATTGTATATATCACTAATATATTCTCAGTTATGCAGCATAGCACACATTTTTACCATCATATTGTCTTTGGTGAAATTAATGAGATTTCAGAAATATGGAAACTTATCATTTCAGAGACTAACTTGCTGTGAACTCTGATGCAGGCCCTGGAGAGAATATATGTGCAACAAAAGGAGAGACAGGTATACGTAAGTCCATGGTTTGCTTATGATGGTGACTATGTAGAGCACAATTACTAGGCACAGTCCAGTATTCATCCTCTCTCCCTCCTAATTTAACCTAATTTAACTGAACTTATTTATCTTTTTATCTCACTCAGTTGAATTCACCTGTGGCCTAGCACAATCACTGGCTGTTTCAGAACCATGAGATATGGTATGATAACCTTTCCATAACATTTTCAGGTGTCATGAACACATACTAAATTTGGCTTTGATCCAGACACATGGTGGTAAAAAGTGTTACACATTGCATAACTACCTCAACCCTCTATTACAAGTCTAACCATATAAAGGAGGGAATGTAATGGAATTTATTAATTTGATCATTGACAATGCTATGCTAAGGTTTTAAAAATACAGCAATTCAAACAGTTAAAGAAGATAATCCAGCTTTCCAGACCAGAGACCAGAGTCCAGAATCCAGTTTTCCAGACCAGAATCCAGTTTCCTCCTGATGACATCTTACCACTTCAAGAAGACAAGAGAACTCAGAGACTTTATATGAACTGTTTTGCTTTATTAGCTTTTACTATCTCCTTTCTGTTATATACTATCTGTAACATGTACTCTCTGCAGAGGCTCTCCCTTTGCAAGACTAATGTCAAAGCGTCGGTTCATGAGAAAAAAAAAAAAAAATATCGCCCCTCTGGACAAAACTTTCCTCTCTTCCTTTTCTGTATTGTTGTTCGCATATTATTAGTCAGCAAAAGTTATTATGTTCTTTTTACTGTTCCATCAAGGAAACATTCCGTTTCTTGAGGAAGCAAAGGGGGGAAATGTGGTAAAATATGAAAGTTTTTAACAGTCGGTTAGGATAACTGAAAGACGCCAGTTTTTCAAGGACCACCCTTTTGGGGAGGAGATGAACAGTCTGCCTGCTGCGCATGTCAGACTGCCTGCCGGGTACAGTCCGCCTGCTGCGCATGTCAGACTGCCTGCCAGGTACAGTGCGCCTGCTGCGCATGTCAGACTGCCTGCGGGGTTTTTTTTTGGGACTTCCGGGGTGGAGAGAAGGAGAGGAGCCCTTTTTGCCTGCTTGGCGGGACTCCTGACGGCGCGGAACAGATTCTCTCTCCAAAGGTGGCCTTGTCGGTTTGGTGAGTTGTTATAAGGAATATAGACTAAGCTTAGACTTAAGACGATTTGTATTGTGTTTCTACTTTCCTATCCTTCTAACCAACATCACCTTGTGACTATCATAACTATAAATAAAAAGGTCTATCTAGAAAACCAAAAGCTGCTTCCATTTACTAGTTTGGGAGATAAATTAAGGGAAAGGTTAAGTAGGGGAGATTTATGATCTAATATCCAATTTTAAATCTCACATCTGTAAATATTCTGATTTCAGCCAATGGATTGAAGATTTGTTTGGACCTAGTCTGCACCTTTGATGGATGTGTGTCAAGATAATGAAATGTGGTAGATGAGGGGATTTAGCAGATACTCAGGGGCCCACCTGGAGATTGATCTAAACTGATTGAATTGGGTGAGAGTGACTGACTGCTGACTCGCTTGTAAGCACATCTGGCTGGTACTTAAGAGAGTGTTGTTCTCAGAAGCTGAAAACTTTGAACTTTACATCGAGACCACCTTTAGGTCCAGTGAACCAACGAATTTGAATGACGCTAGCCAATCAGCTAGAAGAACCTCCCATTTCTGGGAGGAGAACATGAAGGAGGAAGTGAATGCTGGAGGAAGAGTTCTTTCTCTTTTGGTGTGAGACATCGGCATGGTGGCAGAGGCCTTCAGAAGTGGGAGGTTTAGGAAGGCTAGGATTTCCATGCTATAAGAAATCTGTTCTTGATCTTTCTTTTTCTTTACTATCTTATATCTTTTAATAAACCCTTAAAAACCTAAACTCATTTATCAGTGATTTTAGCCAGTTTCCCCCCAAAACTGGGGGGGACAGATTAGAACCCACATTTAGAATTTTAAATTACACAGATGGAATGATTATGCAACTCAAAAAAAGCATTTCCATCTGATAAAAGTCAGAGCATCTTTTAGTTACATTAATTGGAATTAGGGGGTATATCTCTTTATACTTAATATTTTCCTTGTTACAAGGAAAGTTTCAATGGAGGTTGTGGGAGAGGAGTTAAGGGGAAATTACTATGGTTTAAAATCAAGAGGCAACAACACAATTTATTTTAATTAACTAATTAATTAATTAAATTTTTTTGGTGGTGCAATGATGGTTAAATGACTTGTTCAAGGTCACACAGCTAGTAAGTGTCAAGTGTGTGAGGCCGAATTTGAACTCAGGTCCTCCTGAATCCAAGGCCAGTGCTTTGATCCACTGAGCCACCTAGCTGCCCCCAACAATACAATTTAAAACTAACTTAAATAACCAGTCCTAATTTCTTTAACTCCAATCCTCCATTACCAACATCTCCACCTGGATGGCCCATAGGCATCTCAAATTGAATAGGTCCAAAACAGAATTCCCCATATTTCTACCAGAACACATCCCTATTTCTGTTGAGAACAATCAATGTGCTTTTACTGAAAGCATCAAGCATATTTACATTGGAATGATTCTTAATTCTTCCCTGTCGCTCATCCTCTATTTCAGAGTTCCCTAGTTGGCAATAAGGCAAGTGTTTATTATGCACTTATGTGCCTGTGTCAGACACAGTTCTGGCATGGAGGGGGGGGGAAGAAAACTGATTAGTGACTAAACACACAATTCACACAGCTAATAAATGCTAGAGCCAGAATTCAAATCCAAGTCCTTCAGACTATTAGCCTGGTGCTCTTGTCCCCACACACTCCGGAGCCTCCACACCTTAATATAAAATAACCTGCCACAGAGTAGAACTCCCTGCTTTCCTGCTCTCAGCAATGCCCAGGGATGTCAAGGGTAGACTTAGGCTCATCCAAGGTAGGACTTTGAGGAAAGCAACAGTCCAATCTAGAGTGGATTCACAGGATTAGAGCCAGGAAGAACATTAAAAGGCTTCCCATAGAATCCCAAGGGAAGAGAGCAGTGTTTGCTGGCCCAGGAAAATAGGTAAAATGAGCCTAAAGTGCTCAGGGTCTTAGAAAATAATATCCTTTTTAATATCTATAATCTAAAAGTCACCCTGACTTAAAATGTATGTTGCTTTATTTCTTCTCAATAAAAGACTGTAAAAGTATTATTCTATTTAGCATCAATTTAGATTGGCAGATGTAGAGGAAACATTTAAATATAATTACCTAAATTGTAACTTCCTGATACAACTTCTAAAAGCAAAGCTGACTTTGGGGCATGAAAATATAAAGATATATTAAAAAAATAATAAATAGAAATATCTCAATATTAACTCTCATAGTACCACTGATAGAGAGAATTTCCTCCCCCCTCCATGAAGAATTTCAAATGTTCAAGCTTAGCTGATGTTTCTTTTCAAGCTTCCTAGCAACTCTATAATAAATTCCTTAGCTGATGGGTGAAGAGAAACCAAGAATGTTTCACTTCTTCACTATGCTAAAATAGAAATATGAAATGCAAGTCATACCCCTTCTTCACTCTGGCAAAGTCAAAGGCCATTTGTCTGTAGGAGAAAGCCTTTTCATTCAAGTATCTACTATAACGTCTTATAAAGGTAGACATATCATAACCTGTAAAAAAAAACACAACAAAAATTTATTTTATAGGAAACCTTTAACTGTAATTTTGTTTACTAAGATAAAAACTACATCACCCAAATACATTCAAATAGCTTCATGTGAAGTCTTGTGAAGAATTAAAATGTAATCATGGATTTTTAAAAAAAATAAGTATTTTTCCCCCAAAGAGGAAATTTTCTTTCTTTCTTTCTTTTCTTCTTTTTGCAGGACAATGAGGGTTAAGTGACTTACCCAGGGTCAAGTTTTCTGAGGCCATTTTTGAACTCAAGTCCTCCTGAATCCCCAGCCAGTGCTTTATCCACTGCCCCCCGAAATTATCTTTCTAAAGATTTAAATCATTATTCTACTTCATGATGCAAAAGGATATCATCTTAGGGGGCAGAAATAAGCCAGTTTGGGGCCAAAATCGGTGGCAAGAACTATAATAATACAGCTCCAAGTTTGATCATATCTCTTTACTTACAAATCTCAAGCAATATATTACAAAAATGTCCTTACCATGAGATCCACTCTTGTCCAAAAAATTGCTGAGATTGAATAATGTATTTCTAGAGGCCAAATACTGAATAAATCTCTGAAAAACAAAATCATAATTAAATGTTCTATTTCTCTGAAGCTTGAGTGAAACTGAACTGTTATTCCTCTAAGCACACGCTTCATAAGCATTGACACAGACACTGGAAAGAGAGTGTTCCTTACACTTGGAATGTCCTTCCTATTCTCACCCCTCATCCCCAAGGCCCACCCATTATTTTTTTGTCAAAATTTTCCCCTCCCTTTCAAAGACTAGCTCAAAAGACACTTTCCCCAGAAATCTTTCCTTATCTATCTGGCCAAAAATAATTTTTATTTTGCCAGTTATTTGTTTTTAACCTCTCATAGAACATCTCTCAATTATTTTAGTAGTTATTTATGAATATGCCTATCTTTTCCTACTAAATGCTAAATCTTTGAGGGCAAGAAACTTGTCATATTCATTTATGTATACACATAGCAATAGCACAATCACATCCTATTCCACCCAAATATACTTAGCATTGTCCTTTATACACAACTGGTACTTCTTTTTTTTTTTTTAAACAGAATTCATTTACAACTTTCTTTTTCTTTTTGCAGGGCAATGAAAGTTAAGTGACTTGCCCAGGGTCACACAGCTAGTTAAATGTCAAGTGTCTGAGGCCGGATTTGAACTCAAGTACTCCTGAATCCAAGGCTGGTGCTTTATCCACTGTGCCACCTAGCTGCCCCTTCATTTACAACTAAACCAAATTTCAATTTATTACCTAGCATTTGAAACAGTATTCATAATGCTATTTCATAAATTTAAAAGAAAGGAAAATATTTAGCTTAAAAATTTTCTTGGGAAAAATGGCTACATGAAGATCCAAAAATTACATTAAATATCTTAGACAGTTTTTCCTCTTTACTTTCTAACATCCAAATCTTTACAACCTTTAGTCAACAAATTTCTCCCCCTTCCTTCCCCTGCAAAAACACCTTAATATTATATAAATAATGACAGGGGTGTAATACTAAGAAAAACCTGTTCTGGTAGCAGAGGAAGGTAAAATCAACCTTATCTTATCAGTGATCACATAGGGTACATTTCACTATCCTTCCTAATCAATCCCTCCAAGAACAGATGAAAATGAGTATATAAAGAAAGGAAAGGGGGCAGCTAGGTGGCACAGTGGATAAAGCACTGGCTGTGGATTCAGGAGGACCTGAGTTCAAATCCGGTCTCAGACACTTGACACTTACTAGCTGTGTGACCCTGGGCAAGTCACTTAACCCCCATTGCCCCGCAAAAAAAAAAAAAAAGAGAGAGAGAGAGAGAGAAAAAGAGTGATCAGTGATCTCGTGTTTCAAAAAAAATTTTTTTTTAAAATAAAGAAAGGAAAGGAGGAGATGAGAAATGACTCTTTAGCATCTACTAATTACTAAACAAACTTAGTTGCAATATTCCTGTTAACCTTCCCTCCTATTAAAAAAAAACAAACAAAAGCACTAAATTGAAAAAATAAAACAAAACTATAGCTTACCTCATTACCGTGGACCATTAAATGGTGTGTTGTTACTAAGGCTTTGAATACAACCACCCAGCTACTATTTGTTGCTCTTTCAAAGAGTGTGTCAGCCATCTGAGGGATATTAACATTTGTCTCATTGGTAGCCTGAATCAAATCTATTAAAAAACACACACACACACACACACACACAAGAGATACAGGGTAAATTATGTTTATCTTTACAGGTTATTTACTTTAACTTTTATAAATGAAAAGTATACCTCCTGGAAAACTGTTTTCATAATTCCTTTGATACTAACTAATAAAATAGGCAAAGGCAGTTTTTTTAATAAGAAATTTTCACAAAACTTTATATAGTAAATATACATGCATACACAAATATAGCTTACCTTCTAAACATAATGTATTTGATTTATTCATGTGTTTTGCTCTTGCTGTTAAATTATCTCTTTTCAGTATTTCATTTTACTTTTTCTTACCCACATCTTTGTTCTATTATTATAAATGCCTCTGGATTTATGTTAATTTTCAATATTCAGATGATTCTATTAACATGTTAGCATTCTTTTCTTAACTGTGTCATCTTTGATGTCAATATACACATGTACTCATTAAAATGATATCTTACATTCTTAACATAAGAGCTAAAAATAAACTTCATTCTACTCTTAAATGGAATAGCAGCATCAATATCCCTGAGAACATTCCCTGTTAAAGTGAGCAAGAGTGACAGGAGGGCAGGGTAGAGCACAAACTCCCTCATGACCTTATGGATGGGTACAGCTGCTTGGACCTAAGATCTGACAAAAGAATGTGGAAGGTTTAGAGTACTGTAATCTGACCTGCTAATCCTTGTCTTGCATGCCTTTATTTTAGTGAAAAGTTTATTAAACATCTAACTTCTTTAGGATATTTCCACTGAATGTGTGTTATTTCTATATTAGCAATATGCTTTCAAGTACATAGTAGATAGCCTGGTCAATTGAGGCAGTAGCTTTTAGGATATGATTTTCACATAATCAGTACAATGAAACCTTCATCATATACCTATATGACTATATGGAACAAGACTAGTTAAGTACATTATGATGGGACTTCATTGGACTCAACATCTTCAGTACTAATACCAACTTGACTTAATAGTACTAATTCCCTTATGGGGAAAAAGATTTGAGAAATCCTCAGGAGGAACCCAATTTCTAAAAAACTATCCCAATGGGTCAGATGAAACCTGCTGAGACAGGCTGATATTGCACTGGAAGAGAACCCATATGCAATTGTATTGATTTAGGAGGGTTCTAAGAGGCAGAAACTGTAACAGTCTTTCTCGCTCCTACTACCAACACATTTTAGAATCTCTTGGTGGTCAAAACTTCCCTGTGTTTTAAAGGGCACCCAGCCTAGAAGATAGTCATGTTCAGAAGAGCCTTCATCTACAACAGCTAGTTTCTGCCATTTTTGTCATGCTATACAACTTTAAGTTGATACCCCTTGGCTTAAGTAAAGCATGTAGCACAATGCCATGCAACATTTCTAAAACATCAGGACCAAAATTCTCAGTCAATTGCTAGGCCTTCATTAGAGCAAAACATATTACCTTAATTTTTAAAATTCATAGTCCTTCTACTCCATGAACAGTTGAATACTATACTCGTCCCTTCCAATAAATTCCATTACTGTAATTGTTTGCCATAAAATATCACTCTAGTTTTATTTATGGTATGCTGCTATTCACAGACCCCTTCTTAAAAGAATACTTCTTAGAAAATAAGAAATGGAAGGAAGACATACAGATCATCTAGTTAGTATCCTTATTCGGCCACAACAAACAAAACCCAACCAAACCTCAGACTTAGAAAGAGGATAAGTGCCTTGTCCACATTGACACAGTTAGTAACAGTCCTATGCCTAGGACCCAGATCACTTTGATTTTACATCATCTAACTCAACTGAGTGGTAATCTCTACTCTACAACATACCCAACAAGTAGTCATACAGCCTCTGATTAAACATCTCCAGTGATAGGAAATCCCTTAAATTACAAGTATGCCCATTCTGGAATAGCTTCAACTGATAAATATCTCCTTATATCAAGCTGAAATCTCCCAAACTTCCACCCATTTTTCATAGTTCTGCCCTCTGGGAACAAGCAGAACGAGTATTACTCCTTTCTTACTGCCCTTCAAATATCTGAAGAAGCTATCATGTACACCTCCAAGTTTCCTCTACTCCAGGATAATCATTAGTTGCTTCAAATGGTGTTGATAGATCTAGCATGGTTCTCTTACCATCTTGGTTACCCTTCTCTGCATTTGTTCCAATTTACCACTGTCTTTCCTAAAATCTGGCCCTTAGAACTGAACACAATACTCCAGACATTGTATGACCAAAGCAAAGTACATTGAGATTATTAGTACCCTTAATAATTGAACTATTTTATAGGACACTGAACAATGCACTCAGATTCATGTCAACTTAGAGTATAGTGTAGTGTTATATGATTCTAGATCTAGGCCAATAATTAACAATTGTTAACCAAAAAAAGCCAAACTACTAAAGACACCGTGTAGTGTTTAATATAATAAAATATGCTAATCCATAAATTAAAGATCTTAATAGTCACATACAAAAGAACCACATACAGTTCTGAATATTACTATTTTGTAAGTGCTTTTTCAAATTATAATTTTAACATGTTATTAAAACATACAAAGTGTATTTCATTTTATGAAAAGAGGTTAACACACTAAATATGGGTTTCAACTATGCCTACATGAGTTTCTATCCACAAGCTACCAAAAGATTATATATAAGCAGCAACAGCAGCTTTATTCTGCATTTCAATTTCTTTGTACTTCGTATCCCCTCATTTACCAAAAACAGGTTGAGACTTTAAAAAAATTCACTATGGCTTATACTTTCTTTTGTTCAATTTTCTAAATTGACTATGTGCTAAATTCCCATAATTATGAATAGACATGGTGTAGTAGGATATGGAGTTGAAAGAAATCTGGGTTTAAATTATATCTCTGACATTTATTAGCCTATGTGAATTAGGGCAAGTCCCAACTTCTAAGAGTCAGTTTCATCATCTTTAAAATAGAGATAATACCAATAGTATTACCTCAAAACTGTTGTGGAGATAAATGAGAATTATGCAAAGTACTATATAAAACTTAGAGTGTTATATGGATTTCAGTTATTACTTATTCTTATAAATAAATATTTGATAAATATACCCCCGCCTACCCAACCCTCCTTGAGTGCTGAGAAATTGGTGCTGAAAAGAGGCTTAATTCTTAAAAAGATCTTCAAGTTTCTCAGAAAGAGGCACCCTCCTGTCATTCATATAATCTAATAAACATAATTCATAAAATCTAATAAAGGAATTTCAGAGACCATCTAATATAACATGTGATCTCAAGTGGAAACATTAATGCAATATCAATAAATAAGCATTTATTAAATGCCTACTGTGAACAAGACATTGACATAGGTACTAAGGATATAAATGCAAAGAATGAAACTATCCCTACTCTGAAGGAGCTTACATTCTAAGAGTCTATGACTAAAGACATTGATATATGGCTACAGATATAGATATATGTTGATACTGTTCAGACTTTTCAGTCATGTCCAATTCTTTGTAACCCCATTTGTTTTTTGGGTTTTTTTTTGCAAAGAGACTAGAGTGGTTTGCCATCTTGTACCTTACAGAGAAGGGTTCTTTGAGCCACAAGAGAGGAGGCAATTCATTCCAGGCACAGGTTATAGCCAAGTCACAGAAATCAGAAACAGAATGGCATATATATGTGGAAAAGAGAAGGTCCCTTGGCTGGATTACAGAGTGTGGGAGGGAGAGCTGGGTACAACAAGGTTGGTAAAATAGGTTGGGGCCCAGATCTGCAGGGCTTTAAAAACCAAATAGAGGAGTTTATATTTTATTCTACAGACGGTAGCCAGATACTGGAGTTGACTGAGTATGAGAGTAGTCAGATGAGGAAAATCACTTTCACACCTGTGTGGAAGATAGATTGCAGAGGAGAAAGACCTGAAGAAGCAAGATTAGGAAGCTATTCTAATAATCTATAATATCCCCTAAAGATAATCATCTGGGTTATGCCTGAAGACTTTCACACAGACCTTTACAAAGCAATCTATTTCTTGTGCTACCCAAACTCCACATAAATCAGTTCTCCTGGGAGCATTCTAGGCATTCTCTCTACCTACACAAATGCTAAAAGAGTCAGTCTGAAGGGCAGCTAGGTGGTGCAGTGGATAGAGCACTGGCCCTAGATTCAGGAGGACCTGAGTTCAAATCTAACCTCAAACACTTAACACTTACTAGCTGTGTGACCCTGGGCAAGTCACTTAACCCCAACTGCCTCACCAAAAAAAAATTAAAAACAAAAAAACAAAAAACAACAAAGGCTCCATGTATTCCAAAATATTTACAGTAGCTTGTTTTGTGGTAGAAAAGAAGTAGAAACAAATGCCCAGCAATTGGGGGAATCACAAAGCCACCAGTGATATGGGAATGTAATATAAAATGCTGTAGGAAAAGATAGACATGATGAATACAAATAAGTGTGGAAAGATGCATATGAACTGATATAAAGTGACAGCATAAACAATGACTACAATAATGTAAATGCAAAGAAAAACCAGAAATAGTCAAAACTGAATCTTGTGAAATTATAAAGAACAAGGTTGGCACCAAATATCTCCCTCTGTTCCTTTACAGAGACATAAGGATATATTTTCAGATTTTTTTGAAGTATTGGGTCAGTTTCACAAATATTATTTTCTTATTTTCTATTTTTCTTTTCTTAAAAAAAATCTTTATTAGGGAATAACATATACACTCAAGTGTGTATGGTAATACATCTTGCCCTGAAGAGAAGTGGGAGGGGAAGGGGATAAGGGGCCAGGGATGAAGGAAGGGAGGGCAGATTAGGGGAGGGGCAGTCAGAAGCAAAACACATTTGAGGAGGAATAGGGTAAAACAAGATAGAAAATAGGGCAGCTAGGTGGCGCAGTGGATAGAGCACGGGCCCTGGAGTCAGGAATACCTGAGTTCAAATCCGGCCTCAGACACTTAACAGCCGTGTGACCCTGGGCAAGTCACTTAACCCCAATTGCCTCACGAAAAAAAAAAAGATAGAAAATAGAGTAAATACCATATGGAGGGAATAGGATGGAAGGAAACACAGTTAGCAAAAGTAACTGGGAAAAAAATTTGAAGCAGAGGAAAGAGCAATGTAAAATGATGACAACGATGCCAATGGTACGATTGTGAAGAAAATTCTTTGTCAGGTATAAGGTACTATATAAATGTTGGCTATTATTGTTGTAGCAATAATCAATTTCATGGGTGTTTTGTAAGGAAATCTCTCTTTAAAGTACTATATAAATGTAGTTTACTATTTAAAAAAAAGATGAGCAGGATGCTATCAGAAAAACCTACATGAACTGATGCAAAGTGAAGTATACTATATACAAAATAACAATAATATTGTAAGATGATCTGCTGCGAATGATTTAGTTCTTTTTAGCAATGCAATGATCCAAGGCAACTCTGAAGGACTTATGAAAAATAAAACCTATCTGCAGAGAAAGAACTGATGGTATCTGAATACAGATGGAATTTCGTTGTTATTGTTGTTCCTTTTTTCTAAAGTTTTTTGTCTGCTATGTTTTGCATGACTGCACATGTATAACTTATATTGAATTGCTTGAGTTCCTAAGAGGGGATAAGGAGGAAAGAAGAGAATTTGGAACACAAAGTTTTAAAAATCAATGTTATAATCTGTTTTTTCATGTAAGGTGGGGGAAAATTCTAAATAAAAAAAATTCTTTATTAAGGCACAGGTCTCTGGGAGAGGGAAGGACACTGGGAAAAATTAAGGTAATATAATAACATGGTATCAATAAAAATCTATTTAAAAAAGAATTTGTAGCATGACTGACAAGCAAACCCTATAATAATTACTTTGTTTGTTATTTGCAATATATTTTAACACTGTTTATTATTAACATCTAATAACCAATATTCTACTTTTCTTTAATTTATACTTCCATCCCTAGCATTATAACACATTTATCAAAATTTGTCAAACAGAAAGTTTTGACATCAATGGGAATTCAATAAGTTGATTCCTCTAAAAACTATGTGTTAATGCCATTAATGAAATTAGTAATTTATGTCACAAAATAATACATCAAGTTTCCATTATATGAGAAGGGATAAATATATAAAAATGGAACAGAGAATTTCAGAGAAAATAATGGAATAAATATTAATGTGATGGCTATCAATTATGTTTTTAATCAGTAAATACAATGGCCTCATTTCATTCTTCATTTTTAAAAAATTTTTTTGGCGAGGCAATCGGGGTTAAGTAACTTGCCCAGGGTCACACAGCTATTAAGTGTCAAGTGTCTGAGGCCAGATTTGAACTCAGGTCCTCCTGACTCAGGGCTGGTGCTCTATCTACTGCGCCACCTAGCTGCCCCACATTCTTCATTCTTGATCTCTGTTTTACTAGCTGCTGCCAAGAGGGCTCCTTCCTCCTGGACACCCTCTTCCCTGATTTTTGTGACCCTTCTCTCTCCCAGTTCTCCACCTACCTGACTGCCTAACCACTCCTCTACAATCTCCTTTGCAGGATCATCATCTCTGTTCTTCTTTTACACTGGTGTACTGTAAGGCATTGCCCTCTTGTGTCTTGGTGAGTTTACTAGTTCTCATGAGTTAAATTATCTTTATGCAGAGGAATCCCAAATATACAGATCCCAGATTGCATATCTCTGCTAAAATTTAGTCCCACATTATGAAATGCATGCTGTATATTTCTATCTGGATGTCCTTAGGGTATCAAAATGTCTGAAACAGAACTGATTAGCTTTTTAAAACTATCTTTCTTCCAAACTTCCATATTTCTGTTGAAAGAACCACCAATCCTTCCAGTCATCTAGGTTTGCAACATCTAGATCTTGAGTCAATCAATTTAAGCACTTTTTAAGTGCCTACTGTGTGCCAGACACTGCACTATTAAGGATACAATTTTTTTAAAAAATGGAAAACCCCTACTCAAGGATCTTACATTCCATCCTTGACTCCTCATTATACCTCACTCTTCCATTTCCAATCACTTGTTAAGACTTGTTGATTATACTTCCACAACATATCTCACATCCATTCTCTTTTCTCCACTCATACATCCAGTACACAAGTTCAGGTCTTTATCACTTTTCATCTGGACTACCGTAGCAGTTTTTAAATTATCTCTCTGCCTCTAGTCTTTCCCATCTCCAACACAATCTTTACACTCAAGAAGATGCAATAGTACCCTACTCCCTCTAAAAAGCATTTCATTTATTATTGTTAGTATTATTGAGCAGTTCTGTAACACATCCAAAATAATACATAGTCAATTTTATGTGTGGTTTCTTTTTACCACTTCTGGTTTAGATGATAATGTACTTCCTCTTAAAGTACTTCATTTGAAGGACTAAAAAAACAAACCTAGAATAAGAAGCCCAAAAGAAGCTAAATGGAAAACCCTAGGCAGTTTTTATGAACTAATGAGAAAGTGAATCCCCTCTCCCTTTCCACAGTTTTCTCTTTTTATATGAACTTGATGACCACCTTTTTTCAGTTATTTGTAATTTATCTCTCCATTATGAATTAAAATATACAAAGGGATATAACCTGCCCTATTTGATTAAAATAACACAAATTTCTTTAATCTTTCTAACTCAGGATTGTTTTTCAATGAAAGACATGGTCCATGCTTTTGTGAAATTTAGAGTCTAACAGATGAATGAAAAACTGTTTTATTAAGTCCAGAGCAGGAGGGTAATAAAAGTCTTTTTTTAAAAAAAATTCCATTATATGATTTTTGTCACTCTGGGAGTACCTCCAATTATGTAAAGGAGTAAAATTTCCAAAAAATTCTCAAAACAAAATTAAACTTTAATTCACAAATTTAACATAAAGGTCCACCTTACCTTGACTACTTTGTGTTTTCTAAACACTAGGTGTCGCTATAGGTTAGGCTCATGGTCTGATGTAGCCTACTGAGCTGAGGCTTGTATTAATTCTTGGGAGTATAGTTATAAAACATATGAATGGTTTGTAATTATGCCCTCAGAGAAAGAAAAGTCTTTAATAATGGGCTGGGGAGGTGGGGTTAGGATCACAGCCCTTTGATAGTAAAGGTCTTTCTCTGCTGTGTGGCTTCCAAAGCTATGTTATACCCTTATGTCACAAACCTAGTAACACAAGGAAAGGAAAAGGAGAGTTCTGGGTCAATCACAAGTGTTTATAAGAAATAAGATTAAATCAGTCAGATGCAGTTTTTAACAGAATGAAATAATGGACTTAGAAATGGATTTTAGCTGCACCCTGGTGAAGTAAAACAGTAAAAGGAGATAGGGACCTCTCAGTTCCAGAGTATTCCCTATAACCAGTTTTTTATCCTTAGCACTCCAGTCACTAAAGCCAATGCTTGCTTCAAATATACTGAGAGATAGACAGAGTGATGGATAGCTAGAGATCTAAAGATATAGATATATGCACGCACACACGCACACACACACATATATGTGTGTGTGTGTGTGTGTGTGTGTGTGTGTGTGTGTGTGTGTGTTATAAATTACTGCTTTCACCTTTAACTTTCTTTTCTATAGTTTCCCCATGGTTATGGATTTGAAGGAGTAATTACCAATGTCACCACCACTACTGTTGGAACACTACTGACCCTCATGGCTGGGAAAAGGGCCGTCATTACACCCCTTTTGGCATATCCTCTCTCCTCCATTTTTTCATGAGCTCTTTTCTTTCTTTTTTTCGGGGGGGGGGGCAGGGCAATGAGGGTTAAGTGATTTGCCCAGGGTCACAGAGCTAGTGTCAAGTGTCTGAGGCCATATTTGAACTCAGGTCTTCCTGAATCCAAGGCCAGTGCTTTATTCACTGTGCTACCTAGCTGTCCCTATGGGCTCTTTTCCTAGTCAGGAGATAACTAAAAAACAACAAATCCCAGAAATCTATTCAGACCCAGACCAATCTTCATTTCCTGCTTCTCCACCACAGCAGAAAAGAATATGTCATATACATGCCCTTTTGTCTCCCTGATAGATTGTAAGCTCTTAGAAGACAAGACTATTCATTTTTTCCTTTGTTCCATTTCCCATTTATCCCCTTGTGCCTCATAAGTGCCTAGTACTTAGAAGATGCTTAACAAATTCTTACTGAATGATGAAGCAGTGTCATAAAAATAAATATCATATAAACAACTCCCAAAAGATTAGAAATAACTGCCTTTTCTACCTGTTTTTCATCTGAACTCTATCCACCAAGATTCTCACCATTTCAATGCCACCTATAGATGGAAAATGCAAACCATAAATTTATGTTAAAAGGTCAATTTCATCTGATCCCTTTATTTTACAGATTGAAAGCCTATTACCTAAATTTCCCTATTTCTATCAATGGAAATGCTGTTGTGGCTGCCATTCTGTTACTAAATCTTGTTGATTCTGTAGTCCTTTCATCCGATAACAAAGGTATCTTATCAACTAGAGCCTCCACTGAAGTAAAATAAGAGTCTCATCTTTCACTCAGTGGGTATTACATTAACAAATTAGACACTTTGATATATTTTTAAATGATGGCTATATGGTCATCAATTTACAGGGAATTTTCATGTAGGCCAAGTGACATAAATTATTTGCAAAAGTACTACTAAATACAATTCTTTTTATATAGTTGTTTTTTTTTAAATCTGGTAACATTTTGCAGCAATGGAAAACTGTCCCAAAACAAAAAAATCTTGAATGTTAAGTAGAAATAAATAATTAAAATGAAAGTCTATTAAACTGAAACAAAACAGAATGGGTGATTTTCTTTAAAATATGAAGAAAAATAAACTATTAGGTAACTTTTTTAAAGAGAGGAAATTAAATTGTCAAAATGAATATGAACAAGATGAACCAACAGTAAGGAAATTAAGAAAATGATCAGAATTTACTAAACAAAATGATATGCCAACAAAATTTATGATTTAAAAGAAATAGAGGATTATCAAAAAATGTCAAAATAAGAAATAGAAATTGCCATTTTTTGAAAAGAACAAAAAACAGCAAAAGAATGGGGGAACCTTTTTAGTCCAGTTGAATTTAAAAGCAAATTCTATTAAATGTTTAAATAGTAATTAATACCAAAGTTCCAAAAGGTGTTCCTCATAACAGGAATAACACACTCCATACCAATTTTGGGGGAGACAAATATGGTCCTGATACCCAAACCAAGGAGGGATAAAATAAAGAGCTATAAAAAGATCGCCAATGAATACAAATGAAAAAATTTTAGCAAACAGGTTGCATGATCATATCCAAAAAATTATGCGTTAAAGTCAAAGTTGGATGGGCTGTGAAAAGACAAGCACACTCATGATACATTGTTGGTGGAGATACTAATTCTATCAAATGTTTTAGAAAACATTTTAGAATTATATGACTTCCTAGAATGTTCAAACCCAGTAATGATTTCACTACTGGGCATATACCCAAAAGAAGTCAATAGCAGATCAGAAATAAATTAGAGATATACAACTATGTATGTATATATTTATTTGTATACACATATATGTGTATGTATAGCTATATTAAAAAATATAAAATATGTATGTATATATGTGCATGTATATCTTTGCATTTTAAAAGCATTACCACAGTTTCCCCAGCCTCCCCTAATTAAAAGTGGGGAGGGGACTATCTTGTAACAAATAAGCATAGTTAAATGAAACAAATCCACAAAGTGACCATGTTCAACAATATATGTTTCTATCATCTGTCAAAAATTCCTCCAGAAACATGGTTGATCATTGTTTTGATTAGAGTTCTGAAACCTTTCCAATGCTTTTAAAAACAGTGTTGTTATCCTTATATAAACTCTTCTCTTGGTTATTCTCACTTCTTAGTTCATACTACCTAAGATTTCTTGAAAGTCTTTTTTTCCATTTCTTGTAGCATATTAATATTACTTTATATTTATATAAGTTTGTTCTGCCATGTACCAACTGCCTAAGAGGTACTCTAAGTTAGTGATATCAAACTTAAATATAAACATAAATATAAATATAAACATAAATATAAATATAAACAGGCACCATTAATCTCTACATAAGGATTCCTGCAGGTAGCATATTGATTTAGTTTTAAAGTGTAATGTTAACTATGTTTTATTGAATTTTTATTTTGCTAAATATTTCCCAATTATATTTTAACCTGGTTCAGTCCACTCAGGAGTGTCAGTAGCTTTTTTTGACACCTCTGATCTAAGTCATCCCCTTAGGTTCATTTTTTTTTCTTTTCCCTCTTCCTAATTCTTACAGAATTGGGAAGTTTGTGCTATTTGTAATTATTTCTTCCCATGTTCCCTGATAGCCCTGTTTGTTTCCCTATTAAGTATGATGTATTTCTATAAATCACATTTTATGTGTGTTCAACACCTATTGATCCATTTCAAGCTATGGCGGGGAGAAATCATCTGATGCTCATTCTCCCCACCCCTTTCTCTTGATTTGTATTTTCTTCTCGGGTACTCCAATTATGAGAAACACCAAGTTCCAACTCCTTTCTCATTTCTATATTAATGCAATTGTCCTTTTCCCTGCTCTCTCTTTCCCCTCTTTAAATCCTCAAAACATACCCAATCCACTTCTAGGATCTCTGTTTTTCTTACATAACTCCCTTAATACCCACTGAAGGCTGATTCTGAAGACTTTGTTTTCTTCTCATATTTGCATGTCAGCACTATAAATCAACATACAGTTCCTTCTAAGTGCTTAAATAAATTTATCCAAGTTTCTCCATATTTTTGTGTTTATATTTCAAATTTCCTATTCAGCTTTGGTCTTTTCATAAGGACTGCTTGAAAAAAACTTCTATAAAACTATTTCCCCTATTGGATTATGCTTGCCTTTACAAGACAAATTATTCTTGATTATAAGTCCCTCTCTTTTGTCATTTAGAATCTTGTATTCTGAGATGTATTCCAGTTTTTAGTAGAAGTTGCCTAGTCTTGTTTGATGCTAATTGTGGTACCTTTTTATTTGAACTACTTCTTTCTGGTTACTGGTAGGTGTTTTTCTTTGATGTAGGAATTTTTATTTTGTTTGTGACATTCCTGGGATTCTTCCTTTCTAATTGTGATTGGCAGATTCTTTTGATCTTTACAATATTGGCATTTGTGTCCTTCAAATTTAAAAGATTCTTCAATGTGCTAATATTTAAGTATCTGTTTGCCAAGCATATGCACACATACATGCATACACACATGAACACTACACAATATGGTGGGAATAATACCTAAACCAGAAAACCTTTTTCCCAATTCTGGGTAAAGATGCTGGGAGGAGAGGGAAATAGGAAATATGATTCTCTTTTGAACTGGAGTAGGTAGAAGAGTTATGGCATCATAACTTTTGGGAACTTTGATGGGACATGTCAACACTAACTAGAATGAATGAAAATTGATCTTCATATCTATACCTACTCTAATGAGTATCAACTCTATCAACAACTTTCTTATTTAAATTAAATTTCTCATGCTACAGCTAAGTTCATGTTCTGTCCTCAGCAGAAAATAACTGGTGACACCCCACTAATAACTCCTAATTTACATGAAAACTAGGCATAACCCTTTCACATCATGATCAATATTTACCAGTTTCACTTTCATGTTTCAAAAAGAGTAAAAAGACAGTCTTAGTGAATAATGCTAACAAATCTTTTAAAAAAAAGAATTCTAGTTAAATCTAGGATTATTTATTAAATACCCACTATGGGCAAGTCAAGTTCTCCTATTTAAAAAAAAAAGTCTACTCTTTCACTCAGTTCATAATGGACTACTATTCATAGGCATAGAGTTCCCAGAGATAAAAGCAGAAAACCTTTTTATACAGCTTTTCTATCCAAAGCTTTTAAAGCAGATCCTAACTGCTTAAGACTAAATAATAATTAACACATTCCTAAGCACTCTCACAATAAAGTAGTAAGACCATAAAGACTTTTAAAAAGCTGTACTTCTCTCTCGCTTAAACCAATTAGGTCTCCAGAAATTAGAACTGTAGAGTTTACTAGATCACATTAACATTTTTCCATCCATGCTTATACCACTATCTATGCCTGAAACTTTAACCACAGTAGTAACCATAGTATTGGCCATTCTAATTAGCTGTGTAATGTGAGGGTAATTGATTATTAAACTTACAACTTTTTTTTTCATCACTACTTCTCTATCATTCCTAAGTCCTTAATTTTCTTCCTACCAAGTAATTCAAAGAAAAAGATTTGGGCATTGCCACACAGAACTGAAAAATAATTCATTAATCTAAATATTTTAAAAGTGTCAGTGTCTAAACACTGCACAGTGTTTATAGGACATATAGCTACACACAAAAGAAACTCCATACTACTCTTTCCAAACAAATCTATCATTACTCATAGAGTGTACTTTCTTTTAGAAAGTCTTAGTTTAACTATATGAACTACTCCTGACAGATAAGCCTACTATAAGGAGTAGATGGAGATCTAGCACCCCCCCTCCCCCAGCTCAGTTGATTTGGTCACAGGATTATAATGACAGATGATGAGGTACAAATGTTGTAACAAGGTATTACTATGGAGTGATCCTTTTAGGAAACTGGCACACTTTTATCTAATGGAATTAAAGCGACTGTGGTTATTGGAAGAGCAAACAAACTGGCCATGCCTTTGGAGGATTTAAATAGCTAAGCCCTGGATACTCTATGCAGCTGGACAGCTGGAATCAGTCTAGGAGAGACAGCAGTCTGGAAAGAAACCAGCACTTCTCTCTGGAGGGGATTTTCTACCACTGTTGACTCTCTTGACCACCTCCAAACTTTCCAACTTTACTGTTGATGTTCTTCAGGACTTACTTATTAAAACTCCCAGGGGCACAGCCAATTTGCCTTTGTTCTTCCTAAGACCAGGCTCCCTTTAATTTCATCAGAGAAAGGTGTGCAGGTTTTCTAAAGGGATCAGATCTCTTGTTAACATCTTGTTAACTCATTTATACTTCCTCATCTAGTATCATATTATGCAGGTACATGGGGGGAGGGGGGTGTAGACTCAAATCCCCCTACCTTTGACAACTTTTCCCCCTCTGCAAAATCTTTATGATACTCATTTATACACAAAACAAGAATATCGTTGATGAGAATATAATAAAGAGACAAATGGGCTTTTATAAGTGAGGTTCAACAATGGACCACACGTTAACCATTTCTCAACTGATTGAAAGATGTAGAGAATATAAGATCTTACTGTGCCTGTTGTCAGATTATGAAAAATCATCTGATTCAACAGAACAAAAGACCAACTTGAAGGTGCTCTTCACACCAGAAAGACCAGAACTTAAGAATACCTCTTGAAGGACTAAACTGCAACAATTAACACAGTGGGTTTTCTTACCCATAAGGCAAAGAAAAAAAGAGATAAGGTGAAGTTTTTTATTTCCAAGTAAAATTACAATAATTTTTTGAGTCAATTGATGTGCCTGGTCTTTCCAGTGTTAAAGATACAACAAATAACTCCATTTGGTGGCCTTGTCTCTAATCACAAATATAAGGCGATGTATGTTAGCTAAAGATTTCAGTGAATTTGATGGAGGAAGTCCAGCTCACAGTCCAATTTGATTAAAGTCTGTGGATATAAAGGTCCTTCATAAATTCTTGTTTTCAGATAACATTAAGCCAGTTGCATCATCACCAGAATATTCCACAGGTATTTTTTCAAGAAAGCAAGGAAGGCCTCCAGTACCTTAGGTGACCTCCTACAGTGAATTCTGGGGACAGAAACTATAGGCTGGCAGGCATGTATGGGTTGTGATGTGAATTGTTAAAAGAGATGACAGATTCATCTGAGTATTTTGAGTATGTCTGTATCTCATGTTATATTATGAAATATGGATCATCAAAACTATTTGGTGCTAGTTAAAAAAATTAAAAAGTAGATTATTGGAAGAAACTAAACTCTAACAAATAATTGAGTTAGGGGAGCAAGAAGTCTCATTATTTAACAAGAACTGTGGAGAAAATTATAAAGGAGTTTAGCATAAATTAGGCTTTTACTAGCATTTTATAATATATACCAGAGTAGGTTCCAAAAAGATCCTTGATCCAAATATAAAAGGTCATATCATTTTTAAAAATAAGAAGAAATTAGAATGAAATACTTTTCACAACAATGGTTGTGGTAATATTTTTTAACTAAATAGGGTTTTAAAGGACAATATAAAAGATAAAACAAATTCAAGTATATAAAATTTTAAAAACATGCATGAAAAAAGAGCAGAGAATTGAATTTAAAAAAGCTTTTATTTTAATTTTATTAGAAACTTAAATTTTAATATATAAAAAACAAGAAAAAGAAATACAAAAGAAACTGAACTCTTATTCCATACAATTCTAAGCATGTCAAATTTGAACATATTTCTATCCTCTTATAAAACTTGTTTTTAATCTTTATATTTTTTGATGAATCTGGGAGGCATCTCTATCACTACCCATTAACTCAATAACCCTTTTAATAGAAGCCCTTTTGTCATTAACAGATATGTAGAATCATTCAAACACAAATCAACACATTGGCCATATCAGTCTGTACTTCTAGTCCATTAACTTTCTGATGAGAGGTAGGCTTCATCATCAGTCTTCTGAGGTCAGGAGAAGTCTCTGCTTAGATCAGGGTTCTGAATGAAGTCTTTCAAAGTTGTTTTCTTTAACATTATTGTGGTCAGCGTGTTAACTGCTATGGTTCTGCTCAATTCCCTCTGCATCAGTTCATATAAGCTGTGAATTGTTTCAACCATTTAGAAAAACAATTAGGAATTATCCAAGAAAAGTTACTATTTATTCATATTCTTTGACCCAGTGATATTACTACTTTTCATGGACAAAGAAAACTTCTCTATGTGGATCAAAATTGTCATAGCAATCCTTTTTGTATTAACAAAAAAAAAACTAGAAACAAAGCCCAACTGTTGGGGAATGGCTGAACAAACTGTGGTATATGAATGAAATAGTATAACACTTCAAGTAGTAATGATTATTAGAAATTCAGAGAAATGTGAGATTAACTTATATGAACTGGTAAAGTAAAGTGAGCAGAAGAACTAAAAGAATGATAGATATAATTGCAATAATGAAAAAACACTAAGAGGAAGCAGAACTTTGTATATTATAAGGAATAAACTCAGTCCTTAGTAATAGAAAGAAACGGACCTCACTCATTCCTTTCAGTGTGTAGGAGAAGCTGACTTAGTAATTAGTTTTGCTTAACTGTTTTTCTTTGTTACAACCAAAAGCTCTTCAAAATAAGCTTTATTTTTAAAAAAGGACAAGTAGCTCACATAAATGATTAGTTGGTGTTACTCTTATAAATCCAAATCCAAATCCAAATTTTAGTTTTTTTAGTTTTTTCCCTTTTTGCTGCCCATTCTCAAGTACCTATAGAATTAAAGAATCTTAAGGGTTAGAAAAAAGGTAAGTTGGACTAGTAGATAGAGATTTGACCTTGGAGTCAGGGTGACAAGTGTTTAAGTATTGCCTCTAGGCATATATGATCTGTGAGACTATTCTGGACTAATCACTGAAACTCTCTGTGCCCCAGGCAAATCTCTAAAACTGAGAGAAAGTTTCTCACTGGGAGTTCAGCAGACAGATGAAATCCCATGTCTAGTGAAAGAAAAAAAAAAGAAGGAAGGAAGGAAGGAAGGAAGAGAAGGAAAGGAAGGGAAAGAAAGAAAAAAAGAAAAAGAAGGAAGGAAAGGAAGAAAAGAGGAGGAAGAGGAGGAGGGAAAAGGGATTTTATTGGTTATTCAGGATAATCCTTACTATATCATAAAAAGCTCCTCCACAACACCGAAAGCCATAATATAAACAGTTTGACACTATGTACTATTCAATCAATAAATAAAAAACTAATAAGTACCTACTATGTGCCAGGTACTATTCTAGTGAAAAATCTACACCCTCATGAAACTTATTTTTTATCAAGGAAAATAACATGTACACAAATAAGGAAATATCAATTAAATACATATAAACTAAATACAAGTTAATTTCTGAGAGAAATAGCATTTGAGAGAGGTGAATTCAGCAAATGCCTCAAATAGAAGGTGGTGATTAAACTAAACACTGAAGAAAGTTGAGGGTTAAAAGAGGTGGAGAGTAGGCATGAGATTAGGCACTGAGATTAGAGATGGAATACCATGTACAGAGAGAACAACAGAAAAGTCAGCGTGTGAAAGAGAGTAATGAGTAATCAAAAGAAATCATGAACTATTATCAATCATATGAAAGACTATTTCAAATCACTAAAACTAAGAGAAATACAAATCAAAACGAACTTGGGATTCCATGTCATAATGAACAAATGGGCAAAGTCACCATTAGATTGGCATACTTAAGGTTGGAGGGCCTGTAGAAAGACAAGCACATAAATACACTGTTGGTAGAGCTTTGAATTGGTCCAACAATTTAGAATTGTCCAAAATAAAGTGACTAAAATATGCATACACTTTGGCCCAGAGCTCCCATTGCTAGGCATATATCTTTAAGGAGGTCAATAATAAAAAGAAAGACTATACGCATGAAAATATTAATAGCATCATTTTTTATGGTAGCAAAGAACTGGAAACAAAGTAAATGCTTATAAACTGAAGAATGGCTAAACATTGTGGTACATGAGATATATGTGTTAACTCAGCTTTAACATTATTGCTCCATAAGAAACAATGAATTTGAAGAATGTAGAAGCTCTCGAAGATACTTACAAACTGATGCAAAGTAAACAGGACCAAAAAAAAATCCACAATCACTATACCAATGCAAATTAAAAAAACAAAACCAAAAAAACTAGACACTGCAATTATAATTATAGTAAATGTAAAATAAAAATATATTTAATTATACAGGGACCAATCTTGTGCCTAAAGAAGGAATGAGAAAAATGCACCTCACTCCCTTAATTTGAGAGGCAGGGGCCTATTAGTATGTAATTTTGCATATACTGTTATATTAATGTTGATGTATGATGAGGAAATGCTTAAATTTTTTTATTCTTTGTTATGAGGAATGGCTGTCTTGGTAGGGAAAACAGGCAGATGTATTTAGAAATGATAGTGTGTGGACTCATTTTTCTTGACCATGCTTAGTTGATAACAGGATTTTCTCCCTTTTCTCCAAGTTAACTGGAAATGGGGAGAGGTGGATGTTAACCTTAGTAATCCTAAAAAAGGGGGGGGGGGTCATTGTAACACTTGGAAAAGTACAGAAGGGAACTTAGTTCAGAAGGAAGCACAGATAATCAGGGCAGTTTTGAAAATAATTTGTGGACTTTATTATATACTTTTTTTTTTTTAATTTTTTAGTGAGGCAATTGGGGTTAAGTGACTTGCCCAGGGTCACATAGCTAGTAAGTGTTAAGTGTCTGAGGCCGGATTTGAACTCAGGTACTCCTGACTCCAGGGCCGGTGCTCTATCCACTGCGCCACCTAGCTGCCCCTATTATATACTTTTTAAAACAGCAAGCAGTGTGAAATGTAGATTCAGTTTCATAAAAATCCTCCTTTCATGTCCTGCTATGTCTATGGAAATTTTATTTTTAATATTTAAATTCAGAATTTAGAAAAATTCAAGATAATAAGAAATGAAGGTAATATGAAAATCCAAAACACCAAAAATCTGAAACAAATTTTGAAAATGAATAGTTATATAAATATAAAAATAAGCAAACATTAAAAAAGGTTTGCAAATAAAGATGGTACACAATGCAATTCATATATATATGTATATATATAACAAGACATTTTTCATTCTCTGCTTAAGCAATTAGACTTTCTGGTTATTTAAGTAACAAATATATGGAAAGGGTTTTTGTTTAGTTGGTTGTACACATACAAACAAACCTGAAAGGAAGGATGAAAGCATAGTAATTATTGAAAATATTTTTTCACTACATTATTGAGGCAATGCAGTTTAGGAACATGAAGCAGTATAATGGTTCTAGGCTAATTCCAGTAAAAAAGATACTCAGCACAGATTATCCATGTTTGGATGTTTGGGGACTTTTCACAGCTGCAATGACTACCTATATTCTCTTCCAACATTGTCTTGTTTTACTTCTTTGCAATGCATGTGTGGGAGGAAGGACAATAGACAAGGGAATAAAAAAGCTTTTTTATGACATAGATTAAAAATATCACTTATCTAAAACTGGAAGGAATCTCAGAGGTTATGTAGCTCAACCCCTTCATTTTTTCTTATACTATTTTTTTTGGTGAGGCAATTGGGGTTAAGTGACTTGCCCAGGGTCACGCAGCTAGTAAGTGTTAAGTATCTGAGGCCAGATTTGAATTTAGGTCCTCCTGACTCCAGGGCCAGTGCTCTATCCACTGTGCCACCTAGCTTCCCCCTGAACCCCTTCATTTTACAGATGAGGAAACTAAGGCCCAGAGAGGTTAAATCATATACCCACAAGCACAGAGAGGTATTAAGTGGCAGAATTTAAGTGTTCAACCTCAGGGCTTGTTGACGCCAAGCTCAGTGCTCTTTTCACTGCATACTGCCTATGCCTTACTCATTCAAAATATTTGATATTTCATATATTTTTCATTAAGCTTCAAGTCTAATATTACTTTGAAACATCCATGCTAAAGCCAGTAATTATGATTCTATGTACCATTTGTGTAATCTATAACAGAATAAATTATTTCCAGCCCTAATAGGGCAGTGGTTGCTATTATTCAAAATAAAAGTTAAGTCCAAATATCTGCTTGTAAGGATAGTAAAATATACATAAAATCTAACTAATGTGTTCAATAAATTTTGCTTCAAAATATAATCTGTTAGCATGTAAGAGCAGGAGAGGGTTTGGGGGGCAAAGGTTATGAACAATTATAACCTGTTTATTTTATGATTTCCCCATCCATAAAGATTTATTATTAGTTTATGATAGGCACCTTTTTTTTTTTGTGGGGCAATGAAAGTTAAGTAACTTGCCCAAGGTCACACAGCTAGTAAGTGTCAAGTGTCTGAGGCTGGATTTGAACTCTGGTCCTCTTGAATCCAGGGCCAGAGCTTTATCCACTGCACCACCTAGCTGCCCCAATAGGCAACTTCTTAACCACAACTACTGACTAACTATAAAAGTCTTATTGAGACTGCCTCATGCTTAATCCCAGTCCTTATATTATTATAACCTTTAAATAAAGTTATTACTATTCACATATTATGGCCAAGGTTTTTAGAATCTTCTCATATTCTCAACACTGCATAGGTGTGATTTTCATATTGTTTATTGACTAATATTTAGAATTTATTATCTTAATATTTAATATTTCCATGATTCAGCAACATTTCAACAAGTCTGTCAGTTAACAAGTATTTAAATATTGACTACATGCCAATATGATGCTAAGCTAAGGGGAGCCAAAGAAAAGCAAATCAGTCCCTGCCCTCAAGGAGCTTACATTCTAGTGGAGGAAGGGAGGACAGGACAACATATAAATGATCCAATAGCTCAGAATAAATAGAAGGTCATCAGAATAGAGAAGGCTTTAGCATATGGGGGAAGTGGGAAAGGTTTCCTGAAAGTAAAATTAGAGTTGAGTCTTGAAGGAAGCTAGGGAAACTAAGTATTAGAGGTAAGAGGGTAGAGCATTAAAGACATGGGGTACAGCCAGTGCAAAAGCACAAAGGGAGACAGAGTAAGCCAATATACTAGAACCTAGGGGTACAGAGGGGAGTGTAAAAAAGACTTGGAAAGTATAAAAAGTAGGAAAGAGTCAAGTTATAAAAAGCTTTAAATGCCCTACAGAGAAGTTTAATATTTGAATTTGGAGATAATAAGGAGCCACTGGAGCCCACTGAGCAGAGGGGTGAGACAGTCAGACCTGAACCTTAACCACCTGAGCAGCTAAGTAAATTGGAATAGGGAAAGACTATAGGGAGACTGGTTAGAAAGCTATTGCAATAGTCCAGGCAAGTTCTAAGGGCCTGGAAGACTGCTGTGGATGTGTGAATGAAGGAAAGGTAACATATGTGAGATGTGAAGGTAGAAACAAGAAGTCTTGGATTGGATTAGATTCATATGTGGGGGAGTGAATGACAGTAAAAAGTCGAGGATAACACTGCAATTGCAAGCCTCAGTAACTGAGAGGATGGTGGCGCCCTTCACGGTAATAGGGAAATTCAGTGGAAGGGAGATTTGGACAGGAAAGACAGTGAATTGTTTTTTGGACATGCTGATATGACTACAGAACATACAGTTCAAATTACCCAAACGGCAGTTGGTGATACATCACTGTAACTGAAGGGAGAAGTTAAAGTGGAATATATAGATCTAAGAATCATTTGAATGTAGATGAAAATTGAACCTATGAAAGCTCACCAAGTTACAAAGTATAGAGAGGAGTTAGTAATTGTTTTTCTATAGGCAAGTTAGTAAATATCTTAGTTCGAGGGTCAAGAAGCAAAATTAAGGATATTATCCAGGTACTGATATAACAAGAGAGAGTGCAAAGTTCTCCACATTTTTACTGACAAAATTCAAAATATAACTATAATTGAGTATATTTCTTAAAAATCTAAGAGAATAAAAATTAATAAGAAAAATGGAATTCTCTTTTTTCCCCTGAGATAACATTTCTTGAGATTCAAAGTTAGTGATCCCTATCATCAAAATTGACTGCAAGTCTTCATGTTATTGCTGATTTGTAACGAGATTTTATGTATTTCATCTTTGAAAATGTTCCTTCACAGAAACAGGTAATGCCAAATATTGATCTCAATCCACAAAGATGATTTTAATTGAGCTTATTCATCATTTGTAAGACAGTTAATAGAACTCTATTAGATTCTTCTCTTGATATTTACCTTTTAGTTTGTTATTACACTGCAGATTAATCATTTCCATTTGAAGGTTAGGTGGAAGCTCGTTAACTGGATTTTGAAAGATGGAAATTTCTTTTGAACTTGCACTGAGGTATGAAAAACACTGCTGGAACTGTAGTTTAAGCTCCAAAAATACATCTGCTGCAGATTTGTGTGAGAACAGAGATGTAGTTTCTTGTTTTATTTTTTGACAGCACAGGAAGTGTATAAAGAAGCTTGACATTACTTGTAATTGAAACATTAGTTATCACTGAATTAACATTACTGTAGTATAGGTTTTGCATATAAGCACTACTTTCCCTTATAATTTCAGGTTATTAAGAAAAATTATAAAACCTACCCAAAAGCTAATTTCCAAAGTCACTGAGTGTTCAATAATAATGGCTGAGGGCAGTTCTCATTCAGAAAATTTCAATTTTGGCCCTGAGTTTAAAAAATCATAATAAAACTTTTTTTCTCTTTTCTTATTTTAACATCATAGGCATTAGACATGATGCTAATAAAAACGCAATATAGTGATTCGGGATGACACTCAAAATGCTGTTGAGTTATAACTGCATTGTTGTGATTTGTAGTAAACCTTGGGAAATACAAATGCAATCAGTGGGTCTTTGGTCTACAGGCCATAGTTTGCCAGCCCCTGGGATAAAGTAAAGAGAGAAGGGGGCCTGACAGGGATACACAATATTAGTGTGAGTGACAAGGATAAAGATTTAGCAAAGGAGACTCAGAAAGAACAACTGTAGAGAGTAATGTCATGGAAATGTAGAGGAGAGACTATTCAAGAGAAGACAATCAACAGTGTAAAATGCTGCGGAAAAGTCAAGAAGTTTGAGGAATGAGAAAAGACCATTGGATCTGGCATTGACAACTTTGGAGAAGGCAGATTCAATTAAATGATGAAGTTGGAAGCCAGATTGCTAACTATTTCAAAACAAGTGAAAGGAGGGGAAGTCAAGAGACAGCTTTCTTGGTGGAGAAGAGGGATATAGGGGAAGTTCTAGTTGAGGTGCTATATCAAATGAGTTTTTCAAGGATGAGGGAGCCATGGGTGTCCAGAGCAGCATAGAGGGAGCTTCCAGTTTGGGAGAGACTGAATATGAGATCGAATCGGGGTGAAAGGGGAAGCAATCTGCCAGAGACGATAAAAGGGGATAGGATGGAGGGTACATGTAGAAGGTTTGTCTTGGCAAAAAGAAGGGCAACTTCTTTAACTGAGACCTAGGTGAAGTAGATAGTGGGGGAAGATGTACAGATAGTAAGTGTGTCAAGTGTCTGGAGCTGGATTTGAACTCAGGTCCTCCTGAATCCAGGGCCCGTTCTTTATCCACTGCACTACCTATCTGCTCCCTTCCTTTGCTTTTGCTTCTTCTCTGCCTTGGGCCACTCAAACCCCATTCAAGTTTCTTGACTGCTTGCACCACCTAAATAAGATGGATATCAACAACTCTTTTCCTTACAGTGAGATAGAAGAACCACCATGACTTACTATTTACCCTGCAAATGCATCCCAACATCCTCCAGGCCTTACTATATGTACTGCCTCTTGGTCTTCCAAACCTCTAGATACCATCACATGAGCCTATTGATGCAACCTACAGACCCCTGAATTGTATGACAGCCTTACTACTACACATTCTTAGGATCTCAGGACCTTTCGATCTGTCCTGCAACTGATATTTCTTTTATGTGTTATTTCCCTCAACTGCAGTGTAAACAAGCTCCTTGAAAGAAGGGACTGTCTCATTCTTTTTGTATTCCCCAGATTTAGCATGTTTGGCATATAACACTTGTTTAATAAATGGTTTTTAATTCATTCATTTAAAAACCCATTGTTGTACTGGGGCCACCAAATGTTTACCCATCAATAAATGTATTTGTAGTCTATGTCATTTTTTTAGCTATCAGAAGAGTACAAAATAATCACCATACAATACACAAAGAGAAATTCTAAGAAAAACTGGATAAAACCCTCTAGTTAAATCGATACTTTAATACTTGGTGGTCTGTGAAAAATATTAGAAAATATGTTCAAGATTAAGATTTGGAAGGTAACTAAGCTAGTAATAAAACAGAAGTCCCATATTATATATCATTAATATTTTCTTCAAGAAGAGAGCTGACACACAAAAATATGCCATCAAACTTTTTTTAATCATTACACTTGAACATACAAGAAACGATTATCTCTCATATGAATATCAAGCAAGGTATAATTCAGGAAAATGTATTCTCTCCATAGGTATTTGCCATTGTCGTAAAGGAAGTCCAACACAGAGTCCAGATGGAAGCATGATTCCCTATTGATGAAGAGGTCTTCTCCTACTTAAAGATGATATGCTGATTGTACCAAGCCCTAGAATGCTGGTCTAACTAGATGCATAAGAAAAAAAAGTGGATCAAGTTGTTCAAATAAGGATATAAAATTGGAAAAATGACTAACAGAACTAGTCCATAAATACATATATCATGGACAGACATTGCAGATGGGCAGTATGATATCAATGAGGCCCAGAATTGAAGATTGGTCAGCTAGGTGATGTACCAAATACAGCTCTGAGCCTGGAAACAGGAAGATCCGAGTTAAAATTCAACCTCAGATACTTAGTAGCTGTGTGACTCTGGGCAAGTCACTTAACCTCTGTTTACCTCAATTTCCTTGACTGTCAAGTGGGGATAATAATAGGACCTCCCTCCTTGGGTTGTTGTATAGATAAAGTGAGATATTTTTAAAGTGCTTAGCCCAGGGCCTGGCACATAGTAGGTGCTTAATAAATGCTTATTTCCTTCCAGAAAACATACTACTTTTTAATAACCTCAAGCTTTTCTCTCCCACCAAGAAATCCTATCATACTAGTATGAATATTCTTCTGGTGATGTTGTATGGCTACAAATCATGCAGTATTATGGTCTCCAAAGAATCAAAATTATGGGCTAAGAATCAATCGGTGCTCATGAAGGTTACAGGATATTATCACTGCCTAATTGCATGCAATAAGTGGTATAAAAAGAAATTATATAATCAGGGAGATGTATCATGGGAAAAGGAGATAGACTGGTCAAGTAATGAAAACCAGGGACAACTAAGAGACAGCCTACATACTGTATTAATATTCAAATAATGTCAAGAGACCTAAAGTAAGACACCAAGCATGGTAAGTGGACCTACTGTGTAAAATTACTGGAGGACATAGATAATAATTGTAGAAGATGAAAAGTATAGATGTATAGCAATTGAAGCACTAGGAGAAAAGCAAGGAATAAGATTATAGATCCACCATAGTACTGAAGTAACCAACTACCACACATAACAAATTTAGTATTATAGATTTAGATCTAGAAGAAACCTTAGGGATCACCTAGTTCAATTCTCTCATTTTACCAATGAGAAAACTGAGGCTCATAAACTGAAATGACTTACCTAAGTTCACTTTGGTATCAAGTGGTAGAACCAAGATTAAAACTCAGGTAACTCTGACTCCAAATCCAGGGCATTTTCCATGAGTTCAATAGTCACCAACATTTTCTCTTTTTCCCAACAGGAGCAGATATAAATTCAGAAGTTTTGTCATTTTAATTAAATATAATTTCTTAATCTAATACTAGTGAGAAAGCCATTATATGGATATTTTAAAAATATTTTATATTTGTTTTTGAGATTATAATTGACTATAAATGTATCTGAAGTACTATAAATGACCAGAACAGACAAATGGAGCTATGCAGTAAATAAAGGTCTAAACATCCAGTCTCTGTATCTTGTTTTTTCTTCTGCTAGTAAGACTGTATCACCCTCTCAGATTAATGCTAAAGCAATGCTGTATTTTTCTGCACACTTAATGGTTCACATGTTCTTTGATGCTGAGAAATAATTTATTCTTCCAAGTAGGAGTTTCAAACAAAAGGTCTTTTAAGAAAAAAAAAAGGGCGGTCAACAAAGATTCTTAACAAATATGTGTAAGGAACAATTAGAAATAGAAGGCAAGAAGCAATTAAGTGCTTACAACATGCGAAGCGCTGTGCCAATCACTAGGGAAATAAACATAAGCAAAAGAGAAAGACAATCCCTACCCTCAAGAAGCTTAAGTTTAAATAGGGGAAGACAAAACACACAAAAAAGAGCTATAAGGGGTAGGGTTTGAAGTGAGGTGGGAGGAGGTCTGTTAGGTTATACTCAGGGCCAGCAGGGGAATGAATGGAGTATCTAGGAGAAATTTACCAATGCAGGGGTCATGGTAGAGAGATGGTCCAGGCAATATTTTGAAATGACAAACATCTGCTTATGGTTATTTACAATGTGGTTAACTTAAAATTAAATGTGAAGAGAGGTATTTCATAAGCAAAGACTATCAGAATAAGAATTGAACCACATTGTTATAATTGCATGTGTAGCAAAACATTTTTTAAAATCAACATAAAAATACCTATATGAAGTATAAAGTGGCATTCAAGATCTTCAACGATCTGGTCTCTATCTTGTTTCACATACACATTCTTTTTCTCTAGACCAAGTGGACAACTTGCCATTCCCCCAAATATACCCCAAACCTTTCTACTTTGTTGAAACCATAATATAACTCTGTGTTGAACTCTTTATTTAATTACCAAGCTCCAATGCTATTTTTTAATGAAGTGTTCCCTCATCCCCCCAAAAGAGATATCTCTTCTTTCACTGAACTCCCACAGTGCTTTAGTTTATACCTCTTGATTGATTAATCAGATTCTGTTTTCTATCATAGTTCTTTGAGTAGATATCAATTCCTTGATAGATTACAAGCAAGAACAATATTTTCATTTTTGCCTCCCCATCCATGTCTACCATATACACAGCATTCAACAGGTGCTTGTTAAAGGCATTCCATTCATCCAGCAAAGCTCAATAAAAGCCCTATGAAGGTTTGCTTCCCTGATCACCTAACCCCATAGTGATTTATTTCTCTTAAATGGTATAGCACTTTTTGTATCCTTCATTTAACAATGATTCCCTGCTATTTTTTGTAACTGTTTTTTTCAGGTGAGGGGTTGATCAAAGAAGTTCTCTGATAAGCATCCAGGGCAGTAAGCTTTAGGCAATTTTGATTGCATTTCCCAGTAGAGGGTAAGGACACATCCTACCATGTTCTCCAGGTTTTCACTGATAGGGATTGCCTAAGATGAATTGGCTAACTTACCCTTTGAAGTGGTCTATAAAGTGAAACTTCATTAAGGCCCAAGGTCCTTTTTTCTACCCTTCATGGCAGAAGCCAAAAGTCCCTGTCCACATGGTTTAAGCTAGGAAAGGGGTATTTCCTGGTCAATGTTATTCTTCTTGAAGAATCCAAAGTTTAAGAATTCTGGGATCCTGCCTTCTGCCAAAATCAGGGGGATATCCTGAGTAATGGCTCAGCAGGGGCTTTTCTTGGCAAGAAGATGATGAATATAGATGACAAGGGAACTGTATTGCCCAGTCTTATTACAATAAGTTATTCAGATGGTGGGAAAGGGTTTTACCTATCTAATAGCCCTAAGTGTGTTTCTCTTCCCCAAAAGTCCATGTTATCATAACAGCAGATGGCTGAATAACCGTAAAGGTCTCTGTAAGATCAATGAAGCAATCACTGGGAAGTTGGAATGTTACTTGCCTAGCAGCCACAAGTGAATTTCCTTTCCAGGTAGGATCCAAACCACAGGGTAATACTGAACATGGAGGACATTAGGACCCCCCAACAAGTGGAATTCACTAGCTTGCCACACTGGCAACTCCAAGTTCAGTTCCCAAAGGAGAGGAGTTCATACCAGAGGGTATGACTAAAGAATTTCAAAGACTACTGGTCAAAAAATGGAACCAACCAGAAAGGGTGGAGAACTGTATTGGTTTTTTATGAGCTACTATGAGTTGTTCAAGTGATTTTTGCATTTTTACGGACTCCTAAGTCCTCTGAATCTTGTGTATTTCCTATGGGGTTAAATAAAGACTGGAGTCTATGTATACACATACTTTTATGTACATATGTAGATGTATGTCGATATACGTGTGTGCGTGTGTGTGTGTGTGGGGGGGTTAATCTTAGGTGTCTGTAAGGAATCTGTAGAGAACTGGACACAAACTGCATTTCGAGATTTCCCAGAGTAAATTCTGGGCAGGAATAATAAAAATCAATAATATTTTTGGGAAGCCCCTAGGATTCAACTCAGGCTATCCAAAGATTGGGATATTAGGGATGGTTTACATCTAAGTATTCTCTAATGTAATTACAGGCTCCCTAAGGGCAAGGACAATGCTTCATATGCATTTATAACCTCCACAGTGTCCAATAAAAGGGCATTCTAAAAAGTTGGTTATTTGATATGGAAGTGCTTTAAAAATTCAAATACACTTTTAATTGTTTTTATTTAAAAGCAAATAATATCAAGATATCAGAAGATCTTTTCCCTATGGTAACTATATTTCTGCCTCCTTATTTACAACTCTAAAATATAGCTTTAAAGTAATTAATAAAATAATTCATCCGTATCAACAAGAATGTGAAAGAAAAGAGACAAGGTGCCTCTTCAGCTCTATGATCCCAACTGGAAGAACTTAAACATACTAACGCAGGTCAAAGATATTTCACCTAACAAATAATCCTCAACATTTCTCACCATATGTTCCCTTCTCTAAACTCACACAGCACTGCACTGCAGGGCAGGTCCTCTAGCATGGACTACTGCAAGTGCCTCCTAATGGGTCTCCCTGCCTCTAGTCTCTCCCATCTCTAACCTATCTTCCATACAATGACCAATATTTTTCCTAAAGCAAAATTATGATTATTTCACCTTTCTACTTAATAAACTCCCTTGGTTCCTTGTTACCTCCATGGTCAAATGGATAAAGCTCTTTACAAGCAAGCCCAATCCCATCTACATCAACAGGCCAGTGGATAGACAGCTAGGCCTGGAGTTAGGAAGATCTGAGTTCAAACTTGACTTCAGACACTGGCTGTGTGATCCTGAGCAAGTCACTTAATGCTTGGCTGATTCAGTTTCTTCAACTATAAAGTGGGTATTGATAATAGCACCTACCTCACAGGATCAATGTAGAATCAAATGAAATATTTTTAAAGCAATTAACATATTGCCTGGCACATAGAAGGCACTTAATGATTGTTCGTTCTCTTCCTCATTAATTTTATTCACACGCTTTTTACTTCAGCTAAAAGCTGTCTCCTAAACCTGGGATGTATTCTTTCATCTTAGCCTTCCTGGAATCTGTGGCTTACTTCAAGATTCACTTCAAGTGCCACCTTCTATTCGAGTCATCCAACAGCCTTATTCCCCCCTAGGCTACTTTATATGTTGTTTTGTGTGTTGTTTCCCATGGTACAGTGTAAGCTCCTTGAAGACAAGAACTGTTTCATTTTTGTCTTCATATACAAAGTGCTTAACAGTATTTGACACATAGTAGGCACTTAATAAATGTTAACTACTGTAATGACTATAATGATGCCACCTGCTGGAGACTTACTGTGGCAAAGTTCCGCCATGAGGAGAAGGCGTCTGAGGGCAAGACATCCGGCTCTTTGGTGTCAGGAAGTGACGTTTGCTTGTGGGAGGAAGAGGGGTGGAGACTGGCGACTCGGGTGGAGAAGGGAGCAAGAAATGTGCTCTCCCTTTAATAGACAGATGAATCTAGGCCTTTCTCTCTTCCAAATTCTTATTCTCCTTAATAAATGCTTAAAAATCTGACTCTTGCTAAAGCTTATAATTTATTGGCAACCACTCATTAGATATTTTAGACAGACTAGCTAGAATTTTAGCCCCTTACACTAATTATCTGATCTGGGGCATTTATATTGAATGGTTAGTACTAAAGACATGCATATCAAAGAAGTATTTTGGCGGACATATTTTTTTTTTAAGTTTAGAATTAAGGGGCCTGAATTTGAATATCAAACCCTTCACCTGATAATCCTTGTGACTATGGAATCAGACGAATGGAGCTGAAGTCCCAGATATAACACTATGTATGAAGTTACTCAGCTTGCTGAACCACCACAAAATGGGAATAACAACACTTTCACCTCTTATCTCACAAGGTTGTTACAAATAAAGCACTTCAACTGTAAGTAGACATAAGATCCTTGAAGGCTGAGGCTATTTCATTTTTGTCTTTATAACCTTAATGCTTAATAAATGTTTATCTTCTTGTTAAAATAGAAATGCAATTCAATGTAAACAGTGATATAGGAGCTGTTTTTGTTATTCTAAGTCTGGCTGTTTGGGTCAAAACTCAATAGACTGTCAACTTAGTATCTGAGAAAAACAAAATATGACCTAGAATAAGAAAAACAGTGGCCAGCTTATAGCTAGGTGCATAATATTCAGCCTACTGCAAGAATGAAGCCACAGGGAAGCATCGATTCCCTATGTCACTTGTTTTCTTTCTTCAGATAAGAGGTGACAATACAACCCTAGCAAATCTTGTAAATGTGTATATTGCAATTAAAGTGGCATAAAGTAATAAATCAGTTTTCTCCATGGGTATATGTTCCTTTTTATTCAAACAATTTAATGGTTTATTCACATATGAAAGCATTTCATAATGTAGGTCACAAGCATTGTGAATGTTTGAGGATCTCATCTTCCTGTTCATGAAGCCGGCCTCTTAGAAAATTATATATCCCTAGTGCTTCATTCCTAAAATATGGAGAAGAGCTAAAATATCGATAACAAAAAGTTAACATGGAAACTAGTTTCTCTCCACAACTGATGATCGGCAGTAGCAACCATTATCCCCTTTCTTCCAAATGCTAAAGAAATGGGGTTAAGCAAAGCACATTTTCTTCCCATGGCTAAGCTCCAACGCATAATGGTTTCTATACTATACCTCGCAACTCTGGGAAACATGCAAATACTATGAGAAGGTCAGGCATATATCAACGCATATCAATTAAATAAGGCAAAAATGTTTTGTCTTCATATTATATTCTAATGAATTAGATAAAGCAGTACTAAAATAAAGAGTCTAAAATTTCCTCTTGCTGATGTTAATATTAGGAAGAACTTTCCCTAGCTCTGGTTAGTTTTTAAGAAAACATCATCGAGCCCTTTTTCGGGGCACTTTGCAAGAAAAAGGAATTCGAGCCACAGCTGGATAATCACTTGGATGTTACGGTGGGAATTCTTTGTGCATGGATTGAACTAGATGGCAGCTGAGGTCCCTTCCCATTCTCATATTCTGTGATTCTGATATGTCAGTGATACCTCAGGAACAGGGACCTTTTTGTGTCATGAATCTTTCTGGCAGTCTGGTAAAGTCAATGGACCCTGTCTCAAAATGGTTTTTGATGTATAAAATAAACTGAAGAAAATGCTAAATTTTGATTAGAAGTTAAAGATATCTATTTTTCTCTACATAAATTAATGGACTCCCTGACATCTATTCATGAACCCCTTCGAGTTAAGAACCGCTCTAGACTGAAGCAAATTTGCTCTGAAAATGGTGGTTTTCTTGAATTTGAATATTTTACTTGAAATCTTGTTGATTCTTAATTTAATAATGCTTCCTCCTCCAAAAAAGATGGTTCAATAGGCTTCTATAATCTTTACTAAAGCATAAGTTTCAAATTAATGGAATTCAAATTAATAATATATTACTATATAAAACATTTCAGAGCTCCTAAATGGAATCCATAATCACTCAAGAATTTGACCTATCAACACAAGATGAGCTGGAAAATGTCTATTGTATAGACCACATAATTCATCTGAATGGATAGATGATAGAAATGGCCCATCAATACATATATCTTGAATACACGATGTAGAAGGCAATGGATTAGGCCCAAACCTGAATAGCAAACTGGACTATGTTTTGGAAATTATGCAATGCTTTTAGTGAATCAAGGCCTCTCCCTGAAACAAACGTTAATCTTTTGAACATCAATACTGTTCTAGTGATGCTATATAGCTGTGTCATTAAATGTTTCAGTCCTTTAAAAGTTAAAATTGAATGTTGGGCAAAGTACAATGAAGAGGCACAGGATAGGCAAGAGTAGACTCTAACACATTACTAATTATGATCTATTCTGTAGAAGCAACAACCAATCAAGGAACAAGCCTATATTCCATTGGGGAGAAAAGAGGTATTCTGTTCTACATATGTGTGGTGTGTCTGTGTACATACAAAGAACAAATACAAAATAAGTACAAGATAGTTTGTAGGAACATAGATTTAGAGGTGAAAGGGATCTTAGAAACCAGTGGGTCCAACCCACTCATTTTAAAGTGACTTTCTCAGGGTCATAAGTGTGAGAGGCAAGATTTGAATCCAGTTCTTACTTAGCAAAGGATAGCCAAGGAATGCCTACCTGTTGTTCCACTGGTATTCACTGGCATGCTGGCTGGGCCCCTTGTACAGAATTTATTGAAAATATGGGGGGCAGCTAGGTAGCACAGTGAATAGAGCACCAACCGTGGAGTCAAGAGTACCTGAGTTCAAATCCGGCCTCAGACACTTAACACTTACTAGCTGTGTGACCCTGGGCAAGTCACTTAACCCCAATTGCCTCATTAAATACACACACACACACACACACACACACACACATATGAGCAAGGTTGACTACCCCTTTACAGTTACCTTCATCTACTCTGTATCTTCTATGTACCTATTTATATACATATTGTCTCCACCAGTAGAATGGAAGTGCCCTGAGGATAATGACTGGATTTTTTTTCCTAAGTATCCTTAGCACTCAGCATGGTGCCTGGCACATATTAAGCTCTTAAGAAATGCTTGTGAATTGATTATAGTCTATATATTCACATATCAATGAGATCACAAATCTATAAAAATATAAAAGTATAAGGGCATGAGTATAAAATGAGGCTGATTTCCATAAATCATACATAAAAATTAGCCTATAGTCTTATAACTTAAAAAGTGATAACTGATACTCTTAAATGTTATGCCTCAGGTAGCAATTTTCCTCCCAAGATTTTACAATACAACATTATGGCTGTTAGTAAACAACTAACATTGATATTGGCCTTAGCATTCTATACACATATAAGAAATTTTAGAAGACTGATAGAAGTTGAAGAGCAATTAAACTATAAGCTTCTTATAGTCAAGTGCATTGTCTTATACTTTTCTTTTACCATCCCTAGCACGCTATTAAAAGTATAATAGTAACTTAATAAATATTATTCATGTTTCCTGATTTCAAATTTTCACTTATAGTAAGAATCCATTTATCTCATATCTAATGTTACATTAGTATCTGGTAAACTTCTCACTACTTTCATTTAGTTTTTTTTTAAAAATCAGATTTTACTTATTTTCACATTATGATTCAAAAAAGTCCTTGACTAAATTACTGTATGTGCATATATGTATGTGTATATCTATCTATCTATAAATAACTGTGTATGTATTTTTATATTTACTTACACACACACAGATATACACATACACAGAGGGGCTCCTGAAAAGTTGTATGCAAACAAAATTTCTGTAAATCAAATAATATTTTAATGTCTTGGAGAGCTACCTTAAGAAAACTGAAAATGAATCCTTTTGTAAAGTGAATTATTCTCTAATTTAAATATTTCAAAAATTCATGCAATTTATTCCCTTTTTATAAATACTTTCCTGATAAGATTGAGGCAGCTGTAATTACAATATAGCCTGGAGCATATTTCCTCTAGTATGCTGCTAATGGCTATTAGCATAGTACTACATCATTGTAAATCCTCCAAAGGCTTTATAAGAATTAAAGAGATATTAACTCTTTCCATAAAGTAAACACAGTCCTTCAATTCTAACTGCAAATGTTTTCACAGAAGAAATTATATAGGAAAAGAAATGTAATGTAATTCCTCATTAACACTGGATAGCAAAAACATGTTAAGAATGAGATTACAAATGATTAAGGACTTAAAAATCTGTTTAGTTAATATAATCTAAAGAGAATCATCATTATTTTTAAAAATCAATTGGTAAATTAGAAGGAAAATATGGATATAAGTACTATTTTTGTAGCACTTATTAATTTTAAGTTATCTTTTATGCTTAGCAAATTTTTCTTTTTAAAAATTAGTTCCCTATAAACTCTATGGAGATTAAGATTTAAACTTTGATTTCACTAAATATGTGTTCAATTTAAGATTACTGAACATAAAAACAGCACATCAGAGCGGTTACTGAAACAAAGATACAAGGGAAAGATTTTTTTGGGTATTTCTGTCTTCAGTGTCTCACACAAAGTAGGTGCTTAACAAATGCTTGTTGGTTGTTACTTTGATATTATCCATACCTGCGTTATGTAGTAAGAAAAGTCCTGAATTTACACTTTCAAAACCTGGGCTTTCTACCCCAGCTTCAAAAACTAACTAGCCCTATTACAATGAGCATGTTTATATTTTTGAGCCTAAAATTCCTCACCAGTAAAAGAACAATATTTGCACTACCTAGCCAATAGGGTTGAAACCAACATCACTTTGTAAATCTTCAAGCATCATAGTAGAATAAGTTATTATCACTATTATATTTTACAATGGATCTTAGAGGTTTTGGGGGATATGAGAAAGGAATCCTAAATACCAACTTTCATCACTTAATTGGATTATCCTTATCGTTGAAACAAATATGAAGTCAGAGTAGTGTAACACATTGCTTAGTATATGAAGAAAACGAATATGAAATGATGCATCTAAGATAACTAAGACTCACCATATATTTTCTCACAATAAATTTTTAATCAATAACTGCTAATTATAAGAATGTCATTATGAATGAAATGCTTTTCTCCAACAAAATATATTGTCATTCCAAAAAGCAAAATTTAGGAACCAATCTTTATACCTGTCATTGCCATCTAACCATTTAATTCCTCCCCAAATATTAACAAGCTTCTTATCAAACCTATAAACTCAATATGATTGAACAAAGAGGAAGGAGTTTAATCCTCATTAAATCTGTAGAAAGTGAACATCTTTTCTTTTGAAATGTGTGTTCAAAACTATTGGTAACCAAGAACTTAAAACAAGTCATCCACCTATTTTTAAAAATTGACAAACTTTCTGAATCACTTTAATTTTGGGCATCCTTTTCACCTTATACTCCAATCAAAAAGGATCATACCAATTTTTTTAAAATTTCATGATCAATCAGGTTGGGGGAGGGGAGAAGAAAACATATGCACTGCTACCTTAAATATATTAAACATTTTTTTTTTTACCAATGAATCCCAAATTCATTTACTTCACCTGACCTGTTACAACTTGTTTTCAACCAAATTATTCCGTTTCAACTCCAAGCATGAAAAAAAGTATCACTATGCATGTCATTTTCTCCCCTAGATACAGGCATTCTATTTATTCCAAATTCCAGGTGTACATAAAGCACAGTATTTTACCATTAATCTATAGAATCTCATATTCTTAAAAGCCATATACGAATACCTAAAATTCCCTCAGTTGCTGCTATTGCACAATTAAGCTTTGGTCTTCTAATGACAGATATTCTTCAATTTATGTAAGACATGTTCTTTTTTTTTTTTTTTTTGCAATGGGGGTTAAGTGACTTGCCCAGGGTCACACAGCTAGTAAGTGTCAAGTGTCTGAGGCCGGATTTGAACTCAGGCCCTCCTGAATCCAGGGCCGGTGCTTTATCCACTGCGCCACCTAGCCGCCCCCGACATATGTTCTTAAAAAGTTATATTCTAGTCCTTTTTGAGCAGAAATTGTTTTATTTTTTTTCTCTGTTTAGGCAGTGCCATGGATATCTGGCACACATTAAGTGCTCAATAAATACTTATTGGTTGATTAATTAAAATTCAAATGCACTATAAGAGACTACTGCTCAAAAGAATCCTGCAGTGACATTATAAAGCAGAGTAACTTATTAACTAATTCCAATTTAGCTGTTGTATAAATTCAGAATATCATATTATCTTAGAATTCTAGACTATCTCCTCTCAGCCTCATCCATCTATGATTTTTTTTGGGGGGAGTGAAAGGTAGTTTTTCTTACCAATAAATTAGAAGGCATATCTCCCTTCTCTCAGCAGAATGTTGCATGCATATTTCTTTCTTTCTTTCTTTTTTTTTTTAAGGGCAATGGGGTTTTAAGTGACTTGCCCAGGGTCACACAGCTAGTAAGTGTCTGAGGCTGGGTTTGAACTCAGGTCCTCCTGAATCCAAGGCTAGTGCCTTATCCACTGCACCACCTAGCTGCCCCCTGCATGCATATTTCTGATGCAATCAGAACACAAATGCCTCAAATGAGCATCTAAGGCTTCTCCACTGTCTAACTCTAACCACCTCTCTACTCTCCAGCTTCATTTCACACAGTCATCTACTACATACTGTCCATTTGATCAATCAGTTAATAAGCATTTATTAAAAGCAACTACTATGCGCAGGCACTGTGCCAGATTCTAGAGATACAAAGATAAAAAGAAGCAAAACCCTACCCTAAAGCCACTTACACTTACATTCTAATATATATATATATATATATATATATGTGTGTGTGTGTGTGTGTGTGTGTGTGTGTGTGTGTGTGTATATGTATCTTTAGATACATATAGATATACATACACACAGTAAATGGGGAGGGTGGTTAATGGTCACTTGGAAGGATCAAGAAAGGCTTTCAATAAGTGTCATCTGAGCAGAATTTTGAAGGAAACTGGAGATTCTAAGAGGCAGAAGTAGTGAGAATGCATCCCAGACAGGGAGGAGAGTCAATGTGGAGGCACAGGGATGGGAAGTGAATGTGGCAGGTAAAGATCAGCAAGATCAGTTTGGTTAGGAAAGTAATATATGAAAAGGTGGGAAAGGTAGGTTGATACTAGATTGCAAAGGAATGTAAAAGCTAAAAAGAGGATATTCCTAAAGATAATAGGGAGCTACTGGAGTTTACTGAGTAGAGGAGTGATATGCTAAGATCTAAACTGTTAGAAAAAATACTTTGGTAGATATGTGGAAGATACATTAAAGAGGAGAATGCTTTGAAGGTGGGGAGATCAATTAGGAGGCTACTGCAGTAACCTCAGGTGTGACATGATCAAGGCCTGAACTAGGGTGGTGACCATGAGAAAAGGGGACAGCTCTAAGAGACGCTGTGCTAGGTATAGCTTGACAGCTGACTAGATATGTGGGTAAAAGGTGAGTAAGGACTTGAGGATGACACCCAAGTTGCAGACTTGTAGGAATCAAAGGATTTTGTTGCCCTTGACAACAATAGGGAAGTTTGTTAGAAGGGTGGGTTCTGGAGAAAGATAGTAAGTTCAATTTTGGATGCATTTTGAATATATTTCCGCAGTTGGAAAAGCCTCTTAGACATCTCAGTTTGAAATACACAATAGAACGGAGCTCAGGAGAGGGACCTAGGATGGGATATCTAGATTTGGGAGTCACCTGCATTGAGATGACAATTAAATCTATGGGAGCTAATGAGGTCACCAAGTGAGAGAGTAGTGAGAGAACAGAACAGGGCACTGAGCAGCACCTTAGTGAACATCCACAGTTAGAGGAGGAGATTTGGATAATAAATCAGCAAAGGAGACTGAAAAGGAGCAGTCAGATCAGTAGAAGAACAGAGTAGTGTCATGAAAATTCAGGGAGGAGAAAGTGTGCAGGAGAGAATGGTCAACATTGTTTAATACTATAGAAATGTTTAGAAGGATTCGAGCAAAATTAAACTAATATGTGCTCCACAGACTTAACAATCCATATTTTCTAGCCTGGGGGGTATTCCTATAAGACACCCCTCCCCCCATACCTGGAATTCACTTCTCTTTCAACTCATCACTTAGAAACTTCCCACAAAGCTCACCTACAGTGTCACCTCTTCCTTGAAGACTTCCCTTGGTTCCCCTAGTTGTTAGTACTCTCTTTTCCCAAATTAACTTGTATTTAATTTATTTGTATACATGAAGAATTTAAGTTCCTCAAAGTGAGGGACTATTTCCTTTTTCTTTGTATCCCCAGTTCCTAGTACAGTGCCTTCCCTGTAGTACACTGTAAGCAAAATAAATGTCTGTCAAATTTGAATACATAGAAAATATGAATATAAACATAAAAAGTACCCTGTAAATGAGAAGAGTACAATGTTAATGTTAATAATGTAAATTAATTTAATAAAGATTACTGATAATGCACAGAAGCAACCAAAGCAAAAATCAAATGCTATAATCTCCTTTATTTAAAAATGACACATACTACTTGAAGCTACACAACTCTAAACTATTCCAATCATTAATTCTTTCTGAAAACAATGGAAAGAATGTTTTCAGTCTACATCATTTTTACTAAGCTTTTCCAGATCAAAGAGATCCCCAAGGAAAATACAATAACACCTAAAAACAGGGCTAATGGATTTTACTGTCTCTTCCAATGATACCCCCAATTCTATGCAAAATATCATTCTCTCTTCATTATTCAGGTCATCCATAAGTCTTTCATAATTGTCAGGTAAAGTTCTTGTACATGCAAAATGAAAACTCTTTGAAATAAGGCTGACATTTCTGCATAATGTTGTTTAGTACCTTGTAATGTTTTGTAAATATAAATTTTACAACTTTTAATAGAATTTTTTATTAAAAAGCATTAAAAGGGAGAGATACACTCCTTTTAAGGTTCATGAGTCATATATATAGGTAAGTTTATCAGGTAAAAAGGATAATAAGCAAGTCCATAATTTTCATCACATAGGCTGCAAAACAACCATTTTACAAATTTATAATTCCCAATTATTTAATATTGCATGGAACATAGCTCCATCCATATTGTTTTGCTTATACCTAAAGTGTATAGTAAAATGTATATATTGCAAAGCACTTTTTAAAAACTATTCAAAAATATTTAATTTATATCCATTAGATAAACCTATAAAAGGAAAACTATTTAATATTATAAGCCCAGAGGAATGGAAATTCCTTAAAACTTTGGTCTATTATGACTATTTCCAAGTCTCTTTATTTTGTGCTTTTGCTGCTAATGGGTCCAGGAATAGATGCTAATACCAGTGCAATTCACAAAGGTGTAAGAATAGACATTCTTTCCAGGGAACAGAAACAGATTCCAAATAAGTACAATACAACTTAGACAGTGCAATTCCTTGACCACCCAGTAAGCCCTTCCAAAATTCTGAAAGGAAATTGGGACCAAATTGCTGATAAAAGTGTGATAATGGCAAGAATTTGTACAAGGCAACAAGTTACCAATGAAAGCTCTGACCAAGTCCAATAGAGAATAAAAGGCAATTTTGGAAAATGCTAATTTTGTAGCTTCTTACACAGAAATTATTGTGTAGACAGGTAAGTCTTTTCCTTTGAGATTGTTTCCATATTATTCCTCCTATTAAAGGAATTAATTAATTAATTAATTAATGCTAAAGCATTTCAGAAGGAATCCTTTAAAACTAGTCTGAAATTTTCCCCATAAAGTCACAGATATGAAAAATATAATACATATATCACTCCAACATCACTGGGAATAAGCTGAAAAATAAAATATATATCACTACAATATCACTGGGAAAAAGCTTCCATTTTTAATTCCAAAATATAATCTCCCCGATGTTGTTCCACATGCAAAATGAAGTATTTCTATTAACACCTTCAAATTGCATTTTCAATGCAATCACAAAAGCCAACCAGGATTCTCAGGATGAAAAACACAAAAAACTATCTAAAATGCATTTAAAGTCAACTGTGGTGTTCATCTCTTCTTTCTGAGTTGTAACTGTACAACTCCGGAATTTCTAGAACTAGACAACTCTTAAAACAAAGAAAGAATAACAAACCTCCCCCACAATTCAACCCTAAGAAACTCGTGAAGCTTGGGTCTCAAATCTCTCAAAGCTCACATCAGATTTTAGCTTTCTACACTAAGCCTATACTATAACCTTCCCTGAGTACAGAAATTAAAGACCAAAAGGAAGAAAAATAGAACTGAAAGAATATGGAAAGAAAAGGAATCACCCACAGACACTCGGCAACAACAGACTTTAAAAAGATTTCCACAGCTGAGAATACCAAATGCTGCAGCATTCATTACTGATAGTAAGCCTAGACAGCCTCTGCCTAATCTCTGGCGTGTCTTTGGCATGCGCATGTCCGGCTTATATAAAGAGAGATGCTTACAGTCCAGGTGCTTTTTCTTGGGGCCCATTACTTCATGAGTGGTTGCTTTGCAGACGGCCCTCGCTACAGCAGAGCCAGTCACGCTGTACTGAGCAGCTGCGATTCGATCTGTGAGCGTTTGCCCGGACATCTTCGGCTGCTGCTTCTACTGCCTCCTCTTCTGCAAGAAAGAGTAGATAGATGGCCCCCTCATGAGCCCAAGGTTCCTGCCTTTTACAAGGGCCTATTTCCTTCCGCAGCCTCCCTTTTCCACCCTAGAAGGACCCCTGTAGGCGCTGTCCCAGTATCAGGACCAACAGAACTAGAGGTTGTAAAGCTGCGGATGAACCTGGAATCCATCAGCCTGAGATGCACCCACAGAAAATGAACCCGTTATAGGTGCACTAATCTCGGGCTTCTCTACCCTGCAACATATCCTCCCCCCCTTTTTTGATTCCCCACCATCCCTATGTCCCCCACCCTCTGGGCAATCCGCAATTTTTCTCCCCAGCCAACCTTATCTCGTACTAGACCCTTCAGGTTTTGGGGTTATTCCCTGGGCACTGTGCCCACAAGACAACCTCCCTACTACTGCTGCTGCAGCGTGCCTTTCTCCCCACCCCCGGAATCCCCAAGAGGCTACGGAGACTGACTGGATCGGATGCCCAACCTTCGACGCCCTACCCTCCCCCTCCCCTGATGCGGCCGCGGCTGCCGAGGCTCCTGCAGCAGCAATGGGATCTTCCTCTCCCCATCTCCTCTGAGCTGGAGATTATCGTTGCATTGCGCCATATTATGCCCTTTCTCCCCCTTCTCAGCACACCGCCGCCACCTCCTCCCACGTCCTTAATCCCCCCACCTCCCGCACCCCTCTCCTGGTCCTCTTTATGCCCCGACCCTGCCCTCCGCCCATCTCCCACCGCAGCCCTCTCAGTCCTCACTGCGGGGGCCCGCCCTGGGGAGGAGGGGTGGAAGGGCTCGATGCGGCTCACCCTTCCCGGGTGCTGAAGCCGAGGACCCCCTGTCCCCCTGCCGCTGCCGCCCCTCAGCTGCTCGAGGGTGAAAAGGGGCACCGGGCCCTTGGGCGATGGGGGTGCAGCACCGCAACCGCGCCGGCGGCGGGCGGATCTGACACTCCCCGCCCGCCTCCCTCCGGGGTAGGATAATCGCCTCCGATGGAGCGCCCCCCCCCCCCCGCCCCAGAGGCGCTGGACAGCACGAAGAAGGGGGCCCTGCCGAGCCCGAGAACTAAAGAGAGGAGCCGGGTGCGGGCGGTGTGCCGACGGCGGCCGTATAGACAGACAGCCGCACGAGTCCGTTACTCGCCCCCGCCCCCACTCCCCAGGGCGGCGCTGCAGCTGCCACCGCTCCCGCCGCTCCCCGGGGCCGCGGGGGAGAGACAACGTGCCCGCCCGCCCGCCCGCCTGTCTGTCTGTCCGCCCGCCTGTCGGTCGCTCTGCCGTCCGTGGCCACGGAGCGGAAGGAAGGAAGGAAGGAAGCCGCGGGTGGGTAGCGAGCAGGCGGGTGTCTCGTGGGGAGAGATGCCTTCCTGAGCTCGCCCTCGGCGCTGTCCCCCCCCCCTCCCTATGGTGCCACGCTGCCCAGGGCCCCCAACCCGCCCGCCCCGGGGTGTAGCATGTACCAGCCTGCTGCTCCCCGCCGCCGCCGCCGCCGCCACCGCCTCCTCAGCTGCCGCTGCCGCCGCCGCCGCGTCTCTCTGGCTCTCCCCGGCAGCGTCCCCATCCCCCCGCCCCCACCTCAGCTTTGGTTCCTCCGACAGAGTCAGGTGACAGGCGCGGACAAACCGGTGCGAGCCCCTCCGCCGCGAGGATCTCCAGAGCGGGTGGGGCGCACGGGGTGGGTATGGGCGGGGGGGGGGGGGAGCGCGAGCGCTAGCCCCAGCCTTCCCGGTGCCCTCTCCTCCTCGCACCTTCCACACACAGAGGCATGCATGCAAACATACATACTCACACGTACACGTTCCGTCGGTCCCGCTAGGCTCGAGTAGCTTTTCTAGGGGTGGTCTTCACCGGGAGGCTAGCATCCCCAGAAAGGCTGTGCAGGAGAGACTGCGAGGGGAAGCCTCACCTCCGGCCCTCCCCCTCTCCGTGCAGCACGCGCACGCGCACGCGCACGCCGACAGCCGGCTCCGGTGCACCTGCCTTCTCGACTCCGCAGCGGGCACCCGGCGGGCTGTGGGGAGACCGCCGCCCCGAACCCCCAGCTTCCCTCCTGGCTGGGCTCGATGCTAAATGGTGGAAGGCCGATGCAAGGGCAGAGCCCCGCTGCTGCCCGCTGGAGGGCAGCCGGGATGTCTCCTTCGTTGGTCCTAGTGATGGCTTCCCGAGACACTGCTGGACAGTTCTGCTGCATTCTTATCTCGGCCGGCCAAAAAACCACATGGCTCTAGCACTAGCATCTCAGTTCGGGTATTAACACCTGGCACATCCGCATCTTATATTTAGACCCGTAAAGGTAAAAGTAGTTTAGAGCACCTCTAGTTCAACCTCCTTCTCCCCACCCCCCATTTTACAGGGGAGGAAACTAAAGCCTGGGAGTGAAAAGTGACTTACCCAAGGTCACAGAGGTAGTAAAAGGACAGATGACTGCTGGCAGACTGAACTTGGAATAACAATAAATAATGATAGCACAAATGTGTTATATACTTTTAGGTTCACATAGCAAGCCTGTGAGGAAGGTATTAGGCAGTATTAATATCTTCATTTGATAGATTTGCCCCTAGCAAATAACAGAGTCAGGATCCGACCCCATATTTCTAGGGTCCAAGAGATATACTTCAAGACAACCCAAGGCCTCTCAGGAATAAGTAGGAAATTTGTTAATTAGGGTCCTGATTAGAATTGATAACATTTGTAAATATTTATCGTATGAAATCAAGCCTCAGGTATTGGTACCTGTCAGTGATGGGGTGTTTGGATTTCATAAATATGCTTGAATTGGCACTTAAATCACATGAAACAACCCCAAGCCTCAATATTTTAATATATTGATACTTTTAGGACCCTGTTTTGTATCTTAAATTCATCACAGTAAAAATATTTTGTCTTCAGTTTATGAAGGTTAATTTTCATTACCTACTATAGGCAACTTCTGTTCAAACTTCAGCCATAATATGACTTTATTTAGGTTTTATGTATATTCCTTTTATATCTCTTCATCCGCTTACCCTCTGTTCCCCCTCTAACTTTTTATGGCATCCCTGGGCCATTGCTCTGTGTTCCATAGGTGCTCCAGAAATAATGGCATTTATTCATCATTGCTCTTTCACTCTCAACCCAACATGCGTGCATGCACACACACACACACACACTCGCTGCCTTACCCTTTCTTGGTTTCAAGATTCTAGAGGAACAGAAAGTAGCTCCTACTAACAACAACAAAAAAGTTGGAGACCTTTGCTATATAAAGTTATCCTTTATTTAGTATCATGTTAAGATACCTCTGCCCTTCAGAGCTACAGCTGAAATGACATCACTTTCAAGTCTTCTTATATCAAATTCATTGGAAGATTTGAAGTGATAATATCTTGGTACCTTTCCTCCAAGAACAAAAACATTTCTTTTCAGTAGCAGCTCATTACAAGGGACCAGGATTTCCTGGGCAGTTGCATGGCTCCCTTTTCAATGCCTGTTTTTCTGGCAACTCAGTTGGCAGGAGGCCAAAAATTTTAAAAGGCGGGGCTAGGGAAGGAACATATGGTTAGGCCCAGAGGGTCACACTTATAGGGAAGTACTTGCATCATTATACCCAACCTTCTTAACTACTCAGTGCTCATGTACAGTTCTGCCTTGAGTGTCCAAACAAAAGTACTCATGGAAATTCATTAGCATTTATTATTCAACACCCTCACTGTGTTGGGTGTCATACTGAAATACCAGGACACAGTCCTTTAAGTCCAGATGTGGCAGCTGCCTTCTAAAAGGAATGGAGTAGCATGCAACTTCCTGTATTATATTTTTTAAATTATATTTTGTTTATGTATACTGACATCCTTCAGACTGATGAGCACTATTGCTTGTTTCAGCACTTTAGCCTCTTCTTTCTCCAATGCATTTTAAATATGCTAAATTCCCATGGTGGAATAGATATGGCAAGCTAGCTTCAGAATGGGAAAGACCTGAATTCAAATCCTGCCTGACACATACTGACTGTGTGTCCGTGGGAAAGTCAAAATCTCATTTGCCTCAAAGCAACTCTTAGGTATCCATCTGCATTGGTAAAAGAAGCTTCTGATGAGGATTGTAATCACAGGACAAGTAAAAAATAAAGTTTAATTTTAAGGTAGTTTAACTTCCCTAACTTGCAAACAATAAGCCTAATGCTGTTTCTTCCATTTATATAGATTTTGCTCGCATTATTTCACATTTGTACAACACCATGGCTGTTGTCTAGCATTTTCTTTTTAGGTCATCTTGAAAACTCAAACAGGTCACAGGCTGGAGCATCTTGTGTCTGTGAAGTCCTTGGGTTGTGGCAATGCAGCCTTTAAAAAATATTCCTAAGACACAAGTTATTTTTTCTGTGGCAAACATGCTATAAGTGCCCTTGCTCCAAACAAAGATCTTAGAATGAAGGTCAATGTAATACCATTTTCTGTACTAATGTGAATATAGGCCACACCCCTAAAATGAGATCATTTTGCATGGGATACTAGAAAATAATTGTACCTCACAATCAACCCATTTTGGATACCAAGACTCCAGAACTGTAATAGCCATTTTTTTTTTAATTTTAAGGAGGTTAACACTTATAGGTCACCTTCAAAGACTCATTTTCCTCCTTTTTCTACTCCCTTCGTTTTCAAAGCTTGGTTACTCCATTAAACTATTTGGGATTCACTATCCCCATTTATTCTTCTACTTTATGATACTGAACAAACTTTGTACCTCAGAACAAGTTTTGGAGAGGTGGAGAGGATTCATTTTTCTGTAAATGGGAAACAGCGACAGAATGCAAAATACAGTAGAAATTCTTTGGGGAGGGGAATCCTAAGGGTTCCCCTTCCACTATTGATTTGTTGTTGTTGTTGTTATGGGGCAACGAGGGTTAAGTGACTTGCCCAGGGTCACACAGCTAGTAAGTGTCAAATGTCTGAGGCTGGATTTGAACTCAGGTCCTCCTGAATCCAAGACTTGTGCTTTATCCACTGCGCCACCTAGCTGCCCCTTCCACTATTGATTTTAATGGTCCTCTCCAAACCTTGCAGGTGTAAAGGAAGGAGCTAGTTGATGGGCTTTGCAATTCAATTTCTAAGGGAAGACAAGAAGTCTCAGTGATTAAGAGGGAGATATGTGGTTCATTTTGCTGTACCAACACAGGGACATAGAACACAAGTTACACCAGTGTGGGATGTTGTTGTTTGCCCTTCATTCTCAAAGAGGACTATGATATCATGGTAATGTCGTGTTTTGTAGTAGATTGGATTTAAATGAGGGAGGGTTATACAAAGTCACCAACCTCAGTCTCTCTTCCAGGGCCATCTGGGTCCAGTGGCAACATATATATCAAGACACCTGGAGATGGCCCCAGATGTTTAAGGCAATTGGGATTAAGTGACTTGCCCAGAGTGACAGAGATAGTAAGTATCTGAGGTGAGATTTGAACTCAGGTCCTCCTAACTTCAGGGCCAGTGCTCTATCCACAGCCCCTGAATGTGATATAAGAATCAGAAGAAAAACTAGTGCTATTACTGCTCCTGCTGCTTTAAGACCAACAAAACTAAAACTGTCTGTGGTGCTCAGAAGACATTCAGATTTATACAAGCCAAATTTGGGGATGGGGATTGGGGGTTTGCATGGAGAAGAGAGCGTATCTTATATTTGGATCAATGAAATACTTACAAAAATAGTAAGCCAGAATTGGACTAGTTAAGTCTGGCTATTTTATACCTGTTGTTTTCCAAGCAAAAAATGCAGAGATTTAGTTGTTAAAGAACATTTGATAAAACAATTGAGTTCATGAGAAACATTTCATCTAATAAGTATTTATCATTGATAATTAATGAGATACTACTTATAGTAAAGGTGAAAGTAGTTCCTGACCAGGTAGTTATCCTTTTAATTAAAACAGTTAGTAACCCCTATTCCTCATTGTATATGCCAGAGGAGTAGAAGTTCTTGCAGGTCTTTTTGTTGTTGTTTTTGTTTTTGTTTTGGGTGAGGCAATTGGGGTTAAGTGACTTGCCCAGCGTCACACAGCTAGTAAGTGTCAAGAGTCTGAGGTCAGATTTGAACTCAGGTACTCCTGAATCCAGGGCTGGTGCTCTATCCACTGCACCACCTAGCTGCCCCTCTTGCAGATCTTTTTACCAAGCTGGAAAGGCTTTGAGTAAAGTCCTGGTGACAGACACAGCCCACTTGAACTACCCAACTATTGAACAGTAGTTCAAGGACCTGCCTAGCTAATTATAATTATAAAGGGGCTCATTACCAATAGGTTGACCACCAGGTGATGAATTCTTTGGCTATGAAAACTCATGAAAATGTCTTCAACACCATTAATTTAGATCAGGTACTTCTGATGCCATGGGCTGGAGAGAAGAAGTACACAGGTGCTGACTGTGACTAGAGATGTTGTGACAAAGGGATCAATTGATATCCTAGCATTTCTGTATAGGTATTTCCTAGAGAACAGAAAAGGAAAAAGTATAGAAGAAGTGGGAGAAGTGGAAACTTGATGGTATTTAGTGGTGAGAAAGCTTGCTGTTGGATTTAGAACTGGAAGGGATCTTAGAGGTTATCTGGTCCAGCTCCCTTATAGATGATGGACTTCAGATCTAGGGGCTGAATGACACCTGAAGTCACGCATGTAGTAAGTGGCATGGTCTACCAGGTTGCCTCCCAGTTCAGCCAAGGGTGCTAGAACATTTTTTGTGAAATCATATGTTTTGTGGTATGAGTGAAGAATGCTTACCAGGTTGTAGAGGGCAGGTTAGAGAAAATATGTAAAGGCTGGAAGGCAAATTAGAGTGGCACTGTGTTTTTCTGTTTTAAGTATCCATCCCTTGTGTTATCATTATATATTTCTATGTTTTCACATGGGAAAGATTGAAAGAAAAAGGATGAGAGGGATAGATGGTATCATGGAAACAATGCACCTGAACTTGGACAGACTTTGAGAGATAGTCAAGGATAGAAGGGCCTGGCATGCTGTGGTCCATAGGGTCCTGAAGAGTTGGACACAACTGAACAACAGCAATGTGTTCATGAGAGTGCATTCTGGGGCAGCTAGGTGGTGCAGTGGATAGAGCACCGGCCCTGGAGTCAGGAGGACCTGAGTTCAAATCCGGCTTCAAACACTTAACACTTACTAGCTGTGTGACCCTGGGCAAGTCACTTAACCCCAATTGCCTCACCAAAAAAAAAAAATAGTGCATGCTGATCTTGATTCTTGGTTTAACAGCTTCAATATCTCCACAAAAGATGTACCACTATGGAGAAATATGCCATGATGACACTGTTTGTTCACATAAAGTATAACATCCATGGTACCCCCTTTTACACACAGCTTTCCCCGGGGGTCAAAGTTCTTTGTATGTCCATATCTACTCAAAAACAATAACACATCTCTCCACTAATGTGTATACTTTTTTCTCTAGTTCATTAGAAGGCATAATTAGTACAAAGGAAAGATATTTAGTAAAATAGGAACAAGATTTTCAATAGAATACCCCCCCCAAAACATGGGACACATGCTTCTCATAAATAAACACTATCAGTTGGGAGAGTAATTTTGCCATAGGGATCATGCATGAAGGAGAGAATAAGAGGCCTACATATGGGAATATTTATAAAGGAACTATCCATACCTCCAGTGCTACAAGATGATGTCTTTTGGTGATCTTACTGTCTTGTTCTCAGTAGCTCTGTTCCTTGAAGAGTATGACATCTCTGGTGAACATGTTGCTCCACTGATTCCTTCTGGGAGCAGTGGCATCTATGCTAGATTTACTCCTTGCTGGGTACTGCATAATCTCTGCTGGGCCTGTTCCTTGCTGTGTAAAGTATTTCTGCCTTACTGGACCTTCTGTCTGCCAAGGTATAGTAGCTAAAACCCTCCATGATAAAGGGTCCCATTTGATTCCTACACCTAGATGGTAGATCAAAATCTTCTAGTATAAGTATCTATCTAACAGTTATTTATTCATATATCTCTATGTCCTTCCTCACTCTGACCCTCAACATGCACACCATTATTCTCTCTAGCTGAGTTGTAAATGAAATTAAGGTAGGACAAAAGGTCATCCAGGGAGACAAGGTTAGTGAACTCCATCCAGCCCACATGCCTCTCACATAGCCATGTATGCTATGCATATTTGTCAGTGGGAAAACATGAGTGCTTTGATGCTATATTTTAGCCAACAAAAACACTTTTTCTTAACGATAGTATGAAGCTACCCACTGAGATTTCTTACTGTGTCTTATTTCTTGAGCAGGATGCTGGAGGGCTAAGAGGGAGGTACCCTAAAATGGTACAGGGAAGGTGGTAGGTATTCCTAACAATTTGGCACCTATAGTATCATGTTATAGTTATTTTTCATTTTAAAATGTCTTAGCTCCTAAATATAATATATACTTATGCTATGTCATATTTCCCATTGAGCTTTGAAGGTCAATTGTTAATGACAATGATTATGATTATCAGAGGTATGTAGATGGCACAGTGGATCAAGTTCTGGACCTGGAGTCAGGAAGAGCTGAGTTCAAATTCAGCCCAAGACACTTAGCTGATCCTGAGTAAGTCTCTTAATCTTTCTCAGTCTCAGTTTCCTCATTTGTAAAATGGGGATAATAATTATACCTTCTTCCCAGGGGCATTGTAAAGATTGAGATAATATTTATAAAGTGCTTTTTATACCTTAAAGCATTGTATAAATGCTAGTTACTTTGAAGATGATGATAATTTTAGATAAAATCTAGGTCTTTCAAAGATCAAACACCAAAGGGAGGTTTTAATGACAAAAAATGTTGTATATAGCAAAGGCTACCAATGATTAAAAGAAAAACATACTCTGGAAATGTTCCTACTAAATAAAAAAGTGCTATGTGGTATGGATTATGGATACTTGACTGAATCCTAATGACTCTTTGATCAAAACAACATTATAATTTGATAAAATCTGATGTGTATTGATGTTGTGAAATACTAACTCAAAACTTGTATACTGCTCTTTGAAGGGAAAAATAGGATACCATGAAGAATTGCTGAAGTATAAATTTGAGCATTTAGTTGTGAGTCATTCAGGAAATAAGTTAGGAAAGAATATAATGGATAGGATTTAATCAATTATTTCAGCTGAAAGGTGATATTTAAAGTTTGAATATACCATGGTGGGTTCTCTGGGCACAGGATCTCACTGACTACTCATTTAGAGTAGCAAAATTTACCAAATGGTTAAGCAAATGACCCGGAGGCTAGAGCAAAGAATTCTAATTCTCAAATCCAGAAGCCTCCTGAAATAGGGATGGGACTTTTAAAGCAGCTTTGATAAAAGGGGGGGCAGGGAAGAAGGGAACAAGCATTTATTAAGTACCTACTATGTGTCTGGTATGGTGCTAGGAACTTTACAATTATTATCTCATTTGATCCTCACATGAATTCTGTCAGGCAGGTGATATCATGATCCCCACTTTATAGTTGACGAAACTGAGGTTGAGAGAGGTGTAGTGACTTGTTCTGGGTGTCTGAGGCCCCATTTGATCATCAGGTCTTCCTGATTTTAGGCCCAGTACTCTAACCACTGTACCATTTAGCTACCATATAATAGCTAGTGTTTATATAGTACTTTAAGGTTTACAAAACACTTTATATATATAGATACACACACACATATAAAATCTCATTTGATCCCCACAACAACCCTATGAGATAGATGCTATTATTATTCCTATTTTGCAGATAAAAAATGAGGTTGAGGGTGACTTTCCCTGGGTTGCAGGACTAGAAATGTCTGAAGTAGGATTTGAACTCAGTTTTTCCTAATTCTAAGGCCAACCCTCTATCCACAATACTATCTGGTTACCTGATAAAAGTATGAGGAAAAAAACCCTCTCATTTAAGATTTTCTCTTTGAAGGCCTAAATACATCATTAAAAAAAGTCTAAAAAATTAAATTTAAAATTACAAAAATAATATTAAGTAGAAACAGTGCCCTGAAAATGAAATTTTACAAATTCAAACTTTCTTACCATTGCCCTCGTCATTAACAGGAGACAGGCAAAAGCTTCTGTACTACTACATGTAAACTTAATGACCATTATTTAGTGCTTAGTAGATACTTATATGGATTAGATTGGCCAGTGAGGTCCCTTCCAACTTTAAAATTCTATAATAATGATCTCATCCACTTGGGTGCATGCCCAACCAGTGGGGCTCACAACCCCACACCTTCTTATCTTTCAGAATTCCTGTCTGTGTCTTTCATAAATCCTGTAAGAAGATACAACCAACATGCTGGAGACCTTTCCCTGGGTCTTTTCTTTTTGTCTTGGCAGTATCAATGTAGCACTTGGATGGGGTAGTTTTAGGCTCCCATACTTGCTACATGATCAAACAACTGCCTTTTCACGTACACCCTTGGTGTTACTGTCTATACCATTTCTCCGGCCTACTTGCTCAGACACAGAGAAAGTGTTTTTTTGGGGGGAAGAGGTGAGGTTGTTTTGTTTTGTTTTGTTTTGTTCTTTCTCCTTTCTAGTGGGTTAGGTTGATAATTTACCACTGAACTTAACCAGAACGGTTCAATCAATCATTAGGCCACATTGTCTTTCTGGGTAAGAACATCATGATTACCCAACTTCCATAGAGGGTATAGAAAAAGCCTGAATTATGTACAAATTATACCCATTTCCAGAATGGCTCATTATTTTGTGGGAACTTGACAAATAAAAGAGGACCAGAAGTAAACATGTTGATTCTATTATTTACTTGGACATGAATAGAAAATCTGATTCCAGGGCAGACATCAGATAATTGACGTAGACAACAGCTTCTACACAGCACTTATGGTGATAATAGACTGGATTTTAATTCCTGCTAACTTTATACTCCTTACAGATATTAACTAATAAGAGTATAATGAGTATGCTCTATGCTCTGTGTTCACATTCCCAAAGGAAAGATATCTGCATCTCTTCCTCAGGGTGATAGGGGTCCCCCCAAAGGAGTTGGGGTATCTTTCTCCAATGCCATTGGTTCAAATCCCTACTACCCATGTTCTCCCCACACAGACACACACAGAGTGGCCCCTCACTGTGCGATCCAGTAGTGTTGCATTTTCATTTAATCATTTTACTTTGAATATTTGCTTTGAAATTATAGCAAGAACAAATGTACAAACATTTTGCCCCACCCCTACTCCAACACCTCAGGGACACACTCTCCCTATTCTATTTTTGTCTCTGGGGAGAATAGATTTACTCTTAGCATAGTTCTTTTTTTTTTTTTTTTTTGGTGAGGCAATTGGGGTTAAGTGACTTGCCTAGGGTCATACAAGCTAGTAAGTGTAAAGTGTCTGAGGCCGGGTTTGAACTCAGGTCCTCCTGAATCCAGGGCCAGTGTTCTATCCACTGCATCACCTAGCTGCCCCCTCTTAGCATAGTTCTTACACAACACTGGTCCCAAGAAGATCATATTCATATAAGTCCTCATCTCAGCTACCCTGGACTGAGTCTTGAAGGTCATTCCTGAAGATCACATTCATCCTTGGGACATCAGTGCCAAGCTGGCTTCAAAAACCTAGATGCTAGGACACATTCTCCCTTCACTTAAAATGAAAGAACAAATGTGGAGGCTGGGAGAGAGCCTGCACCTATATTCACAGGAACCCATGGCAGACTCAGTGAGGAGGATCCAAGGCCTCTCACCAGATGCCATCAACAAGGAGTCCAAATGATCCATCAAGGGAGAAAATGGCCAAAGGGACTAGGCCTGGGCTTTTTTGAAGCTGCTTCCCAGTTCTAGCCGTGCAACCAGTCAAAGAAGGCTTCATTTATCCATATGCTGAGGCAAATAGGGATAAATGACTTGTTCAGGGTCACACAGCTAGAATGAGTCTATAGAGATATTATTTACCAATCAATAAAAGAAAATAAGCTATGCCACCATCATCTATTTAAAGTGAGCCTTTAAAACAATTGCCTAAGAACCAGAAGAACATTGTGCACAGTATCATCACCATTATGTGCTGATCAACTGTGATAGACTAGATTCTTCTCACCAATACAGTGGTACAAGAAAGGGGAGGGAGGAGGGAGAGGAGGGAGGGAGAAAAATTTGAAATTGGAAATCTTATAAAAACAAATGTTGAAAACTATCTCTATATGTAACTGGAAAATAATAAAATATTTTTATTTTAAAAAAAACACACATTGCCTATCTAAATATATACAGGACTCTGTAATCTTTCTCAAACCAAATAAGGACAGCTAGGTGGTATAGTGGATAGAGCATAGGCCCTGGAATCAGGAGGTCCTGAATTCAAATCTGGCCTCAGACACTTGATACGTACTAGCTGTGTGACCCTGAGCAAGTCACTTACCCCTGATTGCCTTAAAAACAACACCAAAAAACAAAAATAAGGAAAAGTTAAATAAAACCCCAGATAGGAAGAAATGCTATTGAATGATAAATGTGCCTAAAGATCAGTTCTTTTTTCTGCCCCCTTAAAACTACTTATTCTTTGAAAATGGTTTTATTTAGTTTGCTTGCTTTTTTTTTAAAGGTGAACATTGAAAGGAAGATTCTGTTCATCTTATCTCTTTGATTTATGAGGTAGAAGCAACTATTTCACCATTCCCAGGGTTCATTGCACTAGAGCCTAAAGGGAAATCAGAAGCCATCTAATCCAAGCCCCTCACTTTACAGATAAGGAAATTGAAACTTTAGGAAAGTTAAGGGACTTACCCAGGGTCACACAGGTAATAAGAATCAGAAGCAGCATTTGAACCCTGGACCTCCCGAGTCCAAAACTAGTGCTCTTTCTACTGTACCTAGCTACAGCTTGTTTTATGTTAACCAGATTGAAGTCAAAAGATAAAAAAATAAATTCTTTTAAAACTTGACGTATTCAAATTTCCTTCTCTACTTTCCTCTGAAATATTTTAGTTAAATTGGTAAAGTATAATGACAGGTACTTCACTTTGGACTTGGATATTACACTAGACTAGGAGTCTGGAAGACCTGAGTTTAAACACATTAGCTGTGTGACCATGGGCAAGTAATTTAATCTCTCTCTGCCTCAATTTCCTCATCTGTAAAATGAGGATAACAATAGCATTTACCTCCCAGGGTTATTTGAGGAGACAATGAGATAGGATTTATGAAGTGCTTTAAAAACTTGAAGACACTTTTAATATTCTAGCCAATATCTTTAGTTCAGAGGTCTAATTTGTACTGAGGTGATTGGTGGATTTTTGGATCTTCTTAAAAAACCTGCCTTATTAATATGAAAATTGGATTCCTTATTTCTCTTGGATTTGTGAATGATTTTTAATATGTCCACAGAGACAAAACTAGAAAATGTTATTATTTAATAAGAAGGATATTTTTACCTTTTATCTTCCTGTACTAAGAATATAGTCTGCCTACCTCAGAAAATTTTCTACCTACCACACAGGGTCATGATAAAAATGCTTTGTAAACTGCAAAGAAATCTATTCAGTGTGAGATACTACTGTGACCATTATTATTAGATACTAAGAAAGTATTGATTGAGTTGATTAGCTGGGGATAATAATCACCAAAGTTGCTATAGTATTCTGATGAATATTATTCCACTAGCTTCATTGTACAGATTGGGAAGGCAAAACAAAGGCAGGAGAAAGGATTAGAACTCAGAGCTCCTAAAATTCAGAATCATTTTAGTTTAACACCTTGTGAGTATGTCTAGATATATTCTGGACACAAGGGAAACAAGATTGCCTCTGTAGTACTTGGTTGTGGTAGCCTTTACACACCTTTATATCTTTCACTTGAGATAATATATTGAAGGTGCTTTGCAAACTTTAAAGCACTATATATGAATGCTAGTTGTTTTCATCATCATCTCATTAATTCTAAGAAAGCTAGTACAGACAACAGAGTCACAAATAAGTGTATATAGAACTTAAATAGCATTAAAATGTTAGTTCTTTTCTCCAAAACAGATGGAAGAAAAGGAATTTTTGGAAATGAGGAGTAATTTTATATTGTTCGATGCCTTTGGCTATTTGACAGGGGGAAGACTGTTGATACTAAGCTGAGCTCCTGAGCAAAGAGAATAGCATTAGCTAGCATTTATTCAGAGGTAAAAGCTGGAGCAGTGTGCTTTCTATCAAGCTCTGCCTTTCTGTGTAACTGTATCTATATATGTCTGTATCTAAATTTATATTCTGAGCTATTGAAGGGAGTGACCTTGTCTATATATTCTACTGCTCATTGGATGGATAGCATGGAAGGGTGTGTGTGTGTGTGTGTGTGTGTGTGTGTGTGGTGTAGGAATAAAGGACTTTTTTATTCATCTTTTGATTTAGACTGGAATCTCTTGGGAGCATATGTTATATGTGTTTATATACATATGCTACATATATTCTAGTCTAATAAAATGTCCTTTGTCAATGAGAATAATAAAGGATAGATATAAAATTGCATTAAATCAATCATCTTTCCTTTTTGTGCTTTTTCCAACAATGAGAAAATTAATGTGAAATCGAACCATTGTGTTATTATTTCTAATTCAATGCAACAATCTGAAACTGGACTGTTTTACAGCTTAAATGACTCTTGGACAGAATAATTGTGGTCTTAATGCTTTTTACAAACAGAATGGATTAAGCAGCCTTGAGTGGTTTTGTTTTGTTGGGGTTTTTTCTGTTTGCCTTAAGCATTTTCCATGGCCTAAGTACTCATTTACTTACACAACAGACAGAAGAGAGGCATTACACAGTAGAAAGCATCTCTGTGTTAAGGTTTAGAAAAATCCATAATCTAGATATGTAGACCTTTCAGAGTCACACATTACAATAAAATTTCAGAATTAATGTTCAAGTATCTATTGATTCAAAGCCAAAAATAAAAGATATACAAAAAAATTTGTTCATACTGGGCTTCTTAGGAACTTATATGGAGAGATTTAAACCTCCAAATTCTGTCTTTTGTTAAAAGGGTAATGTGTTAATACCAGAATTTGGGGTTTCAAGAAACTGTAAAAATTTATTTAAAGATTCCCAATCATTTCCATAAGGAGATTACTAAATGGATTGCCAATATCTTTAGCTCAGAAGTCTAATTTGCACTGATGTGATTGGTAGACCTTTTGACCTTCCTAAAAATCTGCCTTATTAATATGAAAATTGGATTCTTGTTTCTATTGTATTCATAAATGATTTTGAACATGTTCACAGAAACAAAACTAGAAAAGTGCCCTGTCATTAACATCAGCATCATAGCACATCATTTAGGCCCTTAGAAGTAATTATTTCTCATCATGTCTTTTTGAATCTACTTCTAACTGAGTAGATTCAGAGACGTGCATTTGATGTAGTGACAACTGCATCAGCATTAATAGTGCATCTATTATATCTGGTAGATAGAGAAGGAGACAGATATATTTTCTCATTCTTACTCATTTCTTTTCTACAGCTACTGTCAAGTTCAATCTATTCCTTATTAGTAACAATAAAGGATACTGAATTGCTGACCAAAACTAACGAAAATTGCCCAAAGTTGTACTGAGTCAGTAAAATGGTAATATTTCCCTAGTATCTTCTAAGGACCACCTGCATTACAAAATCTCCTTAGTGAACCTCAGAGCAATGTTAAAGAGATTCAATCAGCCATTTATGTTGAAAAACATAGTGAATGGAAAACACATTGCCCATTGAATAAGTCAGATAGACAGATTAGACAGACAGACAGAGAGAAGACAATGAACTGGACTCTAAATCGAGTAGGGATAGGGTTAGATTGACTGTAGAAAACATTGCCATTCTTTCAGTGGTTCTAAATTGCTCACTGTAGCAAAAGCCCATTTCTTTAAAAATCAGTACACTCCCAGGAATTTTATATACTGCAAGTCACTATACACCAAGATCTTGGAAGAATCAAAATGCCAATCCAAAGGACAAACACAGATGGTGGGCATAAATGGGCTACGGCTTATTACCAATGATAACTGGTATATAAAAAGCAGCACAAAAGACATTGTTGAGAATATATACAACCAAAAAAGAGGATTTTTCAAGAAACAAGAATGGTACATATATATGTATATGTGTATATATATATAATCACATATAATGGCATATATACATATATATATGTATGTGTATGTCTATATGCATATATATGTGTGTACTTAGACACCCCTCCTCAAGGGACTCTTCCCCAAATTACCTACAAAGAGGTTTTAAAAAATGCCTAAATCCTCAGCTGATTGGTATGCTGTCAAATTTCATTTCATACATACATACATACATACACACATGCATGTACACACACAAGTACACACGCATATACATACATGTACACACATATATACATATGTATATATGTGTGTATGTGTATAGATATAGTGTGTATGGAGTAGTGGAGGGACTAGGACTTTGATTCCCATACTTAGATTGTGGTAGCTTGGTCTGTCCAAAGCACTAATTATCTCATATTCATTCCCTTTTTCTCTCCAGTATCGTCATTGCATCACCTCTTCCATTCACTCACTCCACTCAACTCACTTTTTGAAAATGTTTATTCTTAAACATCATTTATGAATATATTTTTCCAAGAAATTGTTATCTCTTTCTTCCAGTGCCCCCTTCCCAATTGAAAAGTAAAAAACAAAACCAAAAACAAGCATCACAACAAACTCACATAGTCTAACAAAACAAAACCCAGCTTTGGCCATGTCCAAAAATGTATTTTTCATCCTGGATTTTAAGTCCATCACCTCTAGCAGAAGGCAGCTGACAGGATTCATCTCCAGTCCTCTGGACTTAGGTTTTTCCATTGAATTAATCCATCCTTTAACCTAATTCTAAGTTCCCCTCTAACTTGGTTCTCCTCATTCCATATAAATGTATTTTTAGCCACTCAAACCCTTTAAACTCATTTCACCATAACATTAACTCCTGTCTGTGTTCTTTCCTTCACCATAACCAATCTAATATCTGATGACTAAAACCATCTCTCAACCATCCTTTGTGACATGTTTAAATAAGTCCAAGAAACTGAGTGCAGCTGTGTTTGCCCTGCACCCTCAGAGGTACAGCTGTTCCTCCTTTCTTCAACTTCTGACATGTAAATACTCCCAAGATATTAAGGACATACACACACACACACACATACACACAGAGGATCAGAGAGACAGAGACAGAGAGAGATAGAAACAAAGAGAGACAGAGAGAGAGAGCCTTCATCACACTGGATTGCTTTCTTTCTTTCTTTCTTTTTTTTTGGTGAGGCAATTGGGGTTAAGTGACTTGCCTAGGGTCACACAGCTAGTTAAGTGTCAAGTGTCTGAGGCTAGATTTGAACTCAGGTCCTTCTGAATCCAGGACTGGTGCTCTATCCACTGTGCTACCTAGCTGTCCCTGGATTGCTCTTTTGAAGGATGTATATAGAGCTATGAGGGGCAGCTAGGTGGCACAGTGATAGAGTACTGACCCTGAAGTCAAGAAGACCTGAGTTCAAATCTCACCTCAGACACTTACTAGCTGTGTGACCCTGGGCAAGTCGCTTAAACTCAATTGCCTTAAATGTCTGAGGCCATCTGCATTTGTCCTGATGTATATCTTTTTTTTTCTGGGCTGGGCAATGAGGGTTAAGTGACTTGCCCAGGGTCACACAGCTAGTAAGTGTCAAGTGTCTGAGGCCGGATTTGAATTCAGGTACTCCTGAATCCAGAGCTGGTGCTTTATCCACTGTGCTACCTAGCTGCCCCCTGATATATATCTTTTTGTGTTTTTTTGTTTTTGTTTTGTTTTTGTTTGTTTTTTGTTTTTCGGTAAGGCAATTGGGGTTAAGTGACTTGCCCAGGGTCACACAGCTAGTAAGTGTTAAGTGTCTGAGGCCGGATTTGAACTCAGGTACTCCTGAATCCAGGGCCGGTGCTTTATCCACTGCGCCACCTAGCTGCTCCCCTGATATATATCTTGCCACTGGTCCCAGATGGCTCTGGAAGAGAGAGTGAAGCTGGTGACTTTGCACAGCCCAACCTCACTTAAATCCAGTTCATTATAAGTCATGACATCACCCAGATGTCATGGTCCTCTTTGCAATTGAAGGAGAAACAACAAGAGAGCTATGAGCAAGGATTACATAAGATGAGAAAGCAAGACTGCTGTCTCATTGGTAAGATAAGTACTCACGCCATACCAATCAGACTACCTAAAAATTATTTTATACAGCTAGAAAAAATAATAACAAAATTCATCTGGAAAAACAAAAAATCAAGAATATCCAGGGAAATAATGAAAAAAAATTCACAGGAAGGTGGGTTAGTGGTACCAAACCTGGAGCTTTACTATAAAGCGGCAGTCATCAAAACTATCTGGTACTGGCTAAAAAATAGAGTGGTAGATCAATGGAATAGGCTAGGCTCAGGAAATGCAGTAGTAAATGACACTAGTAATGTAGTGTTTGATAAACCCAAAGACTCCAGCTTCTGGGATAGGAACTCAGTATTTGACAAAAACTGCTGGGAAAACTGGAAGATAGTATGGCAGAAATTAGGCATAGACCAACATCTTACACCTTATACTAAAATAAGGTCAAAATGGATACATGATTTAGACATAAGAGGTGATACCATAGGTAAATTAGGAGAGAAAGGAATAGTGTACCTATCAGATCTTTGGAAAGGAAAACAGTTTTTGACCAAACAAGAGATAGAGTATATTATAAAATGCAAAATGGATGATTTTGATTATATTAAATTAAAAAATTTTTGTACAAACAGAAGCAATGCATCCAAAATTAGAAGGGAGGCAGAAAGCTGGGAAACAATTTTTGAGGCCAGTGCTTCTGATAAAGGCCTCATCTCTAAAATATATAGGGAATTAAATCAAATTTATAAGAATCCAAGTCATTCCCCAATGGAGAAATGGTCAAAGGATATGAACAGGCAGTTTTCTGATGAAGAAACCAAAGCTATCTATTCCCATATGAAAAAATGCTCTAAATCTCTAATGATTAGAGAGATGCAAATTAAAACAACTCTGAGGTACCACCTGACACCTATCAGATTGGCTAAAATGACAAAAAAGGAAGATAATAAATGTTGGAGAGGCTGTGGGGAAATTGGAACACTAATGCATTGTTGGTGGAGCTGTGAGCTGATCCAACCATTCTGGAGAGCAATTTGGAATTATGCCCAAAGGGCGATAAAGCTGTGCATACCCTTTGACCCAGCAATCCCACTTTTAGGTCTTTTGCCCAAAGAAATCATGGAAGGGGGAAAGGGTCCCACATGTACAAAAATATTTATAGCTGCTCTTTACGTGGTAGCAAGGAATTGGAAGTTGAGAGGGTGCCCATCAATTGGGGAATGGCTGGACAAGTTGTGGTATATGAATACAATGGAATACTATTGTGCTGTAAGAAATGATGAGCAGGAAAAGTTCAGAGAAACCTGGAGGGTCTTACGTGAGCTGATGATGAGTGAGATGAGCAGAACCAGAAGAACATTGTACACAGTATCATCAACATTGAGTGTTGACCTACTGTGATGAACTATATTCTTCTCACCAATGCAATGGTACAGAAGAGTTCCAGGGAACTCATGATAGAAGAGGATCTCCAACAACAAGAAAAAAAAAGAAAGAAAGAACTGTGGAGTATAGATGCTGATTGAACCATATTATTTCTTTTGTTTTGGGTGCTGTTTTTTTTTTTTTTTCTATTTTGAGGTTTTGCATCACTGCTCTGATTCTTTCTCTTGTAACAGGATTAATGCAGAAATAGGATTAATGTTATTATGTGTATATATATATGTGTATATGTATATATATATCTATATGTATATGTATAGAGATATATAGATATAACCTATATCAGATTACCTGCTGTCTAGGGGAGGGGGGAGGGAGGGGAGGGAGGGAGAAAAATCTGAAATTGTAAAGCATGTATAAACAAAAGTTGAGAACTATCTTTACATGTAACGGAAAAAATAAAATACCTCATACATTAAAAAAAAAAAAGATAAGTACTCACAACAATGAAATCCTACGTCCATTAAAAGATCTTTTCTGAAAGCACTCAAAGTACTTTATAAATCTCTTACTAATCAATCTTATTCATAGCCTTCTGTAGTATATAAGTAAATATATGTGTGTGTATATATGTATATACATACATATTTACTTATATCTACATACATACATACACACACATATAGGTAGATATAGATATATCATTGCTTTCATGGCCATGCAAATAAGATAACTTTGAGGGTGCCATGCACTAATGATATCCTATGATGGATGTTAGTGAGCAGCAACTCTACTTAGAACTGCTCATTAAGAAGCTCATTATTAGTAACCCTATCTTGCATTTAGAGTTGCTCCCAAGATCCAGTATTAATTAATAATTGGGCATATAGGATCCTGATTGTGGCATTGAGAAAAGAGAGGTTGAGAACCAATTGTAAGAGGCAACAAATGAGAGTAAAAACAATTTTTGAGTCATTGGTGCTGAGAGAACGTGAGAATGTGGTTTGGATTCATTAAGCCTTTTTGTTATATGTACAGAACCATAACTAGGAATTCTTGCACCTAAGGCAAATTCAGTGTGACCCAGGTAAAATTCTCCCCAGGGAGGGAGAACAGCTCAGCTCATCCTCCAGAGAGTACAGTCTAAACTCCCAAGGGACCGGTGGGTAGTTTCTCCTGCCCCAACCACTGTAAAGAGCCTGAGGTGGCAGGGGGAAGGACAGAGAAAAAAAGAGGTGCTAGAGCAGGCTCTGGGAGAAGGGCACAAAGCCCGAGGATAGAGTGAAGCATTCCCCCCACTGTACCCTCTGATGTTAGTGTCCTGGTTATTCATTATTATTATTATTATTATATGCAGAACTCATAGTTAGCTTGGGATTATTCTGATTAAAAGATAAAAGAATATTACTGAATTTTAAGGTCAGGGAGATTAATCATGTAACACTATGTCCCTTGGGCCCTCTATTGTCAAAAGAGTAAAGGGTTGTATATACCATAGGTCTGATCTAGTGTGGCAATCCTATGTTCCTATAAATCCAAAAGATATTATTGGGTTTCATAGCAGAAGCAACATCAACATCTCCCATTTATACAGTACCATAAACTTCACAAAGTGCTTTCCTTACAACAAACAAAGGGAACATATATTACACTATGTCATTAAGATTGCCATACAAACATTCATTTTGTTTTTGTTTTTGTTTTAGTGAGGCAATTGGGGTTAAGTGACTTGCCCAGGGTCACACAGCTAGTAAGTGTTAAGTGTCTGAGGTCGGATTTGAACTCAGGTACTCCTGACTCCAGGGCCAGTGCTCTATCCACTGCACCACCTAGCTGCCCCTCATTTTTTTTTTAATAGAAAAATAAATGTAGATGTTGACTTGGCATGTATACAATATTGTCCCATGAATATCAGTATATCAGATTTTCTTCCCCACTCCCACCCCCAAATTGGAGAAAAGCACAGAAATTCTTTGCCTTTCCACTGGGAGGATCAAGGAGCTACTTGAGTATATACAGATATCTTCTGCCTGTTTCCAGCTATATTTGACATTGCTGGGTAGAGTCTCCTAAATGGTTGCTGATCCAGAAAAACTGATGGTTCAAGGTGCCATACGTGGAAGGGAAGAGAATAAGCATTTGTGTAGTACCTACTATGTGCCAGGCACTGTTTTTAGTAATTTTTACAGATAGTATCTCATTTGAGACTTGCAACACCCTGTGAATTAAGCCCTGTTGTTATTCCCATTTTATAGTTGAGGAAATTGAGGCAGAAAGAGGTTAAGTGACTTGCCCAAGGTCACACAGGATAGTACATGTCTGAGGCTGGATTTGAACTCAGGTCTTCCTAACTCCAGGTCTAGCACTCTATCAGAAGAAGAGGTGGTTTCTAGCTGACAGATCTCTTGGAGATAGCTTATGAGAAAAGAAGATATCATTCCAGTGGGGTACCAGAAAGGGGTAGATAGAATGAAAGGTGGGCTTTCTGAGCACCCACTCCTGATATGAAATGTTAACCCAACCCATTGTTAAGCCATAAGGGCAGTGGCTTTGTTATCTCTCCTTATATGTTTTCTTTTCTTTGGTAGCAACCTTATGAACATCAAATGGTCATAGAAGGTCTGTGAGTATTGACAATAAGGGTAGCATCCACTGGACAGCTGGGTGGCAGCAGTGATGTCAGGATCTGGCTTGCAACAAAAAAGGAATAGGCATTGGAGAGTTGGGCCTCTGAGCAGATGATATGACTTAGTGTTTGATCGGGCAGTGCTCAGTGGAGGTGTAATATGAACTGGATAATTCGAAGTTTGGGGTTGCGGTGGGAGGGGTCAGAAGGACTGTTTATGTCTTAACCTGGCTTGAATATTAAGCTCCTAAATGTCTGTACTAGTAATGATAAATTACGCATTCCGTTGTAATCATTCCATGATTCTTCACTGCTGATCATTTCCTTTTCTGGATAGGAATAAAATGCTTATTCTATACCTGATTCATGTTTGAACACTGGGTACTCATTTTTTTTTTTACTTTCCCCTTTGCTGGGGAGAATTCTTAGACTTTGAGCCCATAACCATTTCTATATTTAGCCACTCTATAAGTAGGAACTTTCCCCAGCATCACTAGGGTGAGAATGAAGATCCAATGAATGTGAGAATTAGGGAGCCTACTTTCCTTATCCTTATAGGAGTCAGGCCACCATAGAGGAATAAACCCAGGGTAAACTGGGTTCATTGATGGCAGGTGAAATTCAGAGAATGGCACAGGTGGCCAGCCAGCTACTTTCCTAGGCTGATGTCAAACACCTTCCTTACTTATTATCAACTAATTTATATAGTTTGAGTTTCTGAATCAGAAGTCTTTTATCTCTTTCTATTTTAACCATTGTTGACTTAAGGTTTCTATTGTTATGTGAAAAGCAATGAGGCAACTTGGCAAAGTGGATAGAGGACAGGCCCCAGAGTCAAGATGACTTTAGTGTGAATCCTATCTCTGACATATCCTGACTGTGTGACCCAGGACAAACCACTTAACCTCTTAGTGCCTTAGATAAACCTTTAGGATTGTAAATTACCCAACCATTCCATCTCTGAAATGGCTGTGGAACTCCTCACTGGGAGTTCCCCATATCAATGAAATCACTGATTCAAACATAAAAATGACTTAAAGTAAATTCTAATGTGTATGCAGTATTTTATTTAAAGTAACTATCACTTTTAAATCATATAGGGTTTTGTAGCAAATTAGCCAGTTGGTTCTAAGCCAATTCACATTTCTTGTTGATCAAATAGTATGGACCCTCAAATCAGGCTTCAAGAGACAAAACCTTTACTATAATTGATCTGATTCTGGGCCAAGTAAAGTGAAATGTTTATTTAAATATTCTGGTGCCTTGCCAATGCCTGTAAACTAAATAAAAAGCTAAATGCTGCAGAAATGAGAAAAGAAGGCTGCCCCAGTGCTTTAGTATGAAATGCCCAAACAATATTGATAGAGAAATTAAGTACAGTGAGAAAGACAGAGAGAAAGAGAGACAGAGTGAGAGAGAACCTAAGAGTTCATGTACTCCATTCCCCTGCCTCCTGACAAGACTAAAAGCATCCTGTATAAGGTTGCAGTGAGGAATGTGGTTTTACAATAGCATCATTAAAAATACATTAGTACCAAACCTCACTTTAAAGTCACAAATCCCCACTGACCCTGCTATATTTATCTTTCAGCAAATTATCCATTTGTAATATGGTTTCTATGACATTAATAATCTCTTATAATGTTATTTCATTTAAAGTCAAGTTTCTGTAAAACTAATTAATAGAATTAGGTGGAATATTCCTAAAGACTTCAATCATTTTTTTTTGTTTTTTTTTTTTTACATATAAGGTATTTTATTTTTTCCGTTACATATAGATAGTTCTCAACTTTTGTTTATACAAGCTTTCCAATTTCAGATTTTTCTCCCTCCCTCCCCTCCCTCCCCCCTCCCCTAGACAGCAGGCAATCTGATATAGGTTATATCTATGTATCTATATATCTATATACATATACATATATATATATACACACACATATATATACCCATAATAACATTAATCCTATTTCTGCATTAATCCTGTTATAAGAGAAAAAAAATCAGAGCAGTAATGCAAAACCTCAAAATAGAAAAAAAAACAACAGCACCCAAAACAAAAGAAATAGTATGGTTCAATCAGCATCTATACTCCACAGTTTTGTTTTTTTTCTTGGATTTGGAGATCCTCTTCTATCACGAGTTCCCTGGAACTCTTCTGTACCATTGCATTGGTGAGAAGAATATAGTCCATCACAGTAGGTCAGCACTCAATGTTGATGATACTGTGTACAATGTTCTTCTGGTTCTGCTCATCTCACTCATCATCAGCTCACATAAGATCCTCCAGGTTTCTCTGAATTCCTCCTGCTCATCATTTCTTACAGCACAATAGTATTCCATTGTATTCATATAACACAACTTGTCCAGCCATTCCCCAATTGATGGGCACCCCCTCAACTTCCAATTCCTTGCTACCACATAAAGAGCAGCTATAAATATTTTTGTACATGTGGGTCCCTTTCCCCCTTCCATGATTTCTTTGGGAAAAAGACCTAAAAGTGGAATCGCTGGGTCAAAGGGCATGCACAGTGACTTCAATCATTTTTAAATGGGTAGAAATTTCTCCTATTTTCAAATATCTCTTAAAAATAGATTTTGTAGTCCCTTTGGTAGGCTGTTCTAATGTTTGGATGATCAATTTAAAGCTAGAAGGGACCTTAGGGCCTACCTAGTCCAAACTCCTCATTTCGCATGTGGGGAAACTATGGCCCAAAGAATTAAAATGATTTGCCCTCAGTCATACAAGTAGTAAACAAGAGAGGCAGGATTTGAACCCATCTTCTGACTCTAATGCTCATTCCATTGTTTCTTGCTACCTTTCAGATAGAAGGAGGAGGTTTTTTATTTATCAGCTTTAAAATTTTCTAATTATCAAAGGATTTAAATCTCCTTTTTTGGGTTTTTTTTTTTGTTGTTGTTGTTGTTTTGCAGGGCTATGGGGGTTAAGTGATTTGCCCAGGGTCACACAGCTAGTCAAGTGTCTGAGGTCGGATTTGAACTCAGGTACTCCTGAATCCAGGGCCAGTGCTTTATCCACTGTGCTACCTAGCTGCCCCCTAAATCTACTTTTGAAGCTTTGATTTAACCAACACCTCTGTGATTGCTTGATAGTTATCTTTTTTTCAAAAATAGATTTTTGCTTTCATATACTTATGCCAGGGTATATTTTCCAAAAAGACTTACTGCTTTCATTGAAAAAAGTATATTTAGAAATCAGGTATATATAATAATGCCATAAAACTACAGTATCCCATACCATTAATAACATCTTTCAAACTTTGGTAGTTCAGGTAGCTAAATATTAAACTTTTTAATGTTAGAAATATATTTTCAATAATTCATAGTCAATAAACATTTATTAAGTGCCTGCTGTTTAGAAGGCACAATGCTAAGCACTGGGGACAAGTAAGAAAAAGAAAAACAGTTCCTGCTGTCAAGGAATTTATAATCTAATGGGAGAAGAAAAATAAACAAAAGGAAGCTGAAAAGCAGGGTAAGAGGGTAAGAGATGATGGTGGAGGGTGTGTGTGTGTGTGTGTGTGTGTGTAATATTTATAGAGTTGAAACCAAATAATGCAGCTGATGTGAAACGTGGAGATGGCTGGGAAATCCTGAACCCTCAGTATTTATTGTCCTGCCCTCCAGAGGGGAGAGGCAACTGAAGTTCATTATTTCAGTATTTTCTCATGGAGAAACGTAATGACAGGAAATGAAAGGAAGTGAACATGATGCTGAAAAATGGAATGGGTTTCTGGAAAGGTATAAAGTTTACCTTACAGAGAATAAAAAGAACATGTTTTGTGGACTTGATCAAGATGGCCTTAATCAGGAATTTGAAAGTGAATGAGAAAAATATCCAAATAAAACCATATCTTGAGATCACAAAATAAACTTGGCATAGACAAGTATGCCTATAATGTTCCATTTAAGACAATGGAGAAAGACTCAAGAATTAAACTTATGTATTCAGATATCTCTAAGTAGATCTCTACAGAATACACATAACAAAGTGAACTTAAAATCTTAACACTAATATGTAAATAAAATATCATAGGCATTCCTGAAACTTGATATATGACTGGAATATGAAATAGCCTCATTTCAGACAAAGTAAATCTCTTTTTGCCAAGCCTTCTACATCTCTTAACTAGTTTGTTCCACTTTTTTCAGTTTTAAAGTCATTCTTCTTTATAGGAAAGGTGGAAAGAAAAACAATGGTGCATAGTTCTGCTTTCTGTTTCCTTTTAGAACTATACTATACTTCATTCAAAAGTAGCAGATCTAATCAAAGGAGTGGGGAAGTAGCACTTCATTGACTTGTTGATGGTTGAGGAAGCAATGAGAGGAAGTGGTACTTAGGGGATTTTTTTTACTACTAATAAGAAAGAATAGGGTGGTAAAATAAAATTGATGGGAACCTTAGGAGAAAGTGGTCATCATCATCCTTACTAGGCAACCAAGAAAATAGTGAGCATAGTCAGATAATCCTAAAACTTTAGGAAAGCAAATTTCAAATACTTCAGAGAAAAAATAGCTATGATCCAGTGGCTGAGATACTAAAAGGTTACATGACTCAAAATAGACAAGAGCTTGAAAAAACAGAACCATGATACTCCACACACAAATGATCCAGATGAGGAAGATGAGTGTCATCTACAGGAAACAAGGTGCTTGTACAGGAAGCTCTCTATTGAGCTCATATTTTAAAAGGACACACACAAAAGGTGAATTAGGGGACACAACCAAGCATGACTACAAAAGGATGGCAGAACCCTATAAGAATAGTGTCAGGACCTATTTGTAAAAAAACATAGCAGCTCTTTTTGTGGTGGCTAAGAATTGGAAATCAAAGGAATGCCCATCAATTGGGGAATGGCTAAGCAATCTGTGGCATATCGTGGTGATGGAATATTATTGTGCTATAAGAAATGACAAACAAGATGATTTCAGAAAGGCCTGGAAAGACTTGTATGAACTCATATATAGTGAAGTGAACAGAATCAAGAGAACAGTGTGCATAGAGACAGCAATATTGTTTGATGAGGAACTGTGAATGACTTAACTATTCTCAGCAATACAGTGTAGACAATCCCAAAGGACTAATGATGAAACATACTATCCACCTTTAAAGAAGGAACTGGTATTAATGGAACACAGACTGAAGCATGCTATTTTTCACTTTCTTTCATTTTTTTTCCTTTTTATTCAAGTTTTTTTTGTACAACATGACTAACATAGTAATGTTTTACGTAATTATATATGTATAACCCATATCTGATTGCTTACTGCCTCAGGGATGGTGGAGGGGAGGGAGGGAAGGAAGGATAAAATTTGGAGCTCAAAACTATAAATAAAAATGTTTATTATTAAAAAAGAATAGTGTGAGAAGGGATAAAATACAGAAGGAGCTCAGGTTTAGGGGAAAAGCTAAGGATAACAGAAAGGGCTGTTTTGGGCTAACTTCAGGGCAAAAAGCAAAACAAGGAAGGGATTGGCCTATACTACCTGAAGTAATGGAGTAGTGTTAAAAGGTAAGAAAAAGCAGAACCATACAAATGTATGGTTTTTTGCTTCCATTTTACCCTTCACAGAGAATGATTTTTGTGTGTATGTGTGAGGCATTTGGGGTTAAGTGACTTGCCCAGGGTCACACAGCTAGTAAGTGTCAAGTGTCTCAGGATAGATTTGAACTCAGGTCCTCCTGAATCCAGGGCTGGTGCTCTATCCACTATGTCACCTAGCTGCCCCTACAGAGAATGATTTTAAAACTGAAGTTAGGAACAAACACAGTTAATGAATGAATGAAGCAGTTGTTATTAATATTGATAACAATTATGATTATTAATATTATTATTAAAGCTTGCTCTGTGTGGGACACTTTGTTAAGCAATGGGGATAAAATTTTAAAAAAACCAAGACAGTCTCTGCTCTCAAGAAGCTCAAATTCTAATGGGAGACAATTCAGGTGGAGGGTTTTTGCTGCAAGTCATGGAAAAGTCCCATGGTTCTTAGGGTACAGGGACAAATCAGATAATAATGCCTCTTCTTTAATGTCATTTCTGCTGATAACACCATATCAGTGGGGGCAGCTAGATGGGGCAGTGGATAAAGCACTGGCCCTGGATTCAGGAGGACCTGAGTTCAAATCTAGCCTCAGACACTTGACACTTACTAGCTGTGTGACCCTGGGCACATCACTTAACCCTCATTGCCCTACCAAAAAAACAAAAACAAAAACAAACAGAAAACAACACCATATCAGTTCAGCTGTTGAACCATTTGAAAGGCACCAAGAACTTTGTTGGAAAGAACTTTAATTTTTAGTTCTTCAGTAGGGGTGGCTATATTCCCAGGCTGAGGACACTCATCTGGAGGCATTACTGGGTTGTTTTTATCAGTATCTGAGGAGAAATGGTGGTCAGGATGGTTCTGGTGGTTTGACTTGCCTAGTAACATACTGTCTTCTCTCTGTCTCTGTCTCTCTCTGTATCTCTGTATCTCTGTGTCTCTCTTTCTCTCTGTCTCTGTCTCTCCATTTTTTCTCTGTCTCTGTCTGTCTCTTTCTCCCCCTCCCTCTCTCTCCTCTAGCTTCAGGTAGGGTGACTTATTTGCCTATGAATAGCAGTTGGTTGGCACTTTGTGGGGATGGGTATTCCCATCTCCACAGGAGCTGTCTTCTTGGATGATGTGGTGGTTGGGCTGGATGTGGGACTGGTGGTCTGGGGCTGGGTTGTGGGGAGGGGGCTCTTGTACCTAGCTTCTGCTTGATGGAAGTAGGTCAGCAGCTGTTGCTGGTGGTAATTAGGGAACTGGGCCCCTTCTCCACAATGGCTTCTCCTCTTACTGATTGTTAAGAGGTATAGTAAGTAAGAAGAGTAGTAACCTTGCTCTAAAAGAAATCATTCAGAATGGAACAAATCCCCCAGTTGGAATAATGACAAAATAACTCATATTTTGTGTTTTACAATTTTCTTTTTTAAAAACATTCTTAACACAAATACCCCCCAGAATTCCATATGCATATTAGAATAGAAAAAGAAGATTATATGTAAAACTGTGAATTTCTATTGCATACAACTTGCCTTTTAAATGTATTTTATACTTTTTAAAGCAGTTTCACATATATTATCTCATTTGATTCTCCAAACACCTCTGGGGACAGGCATGCTATTATTATCCTCACTTTACAGATGGGAACAGAGCTCAGAGAGATTTAGTGACTTACCTAAATTCACATGGCTGGTAAATTATGAGGCTAGGGCTTAGAACTCAGAGCTTTTGAATTCAAAGCATTTCTGTATATAACAAAACCTCTTTGGAATATCTCTTTCAGGATACTGAAAATAACTTGCAGATGCAGTCCCGATATCATGGAGAATGGAAAAGATACTGGCAACCTGGAAGTGGACAAATGTCTTAATTTTGAAACAGAAAAAAAGGTAGATACATGAAACTACATACTGATGAGTTTCATGCTCATTGTGTAAAGGCCTGGCATAAATTATTGAATAGATGTTTTATGAGCATTTAGAAAAGCAAGAAGTGGTCACTAGGAATTGGAATGGGTTCGCTGTTTAGCATAGTGCCTGGCACATAGTAGTCACTTAATTGACTGACTGCTTGACATAATTTTTCTTGGCCTTCCAATGCATTGGAAGGAAAGATAAACATCCCTTCAAATTTATGATTCTTACATTTCACGATTGAAAATATAGAATGTCTTTTAAAAGCTGGAGTATTTAAGAGCTTAAAGAATACATTCTAATCACTAAATGATTATTTGTTTTACATTTTATCCTCCCTATCAACCAGTACACCAAACTTGGTGGCAGGAAGACCTGAGTTCAAATTCTCATTCTGACACTTATAAGATCGCGCTAGCTATGTGATCATGGGCAAATCACTAAACCTCTGTGAACATCAGTTTCCTTATCCATAAAATGGATATTACAATATTTGTAGTATGTACCTAACAGAGATTTTGTAAAGCTTAAGTAAGATAGTGTTTTAAAGTGCTATATAAAGTTAAGTTATCATTATAATCAACAACATTATTATCTCCTCCATGTGATGTTGAAAAGCAGTCCGTACAACATGGGCTTACAGTCAAATATTAATGCTGACTACATGGTGTAGGAAACATTACCTCTCACAAAGGATTATAATGTTCTTGTGTCCGGGTTGATGGTCCTTATCTGAGATTACTACACAAGAAATCCTGTACAAACTATTTTAGTTTTCCTGTCTCTGGAGAAACATTCCATTCTGAATCAATTGGAATTCAAGACTGGTCATCACATAGGCCAATGACCACTCACTGAACCTTTGAGGAACTGAGTTCTTAGAGACCCATACTAAAAGCTATAGTATCACTCAGTTGCTAGGTATCACATTGGATAACACAATAGACCTGGATTCAGGAAGACCAGAATTCAAATCTGGATTTTTCACACTTACTGGCTGTAAGTCCCTGAGAAAGTCACTTTTTCCTCAACTATAAAATAGGGGTAATAATAACACCTACCTCCCAGGGTTGTGAGAATCAAATGAGTTAATACTTTTAAAACTTTTAGCCCAGTGCTTGGCACATAATAGTTGCTTAATTATTGTTTGTTTCCTTCTTACTTCTTTCACACACTTTTCTCAACCCAAATGTTAATGCAGTTTACACTGTCATTATGGAATAGCTTCATTACAATAATACTGAGTCAATCTGCTAGTGCCAGACCCTGGCCAATAAGAGGAGTGGAAGGAGAATTCCATTGCCTATAATTCTACTCATTGACCAAAAAATCACCAGGTCTCTCCTTTCCCTAAGAAAACCTTCACTAGACCCTGCTACTCGCTCAAGCTATATCCTTCATCTCTCCCCTCTTTTATAGCCAATACTCTCCAAAATGCCACTTACATTCATGACATCCACTTTCTCATCTCCCATTTACTTCTTGCTATCATTCAGTCTGACTTTTGATCTGATAATACCCATAGTGAAACTTTTCTCTCCAAGGTTGATTTTTAACTGTTACAAAAGAAGCCTTTCCTCATTCCACTGTTTAGCATAGTGCCTGGCACATAGTAGGCACTTAATTGACTGACTGCTTGACATAATTTTTCTTGGCCTTCCTGTAGTTTTTTATGCTTTTGGCCAACCCTTCTGCCTGGACATCTTCTTACCTTTTCTTCTATGACCTGTTCTCTCCTAGTTCCTCTCCTATATATCCTGTTAGTCTTTCACGGTTTCTTGTTGTATCATCATCCATCTCCTACTTTGTAAGTAGAGGTATCACCAAGGCTTCCTTAGCGGTTCCTCCAAGGTTTGCCTTAGAGGTCTCTCTATCTCTTCTCTCTCAATACCCTCTCTAGATTCCATAAATTAAGTTATCATCCTTATGAAGATGACTCAAAAATCTATGTATCCAGTGTTTTTCTGTCCCCTAAGCTTCGTTCTATATCACCAGTTGCCTGATAGACATCCTAGGTATTCCTCTGGCATCTCAAATTCAACATGTAAACACAAAACGAATTTTTTTTCTTCTCCTAAGGTCCCTGTTTCTGTTGAGGGTACCAACGTCCTCCAGTCACCCAAGTTTTCAGCCTCAGAGTCATTCTTTATTCTTCCCTATCTTTATTTAATGGATTTTGTTTGAGCCAGAAACTCAGAAAGTCTTTCCCTCTATGACTGATTCTTTTGTGAAGACAAAGTAGGTCATCTTTTACCTAATCTTTTAACTAATGAATGAGTATTACCCATTTACCCATTTTATCCATCTTTTAACTAATGAATGGGTGTTACCTCAGACAGACTGAGACCTGGGAAAGACCTTAGCTAAAAAATGCCAAGGTCTCCCATTGTATCTGGGGCCATCTTGACCCATGTCTTGCAAGTGGACTCAGATGACTGAGGAGGAGAGAGTGGGGCTGATGACTTTGCACAGCTCTGCCTCACTTAAATCTAATTTACTTGTAACTCAAGACATCACCCTCCTGGTATCATTGGTCTTCCTTGAGAACAAAGGATGAACAACAACAAACATCTGACATCCCCCTATAGAAAATCAGTTGCCAAATATTGGTGATTCTACCTCTACAACATCTCTCGTATCCAACACTTTTCTTATTATTACTGCCTTAGTTCAGTCCCTCATCACCTCTGGACTATTGCAATAGCTTCTTAGGTAGTCTCTCTGATTCTAGTCTCTCCTCTCTCCAATCCATCTTCCACATGCTTGCCAAAATCACCTTCCTAAGGCATTGGTCTGACAATGTCCCTCCACAGAGAACACCTTATGTAGCATACTCTTCATCTCCTTTTTAAACACAGAGAAAGGACAGCTGTGCTCAACACTGGTTGACAATATAAACTCATTTGTAAAATTTCATGAAGGAGTTTGCTAGAGGATTATGAGCAGTATCAGCTCATAAAATATCAAAAAGTGAAAAAATTAATGAGTAGAGGGAAAACATAAAGCTTACATAAAGCTTCGTGTAAGATCTCATTAATCCACATCATCCTGAAAACATGTAATGATGAAGCTGGGTGTTGTACAACATGAAAAAAGGAAAAAAAATCTGTTAAGATTTCCATATCAAACTCTTTTCTCTATCAAAGATAGTGGATCCTCTCCACATTTAGAGGCTAGCATCATTGTGCTTAATGTGCTGCAGAACGTGGAAATGGCACTAAAGAAAATAAACAGAAAGAACACCTATTAAAAGCCAAGTATACACAGAGGAAGTCTGTGGCAGAGATGATGCAATTTTGAGGGAACTGAGGGATTAATTCTGAAGATATGTGAGGGAAGAGAAGATACCAAATGATTAGAAAAGAAGATCATAGACATTACTACTATCAAAAATACAGTTAAGGATACCAATAACTACCAACCCACATGCCTAATTCCTCATCTTTACAAACATTTTGTAATAATAAATAATGTACACAGGCATAAATAGTATCTTGTACAAAGAATGCAAAGTGAACAAATAAGATTTTGTTAACTATTTTATAGCAGACCATATCATCACAGTCCACAAGTATAGAAAACGGACAAAGAATATAAGATCTCACAGTACTTGTTGCTTTTTAACTTTTAAAAAAGCATTTGAGGGGGCAGCTAGGTGGCGCAATGGATAAGGCACTAGCCTTGGATTCAGGAGGACCTGAGTTCAAACCCAGCCTCAGACACTTACCAGCTGTGTGACCCCGGGCAAGTCACTTAAACCCCATTGCCCTGCAAAAAAAAAAAAGCATTTGAATAAAAAATAACAAAGGTAAAATTTTCTTCCACGAAATGACAATGTATAATGTAAAATTATGTAAAACTACTTGGTAAGTGTTATAACAGAAATAATCTTGTTTCATGATCTTCTCATTATTAACAAGCAATACATCAAATATATCTCTATTTGGGGCATACTTTATTTGATTATAGTAATACACTTATGCATACTGAATCTTTGTAATTTGCCATTAAATTTGTAGCATGGTTGTCTCTTTATGACTTACATATAAAGGGGATACCATTTAGGACCAGAATATTGCAGTTTTTAAAAACTCTATTGGCACTTGACACTTACTAGCTGTGTGACCCTGGGCAAGTCACTTAACCCTCATTGCCCTGCAAAAGAACCCCCAAAATAAAAAAAGCTCTATTAGAATATGTTAAAGCAACTACCATGCAAGAAGTCAGATTAAGTTTTGCTCAACATCGAAAAACAAAAATCAAGCAATACATAAAACAGAAAAATACTATACTCACAACAGATGGTTGCCAATGTCATGGAGGATGCCCAGAGTCCAAATTGAAGAGAATGCGTTATAGATGGTAAAATCTTCCAGAATTCCTTTAGAGGTGATATTGAGTTGATTACGTTTCTTTCTTTGACACACCAAAGACTCCTAAATTCAATTTATAATCAATCAAAATAATTTGGCCTACTCATCTACACTGTTAAAACAAAGTAGATGAAGAAGGGTGGTTAACTAGGTCATCATATGAAGTTGGATGGACTACCAATAGAGGTAGCCATAAGAATGTTGCGTCACCGTTTTATTTTTTTATTGGACCTGTGATTTAATTGGTAAAAGGAGCTTCTGCTGAGGAGGATCTAACAATATAAATCAATGCCTTCTCTGCAATTTAGTTGGTGGACAGGTTAAGTGATTAGCCCAGGGTCACATAGCTAGTACATATCCTAGTTCGTTCTTGAACCCAGATCTTCCTAACTCTGAGACCAGTTAGAAAAATGCTGCAGATAAATGGTAGCTGGGCCCACAAATGAATAGAAGAAGATGCTGGTTTGCACTTGGGAAATTGTATAACACTTTCAATGAATCCCAAGCTTATATACTTGAAATAAAATACCATCTTTAAAAAAAACCAAATTTAATAATTATTCCAGCTTTCATTGGACATTCTGATCCCACTGATCTACTATAATTCCAAGTTATCTGAGAGTGGACAGAGAACTGGTCTCAGAGTTAGGAAGATCAAGAACGAACTAGGATATGTACTAGCTATGTGACCCTGGGCTAATCACTTAACCTGTCCACCAACTAAATTGCAGAGAAGGCATTGATTTATATTGTTAGATCCTCCTCAGCAGAAGCTCCTTTTACCAATTAAATCACAGGTCCAATAAAAAAATAAAACAGTGATGCAACATGATTGTCAATAATAGAGTAACACAATCCAGGAAGAATCAAAGGGCAACGGAGAGAGACATACACACATAATCTATATAAATTGGCAGCTTATTATTATTCATGAATTGAATTCATGATGCATCATAAAATATAGCATCAAAAGACATGAATTCAAATCCTGGCTCTTCTACTTACTACCTTGTGACCTTGGGCAAGTCATAACCTCTCTGAGATTCAATTTCTCTGTAAGTAAATGAAAAGGTTATAGAATGTGGCTTTGAAGGTCCTTTCCAGATCTATATCTAGAATGGATTGATTGGCTCCATTTAGATTCTGTATATGGGATCCAAACCATAGGGAATTAGTCTTATCTGTGTATGTGCTAGAAGTATGGAGAGTATCTAGGGATGTTTGTATTGCTCCTACATCTTTGCAGGTTGTAGGAATAAGGTTGCAACAGGATCCAACACCATGAGAACTGACTAACGGTTTTGGACCCCAGACTTGACTGATAAGCAAAGACTTGATAGTGCCCTTTGAATTATTTCTTTCCTTCATATTTTGAACATAATCTTGGGCAAGGTAGAGATAGTTAAAACTCATAATATGGCAGTGTGGACTTAGTGGCAGTGTGGATTTCCTCATTTCCTAAAGAGAAGGGAAAATCCATATCAATCTCTCTGACATGCCATATGGAAAGAACACTGACTCTGGAGTAAGACAATGTGGGTTCAAATCCCTCCATTGAATTGGGTACCTGGGAGACCTGGCCTCAGTTTACTCACTTGTAAAAACATACAGCTTCATACAGATGGCCCTCGAGGTCCGTTCTAACTAGAAATCCATGACCCTACTGTCTGTCTCCTTAGTCCTACAAAATGTAAGAAAACCACTTACATGGCAAGGAACTGGAAGTTGAGGGGATGCCCATCAATTGGGGAATGGCCGGACAAGTTGTGGTATATGAATACAATGGAATACTATTGTGCTGTAAGAAACGATGAGCAGGAGGAGTTCAGAGAAACCTGGAGGGTCTTGCGTGGGCTGATGATGAGTGAGATGAGCAGAACCAGGAGAACATTGTGCACAGTATCATCAACATTGAGTGTTGATCTACTGTGATGGACTATATTCTTCTCACCAATGCAATGGTACAGAAGGGTTCCAGGGAACTCATGATAGAAGAGGATCTCCAAATCCAGCAAAAAAAAAGAACTGTGGAGTAGATACTGAATGAACCATACTATTTCTTTTGGTTTGGGTGCTGATGTTTTTCTATTTTGAGGTTTGTCGTCATTGCTCTGATTTTTCTCTTATAACATGACTAATGCAGAAATATGTTTAATGTTATTATGTGTATGTGTGTATACACACACACACACACACACACACATATATATATATAACCTATATCAGATTACCTGCTGTCTAGGGGAGGGGAGAGGGAGGGGAGGGAGGGAGAAAAATCTGAAATTGGAAAGCTTGTATAAACAAAAGTTGAGAACTATCTTTACATTTAATGGGAAAAAATACTTTATTAATTAAAAAAAAAGAAAACCACTTACAAACACCACCACCAGTCAATTATCCTGCTTCAGAGAAGGTCGTGATTACCAGGAGTCAATAAGTAATTTCACATGATGCCAAATTGCACCAATTTTTACATGATACCCAACCGTACTGGGCAATAAGGTGTTAAAGGAATTAACTAGTGATAGCTCATGTAGAAGGTAAGGTCATCCATTCTGAAAGGAGCAATTCTGACTTTAAAGGAGTTTACAATAAAATGAGGGTATATGTTTGAGATGCCTTTCATAGGTGGTACGAATTCACAACAAAAATTTACTATTCTGTTCTTTTCCTGTGGCAATCTATTAGTGGTAAATAATGGCTTTGTTGAGATAACTGGAGAATAAGACAGCAGATTTTGGTATCCCTTCAGGAAACATATTCCTGAATGAGGTACTGAAATTCTTGGATTGGATTTCAAGAGGTGAGGTTGGAAAGGGGAGAGGCAAACAAAGGTGGTGACTAAATATGTACAGCGCTTATAGGTATACCTCCTGCTCGTTAATCAATAATCCTGAAGACTTTATTCTTTGCCTGCCGTGCTAAGATCGACCACTTTGTTACATGTGCTTTTGAATTGTTATCCCATTAGATACTGGGCACATTAGAAAGCTTCTGTTATTACTCCTTTGCTTCCTCTAAAAACAAACCAAGGGAAAGCTTTATATGACTGTCACTAATTATGGTGCACTGACCACAGTGACTCCATCAGTCTAAGTGTAGGTTTATGATGCTCGGTTATTTGCATCTGCACAGGACATAATTATTCACTCCCACCATGCTAAGATTTATTCATTTTTCCATTGTAATTTACTAATATAAAACATTTGAGGGGCAATATGGGGTAGAGGATAGAGGATTGTCTCAGAGTCAGGAAGTCTTCTATTCAAATCACACCTCCGAAAGATGCTGGCTGTGTGACCCTAGGCCAGTCACTTAAATTTAGTATCCCAGGCAAATCTGTAAAGCTATAAATTGAAGAAAGACTGTCAAACTGATTGAAAGTTTCCTACACTGATAAAATTACAACTCTGGGTAGTTTTTTTAAGTGAGGCAATTGGGGTTAAGTGACTTGCCCAGGGTCATACAGCTAGTAAATGTTAAGTGTCTGAGGCCAGATTTGAACTCAGGTACTCCTGACTCCAGGGCCGGTGCTCTATCCACTGCGCCATCTAGCTGCCCCTGGGTATTTTTTAAGTATAAATTAGGCAGTTATTTCCCCAAACTGTATACAGTGATGAGCCTAGACTAGTTTATTCATTGTTAAATTTCCCATCTCACCCCTCTTTTGGATTCCTTAGTTGATATAAAGTTAATTGTAGCAAAGTATAGAAGTTTACAGTGAAAAATTAGCACCCTTTGGGCTAAGGATATAAAGGTAGTAGGATCTAGCTTTAAAGCTGGAAGGGCCCTCAGACCTCCTAAATTTACAGATGAGGAAACTGAATCCCAGAGAGGTTAAGTGATTTGTCCAAAGTCACACAGTAGTGTCAGAAATGGGATTTGAATGATATTCCTTTGACTTCAGATCTAACACTTTTTCCTCTGCACCCTGCTCTCTATGATTATAATTGCTCATTTTTGAGGCTTACTAAACTCAAATGCATATGATTGTTATTTTGAAGGAAGCACTTTATAAATCCTAAAGTACCATGTAAATGGGAATTAATATATGTAATAATAGCTGGCATTTACATGGCACATTAAATTTTATAAACTGCTTTTCATATTATCTCATTGGAGTAGGCTGTCACACTAGAGATAAGACAAATTAAAGCATCCTGGCTATAGGTTCAGTTTTGAGAGATCCCTCAGTGATTTCATTCTGATGAGCGAACCTTAAAGGAAGCTAGGGAAGATTCTACCCTACTGTCATGTAAACAAAATGGCCTCTGGTGACTAAAACTGACAGTGTATGTTTTGTACATGTGACTCTGGATGGCATGTTCAAGGAAGCACTCCCTTTCCCAACAAGGGCCGAGCTGTTCACTTGGTGCCGTCAGTGAATCATTTATCCACTAATGAAAGATACCACATCTGTGGAGCCCCCAAACAGTGCTGGCTTTTCTTCCTGCTTTCTAGGAGCCACAGGGCTATTCATTTTAAGCTTCCTAATTAGAAAACGCTGATGTTTTCTTGCAAGAGTAAGAGAGTGCCATAATTCAGTGCCAGTAAAATAGATGCTTCCCTAAGAAATAAATCCTTTTAAAAACAAGAGCCTCTGTATCAGATGGTACATAGCTTCTGGGTGGCATAAATGCAGACCTAACTGTTCTCTCCCTGGAATTTGGCCCCTGAAGAGAGAGGAAGAAATGTCACGAGTGCTTGCTATATTAGTGCTAAGAGAGATGAGCTAAGTCCAAGGCCAGTGCATGAGTTCAGCTAAGAAAAGACCTAGAATAAGAGAAGAATCTTAAGAATTGCATAGGGAGACAACAAATTGCCTCAATCCGGTTGGGGTTAATTTTCATCCTATTGTTGGAATTCAGGTCGAATAGAATGGCATTTTGAAAGTGGCATTCCTAACAGGACTTTGATTCCAAACTAGTGTGGTATACTGGAAAGAGCATGGGATTTGGAGTTAGAGAACTTGGGTTTAAGTCCCAGGTTAGCCACTTACTGTGTACCCTTGGGCAAGTCACTTAACTTTTTGTTCAACATGTCAAGTCATCAAGGAAGGAAGAATGAATGGATGGAATAAAGAAAGGAAAGGAGAAAGGATGGAAGGATGAAAGGAAAGAAGGAAGAGAGGAAGGAAGGAATAAGGAAGGGAGGGAGGAGTGGAGGAAGGAAGGAAGGAAATAAATAAAGAAGGATGAAAGTAAAGAAGGAAGGGAGGGAGGGAGGAGGGAAGGCAGGGAAGAAGGAAGGAGGGGAGGAGGGGAGGAAGGCAGGAAAGAGGGGAAGAAGGAAGGAGGGGAGGACAGAAACAAGAATTTGTTAATTGCCTGCTTTGTTCTAAACACTTCTAAGTATTTTATAAATATGATCTCATTTGAGCTTCAAAACTCTGAGAGGAATGAAATTGAAACAGACAGATGTTGTGATTTACCCAGGATCACTCAAATTCAGCCAGATTTGAACTCAGGTATTCCTTTCTCCAAGCCTAGTGCTGTAGCCATAGCTCCACCAACAGCCTCTACATTTATTAAGCATTTAATAAGTGTGCCAGGTACAGTGATAAGAGCTTGGGATACAAAGAAAGGCAAAAGATTGTCCCCACTCTCAAGGAGCTTACGGTCTAATGGGAGAGACAAGATGGAAGCAACCAAGTACAAACAAGACATACATACATACATACATACATACATACATACATACATACATACATACATACAGGATAAATTGGAAATTATCATCATAGGGAAGGTGCGAATGTTAAGAGGGATCAGGAACAGCTTCTTGTATGAGGTGGGGGTTTTAGGTAGGGTGTTAAGGAAGCTGGGAGGCTGAGATGAGGGAGAGAGTTTCAGGCATGAGTGATAATGAAAACACGAAATGCACAGAGTCCACAAATGAAATGGCTAGATGGCTTTTAAGGTTTCTTCAGACTCTAAATCTGTGGTGCTTTGTACATGGTTGTGAGGCTGTCTGAAGCCCAGGTCATTTGGGAGCTGTTTTACAAATAAATAAAAGGAGACCACAGCTGATCTTTAATGGACCTTGTTAGAAATAATAGAATACAAAAATCACCGTTGAATCACAAGCTGAAGGGTGATAAGTGATCAGTCCTCAGTGTGAAGGGCTTTGAGTTAAAAATAGCTGAAGCTTTCTGCTCACCACTTCCATATGAAAACTATTTTCAAACTATTTGCTGTAGTGATGTGGAAAACAAGTGAGATATAATGGCAGGAGAGGAGATCTGCCAGTCCCTACACAGCTCCCAAGTCAAGAGCCTTGGAATTCTGACAGGCCACAGCCAACATTTCCGAAGGAAGCAGTCACCTCTACCATGACTGAAACCATTTTCTCCACTCTCAGGTCCTGCTTTACTTTTGAAATCTGACTCCATCACCTCATTATCAAGAACCTGGCCTACTGCTCCTTATTTCGGGGGCTACTACAGTTTATTGACCTACTTTGTTGGTCAAATGAAATAACATATCTAAAACCCTTGGCAAACTATATCAGTGCTAGCTATATCTGGAATGTTCTCCTTCCTCTCCTCTGCCTCATGGAATCTTTCAGATCACCCACTGTGTGCATGAGGCCTTTCTTGGTCTCCACCAGATGTTACTGTCTTTCTGCTCCTCCCCCACCAAGGGGACCTTGGATCTGTTTAGTATGTGTTTTGTACCTATTTGTATATGTATATGCTGTTTCTCCCATTACACTACAAACCCTCTAATGGACAATAACTATTTCATTTTGTTTTTATATGCTCAATATCTGTATAGTCCTTGAAGCGTAGTTGGTGCTTAATAAATGTTTGTTGATTGATTACCTATGGTGACAGCCAAAAAACACAGCCAGAGCCATAACTAGCATGGGGCAAACAGCACCTCATTCAGGGAGCCAACATCTGATGCAAAGGGCTGGGATGTGTAATTCCTTCCCAGAGGTTTCTTGTGGGAGTGATAGTGCATCATAATTCAGTGCCAATAAAATACGTTTCCCTAAGAAATAAACTAACTTGAAAATAAGAGTTGCTGTATCAGATGGTACATGGCTTCTGGGTGGCATAAATGCAGACCTAATTGTTCTCTCCCTGGAATTTGGCTCCTGAAGAGAGAGGAAGAAATGTCACAAGTACTTGCTATATTAGAGCTAAGAGAGATGAGCTAACTCCAAGACCAGTGCATGAGTTCAGCTAAGAAAAGACCTAGAATAAGAGAAGAATCTTAAGAATTGTATAGGGAGACAAGAATGCCTTACTCTTTTTGGGATTAATTTTCATCCTGTTGTTGGAATTCAGGTTGAATAGAATGGCATTTTGAAAGTGGCATTCCTAATAGGACTTTGATTCCAAACTAGTGTGGTGTACTGGAAGGAGCATGGGATCTGGAGTTAGAGAACTTGAGTTTAAGTTCCAGCTTAGCCACTTACTGTGTGCCCTTGGGCAAGTCACTTAACTTTTTGTTCAACATGTCAAGTCATCAAGGATGGAAAGAAGGAAAAAAAGAAGGGAGAGAGGAAAGGAAGGAAGGAAAGGAAGAAGGAAGGAATAGAGGGGGAAGAAGGGAAGGGAAGGAGAAAACCAAGCTCCTTATAATGATCAACCCTGTGTTGGTCATAGTCATTCACCCTCCTGGGCTATTATCTGGTACCACCATCAGTACCTAGGGTTCCATCTCCTTTACCCCAAACACCATGAGGACAAGGGCTATATTTCTCCTTCTACTGGGGTGACTGAACCTATATGCCTTTTCACCTTGCCTTCCACTTCAATGATTTTATCACAGGTGAACACTAATCTAATATAGCTGAAGTTATACCTAAATCCTTTCCCCAGCCCTGGAATCTCTCAGACTGACAGCTGATCTATGTGTCTTATTCATTGCTTCAATACCTGCCCTTAGCTCTTGGTTACTCCCCTAGGGTCATTTGCAGCATTACCTCACCCAGACTGCAAGTCACTCTTGGTGTCCTAGTAGTAGTTATCCACAATTGACATCTTGCCTTTACTCAATTGTGAGTGACTGCCTCTCTGTGCATGCTGTTGGAGAAAAATGAATTCTGCTCCATGTAGAATAGAAGAGAGAAAAATGTTCTCCTCCTGTGAGGAAAACAAATGACTATAGCCTCTTCCCCTTCCTTGGGAAGTCCTTTCGGAGCTCTAGTATTAAAGGAGAAGTTGGATCATTGGACGTGGAGCCAGAAAAAAACTAGTTTTTAGTTTCTGCTCCATCATTTACTAGATACATGGGCTTAAACAAAAAGTTATTTCTGTCCCTCAGTTTCCTGATCTATAAAATGAAGGGTTTGGACTAGCTGGCCTATAAGGTAAGCTCTCATGTTCTATGATTCTACTCTGAAATATATGTGGTTCCTTAGCCTCCCAGAGAAACTTGATCTTCCCTTCCTACCTCAGAAAGTGTTTTTCTATTTCCTCAAATTTCCCTAGAGTACTTTGTATTTTTCCTTTGTCCCATCATACCCTTACAGGTATTATACTTCTCTACATCCATGTTGTATCCCTGTTCAGAAAATATAAGCCTTTGGAGAGGAAGGTCTATATAATTTTTGTCTTTATAACCTGAATGCCTTCCAAAGTGCTTTGACTATAGTGGCAACTTAATAAACATTTGTCAAAATGTAAACAGAAAGAACAAAAAAGATGAAACTGAATGCTGTGTAAACTGTAAATGATCAAGCTTGATCCTGGAGAGAAGTTGAGAAAATGCTCCTCCTTCTTTGAAGGGGTTGGGGACTCTAAGTGTAGAATGTTGCACATCCTGTCAGACCTGGTTGATGTGTCGGTCAGTTTTACTGAGATATCTTTTTCACCCTTTCTTTTAAAGTTGTTACATGGGATGGCTCTCTATCTCTCTGTCTCTGTTTCCCTCTGTATCTGTCTAGGGAATATTCAGAAATGATGATGACGTGGAAACAAAAGATATCAATAGAATCAGTAGTTATACAATACATATTTGTTGAATCATTGAATTCAGGGAACAATAGAAGTGATAACCTTGCCCAGATTTGATCCTTTGTAGAACCCTGATCCAGAGGTTTTCCTCAGATTTGTCACAGGTGGGGAATCTTCATAAATCACTTCACTACCTAGACTAATGGAGGACAAACCAATCTATGTAAATGAGACAAGGAGACTATGGCAGAGCTGAAGAGGCATATGGGTATCTGGAGGGAAGAGGCCACTAACAGGAATTCCAGGAACTCTGACAGGGACATGCTAGACTGTACTATTTTATTCCACCAGCTAGGTGGCACAGTGTTTAGAGTACTGAGTTCAAATCTAGTCTCAGACACTTACTGGCTGTGTGTCTCTTGGCAAGTCACTTAAGTTCTGTCTGCCTTAGTAGATCATAATAGCACTTGTCTGGCAGGGTTGTTGTGAGGATCAAATGAAATATTTGTAAAGTGCTTAGCCCAGTGCTTGACCTATAGGAAGCACTTAATAAGTGCTCGTTCCTCTTCCCAACCCTCACCTTCCAGCTTAAGATTTGGACAGAAATGACACCCTACTAGCTGACTGTGGTGAGGAAGGGCTAGAAAACCTTTGGAAATAACTGTCCATGAGCCTGTTCAAAGTCAATCAATCAAAAATGACAGGCTTCAGATATTTACTGCTTGATACTATGCATGCAAGGCATAGGAATACAAGTACAAAAGTGAGACAGTCCCTGCCTCAAAGGAGTTTGGATTTTACTACATAAGGAGTTCTTAACCTGCATCCAGGGAGGGGTCTGTGAACTTGGATGGGAGGAAAAAAAATTACATCTTTATTTTCACCAATTTCTGGCTGAAGTTTAACATTTCTTTCAATTAGGAATATAGGCAACAAAGCATTATTTTGAGAAAAGGGTCTATAGGTTTCAGTTAGTCATATTTATTAAGTATTTTTTAAATGTTCCATTGTACTGTGCTAAAGGCCTTGGGTTACAAAGAAAGACAAAAATAGCCCCTGCCCTGGAGAGGCTCACATTCTAATAGGAGTGATAAAATGCACACAATTCTGTACAAACAAAGGAGTCCATGATACAAAGAACAAAAATTAAAACAGATTAAGAATCCCTGCCCTAGATGGAAAGAGATGCAGAGGGGTTAGGTAATTGATGACCCTGTAGTATGAAAAGTACTCACATATGCAGACCTTGAAGATGAAAAAGATGAGTCTCCCTGTGTTACTATCAAGTCAAAGTAGGAATTAGCCCCTGGGGTATTTTATAAGCATCCCATTTCCATGCTGGGGTTGCAAAAACAGATTAAAGCACAGAAAAGTTCTAGAATCTCATGAGTGGCATTCCCAGGACATTAGAACCAAGTAGACTATGCTCTTTATCTATGAAGTTTTGAACTCTGAGAATCACAGAAGGGTCTATAGTTTCTTGTAAATCATTGTAACTTAATTGTAGGTACATTCTTCTTTTTTTCATGGGAAGATAAGAAGTCTAAAAATAAGACACGGAACTAGTGGATTAGCTCTGTCCCTGGGTTGGAAGATTGAGAGGGAAAGAGATGAATTCCAGCCCAGTGGGAGGGAGTGTATATGTAATTTTTAAGTCACTGTCTCACTTTTGTACTTTTATTCCTATCCCTAGCATGCACAGTACCAAACAGTAAATATCTGAACCCTGTAGTTGTTGATTAATCAACTGAGAACAGGACCATGGTCAATTATTTCCAAAGATTGCTTAGCTCTTCCTGACCACAACCAGCTAGTATGGTGTCATTCCTGTCCATACCTTAAGCTGAAAGGTGGGGGGAAAGAGGAACAAGCACTTAAGAAGTTAATGTATACTATCTTACTGATACATAAATGCTACAAATTCACAGATATGGGTTAAATTTAATGAATTAACTTCAGAAAGGTGTCTACTAGAAATACTAAGATTTGGCTTACACATTGATATTGATGAGAAGTTAACAAGCTACTACAAATAGAACCTAAGAGGCATAAGGTGCATTAAACAAACAAATCCTAAGATGTCCCATTTTCCTGAGGAGTTAGGGCTAGGGTTATCTTACATAGTAATGATACTTCTAATTTAATTATCTTTAGCCTGATCCAGTCAAACAGTTTATTAAGCAGTGTACCAGTTAAAGCATAGTAAATTTATTATACATTATATAGAAGATTTTTATTGACAGCTGTGAAGAGAAGATGGGAGTGCCTAAGTAGGTGAGGGCCATGTCAAAAAAAATTTTATTGGTAAATATGCCATATACTTAGACTTATTTTTTCATTAGTGGTTAGAGTGCTGGACTTGGAGTCAGGAAGACGTGAATTCAAATATATCCTCAGATACTTGTGATCTGTGTGACCCTGGGGAAGTCACTTCTTTTCTCTCTGTCTCAGTTTCCTCAACTATAAAATAGCAAAATAATAGCACCTCCTTCCCAGTGATGTTGTGAAGATCAAATGAGGTACTACTTGTTGTTTTTTTTAAATGGGGTTGATCATAGAAATGTGGTTTAACAGCATTTAGTTCTTTATTCCTACCCATAGAAACAAAAAGAATAAAATCAGTAACTACCCCATGAGGTAATATTTGTAAAGCACTTAGCACACAGTAGGTGATAAGTACTCAAAGTATCCTAATGGTTGTGGAGCTCGGCTGATGATCCAGTGTATGAATGGCAACATCTGCACTTTGGGTATTGACTGAGAGGAAACTCACCAGTAGTCACATGTATTTAAGATCATATTCAGGTATGGATTGGACAATCAATACTTCAATGAATATTTGATCTCGTCCAAAGTCGCTTCTTATCCTGTGCAACTCTTGTCCATGTCTTCTTATAAATCTTGTATGGTGTGTGTGTGTGTGTGTGTGTGTGTGTGTGTGTGTGTGTGTAATTCTTCCTCTAGGTCTCTCAATATGTTCATAGGCACTAGTGAAGGATGCAGGCTATTCATCTGGTATTGCTAGATAGGCTACATTAATGAACCATCTCCATTTTTAACAATGTATATGTTGTTGTTCAGTTGATCAGTCCAACTCTTTGTAACCCATGGGACCATACTGTCTAGGAGATTTTCTTGGCAGATACTGTAGCAGTTTACCATTTTCTTTTCTGGTGGACCAAGGCAAACAGAGGTTAAATGACTTGCCCAGTGCCACACAGCTAGTAAGTCTCTAAGACCAGATTTAAACTCAGAAAGATGAGTCTTCCTGACTCCAGGCCCAGCACCACCTAGATGTCACCAAGAGACTTACCCAAGGTGAAATAGGTAGTAGAGAGACAAGATTTGGATGCAAGACCTCTGACTCCAAAGTCAGTGAATGCCAAAGACCATTTTAAAAACCGGAAAGTCAAAGGGGCACGTCCACCCATTGTCTGCAAGTGATGAATTTTCAGCTGCAGCCACTGTCAAAGACTGTCAATAGAAGGGTAGTGACCTGCATCTGTGGATGAAGGGCCCACACCATTTGAGATATTTTGAACTTACTTCAAACGGCTTCAAACTATTAGCCAATTTACTAGGTTTATTAGCATCCTGCTAATAGTCCCTATTAGCATCTCATTCTTCAGTCAGTTGCTTTTCCTTTGCTGTCACTACTTTAAGCTTTTATATTGCTATGCACAGCATACCGTTCAAGAAATTTACAACTGAAAATGTCACTGTTGCTACTGCCATGCTCTGCCAGAGGCACCACACACATGTCCTCTATATACATGGTTATCATTGCCAGTCCTACTCAAAGGGCACGATGGGAGCCTGTCATGGATCTTGTGGGGGCTCTCGATGGCATCAGATGGGTAGAAGCAAATTTACTTGGCTTATAGATTCATGGGGCCCAGTTCTGGTCACATCATTTCCCTGCTCAAAAATCTTAAGAGGTTTCCTATTGTCTCTAAGATTAAACACAAACTCACTAGCAGCATTGAAGGGCCTCCCCAATCTGACTCCAACTTACATTTCCAAACTTAAATCATTTTACTACCCTTCACCTTCTATGAGTTCCTCCTAAACTGTCCAGTAGCTGTCCCCAGAACTCGGTATTCCATCTCCCATCTCCATGCCTCCACAGAAAATGTCCATCTATCTCCCTGCTTAGAATCCTTGACTTCCTTCAAGGCTCAACTGAAATGCCTCCTGCTAGAAAAAACCTTCCTTGATCCTTTGAATAAGTGTTATTTTCCTGATTCTATAGGAGATTTTTCTCTAAAAATGAAAAGGAGAGCCTGTCAAGGCCTCTTGCTCATTCTAATTCCCACATTTGGTAGCAAAAGCTTCTTTAATGATTTGTGTGTGTGTGTTTGCATACAAATGTCCAAACTAGAAAAGGAAAAAGGGGACCCAAATATAAAACTCAGGTATATGAATATCCTTTACTGTGCATTGAAGGTTCAAGAGGGCTGGAGAAGGGGATATTAAAAATCGAGTGTAGGTGGGGGGGGTGGGGAGCAGAACAAAAATGGCAAAGAAAGAAAGCCCTCAGCTGTGCTCTCAACATTCCCCTCCCAACAACTTTAAAATAACACCTCATATTGAATTTTGCAGTGGGAGAGCCAACACAAGATCAAAGTGAGATGTTCTGCCAGCCCAAGATAACTAAGAGATCAGAAAGAAAGATCTGTGACATAGGGTTGAAACAACAGTGGTGGGGTCAGGTGATGATGAAGGAAACAACAGCAACTTTGAGAGCCCTCAAGCCAGAGACTATAAAGGGCCTTGGAAACTAGTCAGAAAAAGATTATAGGGGATCCCAGTATTACCACTGGACTCAGGACCAAACACTGTTTCTCAACTCCATTTCCTATACCAATTTCTGGGTTATAGTTCAAAGGCAGAGAGGAGCACATTTGAGTCAAAAGGTGATGTAGGTCCTGAATTGCAGAATCACATTTCATGACAAAGATCAAGGTTCATGAGGAACAGTATCACTTCTGGTACCAAGGGATCAAGGGTGCTTCCTGAATAAGGACTACAGTACAGACCAGGAGAGCAGTGACTACACCTCCCCAGATCATACCACCCTGTAAACACTAAAAACTTTCAAAACCTCAGAACTAGCTCTGAAAACAGCAGCATGAAAAAGTCTGAAGCTTGAAACACTGCCCCTTCCCCACCATGCCAGAAAAAGATCCCAACTTTAACATAGAGTTGAAAATCTCTTGATTTGTGAAAAAATAAGCCAACAACATAAAAAAGAACCTGACCATTAAAAAACTATTATGATGACAGGGAAAATCAAGATACTAATTCAGAAGAAGACAATGAAGTCAACAGCTACAATCAAAGGTTGAGAGGGAAAAAATGTGAATCAGATACAAGTCCAATAAGAATTCCTAGAAGAGCTAAAAATGATTTTTCAAATCCTACCACCATACAGTAGGGGCAGCTAGGTGGTGCAGTGGATAGAGTACTGGCCCTGAAGTTGGGAAGACCTAAGTTCAAATCTCACCTCGACCATTTACTAGCTGTGTGGCTCTGGGCAAGTCACTTAACCACAATTTCCTTAAACATCCGGGATCATCTCCAATCATTCTTATCTATATCTTGCCACTGGACCCAGATGGCTATGGAGGAGAGAGTGAGGTTGGTGACCTTGCACAGTCCTCCATCACTTGAATCCAATTCACTGCAAGTCATGACATTACCTCAACATCATGGACCTTTTTGAGAATGAAGGACAAAACAACAACAACCATCCAGTAGAGGAAAAAAATTAGTAAAGAAATTAAAGCAAAGGAAGAAAATTACAAAAAGATAACATCTTGGTAAAAGGGGCATAAAATACTGGAGAAAATAATACTTTGAAAAACAGAATTCACTAAATATAAAAAGAGGTACAAAATTCACTGATGAAAATAACTCTAAAAAGCAGAATTGGTGATTGAAAAAGATGTACAAAAGCTCACTAAAGAAAATAATTTCTTAAAAATTAGAATTGGGCAATTGGAAGCTAATGACTCTATAAGACATAAAACCCCCAATAAAACAAAGTAAAAAAAAATGAAAAGTAGAAGAAAATGTATAATATCTCATTGGAAAAATAAATAATCTGGAAAATAGATCAAGGAGAGGTAATTAAGAAATATTAGATTACCTGAAAACTATGATCAAAGAGAGAGCTAGACATCATATTTCAAGAAATTATCAAGGAAATTACCACAATATCCTAGAATAAGAGTGTAAAATAGAAATGGAAAGAATCCACTGATCACCACCTGAAAGAGATACAAAAATGAAAACTCCAGGGAATATTATAGCCAAAGTCTAGAGCTCTCAGGTCAAAGAGAAAATAATTCAAGCAGCAACAAAGAAACCATTCAATACCATGGATCCACAGTCAGGATCATACAAGATTTAGCAGTTACCACGTTAAATTAGATGAGGGCCTGGAGTATGATATTCCATAAGGCAAAAATACTGGGCTTATAACAAAGAATAACCTGCCTTCCAAAATTTAGTTTCATCCTTCAAGGGGAAAAAGGGATATTTAATGAAATAAAGGACTTTCAAGCATTCCTGATGAAAAGACCAGAGCTGAATAGAAATTTTGACTTTAAAACCCAAACTCAAAAGAATCATAAAAAGCTAAATGTGAAGGAGAAATCATAAGGAACTCAATAAGGTTAAACTGTTTACCTTTCTATATGGGAAGATGCATGAACTTATAAAAACTGTATCATTATTAGAGTAGGTAGAAGGATTCTACACAGAAAGAAAGTGAGGGAGTGAAATGATTATGTTGGGTTGATATAAAAATGTTTAGATGAGAAGGGATTGTCTTGGGAGAAGGGGGGAAGGAAAGGGAGAATGGGGAAAATTATTTCACATAAAAGAGGTACACAAAGAATAACTTTTACAGTGGAAAGGGAAATGGGGGCAGGCAATGTTTGAATCACACATCTACATAGATTCAAAGAAGGAAAATATTTATATATACTCAGTTGGTAATAGAAATCTATCTTACCAGGGGCAGCTAGGTGGTACAGTGGATAAAGCACTGGCCCTAGATTTAGGAGGACCCGAGTTCAAATCTGGCCTTGGACACTTGACACTTACTAGCTGTGTGACCCTGGTCAAGTCACTTGACTCTCATTGCCCTGAAAAAAAATATATATATATATATATATGCCAAATAGCATAGCATCCAAATTATTAAAGGAAAAGTTAAATGAGTTGCAGGAGGAAATAGAAAAACTATACTAGTAGGGTACCTTAACTTTCCCTTCTCAGATCTAGAAAAATATAACCACAAAATAAATAAGAAAGAAGTCAAGGAGATGAATAAAATCTTAGAAAAGTTAGATATTATAGATCTCTGGAGAACACTGAATGGTAATAGAAAGGAGTGTACCTTTTTCTTTTTTTCTTTTTTCTTTTCTTTTCTTTTTTTTTTTTTTTGGTGAGGCAATTGGGGTTAAGAGACTTGCCCAGGGTCACACAGCTAGTAAGTGCCAAGTGTCTGATGGCATATAATTGGGCAAAACAATTCCTAATATTTGCTTCGAATTCATTTCATTGGTTATGCATTTGCCCTTTTCATTTTTGATCTTAGTAATTTTATTTTCCTCTTTCTTTTTCAAATAAAATTAACCAATGATTCATCTCATTTATTGAGGGTTTTTTCATAAATCCAGCTCCTAGTTTCATTAGTTCATTTTAAAAATTTCAACTTTATAAATCTCTCTGATTTATTATATAGACCAAGCCCCTTATTTTATACATGAGGAAACTGAAGATGAGGTGGTGACATGACTTGCCTAATGAAGGCAGTAGGAGAGACAAAAGTTCAACTCAAGTACTCTGACTGCAGAATCAATTCTCCTTGCACTGCACCACTATCCCCATACAAAAGAAAATAAGATGAGTGCAAACGATAGGTGTAGGAAATGCGTTTTGAGAAATCTGAGGAGGGAGAGTTTTGTCTCTATTTGCAACTTAGAACTGGGGACCCTTACAATTGGGAGCCCTGTCTCTTTCCTGAGTCTGTCTGTGGAACATTATTGCTCTTCCTTAATTAAGTCTCTAGCAAGATCCTGATAGACTAACTGTGGAAAGCTGGACTGCTGTGAATAGTAATGGTGAAAGAGTTGAAGAAGACAGTAGGATGACAGCTGCAATGAATAATGTTGATGGGGATGGGGGAGGGAAATTTTCACTTGAAGAAGCCCTGTTTCCAAATCTTTAGGTTAATTAAAAGTAGGAGGAAAAGCAGAAAGCTATAACTATTCCAGTCATTGAAATATTGCAGTGAGGTACACATTGATTAAATCTCATTCCATTAAAATTAAATCCACTTAAATCCTCTGAAAGAATGTTGATGTAGCAATGGGGGAACTAGAGAAACAGTTGTAAACTCATATCGTTTTGCAGTTTCAGAAAATGGAATGAAGATTTATTTTTGTGGAAGGGCTAGGGGAAGAAATGGAGACTGGTCATTCTTAGCTGATTTCCTAAACAAAAATTAAGGATGATTGATTGATTATTATAGATTTGTATTCACAAAGTTCTGAAGTAATTGAAAAACTAATATAAATACTTTTGAACTCTTAAGAGAAAAGGGGCTAAGTAAATTTTTTAAAAAGATAAATTATTAACTTTCTTTTTTGTTTTTGATATGTGTGTTATTTATATAAACTCTCAAGGACAAAGACCAACCAAAGAATGTTCTATCCCTTTGAGTTTTCCCATATGATTTCTAACTTGATGTACAGTTAAATGTACTGATGAATGCTTGTCTCCAAAGCTCACTCTATTGTGTGGGAATTCACTTTAATTGTAGATTTTTAAAAGGTGCCAGGTGCCTTGTAAAAAGTTCATTAGAGGTGATTTTAAATATTTTATTTACTGCTTTAGTCAAATCAAAAGAGTATTGTAGTAAACTGACAATTAAAAATGCTTGATTAAAATAATTCTCTCTTTTTACATATTCATTGTGTCGACTTGAAACAGATTGCACACATCTCATTTCAAGCCAGTTTGTCTCTGCTTCTTCTATGTAAGGAAAGTTTTATGTTATCAGGCATTTTGTACTCTTATTGGCCTTAAAACTTCAAATTGAGTCAAAATATATAATCTCTTTGATGAAAACAAGTATCAATTTTACATTTGGCACAAATTTGTATGCCTGATCTGTGATTTTCAAAAACAGTCAAGAAATAATAATATCACGGATGGAAGGGACCATAGAAGACATTGAGTACAGCCTCTTATTTTACAGATGGAGAAACTGAGAAGCATAGAGATTGAGTGACTAACCTACGATCACAAAGGTAGCAAGTATTTAGGGGATGTTTGAAGTCCAGTGTTCCTAGGAACTTCCACTGTGTAATGTAAATCATTATGTTTCTTTTATGGTAAATGTTAGAATTAGTTTTTATTTGTAAAATTTCCAGCTGATCAAGTCATATCTTTTGAAGATATATATATATATATATATATATATATATATATATGTATGTATGTATGTGTGTGTGTATGTATGTATATATGTATAAAATAAAAACAGACCCAGCACTGATAACTTAAATATTGTAATGTGCTATAATCTGCATCACAGCATCCATAAACAGCTAAAAGCTCTCATGGCTTTCAGTAGTCATATAAACCCACAGTAAGTTAAAAGGATGAGAGATTCTTTATCATACTTAGCTTTCATTTATAGAGTGAAGAATCTCATGCAATGGATTAAACAGTAATAAAATTGTACATTTATTTATTAGATTTCTGGGTCAAAATGAATATAACAGAAATGGGAGCAAAACAAGATTCCTTCTGTACAGACTTCAGAAACAGATGCCCCCATAATGCATTATGTCCTCTTCCCCTCCCCCAACATATGTGTACAAATGCAGACATACTCATGATTCCTCAGCAAATGCTGTTTTATATTATAAACCAATTCTGTCCTTGGCTGATAGCCATATGTTCCTGAGCTTGGTTCTTAATACTGACCTTACACAAAAAGGAAATTGTGAGGAACTGGGCTGGGAAGATGTAATTTTGGCTTATCGATGTAGCAAGTTCTATTCCACACAAAGGAAGGGATATGCACTCAGGTCCACAGAAACCCTGCAGTAATGTTTGTTCATGGTACCTTTAGATAGCAGGGAGTAAATTAAGAGTGGCATAAACCAATTAGAAAAACCCTGAGGCAATAGAAAGAGAATCTCCTTTTAAATCAAGTTGTTCCTTGCTCCCCGCAACGTCCTAGCAACTCTGTCAGTTGGTAACATTGACTGAATATCTACTCTGTGAAAAGCACTGTGCTTAATCTATTCCAGAGGGCAAGCTGACATTGGCCTCTATACATTTGACATCGGATTCTAGAATTATGTTGCCTTTTTATACTCTGCGAGAATCAGTAACCCACTGTCCTTGGAAACTGCCAGCCTGTCATAGCAGGAATTTGCTTGGTCTGCTCTACAAAGGGAACCTGACACTTGATAGGGAAAATACAAGTCAAGTCAAGAAGCGTTTATTAAAAACCTACTATGGGGCAGCTAGGTGGCGCAGTGGATAGAGCACTGGCCCTGGATTCAGGAGGACCTGAGTTCAAATCTGGCCTCAGACACTTAACACTTACTAGTTATGTGACTCTGGGCAAGTCACTTAACCCCAATTGCGTCACCAAAACCCCCCCCCAAAACCCAACAACAGCAAAAAACCTACTATGTACTAGGCATTGGGCTAAGTGCTGGAGATAAAAAAAAGGACAAAAACAGCGCCAGCTCTCAAGGAGCTTACAATTTAATGGGGGAGACATGTAAACAACTATGTACAAATTATATGTATGTCTATATATGCACATATGTGTGTACACAATATGTATTGTATATCTATATGTATGTATACATACATATACACACATATATATGTATATAATAAATTGGAAATAATCTCAGAGGGAAGGCACTAAAGCTAAACAGAACTGGGAGTCTTCTTGCAGAAGCTAGGGTGTTAGCTGAGACTTGAAGGATTCCAGGGAAGCTAGGAGATGGAGACAGAAACAACAAAGAGAGAGAGAATTTCAGGTGTGGGGGACAGCCAGGGAAAATGCAAGGGGTAGGGAGATGGAGTTTCTTATGTGAGGAAAAGTAGTGATTGTAGAGTACATAGAATGAAGGAAGATATAAGAGGACTAGAAAGGTAGGAAGGGGCCAGATACTGAATGGTTTTCAAAGGCAAACAGAAGAGGTCTTTGATCCTGGAGATAAATGGAAACCACTGAAGTTTATTAAATAGGGGTATGATGTAGCACCTAGGTAGGTAACTCAGATAGGTGAGTGGAGGATGGATTGGAGTAAAGAGAAGCTTGAGGTTGGGAAACCAAAAAGAAAGTTCTTGCAAAGGAAACTGGAAACCCTGTTCTCTACATGCCATTTTGTAAGAGGTGAATTGAGCCTTTTATAGGAGGCTGGCTGTTCCAGGTGCCAATGTTCAAGGACACTTGAGTGTTTTATAATGGAGATTGTTACAATGAGTAATTGGGTATCTTTGCAAATTCTTGCATTGTACTTCTCTATATTATTTAAAACCTTTAATCAATTAACAAGCATTTATTAAACACCTACTTTATTTATTTGTTTGTTTTTATTTATTAAGCCAGGTGCTTTGGTAGGTGTTGAAGAAAAAAAGATTAAAGAAGGAAATAGACTCTGCATGCAAATGATATACTTTCTGATGGAGGAAACAATTATATATGTTAATGTATATAAAGAGAATAAGTACAAATAAATATTAAGTTGTTAACTACAAGGTGGTTTGGAAGGGAAGCAGCTGGGGGGTGGTGATCAGAAAAAACTTCATGTATGTACGCTGGTATTTGGGCTACTAGAGAAGGAAATGGTAAACCATTCCAGTATCTTTTTTTTTTTTTTTTTTGGTTTTTGCTGAGGCAATTGGGGTTAAGTGACTTGCCCAAGGTCACACAGCTAGTAAGTATTAAGTGTCTGAGGCTGGCTTTGAACTCAGGTCCTCCTGACTCCAGGGCTGGTGCTCTATCCACTGCGCCACCTAGCTGCCCCCATTCCAGTATCTTTGTCAAGAAAACCCCAAATTAGGTCATGAAGAGTCAGATAAGAAGAAAATGATTAAACAGCAATAACATCTGAGCTACATTTGGAAGGATAAGCGGTAGTTTATGACTTGGAGGTGACGTGCAAGCCTAGTACATTTTAGGCATGAGAGTATGGTCTAGACCAGGGCTTCTTAAACTTTTTTCACTTGTGACCCTTTTTTGCAGGAGAAAATTTTACATGACCCTGGGTATATAGGTATATAAAATAAATGTACAGAACCTTTTACTGTTGCCAAATTTTTTGTGACCCCCCCACATCAGTTACACAACCCCATATGGGATCACAGCCCACAGTTTAAGAAGCTTTGACTTAAAGAAAAGCACAGAGATCACACAACAAATGAATGTTTAAGCAGATTTTATTTATTTATTTATTTTTTTAGTGAGGCAGTTGGGGTTAAGTGACTTGCCCAGGGTCACACAGCTAGTAAGTGTTAAGTGTCTGAGGCCAGATTTGAACTCAGATACTCCTGACTCCAGGGCCGGTGCTCTATCCACTGCGCCACTTTGCTGCCCCACTTAAGCAGATTTTAAACCCAGGGCTTCCTGACTCTAAAGTGTGGACTCTATCCTTTACTTCAGGTCAACAAATTATGGCCTAGTCTGTGGATTATGAAGGAGGTAGGTAGTAGGGAGGTTACATGATGACATGAATTGTATTTGCTAATTCTATCTCATTATACAGATGTTGCTTCCATCTCCTCTTGTTTCACTACCCTAAATCCTTATGAAACTCTGTCTGCTTGCTTCCCTGTTGCTTTCTTCTCCCTTAAACCCCCACCCCAACCTAGAATATGAATGAGGTCCAGGGCGATCATCCTAATTAGCCATACCCAAGGAGCTGCTTTTCCTTCTATGTTCTCAGCTCAGTACTAGGTGCCATCTGGAATCCAAGGGAAGGAGAAGACACAATTCTTTTATTCACCATGGGTATGTTGGCAGAGGAACACAAATGGGGCCACACACTTGAGATGAACTTCAGAGCCTCCAATCATACCTACGTTGGAGATGATGAGGTATTTTAGTTAGATTCGTTCTGAATTCAGGACTAGTGTACAGTTGTCAGACTCGTCCATCTTCTTTGAGGATCATGGCACGGTGTGTGGGATAGTGTGGGAGTGAAAGACTAGGAATGGTTCCAAGAAACTCACAGCATTTCAGCTGCCCTAGTCTGGGGCTCCTCCTGCTTTTCTCTGTGCTTCTCCCATGTGTGAGGTTCTGGCTGCTTCTGCCTCTGAGGAAAGCAGTCAGGAGTTGCTGAGGCTGTTTATGTTCCCCTGGGTGTCTGCATGTGGTTCCACTGTTGGGTTTTATTCTTTTTCAAAGCCCAGATACAGAGTTTACAACAAAGGCAGGATCTGAGTGATGACAACACCTGCAGATTTGGCTTAAGAACTGAGTATCTGATTCTCCATGACTCTGCTTAATTTTCTATTTACTGGAAAAGGCTGCTTAGTATCATGTGTGACACCTTGCCTTTGATTTTGAAATATGGTTGGGAAGGAAAGACTAACCAGTGTGAAATAATTAGAGAACAGCAGCTGAGGTTGGTATTAAATCAATTAGCCTGGTGGAGCAGGATCCATTCTGGTAGAGAGAAAAGATTCAATCATTTAACCAACAGTCTTTCAACTGTTGAAAATGAACAGCTTTCATTAAGACACATTTGTGCCTTATTTATTTGCTTACTTATTAATTATCAATCAATTAATCAATCTATTTATTTGTTCATTTATTCATTCATTCAGTTGTTTACTTGTTTATTTATTCATCAATCCCTTTGTTTATTCATTCATTCATTTGTTTGTTTATTAAGGCACTTTATGCCAGGCACACTGCTAAGGTCTGGGGAATGCAAAGAAAAAAACAAAAATAGTGGCCCTTGCCCTAGAATGCTTACATTCTAATGCAAGAGACAACATGCACATAAATAGGGGCACCCAAGATTCATACAAAGTAGATGGAAGGTAGCCTTAGAGAGGAAAGTAATGCTCAGCCCCTCGAGGGACCAGGAAAGGAGACTACACCTACAGAAGGCAGCATTTGAGGTAAATCTTGAAGGAAGACAGGGATCCAAAGGGATAGAAGAAAGGAGAGAGAATATTCCAGGCATGGAAGACAGTCTCCATGTAGAGTGAGAGTGGTAGGATATGTATTGCATGTGTGAGGAATACTAAATTGACTAGTATGGTTGGAACATAGAGTGTGTAAAGAGAAATAAAGAGGCATTGTGTACTTTGGAGTCAGGGTAATCCTGCTTCTGATACTACCTGTGTGACCTTGGACAAATCATCTTACCTCACCCTCAGTTTCTTTCTTTCTTTCTTTCTTTTTTTGGTGAGGCAATTGGGATTAAGTGACTTGCCCAGGGTCACACAGCTAGTAAGTGTCAAGTGTCTGAGGCTGGATTTGAACTCAGGTCCTCCTGAATCCAGAGCTGGTGCTTTATCCACTGTGCCACCTAGCTGCCCACCCTCAGTTTCTTTTTGTAAAATAAGGAGTTTGAACTCCATGGTCTTTGATACCTTATAGCGCTATACTTATGAATCTACTAAATTTTCTAGGGCTTTAAATACAAAGTAGTGAAATTTATCCTAGAGGTAATGGAGGAACTATTGGAATGTGTTGAGTAGGAAGGTAACTGTCTGTGGTCAGTCCATGAAAATCACTTTGGCAGCTCGGTGGAAAATGGATTGGAGCAGAAAGACTCCTGAAGTAGTATCAGGTGAGAGGTGATAAATACCTGAACTAGGTTGGTACCTGTGTGAGCAGAGAGAAGGGGACATATCAGGAGATGTTTGGGAGAAACAAATGACAAGATTTGGTAAAGGGTGAGGAAGAATAAGGTGTTGGTGGACCCTAGGTTGTGAGCCTGGGTGACTGGGAGGTTAGTGGCATCCTTGACAGTAATAGGAAGTTCAGAAGAAGGGTGAGTTTAGGGGGCAAAAAAATAAGTTTTGTTTTGGACATGTTGAACTTGTGATGCCTAGGGGGGACATCCAATTAGAGAACAGCTGTTGAGTTTGCTATTGATTCAATTAGCCTGGTAGATCAGGATTGACCTTGTCTGAAGCACATGTCAGGTGATATCTTCCAGCTAGCATGTTTGAAATTAAAATGAAAGCTATTTTGGAAAATGAATAATGGTATAATAAAGGTTGTTTAAAGAATGCTTTGTGTTTAGATTGCTCCCAATCAAATTAATTGAACTAAGGGATGAGGTCCCAGAAGACCTTGAATATTGACCGGAAATTTCCCTTTTGAGGTGCAGGACACAGACTTCCAGAAACTCCTGAAACCCTTCTTTAATGAAATTAAATCTTTTAACATTTCTTACAAAATTGGGATTTCAATATGACCTTATAAATGACAACAACCTGTGCATAATAATGCCTGTTGTGTCTAATCTCACTAACTTGTAAGATTCAAAAGAGATAATGTTTAGAAAGCCCTTGAAGACAAACTTCACTGGTATATCAACATCAGTTATTATTATCATTACTTTAATCACTCAGTATCCTGAGTTTTAATTGCATCATGTTGAATGTTAAATTTTTCTTTTTAAGATTTGAAATAGGGGCGGCTAGGTGGCTCAGTGGATGAAAGCACCGGCCCTGGATTCAGGAGGACCTGAGTTCAAATCCGGCCTCAGACACTTGACACTTACTAGCTGTGTGACCCTAGGCAAGTCACTTAACCCCCATTGCCCTGAAAAAAAAAAAAAGATTTGAAATAAAAGGCAACAAAATGAACTTATGATTGGCAGCACCTGAGAGGGGAAAAAACCCCCAGAATTGGTGTGTTGACAACAAACTAGGCAATTGTATCCTGTGATTGAACATCTTAGCCCCTCAACCTGTCACTGAAAAAAAATATGGGCTGGCATCAGACCTGAAAAAATTTAACTTTCTGAAGGCAAATTCACAGAGAAACAACAGCTTGACAAATAGCACACAGAAAAGCTCTGGCATTGTTACTGATATTAAGTGGTTGGATTTTTCTTCTTTTTTATAAAACTCACACACCAGTTGGTAGTAGCTACTCCTAGAAGGAAAGCCTCTATGACATTTATTCAGTTCAATCCAATTCATTTCAGTGGGGAGGCAGTGTGGTCCAGTAGACTAAAAGTAGGCCTTGGGGGCAGCTAGGTAGCACAGTGGATAGAGCACCAGCCCTGGATTCAGGAGTACCTGAGTTCAAATCTGGCCTCAGACACTTAACACTTACTAGCTGTGTGACCCTGGTCAAGTCACTTAACTCCAATTGCCTCACTTAAAAAAAAAAAAAGTAGGCCTTAAAGTCCCATGTTCAAATATTTCTTAGATTCCTAAGACCTCAGTTTAGTATTTTGTAGGGTTCAGGGAAACTTTAATACTACAAAATAATGCATAAGTTCAACTGCAGTATTATTTTGATGAAATTCTCTAAATTTAATTGGTTCCATAATTGAAGCATTTTTTTATCCCAAAGCCATTTGAAGCCTTCAGAATGTCACTATGAAATACTACACCCAGCAGAAGACTAATGATTCTATCAAATTAATTTTTTTTCTTTGTTTTTCTCAGTGATTTCACAAAGTGCCAATCATTCAGGGAGACAACATGTACAGTAAAAAGCACGGTGGATTTGGTGTCAAAGGATGTGGTTTAATCCCAGTTGTTACTAGCTCTTTGAGTTTGGGAAAGTCACTTAATTTCTTTAGGCCCCAGTTTCCTTATCTCTAGAATATTTTTCTTTTAAGTTCAGTTGTAGCCAGTAGTGTTAATGTGTAAAAACTGGCTCTCGGAAAAAACAAATCATTGAAGGACACACTTTTAAGATTAATCTGCATTTTAAACACTTTCTCAATCACTTATCTCAGTCTAGACAATCAACAAAAAAATAAATCAAACTCTGATTTGCTGATCTCTGAAGTAAAAATACACTGAAAATATAATAATAGGCACTCTGAGCTGGTTCCAGCTAGCTCACCTCAGCTTGTAGCCCCAAATTCTATGATCCTATAAATAAAAAGGATTTGGGTCTGATTTTCTAGTGCTCCTGAGGTCTTTTGGGTCCAGTTCCTGGGATTATAATTATGACTCACATTTATAGTTTTGAGTTTAAACAGTTTTTGTAAATTTTTGAGTTTGGTGATTTTATTTACCAAAATGCTTCGAAGGAGGGTAGGACAAGCATTATCATCCTAAATTTTACACTATTAGTAGAATGTAAGCCCCTTGTGTGGGGGCTCCTCTTTCCCCCTCCTATACCGCCTTGCAACAATGCAAGTAATTGTTGAGTTGAATACTGTATTCAGTGTACATTGCATTATGGACAGGTTCCTAAATCCAATAATATTGATCAGATCCAAGAGTCTGAAAGGAAAGCGTCATTGACAGCCTCTATTATCTCCATCTAAGCAGCATAATATAGGACAAAGCTGCTTATAGGAAGATGCCTTGGATCAGAAATAGAAGTATTAGGGTAAACAGGGTTTTACACCCAGGTGCTATCATATTTGGAGTGGTAAGGCTACCCCTTGCTCCCTTGGGAAGGCATGTTTCCTCCTCAAGGTGAACTCTTGGATTAGAACTATGCTATGGCACTCTCTGGGGAAGATATCATATTCCAGTATTGAAACTAACCTATAAGCCCACCCACCTCAGACTATTTTCTGTGCTGCCAGCTCCTTCCCTCTCTCCCCAAACTGACCTTCTTGCTGCCTACTTCTGCATGATGGCTAACCCAGCTGAGGTGAGAGGGGCTGACAACCTGCTCTGATCCCTATCCTTGATGTGCCCTCAATGTTTGCCTCGGGATTGATTGACTTCTCAATATGGGAATTAGGCTTCCTAGTACTTCAACTTACCCCCTTTGGATTCTAGAAGAACAAATTTGTCTTTGGATCCAGTCTAGAGCCCCTCTCCCAAGGGATAAGTAAAGGAAGTACCTAATATGCAAAATAAATCATGTATGGAACAGGTAGATTATTCCTACATAGAAGAGAGAATGCTAAGCAATAAAGAATCTTAAAATGATGAGAAGAGAATCTAGTGACTTATCATTACTACTAAAATCCATTGGGAGACTAATATTCAGCTTCAATAGCACACAGTTGCTTTACAAGGCTACTAATTAGCCACTTTACATTTGACCTCCGCTGAGCTCAGATCCATCAAACACCTGATGGGAACTTCTTCTCCACTGTCAGCATTTTGGTTCTTGAAAGCCTAATTTTGCTCCAGTAAGTATCACCATATTTGTAGCTACTTGTCCCTCTTTGCAGTATTTTAGATTTCACAAAGTCAGTACTAGAAGAATGGCAATATAAAAATGGAGGAAAGGGAACGTGAAAAGAGAGGCAAGACAGCAATGGACTTCCAAGACAAGTTGTAATAACTGAGTCCATGTTCCATTAAGAGAGGAGGTCCAGGGGGCAGCTAGGTGACACAGTGGATAAAGCATGGCCCTGGATTGAGGAGGACCTGAGTTCAAATTCGGCCTCAGACACTTGACATTAGCTGTGTAATCCTGGGCAAGTCACTTTACCCTCCTTGCCTTGAAAGTGAGAGAGAGAGAGAGAGAGAGAGAGAGAGAGAGAGGGAGGGAGAGAGAGGAGGTCCTCTAGGCCTGCCATTTTGTTGGAGTAGGAAAGGATGCTTCATTCTTTCACCACAAGGCTGGAGTTACTTTTTGCCTTTTCGATGCCTGCCTCTGAGAAACCTGACGTCTGGAAGCCGCCTCTTCAACCCAGTTTGGCGCCTGGTGTCCTTAGCTTTTCCAGCTCAACAGCAACAAATTAAAAGGCTTTTCATCATCACATAGTCCAAACCCTGAATCATCATGGCTGACATCTGTGTATGCTCTGAAGGAAAGGGAAATCCATGTTCTTGCCTGGAATATCCCATGAGTATGCTCTAAAAAGAGTGCTATTAGGAGGTCTTAGGCATTATTTCACCTATTTAAAGCTTTGAGATCCCTTTTTCTTTTATAAGTCAAACTTATGCAAACACATTCTTAAGTACCAAGCTTGGGGTGGCTAGTTGGTGCAGTGGATAAAGCACCGGCCCTGGAGTCAGGAGGACCTGAGTTCAAATCCGGCCTCAGACACATAACACTTACTAGCTGTGTGACCCTGGGCAAGTCACTTAACCCCAATTGCCTCACTAAAAACACACACACACACACACACACACACACACACACACACAAAGTACCAAGCCCTTGTGCTTATTGTTCTCTTCATATTTCAAGGCTGTGCTACCAGCCAGAATCATTGACATCTTATTGTTACCTTCATGCTACACTCCCCTTCCAACTAAAACAGTAGTCAGGTGCCTTGCAACATTTTTGCTGACTTGCAAAAACTTAAGGACCCCCCTGATCATAAAATACCTCCCTTTCCTCACAGGCATGAAGTTGTATGATATAGTAGGAAGAATGCTGGAGCTTACATTAAAGTTCCTGGCCTTTAATCTTGGCTTTAACTTGTTAGCTATGGGACATTAGGCTGAAAATCAGAATTAGAAGAGACTTCTGAAGAATTTATTCATTCATGGATATCCCTGGAAAGGAAGTTAGAGGTTAGTAAGCTTAATCTCCTCATTTTACAGGATGAGGAAACTGAAGCCTACAGAGTTAAAGTGATTTGCCCAAGGTCACTTAGCAGCAGAGTTTGTACTTGAGTCTGGATCTCCTGACTGGTCTGTTTTCTTGGTGTTCTCTCCATTTCTGTTCTATCCTTACAAGTACAAAGACTACTCTTCTTGATAAAGAAAAAGGAAAAAATTAAGAGTTGAGTAGTTCTGCCTTCTCTCCATCCTTTGTTATGATCTTTGTCCCCAACATGCGTCTGATTGGCTCTTAGCTAACTCTCATTTCATAGAGGGAGATTAATAATAATGATGATGATAACTGAGATTTAAGCAAAGTGTTTTACATTTGAGCTCACAACAACCCTATGTTATAGGTTTTATGATTGTTCCCATTTTAAAGATGAGGAAGTTAAGCCTAAGAAGGTTGTGACTTACCTTTGGTCATAGAGCAAGTATCAGAGGCTATATTTCAACCCATATTTCCACCTCTTGTTCTAGGGCTCTATCTATAATACTATGATGATAATCACTTAAGACAGGGATCTCTAAGTGTTTATACTGAGTATCAAAGTAATATCTTAGTCAAAAAAATCAATAACAGCTAGGGAGGCTAGTATTATGAGGCAGATGACATAGAGACTTGTAATAGAATCAACCTCACTCCTCCCCTCCCCTTTGCACTACAGAAAGCCAGAAAGAATCTTTCTTTAATAGTGTGGCAGCTAGTTGTCCTTAGCCAGAGAACTGAGGCATAGTGGGAATTTGAACATGATGCTAGCAAGTGTTTCTCCATCAGGTCTGGAAAAAAGGGGGGGGGCTGGCATCCAACTCTAGCCAATTTTGTCTCTCTGAAAGTCACTTGGGGCAGGCCTATGAAATGACAGTTCTTCAGCATGTAAGAAGCCTGAGACAGCTTTGAAGTTCATCCATATCACCCGATCACTATCTTGGAAAAAAAAAGCCATCAAAAGGGAAGGAGTCATAAAGTGAATGATAGGGGAATATAAGGGGAGAAAACTGAAATTACCAAAGATCTCAGAAGGAAGATTCAATTAAAGACTTTGAGCACAAATAAACCAACTGAAACGATATTAATAACAGAAGGGAAGATGGCCTCCACATTATCTGAATTGGTCCAGATATCCATGAATAAATATATCAAGACAATAGGAAAATGAATTGCCACCTGATAAGTCAGAGAACCTTATGGATTACCAAAGAAAGCATGGAACCATAGCAGGATGTTACCAAATGATTTAAGAAAGAAGCATTATGAAAGAAGAATTTGTGGTTTACACAGTAGAAATAATTGGTAGAATAGAAAAACTTGAATCTGTGATGACAAATCTCACCAATGTATAGAAGTAAAGGAAAATCTGGAAGAAGAAAAGCAAAAAATAATAACATTAAAAATAAACATCTAAGTCAAACATATTGATCTTGCTTGCAGGATGCATAGAGACAATTTAAAGGTCATATGTCTTCCAGAGGAACATAATAAGTAAAAACAACTGAATTTCTGATACAAGAAATAATACAAGAGGGGCAGCTAAGTGGCACAGTAGATAGAGTACTGACCCTGGAGTCAGGAGGACCTGAGTTCAAATCCAGCCTCAGACACTTGACACTTACTAGCTGTGTGACACTGGGCAAGTCATTTAACCCCAATTGCCTCACAAAAAGGAAGGAATAATACAAGAAAATTGCTCAGAACTTCTGAACACAGGGAAAAAAAGTTTCTATTGAAAGAAGCCAAAGATTGCCTTTCTATTCTGTGTTTCTTATGGCACAGTAATGTAATATTCCATAACATTAATGTACCACAATTTTATTTGACAATTTCCCAATCAATGGGCATCTATTTTTCAATTTTTTATGTTACAAAAGGCTTCTATGAATTATTTTGTATACATTCATATATATTCAAATATTTGTATTTATATGTATATATCATATGTGTATGTATACACATACATACATATATTGTGTATATACACATAAACACACACACACACACACACACACACTTTCTTTCTATCTTTGACCTCCTTAGGGTAAATGCCTAGCAATGGAACTTGTGGGTCAAAGGATATGGACGTTTTAGATACTTAGCACAATTCACATTTGTTTCCTAGAATCTGCTTTTTCTTCTAAAAAAATTTTAAATACCTAAATGAAGAATCTCCATGAAAGGAAGACAGAAAACCTCAGGATTTGCCCCAGACTCCACAGAAAATTAGCCTAATTTGTAAATAATTTGTAAGATGGGGCTTCATAATATGTCTTCCATTTTTAGGACATGGTGAAGGTCTCTGCCTCAGGAATGGAAGAAATTATGCTAGTGGAAAGAGCAATGGACTGGAAATGACAAAACTAAGGGCCTCACATTAGTTCTGCCACAGTAGCTCTGGGCAAGTCATGTCCCTGGGTCTCCTTTTCCTTACCTGTGACATGAGGAACTCGGACTTAATGATTTGTCATCCTGTTTTCCGAGCTTAACAGCTTCCAATTCTAATATTCTGTCATTTCAAGTTACAATATTTTATACTGTTTATGCGTAGATATCACAGATGTGCCTTGTGAGAGCATAAGTGGAGGAAATAGCCTAATCCTACTCTGAGCTATAGCTATTCCAGGGTCCAATAAATAAGGAAAATATTGGGCAAATAAGTTCTTTATTCCCCTGACCTATCCCCTAAAGGTTTTCATCCAACTAATGGGAGAAAAGGGAATGCTAGGTAAAAGCAACTTCCTTAGACTCTCTCCTTCCCTCTACCTCCACCAAAGAAATCTATACATGGGGCTGACCAAAATCCAGAGTAAAGCCTGGATCTGTCCCACCTCTGTCCAAGTTGACTTAGCACTTCATATGGTTTCCTTTCTCATCTCCAAAATGAGGGGGTTGGGTCAGATGACTCTTAGTTCTCTTTCAGCTCTAAATCTATTGTCCCATGATCTTTTAACTGGATTCTTTGTAGATGGAAGGAAATCAGTCTTCTGTGGGAGCTAGGGGGCACAGTGGGTAGAGCGCTAGAAGACCTGAGTTTGAATTTAACCTTACACATATACAAGCTGTGGGACCACAGGCAAGTCACAGAATCTTTTTCTGTCTCAGTTTTCTCAACTGTAAAATAGGGGAAATAATAGCACCTACTTCCTAGGGTTGTTGTGAGGCTTAAATGATATATTTCTAAAGCTCTTAGATTTGTGCCTGGCACATAACAGGCACTGAGAAAATGCTTATTCCCTTCCTCAGGCTTCAGGGCAGATACCTTACACTACACAGTTGTACTCACTATTCTAGCACCCCTTGGATAATGTTGAAATACCTCACCAATATACCTGCCACCCCCATATTTTCATTCATTTACTCTCCTGGGGCTCCAGACTGCAAATACTTGGCCTAGGATTGGTTCTTACCAAAGCCGAAAGTGTATAGGAAGAACCTGGACCAAATAAAAAAGATCTTGGCCTTTGGCTGGGTCAAAGCCTTCTCCCAGAATCCAGGTTGCTCTTGCCTAGCTCTCTTTTTCTTGCTCATTACTCCTGAATCTCTCCTGAGTTCTGCCCACCCACGAACCCACCTAGGGGTTTTTTTTGTTAGTTTGTCAGCCTTATGAGACTACCTGATGACACTGGACAATCATTAACTCTCATCAGAAAATGCTATAAAGGGGCCCCAGAAGGAAATGCCCACGTAGTTTTAAAAGGCAGGGGCTAATATGGTCTTTCTCCAAAAAACCCATTTAAGCAGATTAAGACATAGCAAGTTATGTAGTTGAGTGGGTGTGATACACATTTTCTCCTTTCTGCACACAACAAAGCAGGAGAGCAGCGACTTGTGATTTATATATTTATTTGTTTGTTACACTGCTAAAAATGTGCCCTTTACTAACAGTCCTCTTGCTGTCTGTTCAGAATTAAACATTGTAATTAAGTCAAAGAGATCACATGCCTTCTTTGTACTGTTAAGTGTTTCTTTTTAGACAGAAGGGGCTGTTGCTCTCCTTGGGGCAGGGGGATGTTGGACATTTAGAACAGAGCTTTCACCTTTTTGTGTGTGGTAGATCCTTTTTTCACTTTTTTTGTATTGAAAATCCTTTTGACAATCTGATGAATCATGATCCCCTTCTCGGAATCATGTTTTTAAATGCATAAAATAAAATACATAGACTTATGAAGGAAACCAATTCTATTGAAATAGTTATCAATTTAAAAAAATAAGTCCCCAGACCCTAGGATCACAAGCCCTAATTTAGACTATCCAGATCTGAGGCCAAATGTCATTACATCTTCATCCTTGGTTATAGGAGGATGAAGGGAAATAAGTGGGTTAGACTGGATGACCTCAAAAGTCCCTTTCAGCTCTAAATCCTAGGGCTATCTCCAGCCTCATGCCTCCAGTAGCATTAGCCCTGCAGCAGGTAGGAATTTTCCTATGCTATTTTTCTGTGAAATGACAAGAGGCTGAAGTATAGGTCCTGGATAAATCGTTCTTTGAAATGAAGATGAGTCCCTTGATTCTACAACTCCTGGCAGTGTTTCAGTGGTGCAGGAAAACAGTGATGAATCTTGTCTCTCCTTGTCAGCCAAGAGGCATTTTAAAAGGCTTTTTCCCCTTCATAATAGCCCTCTTCTCAAAAAAATTATCAATTTGATTTAGCAAAATTCACCAAGAACCCCCTTTGTTCCAGTTATTGTGGGAGGCATTGTAAGAGATGGAGAGATGCACAAAACGACGACCTTGACCTTGAGGAATTGGTAGTCCAGTGGAGGACAATATTATGAGACAGTTCTAGGTGGTGCATTAGAGTAGTGGATGGAGCTCCTGACCTGGAGTCTGGAAGAGCAGACTTCAAGGCCTGCCTTAGGCACTTACTAACTGTGTGACCTTGGGAAAGTCATTTAACTTGTTTATTTCAGTTTACTTCTCTGTAAAACACGGATAATAATAACCTATCTCCCAGAGTGGTTGTGAGTATCAAATGAGATAATATTTGTAAAGTGTTCTTCAAACCTTAATGTTCTATATAAATGTTAGCTATTATTATGATGAAATGAATGTAACACCAAAGACAACAGATACTGGGCTTTTTGAATTCCCATGAAGAGGGGATCATTGCTATCCCACATGTGTGTGTGTGTGTGTTTGTAGGGGGTGGGAAGAGGAAGGGTTAGAGAGGGCCATGTGTTAGAGGTTGTATTGGATTTGGGAGTTAAAGACTGGATAGGGTTTCTGCAGAGATGTGGGGGAGGACATAGCAGGAACCAGAAACAGCATGAGCAGGCAGCCTGGTACAGTGAAAACAGATACTGAATTTGGAGTCAAGGACTACGTCTGAAACCCAGCTCTGCTGCCTGTCCCCTCTGTGACTTTGGGCAAAGCCACTTCCACTTTATGGGCCTCAGTTTCCTCATTAGTAAAACGAGGCTATTGTATTCAGTGACCTCTCAAATCCCTTCTAAGTGCTAGATCTATGACTCAAAGACATTGCATCAGAAAACTATATGGGAAACAGCAAGATTAGCCAGAATGTAGAGTGTGCAAAAGGAAATATGAGATAAGGATAGGATAGAAAGGTTGGCTGGAGCCAGACTGTAGAGGTCCTTGAATGCCAAGCTCAGGAGTCTGCATGCACTTAAGCCATGGGGAGACAATGATGGCTTCTGTGGAAAGGAATATGTCAGAACTGACCTCACCCCTCCGGTTGCTAGTGACCTGTCTCCCCAAACTACATACCTAGTATTTATATGTGTTTATATATGTTATATGTTCTCCCCTGAAAGGCTATAAGTTAGTTGAGGGCAGGGACTATTTCATTGTTTTTGTTTTTGAATCCCCATTGAGGTCTAAAATTCTAGCTAAACTGTCTAAAATATCTAATGAGTGGTCGCCAATAAATTATAAACTTTAGCAAGAGTTAGACTTTTAAGCATTTATTAAGGAGAATAAGAATTTGGTAAAGGGAGAGAAAGGCCTAGATTCCTATCTATTAAAAGGAGAGCACATTTCTAGCTCCTCTTTCCACCAGAGTCCAAAGGAAAAAGCCCGAGACTGAGCGCCAGTCTCTTCCTTCTTCCTCCCACTACCCAATGTCACTTCCTGATGCCAAAGAAAAAACTCCTGGTCTTGCCCTCAAAGACCTTTGCTTCATCGGTGGAACTCTTCTACAGTAAGTCTCCAGCAGGTGGCGTCATTCCAATCGTTACACCATCACTAGTATCATAAACAGTAAGCATTTAACAAATGTTTGTCAGTTTATTGGTATCAAATATCAATATGTCATATTGATATGAAGTGATAAGCATACTGATAGATTCATTAATATAAAGCAGTAATAAACACTGCTAGGGTTTAGCTAGCAGTGAGAGACAACATAGCATTGTAGACAGAAAGCCAGCCTCAGAGTTAAGAAGTCTTGAGTTCAAGTGCAGTCTGACACACATTGGGCTGGGTGACCTCTGGACAAGTGAGTTAACCTCTCATTGCCACCAGGTAACTCACTTGATTTAGGACTGGAAGGAACCCTCGAGGCCATGAAGTCCACCTCTTAATTTGACAGATGAGGGAACTGAGGTACATAGAGGTTAAGTCATTTATCCAGGATCACACAGCTCATCAGTATGTGTGACAGAATAAGAACCCAAGTCTTCCCATCCCCAAGTCCTGGTCCCTATTTACTTTCCCACCTTTCCTTCCTTTGAGACTATATATATTTTTAGAACACTTCATGATCTACATTGGTAGAGAATTTCCTTAATGTATATTCTCTATACCAATAAAATCATACATCTGACATCCCTCCCCCCCATCTGGCCATGATGGATAGAATGAAAGGGAAAGATTCTAGGTTGTAAGACTGGTTAATAAGCTATTTCAGTAGTACAGAGGAGAGGAGAGGAGAGAGGGGAGAAGAGGGGAGGGGAGGGGAGGGGAGGAGAGGCTGAACTATAGAGGTAACAGTGGGGATGAGGAGGAAGAAAAATCAACAGGACCTGGTGGCTAATTGGACATTGAGAGCAAGAAAGGGAGGGAATAAGCATTGAGTAGTGCCCACTGTGTGTCAGGCACTGTGCTAAGTGCTTTTTACAAATATTATCTCATTTGATCCTCACAACAACCCTGTGAAGCAGGTGCTATTATTATCCCCATTTTATAGTTGAGACAGCTAGAGGTTAGGTGACTTGCCCAGGGTCACACAGCTAGTAAGTGTCTAAGGCTGGATTTGAAATCAAGTTTTCCTGACTCCAGGCCTAGCACTCTAGCTACCTTGCCACCAATTGCCTCCTAAAGAAGAGAGGAGGGTCAAAGATCGCTGTAAAATTTCCAGCACAGGTAACTTAGAAGAATTATGGTGTCAGTGTGACAACAATGGGAAAGATGGAAGATGATGAATCAAGTTTTAGGCTCATTTGCTGGAGTTTGAAGCACTAGTGAGATATCCAGGGACAGGTGTTCAGTAGGCTCTTGGAAATGCAAATCTGGAACTTGGGAGAGAGGTCACTGTTGGAGAGAGATTTGGCAGGCATCCCCTGTTCAAAGAACAGTTGAAACCACAGGATTGGATGAGATTTCTGAAGGAGAGAATATAGGAAAAGAAGAGAAGAAGGCCAAGGGCAGAGCCTGGAATAATGCTTGCTGGCCATGCCTGGGCTTCACTGACATTAAGAGGAGGGGGAGAAGAAAGAGCTGTCAGTGAAGGAGACAAAGAGGGAACAGTCAGGAAGTTGATATCAAATTACTTGAGTCTGGGGGCAGCTAGGTGGCACAGTGGATAAAGCACCGGCCCTGGATTTAGGAGGACCTGAGTTCAAATGCGTCCTCAGACACTTGACAATTATTAGTTGTGTGACCCTGGGCAAGTCACTTAACCCCCCATTGCCCTGCAAAAAAAATTACTTCAGTCTGCTAAAAAGTAAGGTTATGGGTTGTGACATGGTAGAGATACTGTGGTAGGTAGATGAGATGGTAGAAATACGATAGAGATTAATGACAGAAAGGTCTTTCCATGTATTTCTACCAAAGAGTGCCTGGAACTACCTTTGTCTACCTCCAAACAAGTTCTGGTACTCTAACCCTTTATGCAAGTATTCAACATCATGTTGTATTCAATATTTTCTCCAATTAGGTGTCTATGAAGCACCATGCAAAATGTTCCATGCTTGGTTGAAAACCTGGTTACAAGAGGAAAGCATGAAAAGATGTGCCTGAATTGAATCAGAGCAAAGCAGGACCTAGAACCAGAGACACAATATAGACGCAATGACTTCTTTGTTGTTGTTGAGTTGTTTCAGTTGTGTCCAATTTTCTGTGATCCTGTTTGGAGTTTTCCTGGCAGAGGTACTGGAGTGGTTTTGCCATTTCCTTTAGCTCATTTTGCAGGTGAGTAACTGAGGCAAATAGGGTTAAATGAATTTCCTAGGGTCAAACAGCTAGGCTGGATTATATAACTCAGGTCCTCCTGATTCCGGACCTGGCACTCTATCCACTGCATATGAATGAGGACCACACTAAGAGACAACAAAACTTAGATCAACTGCAATGCTCAATATTCATTCCAGGTGACTAATGATAGAACACCCATCCTCTTCTTAATGGGGTGGTAGACTATGGGTGCAGAATATTGCAAATGGTGTCATTTGTAGCTGATGGACCGGATGGTTTTGCTTCTCTTTCTCTCTCTCTCTCTCTCTCTCTCTCTCTCTCTCTCTCTCTCTCTCTCTCTCTCTCTCTCTCTCTCTCTCTCTCTCTCTCTCTCCCTTTCCTCTCTCTCGGGTGTTATAAGGGAGGGTACTATGGGTGTGGTTATTGGGAAGTGATCATAATATTTTAAAAATCCATCAATCAACATAAAAAGAATGGATACAATTAAGAGTCTGCCTGAAGAATTCCTATAACAGCTTCAGAAAGGGGGAAGTCAGAGCTCAGGAGTTTCTCTCCTCCTGAGCAGAGCCCACACCACATCAAATTAATAAACCATTAGAAATGCAAGTAGCAATAGGGGAACTCTAAGGGGGATAGGGAAAGGGGAGGACCATGATCTCATGATCTATCTGGATAGTAGTGATAGAAAGCAAGCCAAATATTAGGCTTTCCATTTGGGAACTCTTCTGGGCCATGTTTTATTGTACTTATTAGCTGGGCAAGATAGAAATAGTTAACTGGGCTTCTGATGAATCCTACTTTACGATCTGCTCAATTAACCATTCTCACATCAGCTCTCTTCCTCTTTCCACCCTGATAGTAGGATTCCTGCCTTTTCTGTCAGAGACGAGTTCTTCCCAGCTGTCAGCAGTGATGTTAAATTGTTCCCAGCTGCACTTATGAGTAACCTTGATATGTTTCATTTGACAGTCAAGGAGATAGCAGCCCTTATCTCTGATCCTTATAAAACTGTTGTTTGCAGAATTCTGCTATTGCCATTTTGATGCTAGTGTTTTTCCTTTTATTCCATACCTGTGATTATATGACTTTGTCTCTCAGAGAGGGATGGTCCTGTGGGACAAAGCAGAAATACACCCCGTTTGCAACATGAGATAAAATGTCTTTTTATGTCAGGAGTATGGATGGATTTTTTGTCCAGGAAGACAGGATAAGGCATTACAGAGATAAACTCAAAACAAAGATTTTTTTTCCTCCCTCATCTCAATTTTCTGTGGTTGAAGAAAGCCTTTCAATACGAATTACTGACATGTATTGGTATAGTGGAGAGAGTGCCTGGCTAGGAATTAGGAATACCTGAGTTCAAATCCAGCCTCAGAGACTTACTGTGTGACCCTGGACAAGTCATTAAATCCTGTTTGCCTCAGTTCCTTACCTGTAAAATGAGCTAGAGAAAGAAATGCCAAACCTTTCCATTATCTTTGCCACAAAAACCCCAAATGGGGTCACAAAGAGTTAGACACAGACTGGACAACCACAAAATAGTGTAGCACATTATATACATTATATCATTTGATCCTCAGAATAAGCCAATGAGGGGCAGCTAGGTGGTGCACTGGATAGAGCACCAACCCTGGATTCAGGAGGACCTGAGTTCAAATCTGACCTCAGACACTTGACACTTACTAGCTGTGTGACACTGGGCAAGTCACTTAACCCCAACTGCCTCACAAAAAAAGAATAAGCCAATGAGATAAGCACTACCAATTTTATCACCCCAGTTATAGATGTGAAACTGAGGCTCAGAAAATTTGCATTCTCTGGGTAGAAGCAAGGTGTCAAGGTATTGGGTTCCTATACTCCCTAGGAGCCCCTCTATAGGTATCTGTGCCCCCTCCTTCATATATATACACTCATGCACAAACACAAATGTTTATATGTATTCCTATATACACATGTGTATACATATATTTGTGTTTACATATGTATATATTGTTATGTATATAATAGTATATAGAGAGATATGCATATCTCTCTATATACACATACACATGCATGCACACAATATTGGACAAATATATGATGTCCATCCAAATTTGAGTTCAAATATGGGTAATAAACATTCTTTATTCATTTGTTCTTTCCCCTATGGATGGACAGGCAAAATTCTTTTCAGTGATTATAGATCTCTTCCAGAAGGCTCTGGAACATCTGGGGTCTGATGCAGCCAGCATAGAAGCATCTGTGGACAGGAACATTTGAAGAACTTCACTATGCACAAGGAATTTCACTTCTGCCTGAAATTTGTGTTGAGTATCATCATTATAGTGGTGAATAATTTTGGAGATAATTGACATCCCTGTTTTATGCCTTGATTGATCTTTATTACCCAAGGGTTATTGTTACATCTATGGAATGTTTGATAGACTGATAGATGGGTGACACTTTGTAAAAAGAATTTATAAAGGAGTGTTTTGTTCTACAGAATCAAATCCTATTTTACAATCCATGAACAATGGGATCTTATGTTCTTTACTTCTTTCCATTAATTGTGAAATAGTAAAAAAAAAAATTGCAAAATAGTAAAGACATGTAGAAATGACTCATCAAAATTTGAATAGATGGCAGGGTAGTAGTCGATGTTCTCTTGGCCACATTTTTTGGTTTCATTATGGTCCAAGATTTTTCCACGTCTTTGGTATCTTCCCTTCCTTCAGATCATTTGAAGGGAGTTCCCTCTGCCCTCACAATTTTACCATCTCCAGCATGGATCCTCTTCTCTCCTCTCCCTCTCCCTCTCTCCTCTTCTCTCTTCCCTCTCTCTTCACTCCCTCTCTCATCTCCCTCTTTCCTTTCCCTTTCTTCCCCCTTTTGACATATCTATATCTATTTCACATACATATATATACATAACATTGTTTAAAATATAATGTGTGATTGCCTTATCTGCCTCCCCAGTGTGTGTGTGTGTGTATAATTAGCTAAGTTTACTGATAAATTCAGCAACAATTTAGGCTTTTAAGCATTTATTAAAGTATATTAGGGGTTAGCAAAGAGAGAGAGAGAGAGAGAGAGAGAGAGAGAGAGAGAGAGAGAAATCCACCTTCACCTAGCTATCCATGCTTTCAAAGAGAACACATGAAGTTCTGAGAAGTTAGGAGATCTGTCTATTTCTGCCTGCCCCTGCCACCACACACCTGTTCTGAACGAAAGAGAGCAATCCTCAGTACATTTCAGTGGAAGCTTCCTGTGGGAATGGAAGAGGGGTGGTCTCCACACACAACTCCAAGCTAATTGGCTGGTCCATTGATTGACATGACTTACAGGAGGTCTATGAATAGATGTAACTTCCAGACACCAGGCAGCTTCTGGACGCTAGTCACATGCTTTCTTTTCTGGGGGGTGTCTTTGCCTGGTTCTCACAATGTCTTTCTCAGCAGGGGGTGGCACCCTGATTCTCACAACATATACTTATACACACACACATATATAATATATATAATATTCATTACATTTATAATGAAAAGTGCTTTGTAAGCCTTAAAGTACTAAATAAATTTCAATTATTATTATTGTCACAAGAAACAGTAAGAGAATATTATGTAAATAATGCAATTTACTAAATTGGAATCATACATTAGAATTAGATGGGACCCTAGAGAGCAGCTAGGAGGGGAATTCCTTTTTGAGAATGAATTGGGTGGACTATATTGCCAGTAAGGTAACTTCCAATTCTAGAGTTATGTGATTTTGTGAGATTGTAGTCCTTCAAAATCACCAATGAGGAAACAAGCCCAAGGATTTTTACCCAGGGTCACCAAGATAGCTGTAGATCTAAGACTAGAATCACATCTCTTGATCAACATCCAGCCAGTTCAGTGCTCTTTCTACTATAATACATTCTGGAGAATTCTACTCTGAAATGGAAACAGATGGGAGGTAATAGGGGCTCTTTCTATCATTATTTTTTTTGTTAATCTCAACTCTTATAAATTATCGTGAATTGAATAAACAAAATTTTGACAGCAACTTGATGCCAATCTTTCTGTTCTTATCTTTTCATACTACTGATTGCATCTTAGTAAATTTCAGTAGTACAATCCAAATCAACAGCAATTCACTGTAATGACTGAGTTATGTTTTCAGAGGTAGAACCAAGCCACCCTAAGTTCAGTTCTATTTAGAGCTCATATATAATACTGAGCAACATATGTGCATTTATTATTTTATTTATTATTTAATTTTATTGATTTCTATTAGTTATTAATTTGTGTAGGAATGGTATTATTTTTTTATTTATTAAGTACCAGCAAGATATCAGGTACAGTAGATTATTCCTGATAGAGTGAAGAAATAAAAATGTCAATTACATAGTGATACAGTGCTTTGCAGTTCCTCATTAACCAAAATATAAGTAATATAAATATATAGATATCATATGTATATACACATTAATATACATACAACATACTCTATGTCTCAGTGTGCATATATACACATATGATTATGTTATATTTTCTGTGCCATTTGGTATATAATGCAAAAATACGTATAAAATTTCAGTTTCATGAAGAGGAACAAACTGAACATTATCTTTTGTCTCAGTGGAAAGGAATAGCTCTCATACCAAGGGCTAATTCTAGGTTTATAGACATAACTATATTACTGTCAAAAAGCAAATAAAGTGAAAAATTCTTCCTTTTGGGTCTATTTTTTCAACTCCCAAACAGCCATATTTGTAAAGATGCATTTAGATATTGATCCAAAGGTGCCTACAAAGGCTCCATATATTAAACTATGTTCAAATTATGATACACACACCTTCATTTAGTGATTTACAAAACATTTTCTTTACAGTACCTCTGGGAGGCACATAGTTCAAGTATTGCTATCCCTATTTAGGATGATAGCCAAGTGTAATGATTGGAATGATGCCACCTACTGGAGACTTGCTGTGGGAAAGCTCCGCCATGAGGAAAATGCCTCAGAGGGCAAGGCCATGTGGCTTTTCCTTGGTGTCAGGAAATGACGTTTTGCTCATGGGTGCTATCTATCAAGGCTACCAGCCAATCAACTTGAGGAGCCTCCTATTTTTTTGGGAGGAGACAGGAAGGAGGAAAGAGAGCCTGTGAGGAGAGCTCTCGCTCTTTTGGGTTCCTGACTTGATGGTGGTGGTGGCGGCTTGAGGAAAGATAGGAATGCCAGGCTGTTGGAATTCTGTTCTCAATCTTTTTCTTTCTATTTTCCAATAAACCCTTAAAAACCTAAACTTGTTTTATCAGTGATTTTAGTTAGTTTCCCCCAAAACTGGGGGAACAGATTAGAATCCACATTTAGAATCTTAAATTACACACAAGTCAACAAGCATTTATTAAGCCACTATGTACCAACCACTGGGGTAAATGCTGGGAGTGCCTGCCTTCAAAGAGCTTACAGTCTAAAGTGGGAAAACAGCATATAAGAGGAAAATTTAAAGTTTTTTTTGGGGGGATGCTAGGTGGCACACGGGATAGACTGCCAGGGGTGGCGTCAGGAAGACTCATCTTGAGTTCAAATCTAGCCTCAGACACCAGCTGTCTAGAAAGAAATGGTAGAACACTGGCTACGACTGAACAATAATAATGGGGATGGTTAAGAAGGAGGGTAGGGACAGAGAAAGTGCAAGAGTCAGGAATAGAGCCCAGAGAGCAATAAAGACATGGCAAGTTTGGGCATTTTCCTTAAAAAGGAAGTTCTGAGAGGAACTGATCAATCAGAGGAAGGGCCACAAGGGAAGAGAGTCCTTTCAGTATGAGACAGTCCAGGGGTGGAGTGAACCTCTAGTGTGGAAAGGCTTCTGTGGCATAGTGGAAATCCAGAGAGTCAGAAGTGGAGATTTAGAGTTGGAAGAGACGTTACTCTTCTGCACCCCCAAAATGCTAAAAGCCAGAAATATTAGGATCTTCCAGACATTGGCCAATAGAACTGAAAAGCTGACCCCCCCCAAAATAATTGAGACACAATTTTGCTGAGAAAGGTATTTAAAGGTGACTATGAAGCACATGCAATTAGAGGGGAATTTTTAGCTCAATAATGAACATACAGTTTTAGAATAGGTTAAATCCTACCAAGTACAATACATACATAGATTTGCACATGCATAAACACATAATATACATGTTGTATATATTTGTGTGTTGTATATCTATACACATGTATGTCTATGTATGTATATACATACATAGACATACACATATACATGTATACACATATATCTTCTAAATAATGAAAACGGAAACCAACAATAATCTTAACAACCAAACCAAACAAACCATAGGGCACAAAATGATTTCTGAAAGGATGGAAAGTTTCCTAATTGAACCTGTCCTAGGACCTTTGGACCCCTTCATGAAGGTACCAGGGAGAAAAGTGGAAGAGTGAATTAGAGACCAGCTTCTGCTTTCTTTTTCAGCAAGAAAAGAAAAAGAACAGGGTCAAGACATAGACTGAAGAAGGCCTGAACCCTAAAGTCCTGCTTACTACTTCTGGTTAAAGCGGGTCATTTAGTTCTAGTTGTGTTCCTTCTTGCTAGGATGCAGGTCTGATTCTCACCATTTCCCTCAAAGGTTAGAGTCTTTCTAATATATTCTAGGCTCTAAGGTGGGTGGGTCTCACTCATCCTTTTTCTAAATGAAAAGACAATTCGAAATTGAAATTGAAAATAAACAGAGAGCAATTCATTCCAGTCTACATATCTCGTTGGGAACCACAGTGTTGTAATCAAGGGGATCTTTCCTTATTCATAAATAGAAAGCCACTTGCTCAATCTGTGAGCCTTTAGGGACCAGTCTTTGCTGAGACCTCACTATGATGACTGTAGCCAAGTGGGGGAGGAATGGATTATTCTCTCCCTCAACTCCATTCCAAATAGCTAGCAAGTAAGTTGATGTTAGTTCTTAGCTTAACTATTGACTAGTTGTTGCCAAGTTTGGCTGAGAAGGTAGGTTAGTTCATAACACATTCCCTTAATTGGTAGGTTGATGAGACCAATACATCATACCTACCATATATCATGGCTAAGTGGGCAGCATTAGCAGTCAACTAATCTAGTCCCCTCATTTTACAGATGAGAAAACTGAAGTGACTTGTTCATGGTAGAATGGAAAGAAGGATAGATCCAGAGTCAGGGGACCTGAGAGTTCAAATCCTGGTTCTGCTGTGACCTTCATGATTTTAGGTAAGTGACTTAACCTCTCTGGGCCTCAGTTTCCTCATAAATAAAGTGAAAGTGGCAGACTATATCATCCTTTCCAGTTCTAAATCTATGATCCCAAGTCAAGGAACTAGGAGGCAAACTCATTTCCTCAGATTCCAGTTCCAGTGTTCTCCCTACTACAGTTTACAAATTAAGAAAATGAAGCTTAGAAATTTTTATTGACTTCTCCAGGGTCATACAACTTGTTAAGTGTTGGAGTCAAAACTCAAACCCAGATCTCTTGACTCCAGGTACGATATTCTTTCTATTGTGCCATGATGACAATCATTATTTTGAATCCACAAAGGGGTGATTTTGCTTTCATTTATTCTATTCCCAGAGAGTCACCCTGATTTTAATGTTTTTCTTGACAACTCTTTTTTTTTACTTCACAGTGGTGACATTGAGAGCCTCAATAACACATCTTCTATGGAATGATCCAGACAGATGATCCATGGCCTGGGTTCATTTCATTCTGCACACTATACTCCCTATTCTTTTTTTAAAACTTGCCATATTCAAAATTGCCAGTACCATGTACAAATAATTCCTTTTGTCATCAATCATGATGCAGTTTTATTGACAATTTTAAAAGCATAAACACTATCTCATTCTGTACCATGAGAATTGTTTAAATGAAAATGAGGTCATCATTGTGAGATGCTTTTAGAATAAGGGTCTGTATGGTACTATATTAGCCCAATGTTTTGTATTATTAATTAGGAGTATTGCCTGACTCTCCTTAGGCCTGACCCAACTTGTTGAATGTCTTAGATATATGGGCTGGTGCTCAGTGCCTGGTTGGTAGTAGGGTTTAGAAATGTTGATTGATTGATTTTTTTCATGGCTAGTTTATTTTTTTCTTATGTAGTATTTATTATTTCAATGAAATTGGATTTCACAAAAATTCAGAATTGAAGATGACTTCACAGGCCATTTAGTCCAACATTTATCTGATCAGTAAAATCCTCCATAGAATTCCAAGATAGTTCTCTAGTCTCCACTGGAAGAGTGAGGGTAGACTTGATTCTTCTTGAGATAGTTAATTCTAGTTATAGATAGTTCACTTTGGACAAACAACAGATTATTAGTTGTTTGATTTCTTTCTTTCTTCCTTCCTTCCTTCCTTCCTTCCTTCCTTCCTTCCTTCCTTCCTTCCTTCCTTCCTTCCTTCCTTCCTTCCTTCCTTTCTTCCTTCCTTCCTTCTTTCCTTCCTTTCTTTCTTTCTTTCTTTCTTTCTTTCTTTCTTTCTTTCTTTCTTTCTTTCTTTCTTTCTTTCTTTCTTTCTTTCTTTCTTTCTTTCTTTCTTTCTTTCTTTCTTTCTTTCTTTCTTTCTTTCTTTCTTTCTTTCTTTCTTTCGCAATGAGGGTTAAGTGACTTGCCCAGGCTCACACAACTAGTGTCAAGTGTCTGAGGCTGAATTTGAACTCAGGTCCTCCTGAATCCAGGGCTGGTGCTTTATCCACTGTTCCACCTAGCTGCACCCCCCCACCCAGTTGTTTGATTTCTTTAATATTTAACTGGAGTTTTTGTCCCTATAATTTCTACCCATTGCTCCTACCTTCCGTGGCCTTCTCAGGACCCTGTTCATAAAAATCTCAAATACTTGAAAACATCTATTATTTCCTCTTTCCCTTTTCCATCTCTTCTAAGCTTTATGTTCCTGGCCTAAGTTTCCCAATTTCCTTGAACTGATCCTCCTATGGTATAGTCTTCAGTCACTCCTCCATCCTGGTTATGATCCATTGGCCATGACATATGTTTTCAATGTCCTTGCAAAATGCAGTGCTCCAAACTGAATTGTCATGGCTAGTTTGAAATAAATTTTCTGTAAGGATATGAGTCATAGGAAGAAAACATCCTGTGGTTCACTTCCTTATAGAAATGATCCCTTTTTCAGACAAAGGTACTTCGAGGTGTCGGGCGAAAAAATATCATATTATGTGGGCTTTTTATTTGCAATATAATTGTCAAGCTTTAAAGTTATACACATTAAATTCTCATGGAAATCAGACTTACTCATATATCATTGTCTGACAAATTGTTCCTTTCCTAAGATTATCTCCTTAGTCTATTTTGCAGTCCATCTTCCATAATATCAAAGCTTATTCCAATTTCTCTGAAGCACACCTATTCCTTTATGTAATTGAACCTTGGATTAGTCAAGGTCAGCTAGATGGCAGAGTGGATAGAGCACTTGGCTTAGAATCAGGAAGACTCATCTTCATGAGTTCAAATCGAGCCTCAGATACCAACTGCATCACCCTGAACAAATCAACTTAACCCTGTTAGCCTCAGTTGCTAATCTGTAAAATGAGCTGGAAAAAGGAAATGGCAAATCACTGCAGTGTCCTTGCCAAGAAAACCCCCAAATGGGGTCACAAAGAGTTGGACACAACTAAAAACAATTGAACAACAGCAGCAACAGCAGATTGTTCATTTGTATGCAGTAGCATTGTTTTTCATTGTCTGTTCCTGGGTCATCTCTAAGGCACCCAACAGATGCAGGATCGGACTTCTAACTATCTATACATTTAAGATTTTTAAAAAAAATAACGTGTGTGCAAAACTATTGGCACAGCCAAATCCCATCTTCAGAGAGGTAAGTTACCCACAATTAAAAAGAAAGGATGGGGGCAGCTAGATGGCGTAGTGGATAGAGCACTGGCCTTGGAGTCAGGAGTACCTGAGTTCAAATCCAGCCTCAGACACTTAACACACTTACTAGCTGTGTGACCTTGGGCAAGTCACTTAACCCCAATTGCCTCACTAAAAAAAAAAAAAAAGAAAAAAGAAAAAAAAAAAGAAAGGATATCCAGGTATCAAGTGTAAGCAGACTATAAGTTGTGTCTCCAAAAACTTGTTAAGTGTTGGAGTCAAAACTCAAACCCAGATCTCTTGACTCCAGGTACAATATTCTTTCTATTGTGCCATGATGACAGTCATTATTTTGAATCCACAAAGGGGTGTTTTTGCTTGAAATTGATGGGCCTAGTTGCAATAGATTCATCAATCTGACACCCATGATTGTCCTGATTATCTCCTCTTCTCTAGGAGACACAAACTAGAAAAGCAATTATTATCTAGTCACAATTCATACCTATAGTTAATTTTTTCTTCATTTGATTGTAAATGTAAGTTCCACGAATGACTGTGGGGACTGTCTCTTTAACTTAATTATTAAATAGTGTCTGGAACATAGTAGGTACTTAACATAAATGATTGTTGATTGATTGTATTACAAAGAAAGTTAATAAAAGATTTTTCAATTGACAACAAAAATTTCTCCCCCCCCCCAACTTGATTGGGTTTTTTTTGGTAGGGCAATGGGGGTTAAGTGACTTGCCCAGGGTCACACAGCTAGTAAGTGTCAAGTGTCTGAGGCCAGATTTGAACTCAGGTCCTCCTGAATCCAAGGCCAGTGCTTTATCCACTGTGCCACCTAGCTGCCCCACCCCAACTTGAATAAAGAAAAACAAAAACAAAACCCTTGTAAGAAATATGCAATCAAGCTAAACACATATTGGTCATTTATCATTTATTACAGCATGATAATATTACTTTACATTCATATGCCATAATTTGTCCAACCTTTCCCCATTTTATGGGAACTCTGTTAGTTTCCAGTTTTTTGCCACCACGAAAGAAGCTGTATAGCACCCAGGTCTAAGTAAACACAGATGGAACCAATCCTTATTTATTTTCATTATAGACTTGAGTGTTATTGGTTAAAGAAAGGAAACATGGCCAGGTTTAAAGGTAGGAAGATTTGGATTCAAATACCAATTTGGATACAAGTATCATCTCTGCTATAAACTGGCTATGTAACTCTGGGTAAAGCACTTAACCCCTAAGTATCCCAGGCAAGTCTCTAAGATTATAAATTACTGTAATTTATACCAGTAGAGGAAATTTTCTTACAGGGATTTCTCTACACCATTGAATTATGGTTACAGACTCCTGTCATCCTGACCTATGTCATGCCACTGGACTCAAATGACCCTGGAGGAGAGAGTGAGGATGATGACTTTGCACAGCCCTGCCTCACTTAAATCCAATTCACTTGCAAGTCAAGACATCACCCTCTTGATGTCATTGGTCTTCTTTGAGAATGAAGGACAAGGGGCAGCTAGGTGGTGCAGTGGATAAAGCACTAGCTCTGGATTCAGGAGGACCTGAGTTCAAATCTGGCCTCAGACACCATACATACTAGCTGTGTGACCTTGGGCAAGTCACTTAATCCTTGTTGCCTCACAAAAAAGAAACAAAAAATACTTTAATTTAGAGAATGAAGGACAAACAACAACAAACAGACCCCTGCACATCTCTTTTACCCTAGTTGTATTGAATATATGCTATTGGTCTAAGGACAAGAAACTTACCTAAAAACCACCTTTGTTGCCCACCTTGACAACATTTATCACACCCATTGCTCTGCTACTTACTAGTTTTGTATCTTTGGGCATATTACTTTACCTCTCTGGACCTCGGTTTCCTCAACTGTAAAATGAGAGTCTTTGAATATGATTTCTAAAGTACATTGAGACTCTAAATGCTATGAGGATGTACCTTAGATTCTGTAGGGCAGGCCTATCTTTAATAAGTGGGTGTCTGTGGAGAGAGTGCTAGATTTAGTCAGGGGATCTGAATTTGAATTCCACCTTTTCCACTAACCGTGGGCAAATCATTTAACCTCTCTGAGTCTCAGTTTCCGTTTGCAAAATAAAGGGGTTAGACTACATGACCTCTTAGGTCCCTCCCAGATCCAAATTAAGATCCTACAGTTTATTTATTTATTTATGAGGCAATTGGGGTTAAGTGACTTGCCCAGGGTCACACAGTTAGTAAGTGTTAAGTGTCTGAGGCTGGATTTGAACTCAGGTCCTCCTGAATCCAGGGCTGGTGCTCTATCCACTGTGCCACCTAGCTGCCCCCTACAGTTTATTTTTGACAAGGTTTTGCAAATAGAATAACATTTATCCAACTATATGTCTTTCTACTTCTATTTTGCCCTCTAATTCTAAGAAATGTGGACAGTTTTCTTTTATGATTTCTTGAAATTTGATGTCTAGGCTTGTTTTTTGGTCTTGGTGTTCAGATAATCCAATGATTCTAAAATTATCTCTTCTTAGTCTGTTTTCCAGGTCAGTTGTTTTTGCTATGCTATTTTATATTTTATTCTATTTTTGGCCTTTTGACTTTGTTTTAATATTTCTTGATGTCTCAAGAAATCATCAGTTTCCAATTATTCAATTCTAATTTTCAGCAAGGTAATTTCTTAGGTAAGATTTTGGATCCTTTGTCTTAAGCTATTAATTCCCTTTCCATATTATTTCTTTTCTCATTTTTCCTGTAATAAGAATAATAGCTATAATTTCTTTAGTGCCTACTATGCCATGCTCTGTGCTAAGCACTTCTACAAAAATTACCTCATTTGATTCTCACAACAACACTGTGAGGTAGGTGCTATTATTTTATAGGTGGAAAAACTGAGTCAGACAGAGGTTAAGTGATTTGCTCAGTCAAACAGCTAGTTAAGTTGTCTGAGGTTAGATTTGAACTCAAGTCTTCCTGACTCCAGGCTCAGCACTCTATTCATTTGTGCCATCTAGCTTCCCCTATCATTTTCATTTGGTTTTTTTGTTGTTTTTTTTTAGTGAGGTAATTGGGGTTAAGTGACTTGCCCAGGGTCACACAGCTAGTAAGTGTTAAGTGTCTGAGGCCGGATTTGAACTCAGGTACTCCTGACTCCAGGGCTGGTGCTCTATCCACTGTGCCACCTAGCTGCCCCCTTCATTTGGTTTTAAAAATCATTTTAACTTATTTTAAATTCTTTTAAAACACAATTTTTTATAGGAATTCTGGCTGGACTTGTGCCCAAGCTGTGTTTTGATTTGAGGCTTTACTTATAGATGGTTTGGAGTCATTCTCTTCTTCTAGGTTTGTATCTTCACCTTCCCTGTCGCCATTAATGGCACTTGTGATGGGATTCTTTTTTGTTTGCCTGTTCTTCCAGCCTACTTCTTGACTTTGGATTTCATGTTAAGGCTGAGCTCTTACTTCCAGGAGTGAGGTTTGAGCTGAGCTTTTGTCTTTCTGATGCTTTCTTTGGGAAACAGTGTTAAACATGCTGGGTACAAGCTTTCAGTGCTCTGAAAAAGTTATGTTTTGGGGCAAAATCTGCTCAACTCCCCTCCTGGTCTGAGCTCTGCAAGTTCCTGATCTAAGTATGAGTCTGAGTAAGATGCTTATTGGCTTGTCCCTGGTTAGAAGTTCCAGTAGATTGTTGCTAGTCTCAGCCACTATTAGTGTTTTGGGAGCTTTCCAAGGTTCAGAGTGACCAAACTGCAATCTCCCACTTGGTCAGAGATTCCTCCCTTGATTATTCCACTGCAAGTTTCAGTCTAGGCTGAAGGCTTATACTGGGTCACTATTCTTCTCTTCAGATCAGAACCACATAGTTATTATTTACTTCTGACCTTGTTTCTCACATAGAACATAGCACGACTGCCCCCTTTGCTCTCCCTAGCTACATGTCCCCTCTTCAGTCCATCCAGGATCTGTGACTTGGAACTGGGTAGTAAGCAAGAGACCTACCAGATGGCACCCATTTCTGCACCCTGTGCTATTTCAGGGAGTACTTAGTACCTCTTCCTGCCCCAATGCACAGCATCCATCCTATTTTAGTCTTTCTGTATAGGAATATATACTGCTGGCCAGAATTTGTCCCGGGTTCCATAGACCTCTCTGTCTATCTTCCCATGTCAACCTGTGATGGAAAAAAAACCCACTGTGGGTTTTTCTTGGATTTCCTGATCAGGATTTGATTTGGTTAGTGTTCAAGATCTTTGTGGAGGAGGTGTGGTGGGGGAGCTGGGCTGTATTTCTTTCTGCTACTCTGCCATCTTGATGCCACCTCATCTCAACCATATGTCCTAATTTATGTTTGAGAAAATATGGTCTCCTTTTTCCTGGAAAATATATTCTGGTGACAAAATAACTGAGCATAGTGGATAGAAAGCTGGCCTCAGATTCAAGAAGACCTGGGTTTATCTGATTGTTTACTGCCTCAGGGAGGGGGGAGGGAAGGGAGAGAAGGAGGGATAAAATTTGGAACTCAAAACTTTAAATAAAAATTATTATTATTATTTTTAAAAAGACCTGGGTTGAAGTCCTACCTCTAACTCGTACAGTCTATGTGACCCTGGGAAAGTCCCTTAACCTCTCAATGCCACCTGACAACTTTCAAAAACTCTTAAGTTTTAGAACAGGTACTTATCTACATTAGTATAGGGAGTTTACTCATGTGGAATTCTTTACACTAGTGACATCATAGGTCCAGGCCATCCCTAATAAAATAAACTCTTTGTATTTAGTCTATAGCACCTCCCCCATTGAAAAAAATGAACAGAAATCTGTTTTCTTTCCCTTCCACCCCATTAGGAAAAAAAGAAAAGAAAAGAAAAACAGATTTCTTGTAATAAATGTGCATAGTCAAGCAAAATAAATTCCCTGGTTGACTATATATAAACACACATATACACACACACACACACACACATATATATATATATAATTCTGCACCCTAAATCCATCACGTCTCTGTAACAGATAGCATGTTTCATTACAGTCTTCTGGAATCATGAATAGTTCTTACATCTTTTGAAGTTCTTAATTTTTATAGTATTGTTATTGTCTATATTGCTCATTTCATTCTTCATCAGTTTATAAAAGTCCTCTAAATTTTTCATTTTTATAATTTTGATATTATAATATAAATTGTCTTACTTGCTCTACATTCCTCATTCTTTATCAGTTCATACTATTTCCTCATTTCTTATAGAGGAAAGTACTCCCTCACATTGATATATTACAACTTATTCAGCCAGTCTTTAATTGATAAATATCCCTTTCTAATTTTTTTGCTATCACAAAAAGCTCCTATAAATATTTCCATACATATAGGTCTTATCCCTTTTATTTCTTTTGAATATAAGTCTAGCAGTGGTATATCTAGGTAAAAGAACATGCATTATTTAGTAACTTTAAATTATAAAACACTTGGGAATCTACCTTCCTAGACATGTGTGTGTGTGTGTGTGTGTGTGTGTATATACACACACACACATACACATACACATGCATACAATAGATATATGTGTGTATAATTACTATATAGATACAAATACAACTGTTTACAGAAATATAGACCAAAATCATTGGGAAAATATTAATTACTCATGAATAGGATAAGCCAATATAATAAAAATGACAATACTACCTAAATTAGTTCATTTATTCAATGCCATATCAAACTACCAAAGGATAACTTTGTAGAACTTAAAGATTATGAAGATTATTAGCCTCCCTACCTGCCAGAAGTGACTCCATGCTTGACCACTGATTGGTCCACCTATATAATGGGAAGTTCCTACATATCCATTATTGGTTGAGCCAGTTATATTTAGGCAGGGAATGCAAAATTTTATTGATCACAATAAGTTTAGCAAACTTAAACTAATCCAGAATAAAAGGTTGGCAAATTTTCTGAATCACAGTGCCCTTGTATTCAATGAGAGAATAAAGGACGGTCATAACTCAAACCACTTGCTAAATGACTGCTGCTAAGTTCTCCCTTCCATTCCATCCTAGCAATAACGATAAGATACAAAGGCAGAGACCCAGAGATCTGGGTTTTCTATTCTGGTACACATCACACAGTACAATTGTTCCACAGACTGTGCTGCCTATGGGACTGGGGAGCCATGGGCTTACATACCTGGGTTGTTGTTCATCCTTTGTTATTGAAGAAGACCAATGACATCATGAGGGTGAAGTCTTGACTTGTTTTTCATGAATTGGATTTAAGTGAGGCAGAGCTGTGCAAGGTTATCAGCCTCACTCTCTCCTCCAGTCATCCAAATCCAGTAGCAAGACAAAAGTCAAGATGACTGGAGATAGCCTGGGATGCAGTGGGTCACATTGGCCCTTCTAAATTCACATGCCTGGAAGTAATAAACTCACTAACTTTGTGATCCTTTGAGCACTTATGTTCCTTCTTGCTACCTCACCTCTGATCTCACAAAAATATAATCAAAAACGTAGGGAGAAAAGGTCAAGAATTTCAAGAGAAGTAATAAAGTGAAATGAAAAGAAAGGGGACATAGCAGTGACAGATCTCAAACTATACTACAAAGTAATAATTATTAAAAATAATTTGGGGGGCAGCTAGGTGGCACAGTGGATAAAGTACTGGCCCTGGATTCAGGAGGACCTGAGTTTAAATCCAACTTCAGACACTTGACACTTACTAGCTGTGTGACGCTGGGCAAGTCACTTGACCCCAATTGCCTCACCAAAAAAAATTAAAAATAAAATAAAATAAAATAATTTGGGACTTAAAAAAGAGAAATTGATCAGTGGAACAGACTCAGCATAGAGCATACAGGATCAAATTTATCTACTCTAGTATGTACTCTAGTGTTTGATAAATACAAAGGACACAGCTACTGGGATAAAAACCACACCATTTGACAAAAACTACTGGGAAAATTGTACAGCAGTGTGGAAGAAATTAGAATTAGAGTAATACCTCATGCCTTATACAAAGATAAGCTCCAAATTGGTACATGGCCTAGATATAAAAGGTCCCATCATAAACAAAGTAGAGAAACGCGGAAAGAATTGTGTATTAGACCTGTGGATAGGAGAAAAGTTCATGATCAAGAAATAGGGAAGATCACAAAAGATAAAAAGGATAATTTTGATTACTTAAAATTAAAAAGGTTTTGCACAAACAAATCTAATAAAGTGAAGACTAAAAGGGGAAACAATTAACTGGGGGAAAAAGTCTTTGCAGTAAGTTTCTCTGATAAAGGTCTCATTTATAAGAAAAAGATCCATTGCCCAATAAATAAATGGTCTAAGATTATGAAAAGATAATTTTCAAGGGAAGCTATCTATAGCTATACTCCCCCAAAATGCTCTAAATAAGTGCTAATTAAAGAAATACAATTTAAATAAATTCTGAGACTCCATCTTACACCTATCAGAGTGATGAAGATTACAACAAAGGAAAATGACAAATGCTGGAGGGGCTGTGGGAAAACAGGCACATTGATGCACTATCGGTGCACCTATGGATGGCCATAGACATGCTGGAGAGCAATTTGGAATTATAGCCACTTAAATTATAAATTATAGCCAATTGAACCTTAATATGATTATACCTTCTCCTCCTCCAGAGACAAAACTGAAAATCCCATTGGAAAAAAATGCCTATTTGGAAAATCCCAAGCTAAGTGTCAACCTGAAAATGCACCAAGTTGTAGCCCATCATGGCCTCCCTATAGAAAGTTGTGAAACAAGAGAAGAGCTTGCCTTTCTTTTTTTGCAGGGCACTCAATGGGGGTTAAGTGACTTGCCCAGGGTTACATAGCTAGTAAGGGTCAAGTGTCTGAGGCCAGATTTGAACTCAGGTCCTCCTGAATCCAAGGTCTGTGCTTTATCCACTGCACCACCTACCTGCCCCCAAGCTTGCCTTTCTTTTTTTTTCTTTCTTTTTTTTTTTTAGTGAGGCAATTGGGGTTAAGTGACTTGCCCAGAGTCACACAGCTAGTAAGTGTTAAGTGTCTGAGGTCAGATTTGAACTCAGGTCCTCCTGAATCCAGGGCCGGTGCTCTATCCACTGAGCCACCTAGATGCCCCCAAGCTTGCCTTTCTTAAAGCCTCTGTGCTTGCTGTCTCACTCATGCCAAGCTGTGACAGCTGAGGAGCAAGGGCTGAATTTAACTTTCCTGTAGAGCAATTCCTTATGGAATCACGGCAACAATTTATAGAAGGAAGTCCCATAGCCAAGAAGAGATGACTGTACTTTAATTAACATAAGCTCTTCTCAAGAGTAGCAGCCTTCCTTCTCTCTCTTCATCATGCTTTAATCAGATCAGCCTTTGGTATAATTGCTCATCTTCCAGTTCATAGAAGTGGCTTGGGGGCTGCCTGATGGCTAAAGAAGAAAAGTTTAGCTAGATTTATGCAGAGAATACTTGACAGTGATTATATGAGTGTCCCGTTTTCATGAAATACAGATTTAAGCAAACTTAGTTTAAAAATGTAAAAATTAGCTTAGCTTGTGGACTGTACAAAAGCAGGTGGAGTGCTAGAATTGACCTTTGTGCTGCAGTTTGCCAACCCTGCTAAAATAATAAAATTAATAAGAAGAAGAAGAAGAAGAAGGAGAAGAAGAAGAAGAAGGAGAAGAAGAAGAAGAAGAAGAAGGAGAAGAAGAAGAAGATGAAGGAGTGCAGTGAGTATGTTAAACCAAGGAAGATGGAATTTACTATATGCAGTTTGGAATTTTTAAAATTCTCATTTTCTGGAAGGAAATGGAGGTTCATGCCATAGAGAAAAGCATACAAAGCCTCACTTAAATCATTCATTCAGTCAATCACTAACATATGAGCATCAGTTATATGACCAGCACCATTCTTGGCACTTCTCAGAATCCTCTACTGGCTCTCAATTGCTTCAGAAGTTAAACTCCAGAAGACATTTTGCTCCTACCATTCACTTCCCTTTCCTCTTCTCATTAAAATACATAAAGATGGGCCACGAATGTGATGCTCTTTCTGATACAAGTTTTCTCACTGCCAAGGAATCTTTCTACCACCACTTATAACAATAAAAATAATGATAATAACTAACATTTATGTAACCCTTTAAGTTTTGCAAAGTGCTTTATATACATGATCTCATTTGAGCCTCATACAATAATTCAAAAGAAGTGCTATTATTACCCCCCATCTTACAGATGAAGAACCTGAGGTTACCCAGATATTAAGTAAGGGTAGAACCAGGAACAATGAGTAGAAGTTGCAAAGAGGCATATTTAAAGCCAGTATCAGGAAAACTTACTAGGAACTGGATTTGTAGGGGGCAGCTAGGTGGCACAGTGGGTAAAGCACTGGCCCTGGATTCAGGAGAACCTGAGTTCAAATCCAGCTCAGACACTTGACACACTAGCTGTGTGACCCTGGGCAAGTCACTTAACCCCTAATACCCTGGGAAAAAAAGGAAAAAAAAAGAAATTGGAGTTGTTTAAAAATGGAGTGGATTGCCTAGTCAAGTGGCAGATTCCCTTTCTTTGGAGGTCTTTAGGAGGAGGATGGATGACTGCTTGTTGCACATATAATAATGGGGGATTACTTAAATGTATAAGTTTACCTAGACAGCTACTGAAAGTCTTTCCAATTCTCAACTTTTATGAAGTTTCAGAAGCAGGATACTAAAGTCCTCCTGACTCTTAGGCCAGTATTCTTACTAATATACTGGGCTGCCTTTTGTGTGTGTGTGTGTGTGTGTGTGTATGTTGTTGTTGTGGTGGTTTTTTTTTTGCAGGGCAATGGGGGTTAAGTGACTTGCCCAGGGTCACACAGCTAGTAAGTGTCAAGTGTCTGAGGCCGGATTTGAACTCAGGTACTCCTGAATCCAGGGCTGGTGCTTTATCCACTGTGCCACCTAGCTGCCCCTGGGCTGCCTTTTTTTACCACTACCCATTCTTCTCTTCAGAACTAGTAAACATTTAAAGAATACCTATGCAATCAACGACTCATATACAGGGCGATCCCATATGGAGTGGCAGATTCTGTGTATTTCTTCACCTCCCTGGCCATCAGCTTCCCAATCTCTTTCACAAATCATTGTGGAGTAACCAAGCATGCAAATATGAACTGCAGAGCTGTTAAAAAGAGACATTACTTAAATTAAGCCAATCATGTAGGAGTGTAAAATAAACGAGGCACTAATAAAAATTGGGCAGCAGGACTGAGGAATACTGAGTAAGCTCTGTTTCTCTGTACATTTTTTTTTTGAAATTTATATAGCTGATGCAGGCAAATGATTGTCTTTTTTTTTTTTTTTTTTTTTTTTTTTTTTTTTTTTTTTTAGTGAGGCAATTGGGGTTAAGTGACTTGCCCAGGGTCACACAGCTAGTAAGTGTTAAGTGTCTGAGGCCGGATTTGAACTCAGGTACTCCTGACTCCAGGGCCGGTGCTCTATCCACTGAGCCATCTAGCTGCCCCGATTGTCTTTCTTAAAGACGAAAACATCAACAGAAAAGTCAAGAAGTAGCCTTCATAACTGAATATATTGTGGGTATAATCTAAATTTTGGAGGAAAATAATATAATGGCTTTATTGGTACTCCCAAAGGACTCATGTCAATTTTACTGGTCTGTTTTGCATACAGAGATGAGCTACAGACCCAGGGAGGTAATACAGGTTGAAGGGAGGGGCACAAGGTATCAGAGGAAATGTTAACCAACAACGTCACAAACCCATGAGACACAGTAACTCAAAAGGACAAGTTCAGGGGACTCCTTAACAGAAGTCAGGGATTTCTGAAGGTGTACAGAGGATGAGAGCAGAACATGACCATCCACTGACCGAGACTGGCACCAATGTCTCTCCAACTGCTAGGGTGGAACTGAGATACCCATGCATTTTGCATACTATGGGGAAACTGTCCTTGGATCTTGCTTGATACTGCAGGTTCAGAGCCACAAATTAGTTGCTTACACTTGAGAACTCTGGAGCAAACATCAAGCAGAACTGCCACTGGTCACTGTCCTGTTCTTGTACCCACATGTGCCATTTATTGGGAGAGAAGTCAGAGTGTTCTAAGTTCCTACATCACGTCCACAGGTTGGACACTTATCTACTGTGCAGATTTTCTGTAAATGAAAAACAAAACCAAAAACTTGGGCAAATGCTCCTCGGCCACTTTTTTTTTCTTTCTTTTTTCTTTCTTTTTTTTTTTTTGCAGGGCAATGAGGGTTAAGTGACTTACCCAGGGACACACAGCTAGTAAGTGTCAGGTGTCTGAGGCTGGATTTGAACTCAGGTTCTCCTGAATCCAGGGCCGGTGCTTTATCCACTGCACCACCTAGCTGCCCCCTTCTTGGCCAATTTCTAATGGGAATGATTAGGAGGAGCTGAACTTCTGACATTCTGGCCTTCCTGCCCTTAGGTAGTTGATGCAGGGACTTAAAAGATCATATGAACCTGGAAATGTGCAGCATGCTGGGTACTGTAATATAAAGGCTGCTTTGCTTCTACTTTTCTGATTAAAAGAATGATATATATATATATATATGTATACACACACATATATATAAAGAATGATATACAAGTGTCTATGTATATACATATACAGGTAAACATACCTATATATGTAAAGACATGGATATATACATACATATATGTATATATCTAAGTAGATATAGAGATATACACGTACATACTTAAGTATATGTGTATACACACACATAATTGTTGTTGTTGTTCAGTTATTTCAGTCATATCTGACTCTGTAACCTCATTGGGGTTTTCTTGGCAATGATATGGAATGGTTTGCCATTTCCTTCTCCAGATCATGTTATAGATGAGGAAACTGAGGTTAACTGAAGTTAGGCAAGGAAGTGTCTGAGGCCAGATGGGAACTCATGAAGATGAGTCTTCCTGACTCCAGTCCTAGAATTCTATCCATTGTGTCATCTGGCTGCCCCCATATATAATAAATAAAATAAATATGTGTGCATGTGTACATATTTAGGTATGTATATATGTGTATATATACACTTATATATGTATGTGTATGTTCATGTATACACACGCACACACACACACACCTTAACACAACAAAGAGGCATTCCTTAGATGAAGGAGAGAAAATGACAATATCCAGGAAGTCAGAGCCCAGAGTGGCAGCCAGGCAACTCTGACAGCCAGAGAGGCACAGAGAGATTGGTGGCTACCCTTGAATGCCCTCTGCTGTCAGGTGGTATATATGACAGGTGAGACTAAGTGCTTGATTGACAGACGACATGTGTTCTGGTTCTAAATGCTGGGTGGGACCAGACTTTCTGATTATGACATGCCTACAATGTCACCATGATAATTATTTGCAAAGAAGGCATATATGCTCTATGTATTTTTTGAGAGGAGGAAAATGAGGGTTGGGGGAACAAGTATATTAGCCTTGTGATTGCTTTGCTATAGAGAACTTCCAGTGAAAAACTCCCTCTGTCAATGAAGATGAGCATATGCTCTGCAACTTATCTTCTTAGAGAGATGCCCAGTAGCACCAGGTAAGGTTAATGACTTGCCCAAAGTCATATAGCCTGTATGTGTCAGGGGTAGGACTTGAACCTGGGTCTTTCTGACTCAAAGATTAGCTTTCTATCCATTATAGCTACCTCTCATTTATATATTCTTATACCAAAAGTAGACTAAGGCTTCAGGTTTGGAATTGGAATGAGATGAGACACTCCCAGACCATCTAACAAGGAACAGAAGAAGGTTTACTTATCTATAGCATGAGCAGGATAGTCAGCAAGGATAGAGAACTGATCATTGAATACAACTTCCCTGCTTCTATGTTTGGCCGTGCTGGCATGGCAATCCCACCTTAAGGAGTGACAATCTGTCTTTCTGTGGGCTAGCTTTGTATTTGGACCACCAGAAAGCTACATCAATGGGCTAAACCTTAGTCCTCAGAGGCAATTAAGTCTGGAAGATGATTTCAATACTTTTTTTTTTTTTTTGGTGAGGCAATTGGGGTTGTGACTTGCCTAGGGTCACACAGCTAGTAATTGTTAAGTGTCCGAGGCCGGATTTGAACTCAGGCCCTCCTGAATCCAGGGCTGGTGTGCCACCTAGCTGCCCCAATTTCAATACTTTTAAAAGAAAAACTAGCTTAACTTATGCCAGATATCATTCCTACCAAACCCTCCTTTCCCAGATCCCAAATCATTTTTACAAAAACAATCTCATTTGTTCTCATGGCATTCACTGAGAGAGGTGACAAAATGGATTTTCACTTGGCAATAATGAGTCCTCACAGGCATCAGCAAGTGTAAGGAATTTTTTACCAACCCCAGCAGAGAGATGAATATTGGTAGTTGGGGGACTCTTTTTTTGAGGGGCAGAGAAACAGTATTATATAAAACTGGCATTGCTAGCTGGAAGATGTGTTATACTCCTGGTTTGTATGTATAAGACAGACCCATGATAGAAAGCCTACCAAGATTTATCAAGCCCACTACTCTCCCTACCCATCCTTAGTTACTTATGTGGGAATAATTGATACCACCAAAAAAACCCTGAAATCTGTCCCTAGTGATTTTTTTGTTGTTGTTTGTTTTTTGCAGGGCAATTGGGGTTAAGTGACTTGCCCAAGGTCACACAGCTAGTAAGTGTCAAGTGTCTGAGGCCGGATTTGAACTCAGGAACTCCTGAGTCCAGGCCGATGCTTTATCCACTGCGCCACCTAGCCGCCCCCCTAGTGATTTTGAAACACTGTGGAGGAGACATAGATGAAGGTGATGTCTTTATCACTTTTTCTGGTTGAGACTTTGCCACTAAGGAAAGGAAGAAGAATTCGATGAGTGAATATTGAACTATAGTCAACTATATAGAACTAGTGTCAAAGAGTAGGACTTGATTTTCAAAAATCAAAAATTTTTAAAATCAAACAAATAGTGTGGGCTCTTAGAAAATGACACACACACAGTCTCTCAAGGATAGTGGAGAAGGTTGTCCTTGACCACCTTCACATCTTTCTATTTCCATAATTTCCTTTAGCAATGCCATCAACTCCCATTGTTTCAACTTGCATTTTAATGTAAATGACCCCCCTAATATATATTTCCAGCTCTGACCTTTCCCTTAAGCTCCAGACCCCCATCTCCAGTTATATCACTGCGGCTCTCCCGTTGCCATTTTCACACTCTACATGTCCCAACTTGAGTTTAAGAAGCTTTCCTTATATGCTCTCTTCTCCATATTTCTTAGTGACACCATACTGCCCCAGCCTCCAACATTCAAAACACTGATTTTTACCTCTCATTATTTTTCTCTGTCTTCCTTACCTCACAAATTTTATCAATCATCAAATTCTGTTAACTCTCTCTGCAAATTCTCTAATATTTGAGTCCTCTTCTCTATTCTCATAGATACCATGTCATTACCCTTACTGGAATATTACAATAGGCTCTTAACAGCTCTTTCTGCCTTCAAATTCATCCTCTGCCTAATCCATCCTTTGTACTGTGAGATTTAAAATTGGATATTAGATCATAAATCTCCCCTCTTTAACCTTTCCCTTAATTTATCTCCCAAACTAGTAAATGGAAGAAGCTTGTGGTTTTCTAGTTAGAGCTTTTATTGTATGGTAGTCACAAGGTGATGTTGATTAGAAGGATAGGAAAGTAGAAACACAATACAAATCGTTCCGTTCTCTCCTTGCCTTTTAAGCTCGCACCCCGGAAGTGGAGTGCTAGCAGGCAGTCTGACGTGCACAGCAGGCGGACTGGCGTGCGTAGCTCATGCCATTGGTCTCCTCTCTGAAAGCGTGGTCCTTAAAAAAACTGGCGTCTTTCAGTTATCCTAACCGACTGTTAAAAAACTTTCATATTTTTTTTACCGCAGTACCAATTTTTGATCAATCTTCCTGTAGCACAAATCTATTCGTCATTTCTGCTTCAATGGCTCTCTAGTGCCTTTTTTATTTTACAAAAGGTATTTATTCAGATCTTTACTGATGAACCTCACTTTTTCATTCAAAGCAATGCTGGAAATCATTGTCAGAAGTCCAGATAAGCCTGTAAGATCTAGGCATCTTCATCACAACTATAAAACAGCCACTAAAAATGTTTGGAGCTGTCTGGAAAGTGACCAACTTGGAGTATGACCTTGCACCATTCCACACATCACAAAAGGTTAAGAAATTTACCTAAGAGATGGAGGTAAACATGTTTCAATGTCCTGAGAACATGATTTATTTAAACCCATGGAAAACTAATGAATTATAATCAACAGGAAAAGTGAAATTTTCATCAAAGGCACATAATATCAATGAGATAGTATAGTAAAATATAAATATAGTAAGTTTATATTAATATAAATTTATAAATATAAAGATAGCAAAATGTTACAATAAAGAATTAGGGGGGCAGCTAGGTGGCGCAGTGAATAAAGCACTGGCCTTGGATTCAGGAGGACCTGAGTTCAAATCCAGCCTCAGACACTTAACACTAGCTGTGTGACCCTGGGCAAGTCACTTAACCCTCATTGCCCCACAAAACCAAAACAACAAAAAAAGAATTAAGGAATATATGCGAAAGTCTTATGAACTCAGCGCCAAATTGCATAAAACAAATGACTGTAAAAGGACATATTGTCTATTAAAAGATTTTTTAAAGATCTAAAAGGCTGTTTTACTGTATTGTACACCATTGTACAATATTCTCTGGCAGTATAGATACAAAAGTTCATAGATTTAGGATTGAAAAGAACCTTAAGGGTCACCTGGTCTGTAAACTGAGTGGTAAGGCCCAAGTTTCCACAACTAATACATAGCTGATGTTTGAACCCAGGTCCTCTAACTCCAAGTTAAGTATTCTGCCCCCCCACACACACACTGTTTCAGGTTTGCATGAGATATGAACTGAGTAATTCCTAAACGATTTGCTATGAAAGGATCTATAATATTATCCCAAGGGAGAGACAGGAAGCAGCATGTGCCATTCAAGTAATAGCAACACTAACATCTACCCATAGACCCTGAGAGAGAGCCTAGGAACCTAGACCCAAAAGCCTTAGAGGTAACATTGCCTCCCATACCACCAGACCTGCTTCCTGCCAAGTGCTCACAGCTGTCATTGAGGGGAGAAATTGTGAAGAAGAGGTCCATCTTCCTTACCACCATCAGCAACAACTTCCCACCAGCTACCACCAATGATAAGCATAAGGGCCCTAGGAGTGGCAGCAACTCCACTCCCCAGACCATCAATCTTGCTTCCAGCCCAACCTTCAAAGTCCTCTAAGGAAACAACTCTCTTGTAGAGAAGGGACCAGACATGCCCACCAATTGCCAACCAACTTTTGTGTCCACAAGTACTTATTAAATATTTACTCAGGCACTGTGTTAAGCACTAGGAACACAAATGTGAACAGAAAGAAAGATAGTCCTTGCTCTCAGGGAGCTTATATTATAATGGGAGAAGAAAACTCATAAAAGGAAGTTGAGAAGCACTGGGGAGATGGGGGTGGGAGAGGAAGGTAATGGTGGATGGCAAGGGAAGTCCAGTGAATCAGCAAGGAATGAAGACATCCTCCTCAAAATAGAAGTTCTGAAAGGAAGTAGCCAATCAAGGGGAGAGGCCACAGGGGAAGAAGGGTATTTCCAGGATGAGAAAAAGTGTAAGGGTGAAGTGAGCTTTCAGAGTAGAGAAAGATGAGTCATTAGTATCGCCTAGTGAAAGATGAAGAAATGTTACTTCGAGGAGCAGGCAAGCAGTCCTAGCTGGAGCATGAGGCACTCTTAGGGAGAGATAGGAAGCATCATGAGCCAGGCAAGTCAAAACATGACCACTATCTTAACTACTTCCAACCCGGTGCCCTAATCCTGGGAAACAATCGCTGTGGACAGGCAGCCTAGCAGCTGTCCTTGCTGATGATATAGTCACTGCTACCCATGATTCAGAAAAGAAAATTTTTTCAGCCCAAATCCTTGGCACTATCAAATTTTCTGACATCAGAAACTAATAGGATTTTATCAGTGGAAATTACATTAAAGAGGCATTACTATCTGCTTTGATGATGTACCCTATGGACCCTGGGACCTTTCCATCTGACATGCAGGGAAAAACTTCTTTCATATCTGTTATCTCTCCCATTAGAATGTGAGCTCCTTGTCAACAAAGACTGTCTTTTTTTATTTGTGTCTCCATGGTTTACACAGTACTGTACACATGGACCATATTGTCCATGGGATTTTCTTGGCAAAGATACTAGAGTGGTTTGCCATTTTCTTCTCCATTGAATTAAGGCAAACAAGGTCACACAGCTAGTAAGTGTCTGAAGTCAGATTTGAACTCTGGTCTTCCTGACTCCTAGCCCAGTGAGCCAATAGTAAGTACTTAATAAATGTTTCATTCATTGATTCATTGTTCCTTGCCCTGATCTCTTGACCTTGACCTATGCTAGCATATCTACTTTCTACTTTCCTGTTAATGAGCTATGTCTTTCATTCACTTTGATCCCGTCTTTAGGACTTTATTTCTCTTCGTTGTTAATCTCCTACTAATGACTTGAGTATTGAGTACAACTCCTTATCAGGTTCTTTGATACTGATTTTGTATTATTCTCTGCAGACTTTGAATGTTTACCCTTTGTGGACTTGACTATTTAGCCAGAAGGTTGTAAGATCTGACAGCAAGTAAGTGTGTGTGTGTGTGTGTGTGTGTGTATGTGTGTGTGTGTGTGTGTGTGTGTATGTGTGTGTGTGTGTGTGTGTGTGTGAGAGAGAGAGAGAGAGAGAGAGAGAGAGAGAGAGAGAGAGAGAGAGAGAGAGAGAGAGAGAGAGAGAGAGAGAGAGAGAGAGTGGGGAAGGTCCTCTTTGGGTGAAGCTAACTGACTGACAGTACTTTATGGCCATACATGGCAGAATACATGAGGTTTTAGTTACTGTCTAAATTATGTCATCACATGAAGTGAAGCTAGGCATCAACCTGACAAAGAGACATTTAAGCAGAAACTTGAAGGGAAGGGAGGAAACTAGCCAAATTAAATTGTAAAATAAGATAATATATTGGATAATTGGTATGATATGGAAAAAGTCAATATGTACCCACAAAATATTAGAAAAAAGTATTTGAAAACAATATACCTGAAATTTTGTTCACATACCAAATGAATAGAATATAATAATAAAACAAATTTGAAATATTGACACAAAAATGAAATTTCAACTGATGATTTAGTGTAATTGGACCTCCAGTTTGTAATATGAAAATAGAAGGATATAATTTAATTAAAAGTAAAGGTGGGGGGCAGCTAGGTGGCGCAGTGGATAAAGCACCAACTCTGGATTCAGGAGTACCTGAATTCAAATCCAGCCTCAGACACTTGATACTTACTAGCTGTGTGTCCCTGGGCAAGTCACTTAACTCCCATTGCCCCCCCCCACCAAAAAAAGTAAAGGCAAATAAATGGTTGCATGTGTCAAGAAGTTACAGAGGCAAAATGGAAAGTCACAAACCTGAAGGCATAATAAACATCTGCAAAAAGCATTTGGATGAGAGCAAATGGAAAAAGAGAAATGATATTGTCAGGGGATTAGACTACATTACAAACTGACTGAGCAGTTGGGGGATAGGAATGATGCTTTCTTGGAATAGATTATAAAACCAGCACAGTGGCCAGACTGGTGATGGGGGGATTCTTAAACCCTCTAGATATTTGCTGGAAACCTTACTTTGCCAAAAGAAACACATTTGCTACATTATTGACTTTTCATGACAGTTTAGTCACTCGGAAGACCAAGATAATAACAAGAAGTGCTATCTGAACATATTTCAGATCTACTGAAAGAACTGGTTGATGTCATATATTATGTCTGGGAGCTTTCTGTCTCATCCCTAAAAGATAGAGAGGATTCTCATAGGGCTTACTGAGATATGAAGCCTACAGCTGCCTCTGGATTATATTGTCATCTTGGATTTGCCCTTTTGATGAGATGAAATTCCGCTTTAGAACAGGCACTGTCCACACATACACATACTACCATAGGGTTTGCAATCCAAAAAGCTCAGAACTTCAAATATGTGGTAAAGTCCTGGGTTACTTTCACAAATGGAAAGGCTTTTACCTGGGAACATTTTCTAACTGTCCATATGAATATTTCCTGAAGTATCATCCTACATGTGCTAGTCTTATAAAGTACCTTAACTGAAGTACCACTCCTGTAATCAATCAATCAATCAATCAATTAATCAATCAAAAGGCATTTATTAAGTGCCTACTATATGCCAACCACCCTGATATGCACTGGGAAGTTGTTTAGTCATTTTTGAGTTGTGTTTCACTCTTCATGACCCCATTTGGAGTTTTCTTGGCAAAGATATTGGAATGATTTTCTGTTTCCTTCTCCAGTTCATTTTTTTTTTGTGGGGCAATGGGGGTTAAGTGACTTGCCCAGGGTCACACAGCTAGTAAGTGTCAAGTGTCTGAGGCCGGATTTGAACTCAGGTACTCCTGAATCCAGGGCTGGTGCTTTATCCACTGTGCCACCTAGCCACCCCCGCCAGTTCATTTTACAGATGAGGAAACTAAGGCAAACAGGGTTAAGTGAGTTGCCCAGGATCACACAACTATTAAGTGTCTGAGGCCAGATTTGAACTTAGGAAGATGAGTCTTCCTTACTCCAGGCCTTCCACTCTATCCATTGTCCCACCTAGCTGTCCATACTGGGAGTAGAAAAGCAAAACCAAAACTGGTTCAGTTCTCAAGGAGCAAGTAAACATAAATTCCAACAGCTCCCATATCAATTTATTACAGAAAACATGTAGTAACAGCTAAGAGGTTCAGTGGTTGGAGAACTGGACCAGAAGTCAGGAAGATCTGAGTTAAAAATCTGGCCTCAGACACTTATTGGCTGTGTGACCTTGTATAAGTCGCTTAACCTCTGTTTTTCTCAGTTTCCTTAACTGTGAAATGTACTTACTTCATAGGGTCATTGTGAGGATCAAATGAGATAATATTTGTAAACCATTTAGCACAGTGGTTGGCATATAATAGGATATATATGTATATATGTTTGTGTATGTGTGTATATATATATGTGTATGTGTATACACACACACATACACACTCATTCCCTTCCCCTTTCCTCATACATACAGAGCATATGTCCAAAATAAATGCAAGTTAATTTTTGGGAAGTCACTAGCAGTTGGGGGGAAGACCTAATATAAGAGGTAGGATTTGAGGTGATCTTTGAAGAAAGCTAGGGATTCTGGAAGCAAAGGTGAGAAGGGAGTGATTTCTAAGCATGGACAACAGCCACTTTATGGTAAAGAAGAATCACAGAGTGTCTGGATTATAGAATGTCTCAGAAGGAGTAATGTATCATCAGAATATAAAGAACTTTTAAATGCAAACATAGGTATTTGTATCTCATCAGAGGGATAATAGGGAACCACTGGAGTTCATTAATTGGGGGAGTGACATAGTGAGACTTGTAGGAAAATCATTTTGGAGGATGAGTTGCAGAGGAGAGAAATTTGAGGCAGGAAGTCCAATTAAGAGGCTATTGCAATCCTCCAAATGTGAGGTGAGGAAGGTCTGAATTAGGATGGTGGTCCTGTGAATAGAGAGAAGGAGTTTGATGCCAGAGGGGCTGTGGAGGAAGAATCAATAAATACATTGGAAAACATCTTCCTTTATCCCTTCCCTAGCACAGCTTAGCTTAGTTAACCCAGTTCCCATGGTAACAAATCAGAAGTAACAGGAATGTTGGGAGAAAGTGACCTTAGCATCTAAGAGCTTTTAATAGCCAAGGAGAAGAACACTGCCCATGGTCAGACACTTCAGAGAACCACAGAATTTCAGAACTGAAAGGAATTTCAGAACTCAGAGACCCTCAAGTCCTACTCATAGCTGAACAGGAATCTCCCCTACAGCATCTCTACTCCTAGATTTTAGAAGAATAATTAAAAAAATTTTTTTCTTTTTCCCATCATGCCTTTTTTGAGATTTTAAAATAGTATCTTTCCCAATTACATGTAAAAAACAATTTTAACATTCATTTTTTATAAAATATTGTGTTCCAAATTTTCTCCCTCCCTCGCTTTTCTCCTCTCTCCCTAAGATGGTAAGCAATTTGATAAAGGTTACATATGTGTAATAATATAAAACCTCTTTCCATATTAGTCATGTTGTGAAAGAAGAAACAGAGCAAAGGGAAACAACCCTTTAATAAAGAAAATGAAAATAGTATTCTTCAATCTGCACTCAGACTCTTGCAGTTCTTTCTTTGAATGTGAATAGCATTTTCCATCAAGAGTCTTTTGGAATTGTCTTGGATCATTGTATTGCTGAGAAGAGCTGAGTCAATCATAGTTGATCATTGTACAATGTTGCTGTTACTGTGCACAATGTTCTCGTTCTGATCACTTCACTTTTCATCAGTTCACGTAAGTGAAGAATACATTTTTTAAGAAAAAATAAATGTGATCCTAAATCCTGGAACTCTAAAAGGAAAGATGGCTCAAGAGGGATGGGTCAGGAGTGGAACCTCTAGAAAATGAAATTCTGATAATAAATGCACAAATCATAGTCAGGTAGTTGGCATAGCATAAGTAGCATGCTGGGCTCGGATAGACACAGGTCAGAGTTCAAAATTGCTTCATATACTTAATAGCTATGTAATCCTGGACAAATCACTTGCCCTCCCTCCATTGTTCCAGATTTTCTAATCTGTAAAATGGAGAAAATAATAAACACTACACTACACAGGGTTGTTGCAAGGATCAAATGAGATAAGACATGTCAAGTGTTTTGTAAACCTAAAATGCTATAGAAATGAGAGCTATTGTTATTACTAAGTGGTATCAATAAGGAACTATGGGAGTGAGCAGCTAGAGACAAATGAGTGAAGGAAGCCTCGGGAAACTTAGATATGAAGAGAGGGAGGAGCAGCAGAATGCCAAGGATGAATACAGAAGAGTTACATGAACCTGCAAGAACAGTGTGTAGAATACTAAAGCCTAGAATGAGCTGTAATGTGCAAAATGTTGGGGCAGGCAGAGAGAGAGACAGAGACAGAGACAGAGACACAGAGAGAGACAGAGACAGACAGACAGAGGCAGAGACAAAGAGAGAGACAGAGAAAGAAACAGAGAGACAGAGAGATTTAGAAAATATGCTTGTAGCAAGAACAGGGAAGGAGGAATATTTGTGCTGACTGAAACACATGGTATGATGTTAATTGATGACAGGAAAAAAACCCCAACCCCAAAGCTCTGTAACCTCTATTTCTCTTCTGTCTTCTCTACCAAGTAGAATGATCTTAAAACAGGAAAGAGTAGAAAAACCATGGTTAAAAGGGAATCAAAGACCCAATGAAGAGGTAGTGAGAGAGTACTTTGCTGCTTTAAATGGATTCTAAGACTCCAGATAAATTATAGACCAGGATGCCAAAGAAATTGTAGATTTAGTCAAAGAACCACTGTCAGTAATCGCTGAAGAATTATGGAAAGTAGATGTGTAAGAAGACTGGAGAATGGGCAACTGTTCTGTTTTTTTTTTCTTTCAAAACAAGACCAAAACAACAACAATAACAACAAAGACTAGCCTCTGAAGGTTACATACTGATGAGTTTTTCATTGTTCCAGATAACATTTTAAAATAGGATGTGAAACAGCTGGCGTGTACTTAGAAAACAAAATGGTAGACTCCTGCTACATGAGGTCTTTCCCTGCCCTACCTTCAGTTACTAAGGCCTCCCCTCTAAAATTATCTTGTTTACACATGTATTAAGCAACTATTATGTGCCTGGGACTCAGCTATGTTCTAGGACAAACCATGCCAGCATGTCTAGAAGATTTCTTTGTTTCTTAATGTGCTGTTCCTTGAAGAAGAAATTTTCATTTTTCATTTTTAGATATTTTCACTGGCTATCCTCCATGACTGGAATGTACTCTCTCTTCATCTGAGTAACTTGAGTTAAAATCCTACCTCAAACACTTACTAGCTGTGTGATCTTGAGCAAGTCACTTCAATTCTGTTTTCCTCAGTTTTTTTAATTGTAAAATGGGAACAATAATAGCATCTACTTCCCAGAATTGCTGTGAGGATGAAATGAGATCATATTTGTAAAGTGCTTAGTACAATGCCTGACACATAGTTATTGTTTGTCCTTCATTTTTGAAGAGGATGAATAACATCATAGAATGATGTCTTGACTTGCCCATAAATTAGATTTAAGTGAGGCAGAGCTATGCAAAGTGTCAGCCTCACTCTCTCTTCCAGAGTCATCAGAGTCCAGTGGCAGGACAAAAGTCAAGACCAGCGATGGCCCAGGATGCAGTGGATGAACTTTGCATCTTCGATGTCTAACAAAGCCCTGGGTGCTCCACAGTTCCTGCTTCAGCTGCCTTTATGGCTATTGGAAAAAGTTGTTTCTCACCTGACCATTCCACCAGGGGAAGTCTTTATATGCTTGGGGTAGATACTTCCCTAATTCACCAAAGGATTTGAGGTCTGTTGATTATCTTCAACCTGGTTTAGCTCATCTGCAGAAAGGGTTTTACCATGGTGTGGTCACAGGTGAGAATTAGGTGACGGCAGACACCAAAGGTAGATGAGTAGGGGTCAGCTAGGTGGTACAGTGGATAAAGCACTGGCCCTGGATTCAGGAGGACCTGAGTTCAAAGCTGGCCTCAGACACTTGACACTTACTAGCTGTGTGACCCCGAGCAAGTCACTTAACCCTCATTGCCCTGCAAAAAAAAAAAAAAAAAAAAAAAAGGTAGATGAGCAGCCCTGTAAAGGGTTCAGTACTCCCTCACACCAGAGGTACTAGTTCTCCTTGAACACCCCATGTACTCCCTGACCCATAGTAGATACTATACAAATGCTAATTGTTGTTGTTATCTCTGCCTTCTGGCTTCCCTGGCTTCCTTCAGGTCCCAGCTAAAATCCTACCTTCTACAGAAAGCCTTTCCAAATTGCTCTTAACTCTAGTGCCTTCCCATTTATCCAATATGTAACATTTTTGTACATAGTGGTTTGCATGCTGCCTCCCCCATTAGACTGTGAGCTCCTTGAGAACAGGAACTTTGTTTTGCCTTTCTTTGAATCCCATTTTAGGCACAATGCCTAGCACATAGTAGGTGCTTAATAAATGGTTATTGACTGACTGACTGACTGAAAGCAACCAAGATAGTGAAGGGTCTGGAAACCATGTTATATAAAGAGTGAGTAAAAGAAAGTGGAAGTTTAGGTTAACAACAAGAATACTTGCAGGAGAGTATATTAGTTGTGATCTAATCACTATCCCTTTAAATAAAGCTATGTCTCTTTGTGACTTGAATTAGAAAATGAGATTTTTAAAAATAGAACAATGAGTAGCTTAGAGTGACTGTTGAAAACTACTTTCACTATGATAACTTTTTAATGATAGCTTACCCCAAATCAGACAGTTAAAAAAAAAAAAACTCAGCTCCTATATCCTGTGCTTCACATATTCAGGTCTAATCCTCATTAAAATTCTTCATGGGAACTAGAGCAACAGACAATCATTGCATTAGAAAAAGTGCTGATAGTATAGTCATTTTTTTTTTCTTCCCACAAGTCGTATCTTACTCTCCTTTAGCATTTGCTCTGATTCAGATTCCTAATCTGTTACAAGGCTTTCCCTTCTCTTTGTCATTATTTAAGGTTAGGTATAAAGGTATTTTTTTCCTACAGAAAACATTCTGAATTTTGGTATTCAGTGGATGTGCTATGCTATCCTATTCACTTTCTGTCTGAGTTTCCATCTATGGAATTGACAATGGAATACATGATAGTATATGGCTTGTATGTGTTTAGGTTCTCTAGAATTTAAATAAGCCCCTCCACAATGCTCCCCTCCCTTAGCCCTGCCCCCATGCTTACTCAATAACCAGAATGATCTTCAGCATGAACAATAGGTTTACAGATTCCTTTTCTCCTGATGATCTTGCTTTACACATCTTATTAATTGCTCACCATTTATGACTTTTCTAATAATGGGATCCTCTAAGACAGGGCCTAGTCTAGGACAAAAAAGGAACTAGAATATTTTCCGCAAACTATGTAGTCCTGGTCTAATCTCCTTTTTCTAATGCCTCTTCCTCGTCCCCCCATCCCCCAAGTGCTACCTTGCAGGAGCCAAAGGTAAATCGAGGGTGGAAGGAAGATACATGGGAGAGGTGCCCTTAAAAGGTTAGCTTTCAAGTTCCTTGTCTATAATTCAGAATTTGATATTAGTGGCCTTGCCTTATTCTTTTTCTTTCTTTTTTTTTTCTTTTTTTGGTGGGGCAACGAGGGTTAAGTGCCCAGGGTCACACAGCTAGTAAGTGTCAGGTGTCTGAGGCCAGATTTGAACTCAGGTTCATTCTGAATCTAGGGCCAGTGCTTTATCCACTGTGCCACCTAGCTGCCCTCCTTGCCTTATTCTTAGATCTCTCAGTTCTCTGCTCTTCAATGTGTTCTGTGGCTCTCTTCCTTTTTGTTTCTGTCTCCTTCACTGGCTCCTTTTCCTAAACCTGACAACTAAATTTAAGTCTTCTCCAGTGTATTAGTCTCTATCCTTTTTCTCTTCTATGCTCTTTAGTTCACTTCCGTTGATTCATCTGTCATCTTTCTGTGAATAACTCCTGTATCTTTATCTCCAGTACCAACCTCTCCTTTGAACCCCAGACCTACATTTCTGATTGCCTACCATACATTTTTACCTGTCCTAAAAGTACTTCAAATTTAACAAGTCTAAAACTAATCCTGCCATCTTCTGCCCCCTCTTCCTCTTGTCTTCCACATTCCTACTAATGATGTCAATATTTTGACAGTTACCCACCCTGAAAGCTAATGTCATATTTGATATCTTATTCCTTGCTCTCCAATATTCACTTAGTTGCCAAGTGCCATAGATTCTTTAGGGGTTAAGTTAGGGCTGTTCAGTTTTTTTCTTTTCTTTTCTTTTTTTGATGATTGTGTTATTTAAATTCTATATTCTTATTTTGGTAAGTTGAGTATTTTGTATTTTTGTTGACATTGATCCATTTCTTTTTTTAATTATTTTTTAATTAAAAATTTTTTTGACATTGATCCATTTCAATTGTCATTAGTGTTGTTGGCATTTAATTAGACAAAATTCAGTTCAGTTGTCCTTCAGTCATGTCTGACTCTTCATGACCCCATTTGGAATTTTCTTGGCAAAAATACTAGAGTAGTTTGCATTTTCTTCTCCAGTTCATTTTACAGATGAGGAAACTGAGGTGAACAAGTGTTAAAAGGCTTGCCCAGAATCATACAGCTAGTATAAATGTCTGAGGCCAGATTTGAACTCAAGAAGATGAGTCTCCTTGATTCCAGGCCTAACACTCTATTCATTGAGCCACCTAGCTGTCAAACAAAATAGTTTCTAATGATTTCCTTTATTTCCTCCATCTATTGTAAATTCTCCTTCTTAATTGTTTAGTTACATGCCTAATTTATAATCTTTCATTGATTAAAATGTACATATATTGAAATATGTGTCCCCAATGACTACTTTGGCTACATCTCAGTTAGGTGGCATAGTAGATAGAGCACTGGACCTGGAGTCAGGAAGACCTGGGTTTAAATCCAGCCTCAGATACTCACTAGTTGTATGATACTGGGCAAGTCATTTAATCTTTGTTTGCTTCAATTTCTTCAATTGTAAAATGGGGATAATAGCAACTACCTCACAGGGTTATAGTGAGGTTCAAATGATATAATATTTGTAATGTGCTTAGTATAGTGCCTGGCATATAGTAGGTGCTATATTAATGTTTAATTTTCCCCCTCCTCTTTTCCCTTCTTTCTTATTTATCTTGTTATTATATTTGTATAGGTCTTAAAGGGGCATATTTAAGTTCCCAACTATTACATTGTTGTTGCCTCTCCCCATAATTTGATTAACTTCTCACTTTAGTAGTTGAATGTCATTTCATTTTCTATGGTGCTTTTAAGAAAAATATATTATCCCTGCTTATCTCATTCTAGTTTATAATTTTTCCTAGTCTAAGATCATGCTTACTACCTTGATTTGAATTTACTTGAGACGTAATAATTAAATTTGCTTAAGGTATAATAAATTCTTCTCCAATCCATTATTTTACTTCTATGTGAATCTTTGTGTTTTGAATGTGTTTCCTTTAAACAACATATTGTTGGATTTTATGCTCTAATTCATTGTTCTACCCTTTCATTTTATGGGTGAATTTATACCAACCACATTCATAGTTATAATTGTTAATTATGTTTTTTCCTCTGCCATCCTCTCATAATTTTTCTTCTCTTTCTTCCCCACCTTCCTTTGTTCCTCAAGCTAAGAAATTCTTGATCCATAATATCTCCCACAATTTTTCTCTCCATTTCTACTGATAACAACTTATTTTAGGCCCTCATAATATCTTGCTGTGATAATTGTAATAGCTCCCAACTAGTCTTCCCATTTTCATTCTCTACCCATTCCAATCTGTCCTATAAACCACCGACAGATTAATCTTTTAAAAACAGAACTCTAGAACAGAACAAGAATGGAATTCATGTTATTCCCCTGCTCAGAAACTTTCAGTAGCCCCCCCCCCATTTTGGAAATCTAAATAAAGAGTAATCGGAACTAGGAAAGTAGGAATGAGATATCCAAAAGTGCCAATGTTCAAGTCATGCCCAAAATCATTATAGTGTACTAAAAAGAGCCCTTGACCAAGAATAACTAGACTTTCATTTGAATCTTCCTCCTTTTATTTACTAAATAGGTCACCTTGGGCCAGTAATTTCATTTGGGGGCCTCAGTTTCCCTATATGTTAATTTAAGTGATTTGATTAGATAATCAGAAAAGATCTGCCTCTGAATTTACTAGCTGTATGCCTAGGGACAAATCATTAACCTTTTTGAGGGTCATTTTTTTCTAATAATGTATTAGTACCTGATTCACTGGTTATTTTGAGCATCAAATGAGATAATGTGCATATGGCATATTGTAAACTCAATCTATATAAATGCTAGAACAGCTAGAATTTGTTCTCTGAACCTCCATAATGCTCCATTTGTACCTCTGCAATATTATGAATTGTTTGTAGTATGGTGGTTTGTATGATAGATTGTGTACCATACTAAGCTTTAAGTCTCTTGAGGAACTTATAGCATATCTTTTCCATCTTAGTATTCCAAAGTACCTAACTCATGGTAGACACTGAATAAATATTATGTTATTATCTGTATCATCTGCAGAGAACTAATGAATTCTCAATTCTATCAGGAATTCTTTGCATAGATTCAGATTTAGGTATCTCATTGAATCTTCAGTCATTATCCTTGGCTATTGATCTCTTCTGGAGCCTCAGGTCCATGATCATCAATATGATACTTTAGTGTCACTGAATATGAAATACTGAATGAACAGGAGAAACAAGGCTGGGTGGGGTGAATGACAGGAGAGGTTTTGGCAACATGGTGATCATGAGCTACAGTAGTTATTTTCTTTCCTTTTTCTTGCTCTGAGAATTCATTTGGATTTCCACATTCTGTTTTCTAGCTAGATTATTAAATGATGTAGTAAAAAATTAGAATTTATAATACAACTCTCACATTTTTTTGTTCTTTTTCTAATTATCTTTTGCTTTTTACCTAAGAGTCTTGAACTATCACATTCCATCTGACATGCCCCTTGTGTTGTCATAATTTCTTTATTGCCAAACTTTTCTGAGCAATAGTGTGTCATAAAGAGTCATCTTTTGGGGACAAGACAGAAGGGACCCAAGTTCAAGTTCTGCATATGACATTATCTGTGTGAACTTGGGAAAGTCACATAATTTCTCAGAGTCCCAGATAACTTTCTAAGAATACAAGTAACAAAGCAGTTGCTGGCAGAAAGATTTTCCATCCCCAAAGTTTCCATACTTGGAGTTCCCTACACTGATGAAATAACAGGTCTGGACTATAGCCTTCCAGCTGATATGGTCTGCATATTTGAATGTGTCATCTTACCTCATGACTGACTGTGGTTAGCATGAACAAGTTCATACAATTAGAGGGTCTTAGTTTTAGAAGTAGAGGGGACCCAGGAGGTAATCTAGACTGATTCCAATTTAGGAATGAGACACTGAGGTCCAGAGGTGAAGAGCTTGGCCCAAGGCAACCCAGTGGCAGAACGAAGATTGGAACCTAGGTGTTTTGACTAAATGCAGCTGTCTTTCCACATCTAACTCATGTCATGCCCATAGGACCTGCCCCATAGGTCCTACAAAAAAGAATACCACAGTTGGAAAGATATCCATAAGGTTTTGATGATCTGTCCTTCTGTGCATGTGGAACCATATGGTCTGAAAGACCATTGGAAAATCATATTTTAAAAAGGATTAATTTTGAATATGTCAGGGGGAGTTGGTGGTTGCTTTGTTCATCCAGCTTCCTTTGATTGGTCCATACTTTTGATCTTTATCCTTTTATTTCTTTAAACCCAGGTTTCTTTTCTTCTTTTCCTAAATCTTTTATGTTCTAGTTCTATGGGCCCCATACACAATGGCTATACTCTGGTTGCTGAAGAAGCATAATTAATGGAATCATTTACAGTTCTCCCTAATATTTCCTAACATGTTATGTGGCCACAGGGAACCCTTTCTCTTTCATCTTTTCCTGAGGCTCTGACCGTCAACTAGCACTTCCTGAATTGTAGCTCTTAGTCCTATGATTTGCATCCTGATCAGGATTTCAGTGATTCAGCAGATGAATTAGCAGTACATAAAGACCCCTTTAGAGAAGTTTAGTAGCAGCCAGCTCATTTCTGGTCTTAAAGGTCCTACTGTCTTTGCTTTCCTGCTGCCTCTGTCTTTCACACACACACACACACACACACACACACACACACACACACACACACACACACACACACACACACACACACACACACCACTCCCCAACTCAGTCCCTGTGCACAGGACTCTAGTGTTGTGTCTAAACTGTACATGGTATCTAAGAAGGCTGTCTACTTATATCTTGTTCCAGAACCAGTTTTAGTTTTTCTCTCTCCAGTGCCATATTCATCATTCATTATCCCTAATAGCATCAGCCCAGCTGGACCTCTCATTTTTCTTACCTTTTCCCAGGAGATCTCTGGAAGTGTTCATCTTCCCAATTAAGGCCATACATTTCTAGAAACGGGGTTCTCCTGCTGATACACCTTTGTGCTGATATACCTTTTTAGCCAGTCATAGTTAATTTCTTAATGAATGATAGATAACATCTAGAGGTAGCTTGGTTTTGTTTTCTCTTTGTGCTGAATGAGGAATTTTCCTCACTGTACTGTCCAAGCAAAGTCTAAATTTGATGACCTTTGTATTATATGGTAAAATTTTTACTTATAGACTGCATATATGAGAAAATAAGTCCAAGAAAGTAGGATCATAGACTTGGGGTTAAAAAGAACCTTAGAGGTCTCCTCTTAATCCCCTCCCTAATATTACAGATAATAGGATCACACATGAAGAGTTGGAAGGGATATAAGAAGCCATCTAAACCAAGTCCTCATTTTTCAGATAAAGAAACTCAGGCCCAGGGAATCGAATTGACTTACCTAAATTCACACAGGTCCTAAGTGGAGTCAGGAAGAATATCTTCCTGAGTTCAAATCTAGCCTCAGACACTTACTAGTTGTGTAACCCTGGGCAAGTCATGTTTTAACCTTGTTTGCCACAGTTTCCTCATCTGTAAAATGAGCTGGAGAAGGATATGACAAGCCACTCCAGTATCTTTGCCAAGAAGACCCCAAATGGGGCTACGAAGAATTGGACATGACAGAAAATGACCGAACAACAACATTCAACTCTGTATAGTCAGCATGCCACCAGGTCTTCAATCAATCAATCAATATTTATTAAACACCTATTATGTGCCAGGAACTGTGCCTTCCAAATCCAAATTATGCCCATTTTGCTTAACTAAATTCATGAAGTAGTGCAGTTAGGTGGCACAGTGGATGGAGTACAGGGCTTGGAATCAGGAAGACTCATCTTCCTAAGTTCAAATCTGGCCTCGGATACTTATTAGCTGTTTGACAAGAGGCAACCCACTTACCCCTGTTTGCTTGTGTTTCCTCATCTGGTAAAATGAGCTAGAGAAGGAAATAGCAAACCATTCCAGTATCTTTGCCAAAAAAAAAAAAAAGCCCAAAGGAGGTCATGACTACTTGAATGACAGCATGTGGTCAGTCAGGATTCAAACTCAAGTCCTCAGATTCCCAAACTAGCAGCTTTTGTACTATAGAGTAGTTTTATTTGCTGCTTTTCTAGTACTTTAAAAATTTATTTTTAAGTTAAGAAAATAAAATATGTGTGAATTAGCCTATGGGTGGTATCGCAGTGAAGTGAAAAGATGCTAGATTTGGAGTCAAAGGATCTGGGTTCAAATCCCAGTTCCACTACTTAACACCTATATGACCTTGGGCAAATTAAGTCAGTTGATCCCACTGATTAATTCGTAAAATGAGGAGGTTGGACTAGATGTTCTCTAAGGTCACTACGGCTGTAAATAGATGATCCCAATTCAGTGATTCAGAAGATGAATCTGTAGGACACAGACACCATCCCAATAGGATGCAGTCATGACAAATTTAATGAATGTAAACTAAAACAAGTGGAGTTGCTTTCCATCCTTGTGCCTTCTAAACTGCCAAGGAAACATTTCTCATTGTCTTCGTTTGCTCAAAGTTTTTGAGGAAGGTATCCTTTGATGTTCTGGAACTACAACGTACCCTTTATTTTATATTTTGAGATTTTAAAAGGTTTGCTAAATGGGCTTTATTTCGGGATCGCTTAGTGCGCTCTAGTGGCCTCAACTTGAACTACAACCAGTCTTACTTCTAGCTCCCACCTCCACCCTGGTGCGTTTCGGTGTTTGGGGAGTGGGAGTGGGGTGGGAGTGGGGCTATAAGGTGTCTTCTGGTGCACAGGTAGTGGTTGGGGTTAGGGAAGAGTTGTTTTTGAAAAAATGTGGCTAAATTTTCTTGGATTAATAAAAGCTGTGAATGTCTGGAGTCACATGCGCATAAGGCTGGAGAGGACGCAAGATCATTTTGTTCATCCCCCTGTCCCTGGGCAGAATTGCACCTACGACTTCGCAGATGATATATTGCGACCCTCATATTAGAAATTTCAACAGAAGGAATCGCGTAGTGCAATGAGACCCGTGTGCAGAATGAGGTAAGAAATAAATGACTAAATATAACCAAATACTCTGAATTTTGAAAAAGGTTTTAAATCTCTGTTAAACACTATTAGCAGCAGATATTTAGTAAATGTGGTATATATGCATGGAATTGTAGCGGATGTTAATTCTTCTCCCCCCCCCCTTCTCTCCACCCCCACCCCCCCACCCCCCCCACCCCCCCACCCCCCGCCTTTCTGGCAAGCTACTCTCCAAAGATTCAGCTGCTGAGAGCGCCGCCCCTCTATGCGGCCCAAGGTAAAAAAAAAAACAACAAACATTCTATGTAGAAAGAGGTTCTGCTCTGCAATGCAGGGCACCTGGGGGAGGTATTGTATTTTGCCAGCCCTGTTCCGAGGCCAGGGAAGATCCAATAAGGGTATAGTTCAGCACCTGCTGAGCTGACCATATGAACCTCCTACCCTTTTCACCAGCAGCTGTTCTTCCTCCAGTTGCGGCAGAACTCAGGCATTTTGGTTGAGAAGGTTCTTGCAAGGTCGATCCTCTGAGTTGGAACCTCCTCTCCAACCCCGACACTCCCTTCCCCTACCCCCACCCTTCCTGGTCATAACCACAGCTACTCTGCTGCATTGTCCCTCCAATGCCATCAATAAAGATGCCCTCCAGGACTAGCTGTGGCTGGAGATGATTCTTATGTTAAGAAATGAACTGTCCCAGGAGCTGACTTCCTACTGTCACAGAAGCTGCCTCAGGGTTTCAGACTGATCCCAGGTCATCTGTCTCCCTGTATGAAAAACACCAGGTTTATTTAAGAACACAGATTTATTGCTGGAAGGGACTTGAAAGGACATCTAGTTCAATCACTCTGTTTCTTCAGATGAGGAAATTGAGGCCCTTAAAGGCTAAAGTGGCTTGCCCAAGGTCACACAGAGGCCTAGGTCCTCTGACAACACATCTAGTGTTTTCTCTGCACGACACCCTCAAATAGTGCAGTTTGCTTCGGGGGTGTTTTAAGAGTAAAAATATTATTATTGCTGTACTTAAGGTTCCTTTAATTTTTTTTCTTTTTATTTTATCCAACCACTTTAATTAACTCGTGTTTCACATTCGAGGAGAACTAGGGGAAGAGAAAAAAGGAGACAAAGATGAAAACAGAAGAAAATGGAGGCAATTGCAATGAAAATCTTGAATAATCTGCTGCAAATGATCAGTTGGCCACAATTTGGAAAACCATGGTTTAAGTGATAGCTAAGGAACATTTACAGTCAACGACTTTTGGTTACTGAGGTCACCACAACTGTGCTAATTATAACATGAGATCCTGGAAGTAGGGCAGAGTGAATCAATAGGCCCAAGACTTTAGAACAGCTTCTTCACAGACCGAATACAGGAATGACTAATGGATCATGGGATTGAGGGGGCAGCTTTCTCTCATAGGACTTTCCTGATTCAATACTCTGGGCCCCAAGAAGGGAGATGTCTTTCTCTTCCCTTAGGGGAGCCAGACTCCCCCTATAAGTATATGCTCGTACTGTATATGTACATGTTATCTTCCCCCAATAAAATGTAAATTTCTTGAGAATAGAGATGGTTTCTCTTTTTTTGAGGGGGGGGGGACTTCATAACCCCAGTCCCGTCCCTAGAATAGTGTTTGGCTCATAGAAGATTGCTTGAAATCATTACTGATGTTGCAACACACAGAGGTATTGTCTCATCCTGGGAGGCAGAGCTGAGGGGACTCATCACTAGGCTCATGCCCTAATTGGCCTGAAATATCATGCCTGGACAAGTCGCTTAATCTCTATTTGCTTCAATTTGCTCATCTGTAAAAATGGGGATGGGGCAGCTAGGTGGCACAGTAGAAAGAGTGCTGGGTTTTGAGTCAGGAAGACTCATCTTCCTGAGTTCAAATCTGGTCTCAGACATTTATGAACTGTATGACTCTGGGCAAGTCACTTAATATTGTTCACCTCAGTTTCCTCATCTGTACAACTGTCATCCCCCAATAGAATGCAAGCTTCTTGAAGCAAGGATTCTTTCTTTTTTTTTTTTTGTCTTTGCACCTACCCAAATACCTGGCACGTAGTAGATGGATTAAAATAATTATTGATAGATTTTAATGTTATTAAACTAATGGTTCACCCTTGGTCCATATTCTTGGTAGTTCATATTATACTGGATTTCTATGTTCATTCCTGAGCTAAGAATTTTCTTCTAATACATATATGTCCATTAAATAACTTTCTAGAGCAAAACTATGAAATCATTTGGGGATTGGCTTCTGAAACCAAATTTAAAAGACCTCAGGAATCCTGCCATTGTGACAGACTTGAGGGGAGGCAGCTGACTTAATAACTTATGGAATTGGAAAGGGGTGGGGTCATCTTCTTTTTCCCTCCATCCTTTTTAACAGAAAGCTTCATGCTGTAAGATTCCAATGGGCGGAGATGTACAAGGAACCACCTCTAGAAATGGAGGCTGGAATGTACAAGGGCATGGAGGTAGGAGAAAGCAGCAGGAGAGCAGGGAACAGCTGGGAGTACAGTCTGGCAGTGACAGTATGTAGTAAGGGAGAATCGTGTGAAATAAGGTTAAAATGTTAGAGTACAGTCAAACCACAGAGGGCCCTAAATGCCAAAATAATTACTTATGTTTTATATAGGAGGCAGTGGGAAGCTACCTTTGGATTTTGAGCAGAGAAATTATGTGATCAGACTTTTGCATTAGAAAGATTTCTTTTGTAGCTGTGTGATAGATTAGAGAGAGAGGGTATTTTAAAAACCCAACTAGTTGTATCCCAATAACAAACAACTCATTAAGATTTACAAAGGACTTTTCTTACAAGCTTGGGGGGAGGGGTGGTTAAGGGGGAATATAGGTAAGGCAATTAGTATTATTCCCATTTTATAGAAAAAACTGAAGTACAGAGAGGCAAAGGTCATCAGATAGTATCAGAGTTGGGATCCATACTCAGGTCCCCTGACTTGAAGTCCAGTGCTTTATGAATTATCCAACACAGACTCTTTCCTTAGAAGAAAAGTTCTATAACATAAATGCCAAATAGCATCATATGATAATAATGCTAGAATGGGATGAGGTCCTGGGGTTCATTCCAGGAGTTCTAACCTTCTGTCATGATCCCCCTTTGGCAGTCTGATAAAATCTATGGACTCACCCATCTCTGTTTAATGTTGTTAAATGAATAAAATACATAGAATTACTTAGGAGGCCAATTAGATTCAAATAAATATATGACTTTTTCCCATCCAAGTTCATAGTCCCCTGCAAATCTGCCCATAGACACCTTGGGGGATTCACATAGACCCTAAGTTAGGAACCCTTGATCTAGTTAATTGTCCTCATTTTGTAACTGAGGAAACTAAGACCTGAGAGTTTATGTGACTTGTCCAAGATGACACAAGTAGTCAGAAGCAGAATTAGGTACACTGATTCTAGATACAAGGATGCTCTTCTCCTTCTCCTTCTTTTCTTTTACTTGAGACTGGATCTCCCTGTATTTCTTTCTTTCCTTCTTTTTTGTGGGGCAGTGAGGGTTAAGTGACTTGCCCAGGGTCACACAGCTAGTCAGTGTCAAGTGTCTAATTCTGGATTTGAACTCAAGTCCTCCTGAATCCAGCCAGGGCTGGTGCTTTATCCACTACGCCACCTAGCTGCCCCTTTCCCTATCTTAGGCTATAAATGCAGTTGCCAATCCTTGTCCTGATCCCATTGTAAATAGGCAGGGATGGAAGCTTTGACTTGCTCTGCTTTCAGTCAGGGCTAGCATGCCCTTCCTCAGGTAGCCTGGTGTTCTCCCACCACAGGTTTACCATAATGGTGCTAGACTTCATTCAGACACCTGATTGGCTTAACTTGTCATATACTGCCTTAGCTCAAATGCATCTCAGAACTCCTCCACTCTAGCTATCCACCAGCCTCAGCCTTTCTAGTAGCAGGATTTCAAGCATGAACACCTCTGCCTGGCTTAGAGCTCTTGACATTTCATTATTAGTTTCTGTGATCAAGGAAGAACTTATTTCTCCCTACAGAAAGGGCTCTTTTCCAGAGTCACCAAAACTCCTGTGAAAACCAGGGTGTTTAAACATTTACTGATAAACCATCTCTGGGTCACCTGGGAAAATCCATTTTAAATTCTTCCAGTTTTAAATCTTCCTTTGTCAGCTTAACAGGGCAGCTCATAAAACAAAGCAGTACTCTCAGGTCCCTCCCATTTGTTCATGGCTTTTGCATTCTCTTGGGTCACCTGTGGCTAAGTAATTGCAGACACCTTAGGTGGCATTTTATAGTATTCATAACAGAGAGGAGTTCCTGATTGCCCACTAGGCATTTTTCTCTTTCAATAAGCAAATACAGGTATATTTATGCATTATCTACTCTCCCAGATTCTTTAATATACTCTTCTGTTTGATATGGAAAAAGCAAATTGTTTTGTTTGTTTGTTTTTGTCATATTAGATCTGGCCTTTAATCAGAAGCATTTATTAGTAGTACCTCCCATGTACCATGCACTGAGCCAGACCCTGGAGATACAAAGATAAAAACAAAATAATTCTATACACTCTAATGAAAGGAAACGAACTATGTATAGGAAATTAAATAGAAAACATATGCTAAAGACTGTAGCTATAAAGTAATTTCTGAGGGGGCAAGGCACTCACAACTGGAAATGGGAGGAGGAGAATCAAGATAAACTTCCTGTAGGAGGAGGCACTTGAATTCAGCTCTGAAGGCAGCTGGAGAATGTGGTGGATTATGTTTTTGTTTTTGGACAGTGCAATGAGGGTTAAGTGACTTCCCAGGGTCACACAGCTAGTTAAGTGTCAAGTGTCTGAGGCTGGATTTGAACTCAGGTCCTCCTGAATCCAAGGCCAGTGCTTTATCCACTATGCCACCTAGCTGCCCCCTGCAGGTGGAGAATGTTAAAGGTTGGATAGATTGGGGAGGTGATGAATTCCAAGCATGGGGGGCGGGGTGCAGTCAGTGTATAAGGTACAGACAAGAGGCAGGATATGATGTATGAAGAACAACAAAGAGGTCATTTGGACGATGCTCTAACACAAAGCAGGGCAAAATCCAATAAGCCTGGAAAAGTAGGATGGAGCCAGATTGTGAATGATTTTAAAATCATATGTATAGTACTTAAATTCTTATTATATTATAAATTCCTTCTCTTTCAAAGATCTGATAACCCCTGAGGCACATGGAGATTAAATGACTTGTCCAGGATAATACAGTTGGTCAGATCCATGATTTGAATTCTGGTCTTCCTGACTTCAACCCCATCAAACTACCTGTGCCACTTTTCCTTTTTTCATGCAAAATATATTTCCATATTAGCCATATTGCAAAAAAGCAAGAAAAATAAAGCGAGAAAATTACATTTCAATTTGCATTCAGAATTTATCATTTATCCAGAAGTGGATAATATTTTTCTACCCTAAGTCCTTTGAAATTGTCTTGATCAGAGGAGCTAAATCTTTCACACTTGATCATCATTAAGATATTTATGCCACTTACTCAATAATCCACAAACATTTCTTAAATGCCTACTATGTGCTACTCACTGAGCCTGGCACTGGGGATGCAATGAAACAAATCAGGCCCTGCCCTTAAGAATCATACAATCTATCTCAGAAAAGAAATCTATAAAATTCTCACAGTATTTTAAAGGCTTAAAACTTTATCTACCTTCCTAAATATCAATTGCCCAGGTTTAATTATAACCAATATAAAGAGCTAAATTGGCTAAGAGAGAAGGCTGGGATCATAAATTTAGAGCTGGAAGGTACTTTGGAGGTCAACTAGTCCAACTCCTCTTTTTCTAGATGATAAAACCCAGGCCCATGCATGCATTGATGAAGAGGCAGAGACAGAGATTGAGCCCAGATCCTCTGAATCCAAATGTAGCTCTTTTCACTACACAAAAAAGACAAGATATAAAGAAGCTTTTATTAAAAGGTAAGCTGAGGGGCAGCTAGGTGGCGCAGTGGATAAAGCACTGGCCCTGGATTCAGGAGGACCTGAGTTCAAATCTGGACTCTGACACTTGATACTTGCTATTTGTGTGACCTTGGGCAAGTCACTTAACCCCAATCGCCTCACCAAAACAAACAAACAAACAACAAAAGACGTGATAGAAGGAAACTCCATACTTTTCTTGAATAACCCTTTTCTGCGTAGATCATTTTTTCATACTTCCTTTCCTGACCAGATAAACCTAGTGTTTTTTTTAAATTTTATTTATTATTTTTATTTTTTTGGTGAGGCAATTGGGGTTAAGTGACTTGCCCAGGGTCACACAGCTAGTAAGTGTTAAGTGTCTGAGGCCGGATTTGAACTCAGGTACTCCTGATTCCAGGGCCGGTGCTCTATCCACTGTGCCACCTAGCTGCCCCAAACCTAGTATTTTTAAACCTTCATCTCCTATTCTATTATCTAGTCCTCTGGCCAAGTCAACAAGTATTTATTTTTACAATTCAGCAAGCATTTATTAAGTATCTACTACATGTCAGGGATTGTGCTAAGATCTGAGGATACAAAGATAAACAAAGAAAAAAAAGGCTTTGCCCTCAAGGGGATAATAGTCTAATGGAGTAGACAACATGTAAGCAACTAGGTGCAGGCAAGATATATGTTGAATTGAGATCATCTCAGAGAGAAGGTACTAAGATTAAGGAGGCCTGGAAAAGGCTCCTTACAGGAGTTAGGTCTTAGCTGAGACATGAAGGAAGCCAGGGATGCCAAAGGCTAGCGTTAAGGAGGTAGAAAATTCCACAAAAAATTGAGGCCATTTCCTAAGAGCTCCCTCCTCTCCCCTCTTCTTCAGTTCCTATCATTCCCCTACTATCTCCTTCACCCTTATCTTACAAGAAGATGTTTATCTGCTAAATCTTTCTAGAGTTTCTTACAGTCTCCAATTGATGCCCCTAAATTGCCATGCAACTCAGGTTTCTACATTGCCACAACAGCTAGTTGAAAAGTAAAATGTTGGGGGCAGAGTGTATGTACTATATCAGAAGCCACAAGGAGTTACTCAAAGTCAGAATGCAGGAGAGTGATTGTCCTTCCATTCTGTCTTTTGCTAGATACTACATTTGACTTTTGCTAGATATGACATTTGACTTTCTGGGCAGTTAGGTGGCACAATGTATAGAATGCTTAACCTGGGGTCAGAAGACCTGAATTCAAATCCAGCCTCAGATACTTTCTAGCTGGGTGACCCTGGGCAAGAGTCCCTGTTTGCCTCAGTTTCTTCAACTGTGACATGATCTGGAGAAGGAAATGGCATGTACTCCAGTATCTTTGCCAAGAAAAGCCCAAATGGGGTCACAAAGTGTAGGACACAACTGAAAAAATTGAACAAAAACAACAAAGCAACATTTGACATCAGGCAAGCCACTTAACTTTTCTGGGACTCAGTTTCCCCAGCTGTAAAGTGAGGTGCTCAGCCAAGAGAACCTCTGAGATCCCTCCCGGCTCTATTCACATGACTCTTTGATCACAATGGCAGCTCATATTGATGTAGTCAGTTGACAGTTTACAATTGATACACAGTTTACATTGATGTACAGTTCACAAAGTGCTTTCCTTGAACCAACCCCATGAGGTAGTAGACCCTTCGGGTATTGACACTTTGAGTCAAAGTGTACTGCACTTCTGTTCATATGGGCATTTGATCCCTCTGCCCATGCCAATCACAGCTCCTCCATAGTCATCCAGTGCAATATATGCCTCCCTGTGGTTCTTTTCCTACTTGAGGGAAGGAGATACCAATGTTAGCATTCAGGCTAACCATCTGTTATTCCTCATCTTTGCCCACCTTCTTTTCTGGTTATACATGTCCTAGATTATGTAGTTTATGTCATTTCTCCTGAGAATATCATTGCTGATGACAAGCTGCAGCCTAGCATGTAGCCTTCTGTTGTTCTCTGGGTTAGTGTAATTTTGGTTCTTTTAATACTGTGGTGGTCTGTCATTTGATTTTTATTTGTTTTGATTATAAGCTATTCTCTAAGACTACAAAAGAAAATACAATAAAGGCATAGATTTAAAATGGCACTTCCCTCTTCCCCTCTCTGCCCCACCCCCAAGAAGGCAGAGAGATGACTGTTCTGTAAATGTTTAATATCGAACCACTGGGAGAATATTGACATTAATGAGAGAATATTTTATAGCAGCAAGAATTTCTAGATCATTGACAGAATTCCGTAATTTCCTGAATTATGAACTCCATCAGATCTATTCTTACTCATTTCTGGGGCCCAGATTACTGTAATAAGATCACAGGTTTAGAGTGGAAAGTTATTTCAGAGGCCATCCAGTCTAATCCCCTCATTTTGCAGATAAGGAAACTGAGTCTCAGGGAGGTTAAGTGACTTGCCCCAAGTCACATGTTTAGTAAATATGAGAGGTGGATTGGATTCAAACCCAGATCCCCTGACTCCAGAACAAGTGCTTTTTCATCTGTACTACACAGCCTCCCATCTGCAGAACCTGGGTATGATATAAATGGCCTATATCTCTATTCCTCTTTATATTTATGCAGAACTTTCCTTATGATAACTCTGTGTGGTAGGAAGTACAAATGACTCAACTGTGGTGGTTACACAGCTAATAAATGGAAGAGTAGGGATTCATACTCCAGTTTTGATGCGCTTTGCTCTAATGTCACACATCTTTCCTGCCACTTTTGTTCCCTTCCCATGTAACTCAATAGGTTATAAATAGGAATTTATTAAGCACCTATTATGTGCTAGACACTGTCAATACAAAGAAAGGCAAAATACAGTCCTTGATCTTAAGGAGACAGCAGTCTAATGAGGGAGACAACAAGCAAACAAATATGTATAAACAAGCTATCTACAGGATAAATAGGAAATAATTAATGGAGAAGAGACACTAGAATTAAGAAAGAATGCCTTCTTGCTGGGAGAGGGGGAGGAGAAAAAAAAAAGTAAAAAGTGCACAGCAGAGAACAAAAGAAAACCTAGAAGGAAGCAAAGGTGGGTAGCTTTGAAAATAATGCATAGTATTTATTATATAGATGTTCTTGAAACAGAAGCTTATTGTTTTATATGAATCCTCTCATGTTCTGCTGTGTACATGGAAATGTTCTTTTTTTTTCTTGTTTTGTATCTGTTTAAAATGAATAAAAATTTTAAAATCTTTTTAGATTATAAAAGAGTAAATTGAAAAAGGCTTCCTGTAAAATATAGGATTTTATGTTGTTTTATGGGGCAATGAGGGTTAAGTGACTTTCCCAGGGTCACACAGCTAGTAAGTATTAAGTGTCTGAGGTCCAATTTGAACTCAGGTCCTCCTGAATCCAGGGCCAGTGCTTTCTCCATTGCGCCACCTAGCTGCTCCCAGAATATAGGATTTTAGCTGGGACTTAAAAGAAGCCAGGAGGCAGAGATAAGGAGTGAGAACTTTCCAGGTATGGGGGACAAGCTGGAGAAAATGTGTCCCATATGTACAAAAATCTTCCTGGCTGCTCTTTTCTTTCTCTTTTCTTTTCTTTTCTTTTTTTTTTACAAACTGGTAATTAAGCAGTTTCCTCCTCCTATTGAGGAATAGCTAAAAGTTATTGTATGTGATTATAATGGGATATCCATAAGAAATGAGGAAATGGACAGTTTCTTTTTTTCCATAAAAGTATTTTATTATTTTTCCAGTTACATGTAGAGATAGTTTTCAACATTTTAAAAATAAGATTTCTAGTTTCATGGGGCAGCTAGGTGGTGAAGTGGATAGAGATTCTGGATTCAGGAGGACCTGAGTTCAAATCTGGCCTCAGACACAACACTTACTAGCTGTGTGACCCTGGGCAAGTCACTTAACCCTCATTGCCCTGCAAAAAAAAAAAAAAGATTTTTAGTTTCAAATTTTTCTCCCTCCCTCCCCTTCCTCCCCCCTCTCCAAGACAGCAAGCTATCTGATGTTATATATGTACAATCACATTAAACATATTTCTGCATTAGTCATTCTATGCAAGAAGAATCAGAGCAAAAAAGAAAAACCTCAAAAAAGAAAAAAAATAGAAATAGTATGGTTTGATCTGCATCTAGATTCCACAGTTCTTTTTTCTTCTTCTGGAATTAGAGAGCATTTTCCATCATGAGTCCTTTGGAACTATCTTGGACCATTGTATTACTGAGAAGAATCAAGTCTATCATAGTTGATCAACACACAGTGTTGTTGATACTGTGTATACAATGTGCTCCTGGTTCTGTTCATCTTACTCAGCATCAGTTCATGTAAGTAGGAAGTGGACAGTTTCAGGGGAAACTGGGAAGATTTCTATGAATGGTTGCAAAGTGAGGTGAGATCTAGGAGAATAATTGATACAATGACAACAACATTAGAGGAAAGACTTTGACTTTGGAACTTTGATCAGTGCAATGATAAGCCATGATTCCAGAAGACTGAAGATGACATATGACATTTAGTTCCTCCCAGAGAGGTGCACATTGAGGCATACATTTTTGGACATGGCCAATTTGTTGAACATAGCCATGGAGTTTGTTTTGCTGAACTATGAATTTTTGTTATGGATTTTTTTCCTTTCTTATTTGAAAAGACTTTAGGGGAGGGGCCAATAGGAGGTAGAGATAATAAATATTTGTAAAAGTAGATAAATTAGAGTTCAAATCCAGCCTCAGACATTTAACACTTACTAGCTGTGTGACCCTGGGCAAGTCACTTAACCCCAATTGCCTCACTAAAAAAAAGTAGATAAATTAAAAACTTAAAAAAATAAAGTTAGTCTGGCAAATCTGATTTTGATGATAATAATAGCAGCTAGCATTTATATAGGATTTTATGGATTCGTAAAATGTTTTGTTTGTTATCTCATTGATTTAATAAAGCCTTATTAGCTTATGATCACCACTTCCTTTTCTAGATATTGATAAATCATCTTTTTAAATAATGTGTTCTAGAATTTGGGTAGAAATCAAAATCAAGCTCATTGGATTTTAGTTGCAGACTCCACTCTCTTCTCTTTTCCAAAAATTAGGACATTTGCCCTTCCTCAGTCCTCCAATACATTTTTCGGTCTCTACAAACTTTCAAAATTACTCAGTGGCTCAATTACATCCTCTATTTCTTTCACTATCTTGGGGATATATCTGGGCCTAGGGACTTGAACTTATTAAGAGCAACTCAGTGCTCTCTTCCTATCTCCTTACTTATCTCAGGTATCAAATCTCTATTAGCCATTTTCACTCTCTCCTTTCTAGTCCAAAGATGATTCTCCTTAGCAGAGAGAACAGAAAAAAAGTATCCTGCTTTTGGTTAAGGTAAAAATCCTTTTCCCTTGCCACCCCTTCTTTCACTCTCATCCCATTCTACCCCTCAGCCTTACTCCTTCATAATTTATATCCTCTATTATCTTCCCATTCCATTACGGCTTCTAGAAACCCCCGCTCTGATAACAAACCCCTTCATTCTAGAATTCTTTATCCCTCTACAATTCTGATTTTCTGCCATTCACAGAGGTCTGGTTCTCTGGAGAAGTGATTATGTCCTGGGCCACCCAGCCAGCCACATTTTTGTCTTTCATTCCCTCATGCGCAATACATTGAGGGTCAGGAACAGCCTACTCCTTGTTCCTCATTGACATCCCCAGACATAGCTCTGCAGCCATCACTGTGCAGCGTCATACAGCTAGTAGGTGTCTGAGGACAGATTTGAACTCATTAAGATGAGTCTTCCTGACTCCAAGCCCAGTGCTCTATCCACGGTGCCACCTAGGTGCCCCTAATTTACTTCTCAAATTACCTTGTATTCATCAGTGTATGTGTTTCACATACCAGTAGAGTAAGCTCCTTGAGGTCAGGGAAGGTTTCATTTTCATCTTTATATTCCTTGTACCTTTAATACTGTAGATGATTTTGTTTGTTTGTTTGTTTTTGTTGTTTTTGGGTAATGGGGGTTAAGTGACTTGCCCAGGGTCACACAGCTAGTAAGTGTCAAATGTGTGAGGCCGGATTTGAACTCAGGTACTCCTGAATCCAGGACCAGTGCTTTGTCCACTGCGCCACCTAGCTGCCCCAATACTGTAGATGATTAATTAAAATGTGTGTTGAATTATCTTTGTAACTGTCTATTTGCTTACAAACATCATGAGAAACAGTATGGAATAGCAGGCAGACTGCCATATATGTAGTCAAAGGATCAGAGTTCATTGGATCAGACATTATCAACCTATTTAAAAATTTTAGCCCAAACTGGCTAAAAATGTCAATTAAATGAAAATTTTAGCAGAACCATTTGTATGTGAGAGTGTCTGTGGATGTGAGGAAACCAAAGTAAGTTGATAACGGGATGAATTTCTTATTTTTCAACCTTACATAGCTTACATCAGCCTCCAAGGGGAAAAAAAATTAGCAGAAGTGACGAGAGAGCAATCAATGTTGGAGGGGCTGTGGAAAGACAATTTATCATTCGTGAATCTGTGAATTGGACAATTCTGGAAAGCAATTTAGAATTATGCAATTAAGCGATTAAAATGTCCATACCAGGGACAGCTAAGTGGCACAGTGAATAAAGCACCGGCCCTGGATTCAGGAGGACCTGAGTTCAAATCCAGCCACAGATACTTGACACCTACTAGCTTGTGACCCTGGGCAAATCACTTAACCCTCATTGCCCAGAAAAAAAAATAGTCATACAATAAAATAAAATGTCCATACCCTTGAGACGGTTAATGTACTGCTAGGCATATAGCCCAAGGAAGTCACTGACAAAAAGAAAGTCCTTATATACACCAAATCTTATTGGCAGCATTTTTGGGGGGGTATAACAAAACTAGAAACAAAGTGGATACCCACCGCCTAGGAAATAACTAAACTAATTGTGATACATGAATGAAATTGGATATTACTATGCTATAAGAGTTAACATGTTGAATACAGAGAAACATGGATATATATATATATATGTATATATGTATATAAACTGATACAAAATAAAGTAGGCATAGCAAGAAAAACAACACACAGAATGGCTGCAGTGATATGAATGGAAAGAACAACAATCATAAAATAGTTGAAACTGAATATTGTGAAAATATAAACAATAAGATTGACCCCAAAGAAGAGAAGTGAGAAGACATGTCCTCTTCCTTCTTTACAGATTACTGGGGCTCTGTGGAAGTAGAACGTTGCATCTGCTGTCAGCTGTGTTGGTTGTTTTGCTGATTTTTTTCTTTCCTTTAATTTTTTTTTTTAATAAAGGATGACTATATGGGAGGAAGAGGGCAGAGTTGAAGGACACTGGGGAAAATCTAGTCCATAAAAATCAAAAGATATGAATAAAAATCTTTGATTAATAAAAAATTTTAAAAGATATGAGTAAATATTTTAAGAATAAATTATCCTGAATTGTTAATTGATCCTAGGAGTTGTGCTTGACCAAGACTGGCAAGATTGTCTGTCAGACTAATTAAGTACACTGATGTCAGGACATTGAAAGCTAAGGTTTCTACAGGAACTGACTTTAATCATCTACATTACACTTCTATTTTAAGACTCAGGCCAAGAGCAGTGGAAGAATACCACGTATAGACATCCAGATCAAGTTCTGCATTTAATTAGTTACAACTCTACCATATATTTAGTTCATTTCTCAGCACATTACTTGTGTTATCATTTTAGTCTTGTAAAAATATTGTTGGAAGTGAGTCATTATGCTCACTCTGATAAGCTTTCAAAAACAGCCCAGTTCTCCAAAGTCCCTCAAAAGATTGATGTCACACAGGTACACATAGGAAATGTGGCAGAGCATAACCAGTCAGTAAGGAGCCAGCTCTTTTGGAGTTCGAATTTAGCCTTTCTCAGGAAAGAATTGTTCACAATCCAATAGCAATTATTTACTATAAAATCTGTGTCTGTCATTAGGTCATTCCTGTCATCTAGGTAGAGTCATTCCACGTAAGTAAGACAACAACTAGAAATAGCATAAATTGGCATCCTGGCTGATATTCTCAGTGGGTGAAAGAGGAAAACTGAAATAATGTTCTACTAGATGTCCATTCTGTAAACACAAGATAACCAAATAATATCATTTGTACTTTCATGAAAATATTCTGTCACGAAATTAATGTAGTGTTTACAGTGTGTGGAAATACATACACACACACATAATACACATAATTGTTGTTATGTCTGACTTTGTAACCTTGTATGGGGTTTTCTTTAGCAAGTTACTGGGGGTATTTTGCCATTTCCTTCTCCAGGGAATTAAAGCAAAAAGAGGTTTAAGTGACTTGTCACACAACTAATGAGTGTCTGAGGCCAGATTTGAACTCAGGTCTTCCTGACTGAAGGCTTAGTGCTCTATCCACTGAGCCATCTAGCTGCTTCTTATATGTGTGTATAATATATACATATATTTACATGTATAGTTATATGTATACATATAGTTATATGCCTATATATAGCTATATTTGGGGTGTATATATATATATGTGTGTGTGTGTGTGTGTGTGCTATATGCCTATGTACCTGTATACAAGTATATAAGTGTATATATGCATACACATAAATGACATGCCACATAAAATATTGTCCTGACTAATGTCATATTATGTAAATTTTACATACATACATACCTACATTTTCATGTATACATAAAAGCATATACAATGTCATTAGGTGATTATACACAGATGAATTTAGATGAAATAATATTTCAGGGAGGATTTAGTTCTATATCAATAATGTTACAAAAGGAAGATATGTTCTTAGGTTGGTAAAAGGGGTTTCCTGTCTCCTTTCTCCTATCTCCTCATCCATCCTTCATACTGCAGCGAGGTTTATCTTCCTGTAATGCACTCATGATAGTATATTGATATCAATGGCTATCATATCACGTCTTTGTCTTTTCTTCCTACAGTTAGAATGTAAGATTATAAATATAGGGCCAGAAAGGATCTCAGAAGTCACCTAGTCTAACCCCTTCATTTTACAGATGAAGAAACTGAGTCCTAGATAGGATAGATAATTTCCCCCAAGCATTAAATTGCTAACTCCCTGGTCACTTACCACAGCTGTCTTTACACAGTAAGTGCATTGTTCGATCCTCCTTACTACTCTCCTTGAAACTGGATTCTTTCTTACCACCATGACACTACATTTCCTATCTCTCTGTGACTCTAGTCTCTATGTTTCTTTCTTCTGTCTCTTTTGATGATCCTTCTTCCTCTTTTCATATCCCTAAATGTAAACAGTCCCGTAGACACAGTCTTCAGTTGTCTCCTTTTAATACTTGTACACTCACTCAGTCTGGATGCTTATTGGTCATGTGGTATAGGGATAGAGTGCTGGGCCAGTAGTCAGGAAGACCTGAGTTCAAATTATCCTCAGAAACTCACTAGCTTTTGTATCTCTGGATGAGTCAATCAACCTCTGTCTGCTTCAGTTTCCTCAACTGCAAAATAGGAATAATAATAGCATATACCTCCCTGGTACATACCTGGTACATACATACTATGTACCTGGTACATAGTAGGCACTTAATAAATGCTTGTTCCTTGCCTTCAGCAAGTATTTTTTAAGTTCTTACTGTGTGCCAGGCCCTGTGGAAACTGAGGGTACAAAGAAAGGCAAAAACACTGTCCTTGCCCTAAAGGAGCTTATATTCTCTTGGGTAGACATGTGAAAAATTACAAATTCATATAAGATACATGTATATACATGTACATTAAAAAACTAATTTTATTTCCCCTGAATTACATGTAAAAACAATTTTAATATTCTTTTTTCAAATTCTGAGTTCCAAATTCTTTCCCTCCTTCCTCTCCACTGCCCCATTATTGAGAAGGCAAGCAATTTGACATAGTTTATACATGTGTAGTCCTGCAAAACACATTTTGATCTACATATACATTTGCTATATAAATGGAAGACAGTCTCAAAGGGAAGGCACTAGCAATGAGGGACACCAACATTGACTTCTTTCAGAAGGTGGCATTTGAACTAAATCTTAGAGAAGCCAGGGAAGCCAGTAGACAGAGATGAGGAGGGAAAAAAATTTCAGGGATGGAGGAACAATCATTAAAAATACATGGAGTTTAGGGGGTAGCTAGGTGGTGCAGTGGATAAAGCACCAGCCCTGGATTCAAGAGGACCTGAGTTCAAATCTGGCCTCAGACGCTTGACACTGACTAGCCGTGTGACCCTGGGCAAGTCACTGAACCCCCATTGCCCTGCCCAACAACAACAACAACAACAACAAAAATACATGGAGTTTAGGGATAGCTAGGTGGCTCAGTAGATAAAGCACTGGCCCTGTGTTCAGGAGGACCTGAGTTCAAATCTGGCCTCAGACACTTGACACTTAATAGCTGTGTGAGCCTGGGCAAGTCACTTAACCCTCATTGCCCCGCCCCCCCAAAATACATGGAGTTTGAAACTGGAGAAGAGGAAAGTAAAAGGGGGGAGGGAGAAGCATTTATAAAGCAACTACCATGTGCCAGGCCTTTTTTACAAATATTATCTCATTTGATCATCACAGCAATGCTGGAAGGTAGATGCTATTGCTATTTCCATTTTACAGTTGAGGAAACTGAGGCAAAGGTCAAATGACTTGCCTAGCGTCACACAGCTAGTAAATTTCCAAATGACATAATGTGCCATATTTGAACTCAAATCTTCCTGACTCCAGGCTAAGGGGGTGCTATCCACTGTATCACTAGCTCCTGAGGAAGAATAAGAAGGGTGATATTGTTGGATTGTAGAGAAGATGGAGGAGAGTAATATGTAAGAAGAAAGAAAAGGTAAGAAAGGGTTAGTTTGTGAAGGGCTTTAAAAGCTAAACAAAAGATTTTATATTTTACCTGGAAGAAATAGGGAGCTAATAGAGTTTATTGAATAGGAGAATGACATGGTCAGACATGCAGTTGAAGAAAATCATTTTAGCAGCTAGGTAAAAGAGAGAATGGAGTGAAGGCGAAGGTTCACTTCTTCATGTGAGACATGTGTGAAGAAGGGGATAGGAGAGAGAATATATTAAATCTGTTTTCTTTAGCCACCACTTCTTTGAGGATGAATATACAATCTGAATCCCAAATCCTGTTGTTCAGTCATTTTTCAGTCATGTCTGACTCTTCATGACCCCATCTGGAGTTTTCTTGTCAAAGATACTAGAGTGGTTTGCTATTTCCTTGTCCAGCTCATTTTTTTGTGGGGGGGAGGGCAGGGCAATGAGGGTTAAGTGACTCACCCAGGGTCACACAGCTAGTGTTAAGTGTCTGAGGTCAGATTTGAACTCTGGTCCTCTTGAATTCAGGGCCAGTGCTTTATCCACTGTGCCACCTAGATGCCCCCCAGCTCATCTTTATAGATGAAGAACTGAGGCATACAGGGTTTAAGTGACTTTCCCATGGTCACACAGCTAGTAAATGTCTGAGGCTTTGAACTCAGGAAGCTGTCTTCCTGACTTTAGGCCCAGCACTCTATCCGCTCCACCACCTAGCTGCCCCAAATCTTGACCTATGTTCTAATTCCATATTTCTGTCTCAAATATATCTCTAGCTGAACATTCCACAAACTCCTGAAAATCAACATGGCTGTAAGAAGAACACTGTATTTCAATGCAAAAGACATGGATTCATATCATGATTCTGCTATTTTCTACCTTTCTAGGTCTCAATTTCCCCATCTTTAAAAATGGGTAGATTGAATTAGATGACCTCTGAGGTACCTTTCAACTGTGAACCTATGATCAGTATCTCCTATAACCTCATTCTGTTCTTCCCCAAATCAATTCTTTCCCCTTTCAACTTTTCTGTCTCTATCAATAACATCACCATTTTCTCCAACTTCCAGGTTAGAAACTTTAGGATTATCTTTCAAAGTTGCCCTTTTCTCTCCCACCCTATTACAAAATTATCTCCAGCTTGATCCTTCTTTTTTTTTAAAAAAAAATGTCTTTCAAAACCTGGAAAGACTTACATGAACTGATGCTGAATGAAATGAGCTGAACCAGGAGAACATTGTACACAGTATCAACAATACTGTGAGATGATCAACTGTGATAGATGTAACTCTTTTCAGCAATACAATGATCCAAGATAATTCCAAAGGACTCATGATGGAAAATTCGCTCTACATCCAGAAAAAAAGAACTGTGGGATCTGGTTGCAGATTGAACCATATTGTTTCTACTTTTTTTGTCTTTTTTATGTTTTGAGGGTTTTCCCTTTTGTTCTGATTCTTCTTCCACAATACGACCAATGCAGAAACATGTTTAATGTGATTGTACATATATAACTTACATCAGATTGCTTTCTGTCTTGGGGAGGGAGGAGGGAAGGAAGGGAGGGAGAAAAATTTGGAACTAGAAATCTTGTAAAAACAAAACAAAACAAATAATGTCTTTCAATGTCTCCCTGATGCACAATGCTGATTTCTATGCCTTGTTTCTTTGCCTCTGCAACAGCCACCCCTCTTTTCTTCCTATCAATTCTTACCCATCTTTTAAGTGCTAGTTTAAATTCCATTTTCTCCTTTCTCCAATTGTCTCCCTTTCCTCTGAATTCTGCTCCATATCGCTCAGTGGTTAATTATATACTGCTGCTTTCTATTACCTCATATCTTCCTAATTAGATTATAAACCTTTTTCTGTTATGATTCCCTTATGTTGCTAACCCACAGGTCCCTAGAACATGTAAGAGGAGCTCAATAAATATTCATTTGAATGATCGATAGATAGGGTTATAGAATCTTAGAACTGAGAAGAACCTCAGAGTTTATTGAATTCTACCCTCTCATCTTTTAAGTGTAGAAATGGCAACCTTGAGAAGCTTAGTAACTTATAGAGTCATTAGCTTATATGCCTATGGTTGAGAAAGATCTTAGAAACCACAAAATCCAGTGCCCTCATTTTATAGATGAGGAAACTGGGGTTCAGAGAATGAAGCCATTTACCCACAGTCACACAGGAAGTAAGTAGGAGAACTGGGATTTGAGCCCAGGACGGGTTACTATGCCTTTTCTGCTGTACCATGTTGTCTACCTCAACTTGTGTAAGGCCATACAGGTAGTTATTGGCAGATCAAAGACTAGATTCTAGGTGCATTGATTCTAAATCCAGTGTTCTCTCTAATATGCAGTGATGCAATATCTTTTTAAAAATTTCTTATCATAACTTTCTTATAAAGCAACATAGAGTACCTAACTTGCTTTGCTATATAAGCTTCAATAAGTTTGTTGTTGTTTGTTGTTGTTTGTTGTTGAGTTGTTTCAGTCATGTCTGACTCTTTGTGTCCCCATTTGGGGTTTTCTTGGCCAAAGATACTGCAGTGGTTTGCCATTTCCTCCTCCAGCTCATTTTACAGATGAGGAAACTGAGGCTAACAGGGTTAACTTGCCCAGGGTCACACAGCTAGTAAATGTCTGAGGCCACATTTGAACTCAGATCTTCCAGATTCCAGGCCTGGTGCTCTATCCATTATACATCTAGAGGTCCGTTTATTTGGTTAGGCCTTCATCTCTCTTAATATGTTTCTACAAATTCTTGAAAGACAGAAAAATACTCAAGATCCTCTGAATTTCCATCATTTTATTAAATTGTTAACATTTGGGAAAGGCTCCAATAGTTTAGCCTTTTGGTAAAACCAAAAAAGCTGACAAAAAAGTACCATCCAAGAAATAATAGGGAAAAAAATCCAAGTTAAGTCAATTGATGACTAATAGTAAAACCAAGAGTTTGAAAGGCATTGTATTACCAAATGAGTAATATAGCCTCAAACAATGGTGGAGGAGTTGGGGTGGAGGAGGAGGAGGAGGAGAACTGATTGTGATTACCCAGTTAGCCTGTCATTTCAGAACTGCAGGCCAAGAAATACAGAACGCAGAGGGGGAAGAGGAGGAAGATGACTAAATTAACAACTCTCTGCCTTGGTTATTAGCCACCTACTGTTACCTTAGGTCAGAGAAGTGTTGATTTGACAGAAGACTGCCTGGTGTGCTTGCTGAATATGCTGGCATTCCGTTCTTGGGTTAAATCTGAAAGGAAAAATAAAAGGATTAGCTTGACTTTTAGTTTACTCAAAAAAAGGCATAGTTTTACTACTAGCACTTGGCAAAATAGACTGTAAAATGTAATTGTCACATTTTTTTCCAGGGGACAGCTTAAACATGGGCAAGAAGAGTACATAAGTATGTCAAGAGAGTGACCTATCGCTAATGCTAATTGTGGACTGACAAAGATGATCTTAATTAGACCCCTATTTTACCCCAATCACTATTAATTAGTTCAGTGTGATTCCAAAGGGGTAATGATTGCTAGCAATTGTTATCGATATACTCATCTAATAATAGACATTTGACTAGTTTAGTCAACTAATATTCTTATAATTAAAATTATAATTATATTTAAGATTATATAAGAATAACTTGTATTAATGCATATTTTTACACGTATCATATAGGGGTAATTAGATAAGATAGATTCTTTCTTATATTTGGCCTCAAACTTTAAAACCTTATTTACCAGTTATGAAGTTCACTTGCCTTACCACGAGAATGCTGATGACCAAACCCAGCGTGATGTGATATGGAAAGTCCCTCAACTTATTATTGTACCTCCAGACCACCATCTCTTGCCCAACAGGAGCAGGGGACAATCTTATGACCACTTAGTCAGCAGAGATGACTCTTGCTTTGCCCATCCTGTGACCACCCACACTGATAAATCATTTCTGGCCCTCCTGAAGGGTCAAAGACAAGGTCTATCAATCAGTGAGACCCTGTATTTTACTTTGCTTCTTCTGAGTGTTTGGGTATCAAGCCCCATAAAAGTAAGGCCCTGAGGACCAGGGGGCATCTCAGATCATGAGGAATATCTGAGGTCCACTTCAGTACAGGGGCCCATGAACCCTTTACTAAAGTGCTCTTGGTTTGGAGCCCTGCCTCGGTGGTTTTTTCTTGTAGGTTGGACAGTTTTAGACACCACAGGAAGAACTTTTGGATTAACTTTATTAGGTTTGGGGGTAGGGAGAAGGGTAGAAGAAGGTGTTCTGTTTGGTCGTTAATAATTCCATAGTTATCACTTAAGCAAATACATAAATAAACTGCTACTGTTCAGTCTTGTTTGACTCTTTGTGACTCCATTTTGGGGTTTTCTTGGCAAGGATACGGGACTGGTTTGCTATTTCCTTCTCCAGCTCATTTTACAGATGAGGAAACTGAGGCAAACAGAGTTAAGTGACTTGCCCAGGGTCACACAGCTAGTAAGTGTCTGACGCCAGATTTGAACTCAGGTCTTCCTGACTCCAGGCCCAGCAGTCTATCCACTGCACCACCCAGCTGTCCATAATGCCATCTAGCGGCTAACAGAATACCAATACTCAAATGGGCAAGTGACCTTTGTGACCTTGAAGAAATCCATTAACCTCTATGGGCCTCCTCTGTTTCCACATCTTTAAAAATGAAGGGATTGAATAGATGCCCCTAAAGTCCCTTCCAGTTCTAAATCTATGATCTTTTGGCTAATTCTATAAGTTGGCAGAAGAACAGCATTCCTCTAGCTACCACACCCAGATGGAGGCCTAAATCAATAGCAGTTTGGTGCTTTTTAGGAGTCAAAGGGACAGTCATCAATTTCCTTACCTATAAGAAGGGAGCTGAACTAGATAAGACTGTGATTCAAAGATAAAACTCTGGATTCAAATCCTCCTTTTGATACTGTGTGACCTTAAGCTAGTCAGAACCTCTCTGGGCTTTAGTTTTATCCTTTATAAAATGAAGGGGTTGGACAAAATGGCTTCTGAGACTTCTTCTAGGTCTACACTCATGGTGCTAAATGTGTACTCCTCAACATAATGAATTCTTGTTGGGGTAACTCTTTCCACCAATCCAGATCTTAACCTGTTTATGACTGTGTAGATAAGTCATAAGGACTGATTCCAATAAAAATTAAAAGTTCATTTAAAAAAAGTAGGTGGCTTATTATTAAAGGGACATAAAAACATAGAGGAGTTAGCTGATTATTACCAGAGTACCCATGTAAATGGGACACAGATTTGAGACTATGAACTTATTTCTTAAGTATTGGACCACTACTTCTTCCAGTCTCTATATAGTATGTCTCAACAGTCTTAGTGTAGTTATGAAAACGTGACTTGAGTAGGGAGGTTAAAACTGTGCAAAACCTCCGAAATGATAGCGTTAGAGATCCCATCCCATTCTCCTTTTCAGGGGGCTCAGAGTATTTATTTGGTTTATTCAGTTTAATTAAATTAAACTCAACAGATATCTAGGGCCTGTGTATAGAGAGCATTGTGCTAGACACCAGGGGAGACAAAAACTTTAGCTAAGACACAATTTCTTTAAATTAAATTAAGTTTATTTTTGTTATGTTTTAAGTTCTGAACTTTCTCCTTCCTTCCCTCTCTACCCTACACTAGAGAAGGCTACCTTCTTTCCTTCTTTCTTTCTCTCTCTCTCTCCTTCTGTCTTCTTTCCTCTCTCTGTGTGTCTCTCTTACACAGACATACAGACACACACACATATGCACAAATATATATAAGACCATACTATGTATGCTTCTATTTAGAAACCAAGTTCCCTTTCTTTTTTTTTTCCTTTTCTTTTCTTTTCTTTCCTTTTCTTTTCTTTTCTTTTTTTTTTTGCACAGGGCAATGAGGATTAAGTGACTTGCCCAGGGTCACACAGCTAGTAAGTGTCAAGTGTCTGAGGCTGGACTTGAACTCAGGTCCTCCTGAATCCAGGGTCGGTGCTTTATCCACTATGTTTCTATTTATCAGTTCTTTCTCTGGAGGTAGATAGCATCTTCCTTCATAGATGCTTTGTAGTTGATTTGAGTTTCTATAATACTCAAAATAACAGTCATTCACAGTTATTCTTTGAACAATATTACTGTTACCATGTACAATATTCTCTTGGTTCTGCTAATTTCACTCTTCATTATTTCATGCAAGTCTTTTCATGTTTTCCTTAAACCATCCTGCTCATCATTTTTTTACAGCACAGCAGTATTCTATCACAATCATATACTACAATTTGTTTAGCCATTCTTCAATTGATGGGCATCCCCTCAATTTCTAGTTCTTTGTCACCAGGTTTTATAGTTTAGTAAAGAGAAAGGGGCAGCTAGCTAGGTGGTGCAGTGGATAGAGCGCTGGGCCTAGAGTCAGGAAGATCTGAGTTCAGATCTGGTCTTAGACACTTGTTAATTGTGTGTCTCTGGGCAAATCACTTAACTCCCATTTGCCTCAGTTTGTCATTATATAAAATAGGAACATATTAGAGAAGGAAATGGCAAACCATTCTAGTATCTTTGCCAAGAAAACCCTGTGGACAAACTCCTACAAGACTAAAAGACTGAACAACAAGAGAGAAATAACAACATAATAATGATAATAACATTTATATAACACTTTAAGGTTTTCAAAGTACTTTGTAAATATAATCTTATTTTATCCTCAGGACAAAACTGGGAGGTAGGTGCTATTATTATTACCATTTTGCAGGAAACTGAAGCAGACAGAGGCCAAGGGACTTGCCTAGGGTCACATAACTAACAACTGTTTGAGTTCAGATTTGAACTCAGCTCTTTCTGGCTCCAGGTTCAGTGCTCTACTCACTGTACAGAGAGCAATGATATACAATATTCTCCAAATAGTACCTGTGTATAAACCGAGAGAAGAGGAGAATAAGAAGTAAAAGTGAGAGTTGAGGGGAGAGTGTACATGTAGCAAATCATCAAATTGCAAAAATTACTTTACCTGGGGTTCAGTCATTTTGTAGAATTACAGAATTCAGGACTGGAAGGAAACTTAGGGATCATAGATATAGATATAGAGCTAGAAGGGACCATCTAGTCCAGCCCAGTCATTTTAAAGAAGAGGAACTGAGATCAAGAGGTTAAGTGACTTGCCCAGGGTTACATGGCTCATCATTGTCTACCAAGTACAGCCTCTTCCTCTGGCCCCTAGAAGGACCAAACCGTTTTAGGTCCCTATCTGGACATAGTGGTTAGAGGACTGCCTTCCTTCTGGCACCATATAAAATTATAATGATAGATCATACATTTTGTTTTTGTGTTTTTGTTTTTTGGTTTTTGCGGGGCAATGGGGGTTAAGTGACTTGCCCAGGATCACACAGCTAGTAAGTGTCAAATGTCTGAGGCCAGATTTGAACTCAGGTACTCCTGAATCCAGGGCCAGTGCTCTATCCACTGCGCCACCTAGCTGCCCCCGATCATACATTTTGGGCAGAAAATGACCTTTAGAGGTAATTTAATCCAATATCTTCATTTTAAAGATGAAGAAACGGAGACTGAAAGTGATTCGATAATTTATCCAAATTCATAAAGAAATAAAATAACAAAGCCAGGATCCCGATCCAAGTCTTCTGCCTCTAAATCCAGTCACTCCTTCCAAAGACTTTTAGAACAAGATGGGGCCCTGGAGATTATCTAGTTCAAATCCCTCATTTTATAAATTAAGAAACCAAGGCCCAGAGAGATTAAGCAATTTACCCAGACAGCTCACCCACAGAGGTGGAATTAGAATATAATTCAGATGCAATAGGCATGAAAACTAAATAAAGTGGGTTTTAGACACAGTTTAGAGCAATGCATGGGTCTACATCATGTCCTACTGGCAGGAACCAACCCATGATGTTTGTGTATATATACAACATATGCCTCATTTCTATCTTTGTTTAGGCCCCCATGCTACTTTGTCACTAGTAACCACCTAACTAATGAATGTACTTTATGTGTAATTAAAGTCTGCTTTTAGCTCTTCCTATCTCTGTAAGTCCCATTGCTACCAACTTTTACATTTGTCTCAATCCTTTCTAGCCTTCATATAAAGGGGGCAGAGCTGGCTGATTTGCCAGGTAGCCAGGTAAATCTGTTTTCCTTTCCTATAAGTATTAAGGGTATAGGTTATTAATTTAGGAAATAATGAGCTCTAGTCTCTTTTTCCTATTTCAGAAAACTTGAAGTGAGCACTCAGCTAAGAAGGGAGAATTTTCCAAGGAATCCCTACACCTCCCTCCTACCAAGTCTTAGAGACCTCTGATTGTACTTTGTTGTTGTTGAATCTTTTTTCAGTCATGTCTGACTTTTTGTGAGTCTGTCTGGGGTTTTCTTGGCAAAGATACAGGAGCAGTTTGCCATTTCCTTCTCCAGCTCATTTTCCAAATGAGGAAAATGAGGCAAACAGGATCACACAGCTAGTGTCTGAGGCCAGATTTAAACTCAGGTCTTCCTGATTCTAGGCCCAGCATTCTTTCTACTGTGCCACCTAGCTGCCCCTTATTTATGTGTGTATATACATAAATATATAATTACTTGTTCCCTGGGTAGAATGATCTTGCAAGATGCTATTTGCAAAAAAAAAGTTTATTTTATTTATATTAGCACTTTAAAAATTGTCCCTAACCTGAAATTAGATCTTTGTTTATATTCAATACAAGTGAGAATCACCATCAAGTCTCACATTGCTTCTCAGGCTGTGGATCAGCAGGAAACACTATGATTTTTAAATGGAAAGATAAGAGTAACACTCTTTTATTGAGTTTCCTGAAAGATAAGGAGATAGTAGGAGAATGGAAAACTTTTTCCCACAGCTCTCACACAGCTGTTCCACTGAGAGTCTCAAAGCTGAATATAGTGATGGTTTTGTTGATCAGTATAAGAGAAATGTAAAAGAATATTATATTTTAATTGTAATGAATATAATGTATAATTTAACATGATAGAATATATAGTGTAATGTATAAATTTATAACATAAATATGAAGTAAAATAAAATATATAATAAAATTATATTTTGTTAATATTTTATCATATTTTATCTTCTTGTGATTTAATAATTATTTCCCCTATGTTATATTTTCAGGTATGTATGTTTGTCTACAAAAAAAGAAAAAGTCATAGGCATAAGAACTGGGATGAATAAATGGGTAAGTGTTTTGTTTGTTTATTTGTTTTTTATATTTTTCTGGATGATTTGAACAAAGATAAGCTTTTCAAATCACCGAATGACCCATAGCTGGGAAAGACAGCTAACATGCTGAATGACAGAATCAGGGCTCCAAAAGATCTCCAGAGGCTAGACCACTGGACCAATTTAATAAGATGACATTTAGCATGTTTTAAAAGGATTACACTTAAGTTGAAAAATCCACTTCACAAATATAATAAGATGGTGGTGGCATGACCAGCCAGCAAGCAGTTTTTTGTTTGTTTGTTGTTTGTTTGTTTTCAGGGCAATGAGGGTTAAGTGACTTGCCCAGGGTCACACAGCTAGTAAGTGTCAAATGTCTGAGGCCTGATTTAAACTCAGGTCCTCCTTAATCCAGGGTCAGTGATTTATCCATTGCACCATGTAGCTGTTCCCCAGCAAGCAGGGTTTTTTTTAACCTAATATAATGCAATTTAATAGAGATAAATGTCAATCACATTATACCAGAGTTCAAACAATAGATTTTTGTAGGTACAAGGTTGTAGAGACGTGGTTAAATAGTACTTTGTCCTTAAAAGCCCTATGGGTTTTAGAGGATAGCAAGTTCAATATAAGTAAGTTGTATAATGCAACATTTTCAAAAGCTAAAGCAGTCTTGAGCTGCATTATGAAAGACTTCGGTTCTAGAAATAAGGAGGTATATTTTTCCTATGATCAGACTGTACCTGAAATGCTTATATTCATAAGTTCATAACTTCCTTAAGTCATAACTTTTTTCCATATAAATATTTTATTATTTTCCAGTTACATTTAGAAATAGTTTTGTAACGATTGGAATGACACCACCTGCTGGAGACTTACTGTAGAAGAGTCCCGTCCATGAAGTGAAGGTCTTTGAGGGCAAGACCAGGAGTCTTTTCTTTGGCATCAGGAAGTGACGTTGGGTAGTGAGAGGAAGAAGGAAGAGACTGGCACTCGGTCTCGGGCTTTTTCCTGAGGACTCCGGCAGAGAAGGGAGCTAGAAATGCGCTCTCCCTTTAATAGATGGGGATCTAGGCCTTTTCTTCTCTCTTTACCAAATTTTTATTCTCCTTAATAAATGCTTAAAAATGTAACTCTTGCTAAAGCTTATAATTTATTGGCGACCACTCATTAGATATTTTAGACAGTTTAGCTAGAATTTTAGCCCTTAACAGTTTTCAACATTTGTTTTTATAAGATTTCTAGTTTCAGATTTTTCCCTCTCTCCCCTCCCTCCACCTTCCCCAAGACAGCAAGTAATCTGATATAGGTTACATATGTACAATCACATTAAACATATTTCTGCATTAATCATGTTATGAGAGAAGAATCAGAGCAAAAAGGAAAAACCTCAAAAAAGAAAAACAACAACAAAAAACAATAGAAATAGTATAGTTTGATCTGCATCTAGATTCCACAGTTCTTTTTTTTTTCTAGATTTGGAGAGCATTTTCCATCATAGGTCCTTGGGAACTATCTTGGACCATTGTATTGCTGAGAAGAATCAAGTCTATCACAGTTGATCAATACATAATGTTGTTGATACTGTGTACAATGTTCTTCTGGTTCTGCTCATCTCACTCATCATCAGTTCATGCAAGTCCTTTCAGGTTTCTCTGAAATCCACCTGCTCATCATTTCTTACAGCTCAATAGTATTCCATTACTTTCATATACCACAACTTGTTCAGCCATTCCCCAATTGATGGGCATCCCCTCAATTTCCAATTCCTTGTCACCACAAAAATAGCAGCTATAAATATTTTTGTACATATGGGTCCTTTTCCCTTTTTTATGATCTCTTTGGGGAAAAGACCTAATAGTGGTATTGCTGGGTCAAAGGGTATGCACAGCTTTATAGCCCTTTGAGCATAGTTCCAAACTAATATTTATTTATTTATTTATTTTATTTTTTGTGGGACAATGAGGGTTAAGTGACTTGCCCAAGGTCACACAGCTAGTAAGAGTCAAATGTCTGAGGCCAGATTTGAACTCAGGTCCTCCTGAATTCAGGACCAGTGCTTTATCCACTGCGCCACCTAGTTGCCCCCCAGCAAGCAGTTTTTATGAAAAAGATCTGGAGGTCTTTATTGCTCATTATGAGTCAACGGCAAGGTATGACAGGCCAAAAAGTTGATATAATCTTTGGATGCATCAAGACAGGCAAAAAGTCTTGTCAGTTAATGTTTACCTGGTACTTTGCCTTGGTCAGACCATTTCAGAAGTACTGTGGTCAGTTCTAGGAAGGATATTGAGAATCTGGAGAGAGTGTGTTTAGAGGTAGGTAACTAAGATAAAGAAGGACCTCAAGTGTGTGTCTATGAGCCTAAGTTCTGAAGAAACTGGGGGTGTTGTTAGCTTGGAGGAGAGAAGGCCTGGTGAGAGGTAGGGGGCAACATGATAGTTGTCCTCAAGTATTTGAATCTGGTCTTATGGAATAGAGTTTTTTCTTTTGGCCCCAGAGGGCAGAACTAAGTTTGATGTAAGTAACAACTTCCAAACCATTCCAACTATTCAAAAGTGAATGGGTCATTACAGGAGGCAGTGTGTTCCCCTTTGTTAGAGGTCCTTGAGCAAAGGCAGGGGGTTTTGTAGAGAAGATTCTGGCTTGGATGTGGATTAGAATAGATGACCATTCCCCCCCCCCCCCCCGCAAAAGAAAAGAATAGATGACCACTGAGATTCCTTTCCTGAGATTGTGATTTTGTAAATTGATGCCTTATTGTTTGTTGGTCTCTTTCCAAAATAAACACCTCTCCAACCTCCCCCCACAAAAACCAACAACAGGGGCAGCTAGGTGGCACAGTGGATAAATCACCAACCCTGGATTCAGGAGGACCTCAGTTCAAATCTGGCCTCAGACACTTGACACTTACTAGCTGTGTGACCCTGGGTAAGTCACTTAACCCTCATTGCCCTGCCAAAAAAACAAACCTCCCAAACAAACAAAAAAAAACCCCAACCCCATCAAAACAAAAAAAAACCCCACAAAACACAAAAAACCCACAACAACAACAAAGGGAAAGGAGTGGGAGTCACAAGTTATTAAAGCATCTAAACCTAGAGAGAATAATCAATAATAATTATATCTAACATGTATTTAGTGCCTATTATGTGCCAGTCACTGTGCTAAGCAGCTTTATAATTATTATCTCATTTGATCCTCAAAACAGCCCTTGCAGGTAAGTGTTGTTATGATCCCCATCTTGCAGATGAGAAAACTGAGGCAGATAGCAGTTAAGTGACTTCTTCAGGGTAACATGGCTAGGAAGTGTCTAAGGCTAGATTGTAACTTAGATCTTCCTGACCCCAGGCTGGGCATTCTATCTACTATATCTACCTAGCTGCCACGAATAAAGTAGAAAGCAAAGTGCAAAATGTTTGGAAGCAACTGCTCTGAGTTTGAATAGGCTAAAACACACCCAAGGCTGGTCCCAAAAGCATGACCACTGCCCCCATTATTTCCTTGGCAGTCCCAAGGTAGAACTCAGGCTTGGCCAAATAATCTTCATTCATGCAGCAAACATTTACTGAGCAGAGACCATCTGCATGTCACTGTACATTAATTACCGTACATTAATTACAGTCAGGATGTTGGTAATCTGCAAACACTGATTGAGCTCAGGGCTGGCAAGAACTTCCTGCCACATTTAGGGTCTGTTTATTAACTTCCCTTGACTATTTATCAGAAATACTTTCAACTGTTTTATTTAATGTTTCTGGGTCAGTGCTCTGTGTCTAACTTTATGTATGGTCTAGATATTAGCTATATAACTTCAGGAAGAATTTTTGAAGGTATTCTGTTTTCTGGCACACATGGGCTTGCTGTCTTTTTAAAAATCTGGGATATTTAGGTCTGTCCAAAAGGATAAGAATAAAAATCTTATTTTCCCTAGTACACATGGGAGGTCTTGTGGTGCAGTAGAAAGAGTCCTGGAATTTGATGGCAGAGGACTGAGGTTGGAATTCTAACTGAGCCATTTACTACACCTGGGGCAAGTCACTTCTTTGGTCCTGTTTCCTTATCAGTAAAATGAGGGAATTAGATGACTTCTGTAATCTCTTCCTACTCTAAAACTTTTCATAGGTTGTTCTTCATGCCTGGAATGTTCTCTCTGCCTACTGGCTTCCTTTAAGTCTCAGCTCATGGGGGCAACTAGGTGGTGCAGTGGATAAAGCTCTAGACCTTGATTCAGGAGGACCTGAGTTCAAATCTGGCCTCAGACACTTTACACTAGCTGTGTGACCCTGTGCAAGTCACTTAACCCTCATTGCCCTGCCCCCCACAAAAAAAATCTCAGCTCAAATTCCACCTTCTGCAGGACACTTTTACCCATCTTTCACATTGCTAGCTACTACTTTCCTTCTGACATTGCCTTCCATCTACACTTCTGTCTTCTTGTCTCTCTTAGTCTCTTTTTTTCCCTCTTTCTCTTCCTTGTGCGCTCTCTCTCTTTCTCTCTGGGTCTGTCTCTGTCTCTAGTTAGGTAATAGACATGGATAGATAGATAGATAGATAGATAGATAGATAGATAGATAGATAGATAGATAGATAGATAGATAGATAGATAGATAGATAGATAGATATGCATATATTTATATTTCTGTAAAATGGGGGATAATAAGGCATGGACCATATTTAAATTCCATATGTAATTATATACGTATATGTATGTGTGTGCATACACACATACAATATGCTTATACTTATATATACATATATCTGTGTCTACAGAGACATACATATGTGTATATAAAAACACATGTGAGCACATACACATACATACAGTGTCCCAGAAATCTTAGTGCTGTCTTAAGCTTTAGTAGTTTAAAACTGCACTGAGATTTGGGGGATACTCTATATGTATTGTATGTGTTTAGTTGCTTCCATGTTTTCCTCCATTGGAATGTGACTTCCTTGGGGCCTGGGACTGTGTTTTTGCCTTATTTGTATCACCTGTGCTTCCTTTCACATAGTAGGCACTTAATAAATGTTTGAACATATCAGATGCTTAATAAATGTTGATTGAGTGATTGTTGACCTACTGATTATTTCTATGATCCTACTTTTTAGTCCCTCTTTTTATCCCAAACTGGGAATTCCTGGGAAATTCAGATTTGTAAGTATGAATTAATGATATGAAATGATAGATGAGCTTTGATAGACCTCATTAATTTCTAGAAACATCTGAGGATAGTGTTATTCATCCTGAAGACATTTCCCACAATGATCCATTATAGAAGGAGACTTAAATAATGAAGGGCATGAGTGGCACTGAAGCATTACATTATTCTGGTAGTTTAAAAGGTTTCATCAGACAGCTTCTACATGAAAAATGCCACAGTCTCATTTCTCTTACATAAAGATTATGGACTGTACTTCTAGAATTGTATCCCACAGTTAATCCTGAGGTTAACATTCAGTCATTCAATTTTGCTTCCTGAGTATTTACCATGAGCATGACATAATGCTAGGTATCATTGTACCTAGGGATACAAAGAAGGAAAAAGATGAGGTATTTAAGAAACTTAAAATATGGTGGTAAGATATATACACATGAAACAGATAAGGCAACTAGGTGGTGTGCTGGGTATCGTTGGGACTTGGAGTCAGAAAAACCTGAGTTTAAATCCTACTTCAGACATTTGCTACTTGGACAAGTCACTTAACCTCTCTAAGTCTCAGTTTCCTCATCTGTAAAATGGGGATAATGAGTACTTACCTAATAGGGTTGTTGTTAGGATGAAATGAGATGACATGTAAAGGACTTTGTAAACTTTAATGTACTATATAAATGTTATCCCCACCTCCTTTTCTCCTCCTCCTCCTCCTCTTCCTCCTCCTTCTTTCTTCTTCTTCCTCTTCCTCTTCCTCCTCTTCTTCTTCTTCTTCTTTTTTCATCACCACCGTGATAAGTTCGAAATGAGTGGTCTAGACCATAACTTCAGAGGAGGGAGAAATTGCTAAAGGCTAGGATGTTTAGGAAAGACTCAAAGGATTTGAGCTGGGCCTTCACGATAGGCAAGACTAATCTCCTTTCTCTTTTTTTTTTTTTGGGGGGAAGGGTGTTGCTGTTGTTTACCTAGATTTCAGCAAAACATTTGACAAAGTTTCTCTTGCTAATCTTTCTGATAAAATAGGATGGGTGGCTTCAGAACTCAATATATGACTAGACTCTGAAGAGTAGTTAAATGTTAGTTAAGATCTCCAGTAGAATTCTCCAGGATTCTTCCCTTGGCTCTTTTTTATTTCCTATTTATCCCGTATATGTGTGTGTATATATGAGACAGAGAGAGAGAGAGAGAGAGAGAGAAACTCTTTGAGCAGGGACCATGCCTTAAACTCCTTCTATATCTCCCCCTACAATATTTTTTAGAATTCCAAGTACATTAGAGAGTGGGTCCTAATTAATATTTGTTGATTGGTTGTTGGATCTGTGACAGCTAGTGAGGAATATTCCTTATTTCTATTTCCTGGTTCTTTGGTGTTGTGGGAAAGAGTCATAGAGTTGGAGCCAGGAGAGACTTGGGTTTGACTTACCTCTGACCTTTAGTAGCAATATGAACATTGGCAAATTACTTAACCTCTTTTGATCTTCAGTTTTCCTATCTACAAAATGAGTTTAATAATACCTACTGAGAAGAAGCATGGTGTAGTGGATAGAGTGCCTCAGAATCAGAAAGACCGGAGTTCAAGTCCTGCTGCTTAAACTGAGTGACCCTGGGCAAGTCACTTAACCTATTGATCCTTCAGTCAACTCTCAAAGACTCATGTGTGATCTTTCCAAGCAGGGCAGGTGCTGATTGACATTGCTAGAGGGAGTTTCCTGACCAGAAGCACCCAATACCAATGCAGTCACAGATCCAGTCTAAAAAAAACCTCCTACTTCACAGAGTTATTGTGATGATGGTGATGAGAGAATGTTATTTATAGTAACTTCTAAACCTTCAATATGGCATTTACATAGAGCTTTAAGGTTTATAAATCTAGCATTGTCCTACCTCAGTTGTATGACACCCAACCTCTGTCTCAGTTTTCTCATCTGCAAAGTGGAGTTAATAAAAGCACCTACCTTCTAGGATTGTTGTGAGGCTCAAGTGAGATAATATTTGTAAAGTCCATTGCAAATGCATTATATAATTAATAGCTCTAGTTTTAATGCTCCTGGACATAGAGGTTTATATATTGACTTTTATTTTATATTCCCCTAGAGGCTCAGAAAGCAAAGATTTAAGAATTAATTAGATGGTCTTAAATGCATGCTGGAAGACCATAATATGTGCCAAGTTTTGTTTCATTCTTTTAACGATCTTTTCAGGAAGGTGTGTTTGACTGTGCACATCTTTTCCAAGTCTAGGCCTTAATGGAAAGTCCTCACCAATAGCTATGATGCTTTAGTCCAGATAGGAATAGGAGGCAAATGATAGTCCTTCTTTCTAAAGAGTACAGTATCTATTAAGTCAAACAGCTAAAAGTAAAATAATGAGCATCCCCAGGAATGAAAATGATTGGTTACTTCAAGCAGTGCTTGGTTCTTCAGACTACTTCTCCATCTGGCTGCCCCGATTCTTGCCATTTGCCAACATGAGCTTCTGTGTCTGGTAGGGGGGAGTCTAGGGGGTGGTGAGAGGGAAACCTTTCTAGTGTCTGGAGTAACACTTTGCCACATGTGCCTGGTAGTACTCATAATGTGCACACAAGCTCCCCATTCCTCAGCTCGAGTAGCAAAATGACTGCTTATAGTTATGTCACTCGCAGGTTAATGTCCTTTGACCTCAGCAGCTCATTGACACTGGAGACCACTAGGGAGCAGAAGGTCTACTTGGGAAATAAAATGGGTAATAATTAATTGAATAAGCAGCTATATACTTGGTCATAATTTGTCAGCTATGAACGCAAAATTCTACATGTCATGGAGAGACAATAGAAAGTTTACCAATATTAGTGTGAAATGTTATACATGAGTAACAAAACCTTTGTGTGTGTATTCCCAAATTAGACAGAAGTAGCCTAAGAGTGTGTCCACATGATGTTAAAACACTTATAAATCAATCTGTTGATCAATAGGCATTTATTAAGTGCCTTTCTCATCTGTAAAACAGAGTGAATGCTTCCTATCATATCTGTTTCACTTTGTTATGTTGAAGCTCACATGGTATAGTGAGTAGATCGGTAAACTTTAATGCATTTTATAAATGCCAGTGATGATGATGGTGTGGTGGTGATGATTTTGGGCTCTTTGAGAAGGCTCAACTGTTTTTCTTGAATGTTTTACTGTGATTTATGTGTGGATATTCTACATCTTCTGGATCCAATTAAATGAAGCATTGCAAGCAGTGTTTGCTTGGTACACACAAACAGTAATGGTAATGAATATCAGAGATTATCGAGCCAATTATAAACAATCCATTTTAGATATCTATGTCTTACCTATGCTTTACATATACTTTGTGATTGCTATTTTTAAAAGTCCCTTCAAAAGGATAGTTTCAAGTTCAAGGACCAAACCAATTAGTCCTCAGTCGACATCGGATGAGGAGCCCCTAGCAAAAATAATTGGGATATAATAATACAATTGTAATAAGGGATACAATTCTTGTCCTCCAACATCACACATGACTTCTGCCAGGGTATGGTATAGAGAAGAAAGTTGAGAGCAATATAGAATAATGTTCTCCAAAGTAGAGACTGGGGCCCTATGGGAGATCTATGGTCTGACCTCAAGGGGTATGTGATCAACCACTCATAACGTGGGAAAAGTGGAATCCAGTGGTGTGCTGAAGCCAGACTCTCTCCAGCTGTTAAATGTTCAGTGTGAGCATTTACCTGTTGGAAATAATCAAATACTAAAAATCAAGGTTTGATTTATTGTGCTGTTGATTCTCTAGACTTAAGAAAGTTCTTGAGAAAATAGTAATAATGCAGATAAAACTTAAAAGTGTGTTGTGCATATGCTTCTCCCTCTCCCCTCCCCCCCTCCCCCCACGGAGAGCAGGTTGTTAAACCAGCATAATCCTGGTTGAATCCCACTATCCCATAGATAGCCAGCTGTGGGGCTTTGTCTCCAATACAAACTCACCTACCCTTTTTTCCAGTGCTTTCCTATCCTCATTAACTTCTTCTCTCAGGGCATTCATAACTTAACCTACTGAAGCACCCACAGAAGCACCTTTAACAGGTACCATAGGAATCATACTGCTCCCCCTCCCTACTAGTATACCTTTCTCTTTTCCACCATGTTGTTGTGACAGGCAACTCTTTTGAGGTTGAGTTGGGACAATGACCGGTGAGCAAGTTTGTAACAGTTAGTTGCTGTGGGGACCAATTTTTAATTGGGGAGTGCTAGCTAAGCGGCCCGCCGCAATATTGGAACAAGGAAGGAGACCGGCAACAAGAACGAACTTAAAAAAAACAAAAACACAAACAGGATCAGTAGGATCAAGGGAAAGGAAATAAAGTGGGGAAAGGGAAATTATACAACTTCAAAAGATACCACCGCTCAGGAATCAACTGAAAACACTCAGCAGACCTCCCGTCATTTCAGCGTCCAGCTAGAATGCCCAATTCTCCTCCCCCAATCCCGGAAAACCCCACACAGCCCCAGCCAATGGGATGGCTGCTCTGATAGTCACATGACTGCCCTCACTAGGCTTCCAATCATTATAATCTTGCCAGGCCCGTGTAGGCATCGGCGAATGGTGATGATGTGAGGTGCCAGCACCATGGCAATGGCTACAGCCAGTGGGTGGAGCACCGTGTGGTTTGTGGAGCCCCAGGGCAGTGCGCGCCGAGGCATAAAAACCTCAAATAACAATTAATTCTTTACATTGCTCAGAATGAGTAGGCACGAGTGGCTTATAGATGTCTCTTTCCCTCCATCCCCCAAACCCACTGGGTTTCCAAACGTCTCTTTTTCTGTAAAGGCATCACCATCTTTCCAGACACCCACGTTCAAAATTTTTATCTTCATATCCTTACTCTCCTCTTCCTCACATGAGTTGCCAATGGTTTGTGTCACATTCCCCATTTTCACACATGTCAATCAATCAGTCAATTGTTGTTGTTTTGTCCTTGTTTTTGAAGAGGATCGTGACACTGAGGTGATGTCATGACTTGCAGTGAATTGGATTTAAGTGAGGGAGGGCTATGCAAGGTCACCAACTTCACTCTCTCCTCCAGAGCCATATGGGTCCATGGCAAGATATAAATCAGGGCAACTGGAGATGGCCTTGGATTTTTTAAGACAATTGGGATAAAGTGACTTGTTCACAGTTAGTAAGTGTCTGAGGTGAGATTTGAACTCAGGTCCTCCCAGCTTTAGGGTCAGTGTTCTATCCACTGTGCCACCTAGCTGCCTTAATCAATTTATAATCATTTATTAAATGTCTACTATGTGCCAGGCAGTGTGCTAAGTGCTGTTTCCTTTCTATTCATATGACCATCATCCTGTTTCAGGCCCTTATCATCTCTCATCTAGGGTACTGTAATGGCCTTCCAATTGGTCTTCTTGCCTCAAGCCTCTCCTCTCTCCAATACATGGTTTTCTTAATGAGCAAGCCTTATAATGTCACTACCCTACTCAAGAAACTCCAGTGGCTCCCTATTGATTCAGGAATCAAATATTATTTCATCTTTATCTTATCTTTTAAAAAAATATCTAATGTGTATCACTTTTATTATATTCATAATAGTCCATGTATATATAAATAAATATAAAGATAATTGGAGGTACATGTGCGAAATTTTTTTACCGATGGGATGACAGACCAAAAAACTTAAGAGAACACTGTGTGTTAGCCAATTTGAGCCAGTGTAGGCAATAAGAAGCCATTGTTTCTTTTTGTTTTGTTTTGTTTGGGGGGGGGGGGTTATACATGTGTAATCATGTAAAACATTACCATATTAGTCATTTTGTATAAGAAAACTTGAATAAAGAAAAAAATGAAAGAAAGTGAAAAATAGCATGTTTCAGTTTGTGTTCTATAAATATCAGTTCTTTCTTTGGAGGTGGATAATATGTTTCACCAATAGTCCTTTGGGATAGTCTTGTATCATTGTATTGTTGATAATAGTTAAGTCATTCACCGTTCTTCATCAAACAATATTGTTGTCTCTGCACACAATGTTCTCTTCTTGGTTCTACTCACTTCACTATACACCAGTTCATACAAATCTTTCCAGGCCTCTCTGAAATCATCCTGCTTGTCATTTTTTATAACACAATAATATTCCATCACCATCAAATACCACAGCTTGTTTAGCCATTCCCCAATTGATGGGCATTCCTTTGATTTCTAATTCTTAGCCATTACAAAAAGAGCTGCTATAAATATTTTTGTACAAATAGGTCTTTTTTTCTCTTTTTTGGGATGTCTTTGGGATATAAACCTAGCAGTGGTATTTCTGGATCAAAGGGTATGCACAATTCTATAGCCCTTTGGGCATAGTTCCAAATTGTTCTCCAGAATGGTTGGATCTTTTCACAACTCCACCAACAGTGGATTAACGTCCCAGCTTTTCCAAATCCCCTCCAATATCCAATATTTTCCATTTCTATTATATTTGCCACTCTGATAGGTGTGAGGTGATACCTCAGAGTTGTTTTAATTTGCATTTCTCTGATCAATAGTGATCTACAGCATTTTTTCATATGATTATGGATAGCTTTGATTTCTTTGTCTGAAACTGCCTGTTCATATCCTTTTATCATTTATCAGTTGGGGAATGACTTGTATTTTTATAAATTTGACTCAGTTCTCTATATATTTGAGAAATGAGGCCTTTATCAGAAATATTTGTTTCAAAAATTCTTTCCCGGTTTTCTGGGAAGCCATTTTTTCCAATTCAGACCCTAAACATTGAAACATTAAAAACAAAACAAAATATAGTGATAAGAATACTGGATTTGGAATGAGAAGACAGGTTCAAATCCTCATTCTGCTACTTACTATGTGACTCTGGTCTCTCTGGTCTTCACTTTTCCCTTCTGTAAAATCAGGGGATTTGACTATATGATCTCTAAGGTCTTTTAATATGTCCAGATGTGTGATCTTATCATAGTCCTATGACTAGATGATGCAGCTAGGTGCTACAGCGAATAGAGTGCTAGACCGGGAGTCAAGAAGACTCATCTTCATGAGTTCAAATCCAGCTTCATACACTAACTAGTTGTATGACCCTGGACAAATCACTTAACCCTGATTGCCTCAGTTTCCTCATCTGTGAAATGAGCTGGAGAAGGAAATGGAAAAACACTCCAGTATCTTTGCCAAGAAAATCCCAAATGGGCCATGAAGACCATTCTCATGAAGAGTCAAAAACGACTAATCAACTAAACAACAACATGGCTACATGATCTCTAAGGTTCCTTTTAGTTCTGAATCATTTGATTCTAACACCTAAGTCATAATCATAATTATAATCATAATCATATATACCAGTAAATTGTTCGTTAGCAAATAAAACATTATTTAAGTTAAAAGAGTAGAGATTGACAATAGGACAAAGATGCCATTTCTTTTCATGAAATATCATCTCACTTGCCCAAATATCATAATATAGATTTAGTGAGAAAGATGAAGAAACACTTACGCAATCTGGAAAGAACTGAATCTAGGTTTCACTGAAACATGCCTTTTGTTAGGCAGGGTATTCAAAGTGCTTTGAAAGAGAATAAGACACAAAGGTACCTGGCTTCTTTCACCTGCTGTTAGGTTACAGTGTGTCACAAACCCTCAGAGATGGACAAAACTTTGAGATGGCCTCAGTTCAATTTCCTGCTTCTTCCAGCTGTTCTCCAAATCATCACTTATTTTGGAAATTCAGATAAAAGATAATATTTGGAGTCGTGTCAAGAGTCCTTACAAAGTGCTTTCCATCTAGTAAGTCCTAGGAAGCTGAGAAGTTTGAGATCCAGCAGCCCTTCAGTATGTATTGAGCACTCACTATGTGCCAGGTACGATGTTCAATGCTACAAAGGGAAAAAAAATAGATATTATTGCCTTCAAGGATCTTATATTATCCTGGGGAGGTGGGGACAAGGAATAATATATACAGAAACAAATAATTTATATATCCTTAAGTACACATAAATATTTCATATCTATATATGAGTATTTATATACATATATATGGGCATGTGTATATACATATATATGCACATATATTCACACACATGCATATATATTCACATATACACATGTGTATGTATGCACACATACATACGCGGCTAGGTAGTATAGTGGATAGAGCACCAGGCCTGGAGTCAGGAAGATCTGAGTTTGAATCCAGCCTCAGACACTTACTAGCTATATGACCTTGAGCAAGTCACTTAACCCCTATTTGTCTTGGTTCTTCATCTGTAAAATGGGGACACACTGGAGAAAGAAATGGCAAACCACTCCATATCTTTGCCAAGAAAACCACATTGATAAATTCCATGGTGTCATGTAGAGTTGGACACAACTGAACGACTAAAAAATGACAACAAATATATGTATATACGTTCATACAGAGAGAGTGTGTGTAGACTTAAAAATTTCATTGGTGTAGGAGTTTACCTGCCCAGGGTCACACATCTAGTATGTGTCAGAGGCAGGACTGGGAGCCAAGTGTTCTTGACTCTAAGGCTAGCTCATATACCATGCTGTTTTTCATATCTATCTATCTATCTATCTATCTATCTATCTATCTATCTATCTATCTATCTATCTATCTATCTATCTATCTATCTATCTATCTATCTATCTATCTACACACACATATATATGTGTATATATATATATATTTGTGTGCATACATGCATGTCTATACATGTATATAGGAGAGACAGAGAGAGGAAGGGAGGAAGAAGGAGAGGGGTGGGGTAGAGACACAGAGACACACAGAGAGAGACAGTGACAGAGGCCAGCTCATATGCCATACTATTTCTCTCATATATGAGAAAGATTGAGAGAGACACAGAGAGAAAGGCGACACAGAGAAGACAAAGACAAGCAGACAGAGAGAGGAGCATAAAGAAAGAGGGAACACAGAGAGGGGAGTGAGAGACACAGAGACACAGACAGAGGCAGAGCAAACTCATTTTTTCTGGAAGTCGGAAGAGCCTATGATAAGATGCCAGCCTCTACTAGTGCAGAGATTGAGATGGAGCTGAGAATAGAATTCAGGTGTTCTGAGTTCCCCCCTGGTTTTAACTAATTACTAACAGCATTTCATCCTTTACAAGCTTATATTCCAAATGATATATTTTCATAAATCAGACCTAAAGAGAATTAGTTCAATAGAACATTGTGGCTTATTTATTTACATCCAAGTTTTAAACCTGTCAGTTCCCTTTAAAACTCTCACTGCCAATCAAATGGAGAAGTAACCTTGTTTCTCTCCACCCTGGTTATGTGGGAGCCCTGGATTTTCCCAGGTACAATGTGTGAGTCACACTCCCCTGTTACATACCTCAGGGGACCCTGGGGGTGTTTTCATTAGCACTCAGTGGCTGGTCTCCACTGGGCCTCAGGTCTTGTTTACTTTTGAAGAAGTGCGAAGTATCAGTGTTTACCAGGTCTGGACTGGACTGCTTCATCTCTGGGCCTGCAGCTTCCACTCTTTCTCATGTTGTATTTCAAAGTGTAGAAAACTGCTTTTTAAATATGAAATGCATAGGTTCATATGGGACCCATTTTGTATTTTGATCTGAGATGAGATGAGATTGAGATGAGAAGCAGTTACTCAGAATTTCACAGAACAAGGAAATTAAACCACCAGGTGACCATTATCAACATAAAGTCCATGGTTTTAAGTTCTCCAGGAATGCTTTTTCCATGAGTGTCTTTTAAAATAAAAATAGTTCTGAGAATCTGGCCCCCAACTTAAAAAAAAAAAAGGCCCTGTCAATCGCTAACCTTTTTGTAAAGATTAGGCGTTGGTTGAGACAACTGGGAAGCATTTGCTGCCAGCATGTCTGATATCTGGAACATTTGCTTCCTGGAGAGCAGTGAGATAAAGTGAACTCTTTCATCCCCTGATTCTGAGTTACAGATGCTGGAGCGTGCCCTGCTTCAGGACATATCACAGATATGATATCAAAACTCAAGAGCTTCAGGTCAGATCTTTTATGATAAAGTCTTAATGGATTTCATTGATGATCATTGAGAAGATGTAATCTCATTAGAACATGACAAAATTTAAGATGAATGTACAGATTCAGAATGGGCAGAATGTATCTTTGTAAATATTTAATTGAAGATTGGCAAAAACAAGTGACTATTGGCATGAAAGTAAAATACATGTCATGATCAGGCTATGGAAAATTCTGAGATGAAACAATCTGCTTATTGGTATTCTCTGCCCCAAAGTTGGTTTTATTTTTCATAAAGTTAATAAAGACACACACATTTGGCTAAAGTATGTGGTGACTGTTATGTGTGTCTGGGTATGTTCTATGTAGAATGTTAGCTGAAAGGTCTATAGGGAGTTATTAAAATAGAAATAGTTTTTTTCTTTCCCTTCCTTCCTTCCTTCCTTCCTTCCTTCCTTCCTTCCTTCCTTCCTTCCTTCCTTCCTTCCTTCCTTCCTTCCTTCCTTCCTTCCTTCCTTCCTTCCTTCCTTCCTTTCTCTCCTTCTTCAGAATGCAACTGTGACCTAGAGTTTTAACTAGGCTGCGATTGGACTAAGACAAGAATAGATATAGTTGCTGCCTGAGAAACGCTACAGTGCTTGAGGAGCCACCAAAGATGGACAGGCTATATGGTATGGAAACTTCTTTCTTTTAAAAGTACAAAAATAGGGGGCAGCTAGGTGGTGCAGTAGATAAAGCACCAGCCCTGGATTCAGGAGGATCTGAGTTCAAATCCAGCCTCAAACACTTGACACTTACTAGCTATGTGACTCTGGGCAAGTCACTTAACCCTCATTTCCCTGCCCACCCCCACCCCCCAAATCAAAAACAAAAAAAGCACAAAAATATTTCTAGAAACTCTTTTTGTTGTGGCAAAGAACTGGAAAGCCCATCAATTGGGGAATGGATGAACACATTATGCCCAGCTAAGTGGCACAGTGGATAGAACACAGGGCTTGTAGTGAGGAAGGTCTGAATTCAAATCTGGCCTCAGACTCTTATTAGTTGTATGACTCTGGGCAAGTCACTTAACCTTACTTGCCTCTGTTTCCTCATCTGCAAAATGAGCTGGAGAAAGAAATGGCAAGCTGCTCCATTATCTTTTCCAAAAAACCCCAATTGGGATCACAAAGAGGAGGACATGACTGAAATGACAGAACAATATAGGAATGTAATGATTGTGTTTTAAGAAAAGACAGTTTCAGAGAAACCTTGTAAGACTTTCATGAACTAATATAGAGTAAAGTGAGCAGAACCAAGAGAACAATTTATACTATAACATCAATATTGTAAAAATGAACAATTCTGAAAGGCTTAAGAACTCTGATTAATTCAATGATCAACCATGATTCCAGAGGACTGACGATAAAGAATGCTATCCACCTCATGCCAGACAGGTGATGGACACATATTTTTGGTAATGGCCAGTGTGGAAATATGTTTTGTTGGACTATACTTATATATTACAATGAATTTGTATTGGGTGGGGGAGAAGGGAGGAAGGTAGGTAGAAAGAAGATAATTAGAAAACAACAACAAATAAAATAGAGGGGTGGGGAAGGAACCAGTGGAGAAAACTGATAAGGAACAGTTAAAGAAACAGGAAAATTACCTGGAGAGATTAGTGTCACAGGATGTAACTTGCCACCTGCTACATAGGTAGTATCTGAGGTGGGATTTGAACCCTAGGTCTTCTGATTCCAGAACCAGGGTTCTTTTTTTCCATCGACCCAAAACTTGTTTGTACAACAATATACACCTTACAAATCACTCTTTATTTATCATCTCATCTTCTCCTCAATACCTTCCGATATAAGTAGTATATTATCATCTCCATTTTAGACCTGAAGAAATTGGGGTTAGAGAAATCAGATAATTGGGTTCAAGTTACACACAATAATATGCAGAATCCAGGACTGGGGTGTCTTGGTGGACCATCCATAGATTTGCCTAGGAGGAGGTTTGAGTATATTAAGTTTGGGAAATTGTGAGACACTTTCAATGATTCCATGCTGCTCCTTGACCCTGAACCTATATTTTTATTTAAAATGTATAAAAATTTATTTAAAAAATTTAATAAAATTTAATTAAAAATTTTTAATTAAAAAAATTTAATAAAACAAACATTTCTATAACAGTATAATAAAAAAGCTGATTACACATGAAATTGCAAATCTATTATTTACAACTTGATATTCCTTCTAAATACATAATAAAATTATCTGTAAATTTCTATTTTTTTCTTCCCTCTTCCCCCCCACTCCCTACCTTAGACAGGACTGCCATTAGAAATATATGTAAAATCATACTATACACACTTCTATTTATCAGTTCTTTCTCTGATTGCGGATAGCCTTTTCCTTTATGTCTTTTGTGTATTTATAATAGTCAAAATGACTTATTCATTCAAAAAGTTGTTCTTAAAACAATATAGCTTGGGGCAGCTAGGTGGTACAGTGGATAAAGCACTGGCTCTAGATTCAGGAGGACCTGCATTCAAATCTGCCCTCAGACACTTGACATTTACTAGCTGTGTGACCCTGGGCAAGTCACTTAGCCCTCATTGCCCTGCAAAACCCCCCACAAAAACCAATATTGCTGTTACTATATACAAGATTCTCTTGGTTCTGCTCATTTCACTCTTCATTGTTTCGTGCAAGTCTATTCATGTTTTTCTAAGATTATCAAGCTCTTGATTTTTTATAGCACAGTAATTTTCCATCACAATCATAAACCACAATTTGTTTGGCCATTCCCTGAATCTATCGTTTTAACATCAATATTCTCTCAGTGGAGAGGCAGCTTGGAGTAGTGGATAGAAGCTAGCTTCAGGGTCAAGAAGATCTGGGCTCAAGTCCCCCCTTCTATATCTATTGACTATGTAACACAAGACCGTGCACTCACTTAATCTCTCAGTACCTCACAGGCAACTCTATAGGATATTAAATTTTATAACAAAACACTTACTGATCTGTACTGGTACAGGGAGGTTTCTCACCAGCAATTCCCTATATCAAAGAAATCACAATCTAGATTTCCACTTCTCAATTCTCCCAGTAATGCTATGCAATTGGAAATCATAGAACGTCATGAGCTCAGAAAAATAAAAATGGCAGATTCTTGAAAAGGGTAATAGAAAGCTACATGATGGTGGTAAATTAGCTAAAATATATTAATAAAGATGACTTATGAATGACAATTGGCATAAAAGACATCCAGGATGTGTATAACTGGAAAATCAAGAATGAAAGATAACTAGTCAGTTTGGGTGCTGCACTGGCACCCACAAAATACTCAAAGAACCAAAGTGTAGCAGTCTCCAAAGTAGGAATAACATTTCTCTGAGGGTCCATCCTTATCCCATGGGATGAGTAGGCTGACCTTAAAAGTTGTGATTGACCATTTGTGTCATCAAGTGAAAGATGTGATGATGGGTAGTATCTTGTGCCTCCTGGGTCAGTCAATAATAAAGCTTTCCAACACAACTACACCTACTCTTCTCTCTCCAAACTCCTCCAGTCTGTCCCCTCCCTCTTTTGTGCAGGCTCCCAACCTCTGCCAACTTCTTATCCTGGTTCATCTCATACCATATTCCAAGATAGGGTCAAAATAGGTACATGATTTAGACATAAAGGATGACACTATAAGCAAATTAGAAGAGCAAGGAATAGTCTACCTATTAGATCTATGGAGAAGGGAAGAATTCATGACCAAACAAAAGATAGGAAGTATTACAAAATGTAAAATAGATAATTCTAATTACATTGATTAAAAAGCATTTGCACAAATAAAACCAATGCAACCAAGATTAGAAGAAAAGCAAAAAGCTGGGAAACAATCTTTATAGCAAGTATCTAGTAAAGGACTCATCTTTCAAATATATAGAGAGAACCGAGTCAAATTTATAAGAATATGTCATTCAAAAAAATACAAGCCATTCCTCATTGATAAATGGTCAAAGAATATGAATAAGCAGTTTTCAGATGAAGAAATTAAAGCTATCTATAGTCATATTAAGAAGTGATCTAAATCACTTTTGATTAGAGAAATGCCATTTAAAACAACCCTGAGATACCACCTCAACACCTATCAGATTGTCTAATATGACAAAAAAGGAAAATGATAAATGTTGGAGAGGATATGGGAAGATTGGGACACTAATATACTGTTGGTAGAGTTGTGAACTGATCCAACCATTCTGGAGGGGAATTTGGAACTATGCTCAAAGGGTAAAGAAACTATGCATACCCTTTGATCCAGCAATACCACTGCTAGGTCTGTATCCCAAAGGGATCATAGAAAAGGGAAAGGGTTCTACAAATGCAAAAATATTTCTTATAACCCTTTTTGTGGTGGCAAAATATAGGAAATTGAGGGAATGCTCATCAGTTGGAGAATGATTGAACAAGTTGTGGCATATGAATGTAATAGAATATTATTGTACCATGGGAAAAAGGATGGTTTTGGGAAACCTAGGATAACTTGTATTACTGATGCAAAGTGAAATGACCAGAGCCACAATACAACATTGCAAATAAAAATAATTTTGAAAGAATTAACAACTCTGATCTATGTGACTAACAACCATAACTTTAATGTACCAAGTATGAAGCATGCTAGCTACCTCCTAACAGAGGGTAACCAACCCAGGTTGCAAATTGAGACATACATTTTTGGCCATGACCATTGTTGGACTTTGTATTGCTTTATTATACATATGTGTTGCAAAGATTTTGATGTTGTTGTTTTTAATGGTGTAGAGAAGAAGGTGGGATGAGTAAAGATAGGGATACCAAAAAAAGAGAAGAAAAAATAAAAGAAAGAGAAGAGGGTCATCGAAGCATTTATAACTAACTATAGATATACAGAAAAACCATAAAAACATCAGAAGAAATCAGAGACAGGAACATCCTTGAAAGTTACATGTTGAATTTATTACAAATTTTAAAAGAAAGGCAAATTCTACATAATAGGCACTTCCCATTTTGTGTATAATTTTTTGTTGTGCTATGCATATGGAAATGTTCATTTTATCTGGTGTTATTAAAGTCCAGAATTAAAAAAAAATTTAAAAGAACTACAAAGAGCTGTACTCTTTGTGTTAGTATTGATAATCCTGTAAATAATATACATTACAACCCCTCTATGACTTGGTACACAGGCTTTGACATTTATTTCACTCCCCCAAATGTTTTATCTTGCAGACAGCTGGATGCTAAGCTTTTCCAACCTTCATCAAGCTGGTTCTCAGATGACAGACCATTGTTGGACTCATAAACAATACCTTTTCAGCTTGCTAAGAATTTCTAGAGCTTAAAATTCACTAACTAGGTCCTAGGAAGCCCAAGGTCACCTCCATACCAGTATGAGAAATTAGAGAAGGACCTTAGTGTGGCTGCATATATCTGCACATGTACGTGTTGTCTACAAACACATGTTATGATGTTATTTGTAAATGTTATAAAACATGCATGATCCCAAATGAACATTTTTTTCTATAGTTTGTTTTAATAACCCAACCTCTAAATCGTGGCACAGTTACTTTATACCTTAAACGACTAATAGTATTTAATCATCTAAACTGTTGACCGATGGGGATTAATGAATGCAGAGGTTTGTCTAAATGTTTATACATATGCATATGGCAAGGGTTGGTGTCTGCTTTCATAGAGTGTGCTGAGCTGGCTTGCAAGCAAAAACAGAAGAGTTGATTCTAGCTGGAAGCTATCCCCTAGAAACACATGCTGTGGAACACATGATTTTTTTTAAACTTTCACCTCAGTTAATTTAGCATATTTTATAATGCTTTGCATCTGTCCAGATTCCCATTCATCCTGGAAACTGCTTGAAAGGTGCTTCTTATGAAGCACTTAATAGATGCTTTTCATTCTTGTGCTGCAGGATCTTGCAGGAAATCTGCATTAAAATATAATGGATTTTCTGCAGTGCTGGATCTTGCTTCCAGGCTTTAACATGCAGGCAAGGTGCCCAATAGGCCATATTTCCTTTTACATTTTTTCTCAAGAGGTGGCAGCTTGGAAAATCATAATTATGTGCCTCTCTCAAGCCGTGTCTTTAAGCTTTCCTTGCTGGCTCTCGTGGTTGGATTTAAAAATCTGAATTATTAAACGGCTGCTCTGAGCTCTGTGCCTTCTTACTCTGAATCTTGAAATTACCCAGAAATCATTTCTATGTTGGATCCCTGGCTATGAAATGTAAATCATGAGTGAATTGACTGTAACATTGAGTGAATGCAATGCAAAGATGATAAAAATAGGAAAATGGAAGTTGTGAATATACCAAACACCTATATACCCAGTATCATAGATTGAGACAGAAGAGACCTAAGAAGACATCAAGTCCAATTTTGTCCTTTTACAATCGAGGCAAGTGAAGCCCCTAGAGGTTGACTGATTTGCCTAAAGTCACACAGCTAGTTAGTGTCAAAGTCAAGATTAAAACTCAGTTCTTCATGACTTTAAGGCCTATTTCTTTTTCTGTTTCTTTCTTTGTTTCTTCCTTCCTTTCTTTTTTTGGTGGGGCAGGGCAATGAGGGTTAAGTGACTTGCCTAGGGTCACACAGCTAGTAAATGTCAAGTGTCTGAAGCTGAATTTGAACTCAGGTCCTCCCGAATCCAGGGCCGGTGCTTTGTCCACTGTGCCACCTAGCTGCCTCCAGCCTACTTTCTTTCCATGATGACAATGCCTCTATTACTTATATGAAATGATTTGTCATTAAAATATAAAAAAAATATAACCTGTGACTGTAAGTATCTTTGTATTCACATGGACTCAAATTTTTATCTTGGAGACTTCTCTTTTATCATTTCATTTTATTTTATTAGTTTTTATTTATAGAATAAAACAAGCATATCCATAATATAGTATGATAAAAAAGATGATTGCAGGGCAGCTAGGTGGCGCAGTGGATAAAGCACTGGCCCTGGATTCGGGAGGACCTGAGTTCAAATCAGGCCTCAGCAACTTGACACTTACTAGCTGTGTGACCCTGGGCAAGTCACTTAATCCTCATTGCCTCACCAAAAAAAAAAAAGATGATTGCACATGAAATTGCAAATCTCCAATGAACAACTCGCTATCCCTTTCAAATATACAACAAAATTATCACGTAAATTTTTTTCTTTTTTCTTTTCTTCTTGTTAGTATATAAGCTAATTACTTTTTTGGAGGGGTGGCAATGACATGGCTAGTAAGTGTCAAGTGTCTGAGGCTGTATTTGAACTCAGGTCCTCCTGAAATGCTAATTTTATTATGTTGTATTTGCTTACATTCATCATGAGTACCAGCATGTAAGATGACCCAGAGTCCCAGGAAAGAATGCTCCTTCTTGCCATTGGGCACAAGATGAAACCAATTCTGCTAATGCCTTTCTTATATATATTTTATAACATATCACATATATCTATGAAATCTTATGTCAGAGGCTCCCTCCTGGCCCAGAGGACTTGGATGTTAACTGAAAGAAGAGAGAAATGGTAATGACTCACTATGAACCTTGATGGAAATAAAATGGTCTCAGTTATGTTGTAGAAGGAGAGGTTCCTATAGACGCCCCCCCCCCAACGTCTCTCATATGAGGTTTGGAGATGAGAAGGCAAGATGCAAAGGAAGGCTTAAGAACAGTTGTGTGTGTGTGTGTGTGTGTGTGTGTGTGTGTATGTTTTTGTAGTCCTCATGAGGCAAAATGGAAGTTGAATGGCAAGAATCAGGCTATGTGAGGGACAGTACTGCTGGCAAGATGACCACTCCCTTCTACCACCCCCTCCCCAGTTAACCCTCTGTCCATTTCCCAGCTGGAAGGAAGTTCCCCAGAGCTCTGGTTTGGGCCAGTGAATAGGCACCTGAATGGATAGTATACCCGTTGAGAGTGACAACAACTGAGAGGTTCTGGAAGCAAGCAACATGATACAGACAGGGAAGCCATAGAAGGAAGAATTGATATAGAATTGATATAGAAAACCAATGCCTACTGGGTCCAGCTAGAGCACTAGCTTGGCAGTACCAGGTAGTGAGACTGTCTGCACGGTAGACAACTGTACAGATTTGGTGGCAAGAGTTTTCTATTGGTTCAGATACAAGGCCTCCCTATTTCCATTTACCTGTTCATAAAATTGTTTTATGTCTTAAGCCCTGTGAGCCTATGTGCTTTTACAGGGAGCTGATGAATACCCTTGAGGGAAAGTTTCCAGATGATATGGGTTGTAGAAATAAGGTAGGACATTGGTTATCAAAAAGTCTGTGAACTTTCAAGGGCTCTATGAGCTCAAAACTATTTTTCTAAAAATATGAAGATTTTAATTTCTAATGCACTAAATACTGGTATATATAACCCACACAAACAAAAGCTCTTTATGGGGGGGGTCCTCTATAATTTTTAAGAGCATAAATGGTTTTTGAGGCCAAAAAAAAAGTTTGAGAACTGCTGTGCTGGAGAATGAGAGATCCTCAGAGTTTATCCAGGGCTTTTGGGTCAGGAGAGAGCCTCTCACATTAAGATTACATAGATATATGTAATATGATATTTAAATATATAAGAAAGGCATTAGTGGAATCAGTTTCATTTTGTGCCCAATGGCAAGAAGCAGCATTCTTTCCTGGGACACTGGGTCATTTTGCATTCCATTACTCATGATGAATCTAAACAAACAGAACATCATGAAAATATAGTTTATATACTAACATATTTTGCAGAGAATGAAGTAGAGAAAAATTTATGGATAAATTAATAATACCCTCCAAACTATGAAAAAAATATACCTTGACAACTGAAGACCTCATTGTGAAGGTGGAAATAGTGCAGGTCATGAATGCTTTGTTGGAAAATATGTTGAGGATCAAGAAATTAAGTCACAGTCAAGAGACATATATACATCATAAATACTTTTTAAATGTTCCATTGATTTTTGTAGGTTTGTTTGTTTGTTTGTTTTTGGTGAAGCAATTGGGATTAAGTGACTTGCCCAGGGTCACTAGTAAATGTCAAGTGTCTGAGGCTGGATTTGAATTCAGGTTCTCCTGACTCCAGGGCCAATGATCTATTCACTGCACTACCTAGCTGCCCCTTTAGAGGTTTTTTTTTTTGGCACCACAATAGTTGCCCATTGTGCCCTTCCTCATAATCTTCTTTGTAACAGTCAAGCCAAAGTAATATAACCACATTTGTTTGTATGTTACATTTTTCATCCATGGATCCCTCAAACTCCTTCCCGATGAAGAAGGGAAAGGGGTATTTCATTCTATATCTTCTAGAACCAATATTGTTATAACATTTAATCTGAGTCCAGTAGCCTTTCCATGATGTTTAAATTTATATTATTATAGTTACTGTCCATATTGTACTCTTGATTCTGCTTTCTTCACTGTTTATCTGTTCACAGTTTTCCCAAGTTTCTTTAAATTCCTTGTATTCATTTTTTTAAATTCAAGAATCTTTTTATTATGTTTTTTAGTTATTTATGCCATGAATCTGTAGGGGATTGGTTCCAACAGCTCAGGTTCCTTGCTATTGGTACTTACAAAGTGTGCTTCTCTGGGTGGAGCAGGCTGATGTTTCAGTTGAACCCAGGTGGCTTTGTCTTTATCTTCCTTCTTCTTCTAGTCATTTTCTTTTACCCTCTTCAGGAAGCTATCTCTGCTCTTAGAATGCTTAATATGCTCAATACCCACATTAATTCTCTTGGCTAGAATCTTGCCCTTAACCTGTTTGTTTACAATGCCAACAGCATGTTGAGTAACATTATAGACCCTTCCAGTCTTGCCATGGTAACATTTGTGGGGCATTCCTTGCTGAACAGTGCCCATACCTTTGATATCTACAATATCACCTTTCTTGTATATTCACATATACGTAGCCAAAGGGACAATACCATGTTTTCTAAAGGGCCTTGAAAGCATGCATTGTGTCCCTCTCCTTTTATCTTTTGTGTTCGTCATTTTGGCAACTCACTGGAATATGGCCAAGCCGGCAGAAAGGCATATTCGTTGTTTTTTAAGGCACAATAATATTCCATTGCATTTATATGCCACTGTTTTGAACCATTTCTCAACCATCAGGCATTTTCTTTGTTTCTAGTTTTTTGTCATTACAGAAAGTACAATTATGAATATTTTGGTAAATAGGGAACTTTAAAAAAAAACTTCAGAATATTTATCTGGGAAAGAGATCAGTGGGTCAAAGGACATGAAAAATTAGGTAACTTTTCTTAGATATTCCAAATTGTTTTCCAAAATGATTAGACCCATATACCCAATAGTATGTTAACATACTTGACTTCCCACAGCCACTTAAACATTTACAGATTCCTTCTTTCATTATCTTTGCCAATTTTTTGGTATGGGGTGAAATCTTATAATAAAAAATTATATTACTTTTATTAGTGATTAGGAACATTTTCTATGTAGTTATTGATCATTTGCAATTCTTGCAATGCATTTGTTCACATCTTTTGGAAAATGGCTAAGTTGTATGTGTATGTATAAGTGTGTACATCTGTGTGTGTGTATATATATATATATATGTGTGTGTATGTGTGTATATATATACTGGAATATATATGTATATTGGAGTATATATACTGGAAATTAGACTTTTATCAAATATAATACAAGGATTTTTCTTTCTTCTTTTCTTATTCTATTTGTATTTAATTTATTTTAAAACTTAAAATTTTTATTTACTGAAACTTGTCTATTTATCTCTTTTTTTCTTTTTTTTTTAAGGGCAATGAGGGTTAAGTGACTTGCCCAGGGTCACGTGGCTAGTGTCAAGTGTCTGAGGCTGGATTTGAACTCAGGTACCCCTGAATCCAGGGCCGGTGCTTTATCCACTGAGCCACCTAGCTGCCCCCTATTTATCTCTATGATTTGTTTTATTCCTTGTTTGGTTAAGAATTTTTTCACTAGTCACAGACTTGAAAGATGCCTCCTTCTGTCTTCTAATTTTTAATGATACAACCTTTTATACTTAAATCACATATCTGCTTGGAGTTTATTGTGGGATATGTTATAAAATGTTTTCCTCTATCTAAACTGACAAATTTCTTTTCAATTTTTTCAACAGTCATCATGAATGCTTTCTTTATAAAGAGATTTGGAAGGTCGTGGATTTGGTGAGTACCAAACAACATTACAGATACAAAAAGAAACCCTAATGGACAGGAAAGGGTTGGTTATAGGTATAGCTTTCATTTCCAATTCAGTAGTCTGTGTTCCATCAGATCACTGACTGGTTAGAATAAAGGTCAAGCAAATAGCCAAACAGAAAAGATCAAGCTGAAAAGCTGATATCACATGCAATTACAACAGGTGTTTAAATAAGTTGTCAACTCTGGGAAAAGGGAAATAAATAAAAGTAAAGGCATTGATTCTATTATTGTTTGCTAGGGAAAATTAACAGATGCAGAGTAGTAGTTACAACAAGATTTTCATCTTGTTGGTGAGAAATTAAGCTTACTGAGAACTTTTCATGAATTTTACCTAAACCAGGTGGGCAGCTAGCTGATAGAGTGTTTAGAGCACTGGGCTGAGAATCAGGAAGATTCATCTTCATGAGTTCAAATCTGGCCTCAAAAATTTACCAGTTGTGTAACCCTGGGCTTAATTTAACTATTTGGTGCAGTTTCCACAAAGATGTTCCTGGTCCCTAGGGTAGGAAGAAGAAAACCTGAATATTCTTTTCTGCCTCAGTTCCTCATACGCAAAATGAGCTGGAGAAAGAAATGGCAAACCACTAGTATCTTTGTTAAGAAAACCCCAAATTGGGATGAGTTGGACATGACTAAAAGGACTGAACAATAACAACAACACAACAAACTAAACCAGATCATTCTAAGAATGTTTCTATATGAAGTGAGGATAACAAATGGATATTAATTTAAGCTGATCTTATAGGGTTTTTTCTGTTCTTATGGGAGGAACTGGTATTGGTAATGGCACTTAAAAGATTAATTCAAGCAGACAAGCAATACCTCATTTGGAGAGGAGGAGGGTCTACATATATGACAATTGGTGATATGAAAATTCCTTTCACTGTTAGACACTTGCACCTTACCTCTTACTTTCATAGTCTTAGAGAGTTTCCTAGATGAATTGAGAATTAAGAATTTACTGGGGCATCTAGGTGGTGCAGTGGATAAAAAAAGCACCAGCCCTGGATTCAGGAGGACCTGAGTTCAAATCTGGCCTCAGACACTTGACACTTACTAGCTGTATGACCCTGGGCAAGTCACTTAACCCTCCTTGCCCCGAAAAAAAAACCACGCCAAACAAACAAACAAATAACAACAAAAAAAGAATTTACCCATGGTCATACAACCAGGCTGTGTGAGAGAAAGGACTTGAACCCACATTTTCATGATGCTAAGGTTGGTTTTCTAGCCATTATATCATGCTGCCTCTCAACTTATATATCTAAAAGAAATCCATGTTGAAGACTTCTCTATTTCAAGAAGAGAAGATTCCTAAAAAGTGTAAAGATCGTGGACAGGGATAAAAAAAGTTCAACTGAAAATGTATCAGCAAATGTGCCTACTTTCTCATCTCTACAAAATCTTTATGAAAAGGGTCTAATCATTGAAGTTATCATTGAATGGAAGCATGAAAAAAGAAGAAATAGGCTTTTGTAGATGGCTTTTCACAGTAGAACATATCCTTATAGTCACACACTGACTCAGAAAGGTATATAGTATATGATAGTGGTATATTTTTATTAATTTTTTAAAAAGCATTTGATTCAGTAGAACAAAATACAACCTTGAAGGTTTTTTTTAAAGCTTTTTACATATACATTAAAAATTTCCAACTCAATATAGACATGACTATAGAGATAACTTTGTTCAATACTTCACTATGTATTGATATCAAACAAAAGTATAAAAAAGGGGAGATTAGTTGACCTAAGGCATAAATTTTCTAATTTTTTGCTCTCCGGACCTCTTTACAGTCTTTGAAATTATTAAAGACCTCTCCCTCTCTGCAAAGAATTGTTTGAGTGGATTACATCTATAGGTATTTATTGTATTAGAACTAAAAACATCTTAGTATTATTATGAAAATAGTTTTTACCCGAGGTAACCCCCCTGAAAGGGTCTCAGGACCACACTTTAAGAACTGCTGACTTAAGGTGTTTTTCTGTGACATAGAAGATGCTTCATATAAACTCTAAGCAAGAATAAAGTTCCTTATTGATGGTACAGTTCTCTAAATGCTTTTGTTCATATTTATCATTTTGAATCTTCCAATATCATAGAGTTCCATGATTCAGTTGCCCATGTGGATAGCTAGATGTCACACAGGATAGAGTCCTCAGCCTGGAGTCAGGAAAACCCGAGTTCAAATTTGGCCTCAGGCACTTACTAGCTGTGTAGCACTAGGCAAGTCATATAACCTCTATGCCTGCCTCAGTTTCCTCAACTATAAAATGAAGATAATAATAGTATCTATCTCCCAGGGTTGTGATAAAGACCAAGTGAAATAATACTTGTAAAGTGCTTACTTAGCACAGTGCCTGGCACATACTAGACACTTAATTAATGCTTGTTTTCTTCTTTCCTTCAAAACCATATAGAATTGCAGGGAGAATATTGACCTTAAAGAAATGGGCATTGGGGCAGGAATCAATTTGTAATCAATGGAAACACTAATTAAAATGTGATCTGCCTAATCTTCTTTAACTCACTTCTGAGCCCAGTTCATTGTCCATAATAACACCTATCACTTATGAATAAATGTATGTGTATATATTTTTGGTATAGATTTCTAATTTTATCAGTGTAGGGGACTCTTGTGGCCTGTAGTATATACTCTTATCTATCAAAGCTGGTCTGTAATATATAGTCTTAGAGACACTGAGAGGTTAAGTAAGTAGCCCATGGTCACTTCACTAATTATATGTCAGAGGTAGGACTTGAGTTCAGATTTTCCTGACTTTATGACTGGCCCTCTTTAGCCATACTGTTATGCTACCCTCTGTGAGTGTGTGTGTGTGTGTGTGTGTGTGTGTGTGTACTGACTCAACAATCATATTGTATAACTATATGGCATGTATGAATATTTTTATCCACTTGGCTATGAACTTTTAAAATCCATTTTGCTTTTCACACGGGATCAGAAAAGGACATGGACATGGAGCAAGAATTAAAGGTAATAAATATATAGTGTAAATGCTACTTTGCTAGCCTTGAAATAATATGAGACCCAGAAGAAGAGACTGGCAGGTTGGATGGATCTTCTATGGAAAATCCATAAAAAGATGGAGCTGAATTACATAGGATGAAAAAGCATGGAAGTATTGATCTTTGTCCATGGAAGGATTAGCTGTATTCACATTTTCAAAAATGCTATGATAATGTGGGAGGGAAGGGGGTATTACTGATTTGGAAAAAAGTAGTTTATGAAAGGGCAGCTGGGTCATATTGGCTGCTAACTCTGGACATAGATATGGAGAGGTTTTTCATAAGCATGAAGGTAGGAAGGAGGGAAGATTTGGTTATGACAACATGCCGAGGTCTGATTATCATCATGAGTTTAATTATCATTGTTATGAAAGTGATTCATAAATCTGTGTTTCTAGCCCTGTCTCTCTTCTGAGTTCCATCACCACATCATGAACATTGGACATTTCAAATTAGATTCCTGTAAGCATCTTAGATTCAACATGTCCAAAATAGAATTAATTATCTTTTGCCCAAAATGCACCCCTCTTCCAAACCTCTCTATCCTTGCTTGGCACCATCACCCTCCTAGACATTCAAGTTTCTAACTTCAGTATCAGTCTTCATGCCTCAGTCTCTCAGGTTACAGATCTAATTGTTTGTACCTCCACATGCCTTCCCTTCTTTTCGCTCATTCAGCCACTACCTAGTTCAGGTAACCATCACCTATCCTGTCGACTATTGCAATAGCCTCCTACTTGATCTCCCTCCCTCAAATCTTACCCACTCCAATCTATGTTCTGCATAAATGTTAAAATAATTTTCCTAGTGCACAGTCTGACCATGTCTTTTACTCAAGAAATTCCAATGGGTTTAAAAGTAAAACTCCTTTTACTTTGAGGATCAAATATAATATCTTGTGCTTGGCATTTTAAGTCTTTCACAACCTTGTTTCAACCCTGCTTTCCAGCTTTATTACACATTTCTCCTTTTCTCATATTCTGTGGTGCAGTCAAATTGAGCTTCATACTCTTCCTCTTACATAGAACTGCATTTCCCATCTCCATGTCTTTGCACTGGCTCTCCGTTGCCTGGAATATACTCTGTCCTCACCTGTACCTCCGAGAATTTCTAATTTTCTTGTAGGCTTAGATCAAGCACTATCTTATACATGATGGATTTACTAATTCTCCTTCCCCACCCCCAGGTACTAGTGTGCTCTCCCCACTTCAAATTACCTTTGTATTCATTCAGTGGTGTTGTTAAGTTGTTTCAGTCATGTCTGACTCTTCGTGACTCAATTTGGGGTTTTCTTGGCAAAGATACTGGAGTGGTTTGCTATAGCCTTCTCCAGGTCATTTTACAGATGAGGAAATTAAAGCAAACAGGGTTAAGTGACTTGCCCAGGGTCACACAGCTAGCAAGTGTCTGAGACTGGATTTGAACTCAGGTCTTCCTGATTTCTGGTCCTACACTCTATCTACCTATTGCAACACCTAGCTGCCCAATCCATTCTGCATCTACTTATATATGTATATGATGTTTCCCTTGAAAGATTTCAAGTTCCTTGAGGACAGGGACTTGTTTCATTTTGCCTTTGTATCCCTAACATCTAACATAGTATTACCACATAGTAGATACTCAATAAATGCTTGTCACTTGATTGATTTATTGATAGATACCCATTCACTTAAATATTTTCATGATCCATAATTTCATCTATGTGGGTGGTGCATTGACCAATGCAGATCACAACCCCTCTAACCCCTAGTAGGTGATCTATTATGGGTGAAAGAAAATCATTCCTTGGCATCTAACTTTTTGGAGATGAGCTTTTTCAAATGTAGTTAGACTGGTCTTCAGATGCTACTCATATAGTTCACAACCAGGTCCATACTCACAAGTGTTCCATCTGTGAAAGACCTGTCAGAACTTGTGGTACACTGATATGCCATAATTACTTAGGGTTATCTCCAAGTTATGATGAGGCATCAGAATAAGATTTTAATGGAGGAATGAGTACACATGCCACTAAGATTTAGCTCTTGTATAATCTAGAGGCAGCTGTGTGGCACAGCAGATGGGATGCTGGGCCTGAAGTTGGGAAGACCAGAGTTCAAATGTGGCCTTAAAGACATACTAGCTGTGTGACCATTAGCAAGTTACTTAACCTTTGTATGCCTGAATTTCCTCAACTGTAAAATGGCAGGGTGGGGGTGGGGGTAGTAATCGCACCTACTTCCCAGGGTTGTTGTGAGGTTCAAGTGAGATAATAATTGTAAAGTGTTTAGCATAGTGCCACTTAATAAGTGCTTAAATGTTTACTTCCTTTCTTCTTTGGCCCAGAAAATTAATGTATATAAGAGATCTTAGAATTTTTAATAATAGATGAAGCAATTCAAGGTAAGAAATGCAGTAGTACTTAACCTAAAATTAAAATTATAATTGAATTGTCCCAGACATATGACTAGATTACATATTTATGAATCTAAAGTTTTTATCAATCTAAAGTCTATATAAAACATAAACCAAAGAGTAGCCAAATATTTAAATTTTATTCCATGATTTATATTTGGCAATAAATTCCCACTTATCTTTCTGCCCAGTATGCCCCTCCTTCCTTGCTGTTTGTTATATTCATTCTACTTCAGTCAGTTTCCATTACTCCAAGCTTTGAGGTTATCATCTTGATGCCTGGGACAACAGAGAGGGGTATCATAGAAAAAAATATTGTTGACCTATAGCTTCAAGGGTTTCCAGATCACCAGTGACAGCAGTTTTCAGATCATATAATGCTCCACATTTATTCCTTCCAGTTCTAAAGTAATGAAAATAGTGTTTTGAAATTTTATTTTGAACTTAAACACTGAATAAAATTAGCATAGTAGAACAGAAAAAGAGAAGTGTATGTGAAACTACAAATCTCTATTATGTAGAACTTGCTTTTCTTTTTAAGCACATAATAAATTTCACATGTAACTTTCAATGTTGCCTGTGATTCTTTCTAACTTTCCTTGAATTCTCTTCTGGGTATTAGAAAAAATGCTTTAATGCTACCTTCCCCCCGCCCCTTTTAAATTTTCTCTTTATTTATTTAAATTTTTGGTAACCTCCCTCCCCTCACTATCTAAATCACATCCCAATTTAAAAAAAAATGAAAAAAAAAACACCCCAAAACCATTGTAATCAATATGTATAGTTAAGGAAAAACAAACTCCCACATGGACCACATCTGAAAAATGTATGTCTCCTGCTATAACCTGAGCCCATCATTTCTCTGTTAGGAGATGGGTAGAATGCTTCATTTTTGGTCCTCTGGAACCTTAGTTGGTCATTGTGTTCACAGAATTCTTGAGTGTTTGAATGTCTTTACACAAATTGTTCTTCTGGTTCTCCTAACTTCACTATATGTCAGTTCATACAAGATTTCATGCTGTAATAATTACATAATAGCAGATCTTCACACAATTCTTATGCAAATGAGATAATATTATTAAAGTGCTTAGCATATTGACTACTACATAGTACATAGCAGGTGCTTAATAAATGTGTTGCTCCCTTCTCCCCCTTGTAACTACGATAGAAACAATTTACAAATTGTTTTAAAAGATAAGAGTGTTTCTTAGTCCCTTTTTCTTCATTCTTTACCTAAATAGTCTGTACGTTTGGTGATGATGGCTTAATGATATTATTTTAAAATCGATCTATTACAGAATGAATGCTACCACCCCACCCCCACCTCTCAATTTTGCTCTTGCAAAAATCTCAATGTGTGCTGATGAAAGAGCCTTCTTGTCTTTTCTTTTAATAGGTCTCAAAATACTACTGTCCGAATGATGGCTAATACAAAGGAAAATATTTAATTGTTACTCAAAATCTAAAGTAGTGGCTTTAGATTTTGGAGAAGGAAACCCCGGTAACTCTCTCTAGGCTATAAGTAATGAATTGATTGATAAGTAGCAGATATTTAAATACCTAGGAGTCTATTTCGACATTAAATTGTACATTTAGATAATAAAGGCTTTTCACTGGGTCTTGGCCCAGGGAAAAAAACCCACCATCTTAAAATATACCCTCATTCTGATCAAGTTTCTGGTTATGAATTGAACATTTGGAACCTTGATCCTGTGAATTCAGAGGATTCTTTTAAGGTGATGGGAGGGTCTCTGCAACCTCCTGAAAATATAAAACTGACCTTAGGGACCTTACTCTATTTATCCAGAAGAGATTCAACTCATCCTTAACTCTGGTTGGTAGCGTGGATCACTGAAGGGCATGGAGGCAGAAAAGATGGTGCCTTATGTGGTGCCAGGGATATTCTCCTTGAATGCTCTGGTAAATGCTATTAATATCCCTCCTTCACAGTTGAGGGAACTAAGGCAGATAGAGGTTAAGTGACTTGCTTGGGGTCACATAGCTAGTATCTGAGACCAGATTTGGACTCGAGTCTTCCTGACTCCAGGCCAAGTACTTTATCCACTGCACCATCTACCTGCTAACACTTCCATTAGATTAATGGTACCAAATAATGGAAAGGGGACTAGTGCATCTTGAAGCAGTCCAATTCATACATGATAGTGGCCAGAGTATGGTAAGAATGGGCATCATGCTTCAAATCAAGTCAGTGAACATTTATTAAGAGCTTATAATTTACCAGGCATTATGCTGAGTAGCAGGGATACAAAGAAGGGTGAAAATAGATTCTAATGATGGAGACAGTATGCAGATAACTATGTACAAACAAAATAGGTACATGGGTAAATTATTGGATATAATCTCAAAAGTATTATAACTAATTTGCCATAATAATAAATTCTAATTAATGATAATTTATTATAATAACATAGTTGTAGCTAATTAGCTAAGTAGCAAATAAATAGTTAACTACAGTAGCTTAACTCTGGGGAGGAGAGAAGGTTGAGTCTAGACTCACTGACCATGTTGGAATCTGAGTTACTTTCCTTAAGTTTTTTTATTTTGGTTCTAAAAGTCCAATATTGGAGTTTTCTTCAGTGTTTCACTCTCACTCTCCCCCATAACTAGTGGTTATACTGGAGCCACCTCAAACTGACTTTCAAAAGCAATTGTCAAATTTTCAGTGTGAGCATTTACACTTCAGAAATCAGCAAACATTACAAATCAGGGTTTGATTTATTGTTTTGTTAAATGTCCAGGCTTGAGAAAATGATGGGGAAAATGTTAATAATGTAGATGAAATTTTAAAATGAGTCATGCATACATTCTGCTCTCCCCACCCTCTCCCCTCTCCCAGAACTAGTTGTTAAACATTTACTAACACACCACTGCCCCTATCCAATCAGTTACAAAGTCTTGTGGACTTTCATCATCTTGTATATACATCTACTATTTCACCATAGCTACCCTAATCCAGATCCCCATCACCTCTACCTTGAATTATTGCAAAGCTTCCTAATTAATCTTGCTAAATCCAATTTTTCCCATTTCTAGTCCATTTCACACAGCTGCCAAATTGATATTCTTAAAGTATGGACTTGAACATGTCATTCATTCCCTACCCAAGAGTCTCAGTGGATCCCCCCCCCCCCCCCACACACACACACTTCCAGCCTTTTCCATCCCCTACCCTTACTGCCTTCAGGATGAAATACAAACTACTCCATTTGGCATTTAAATTCCTTTACAATATGACTCAAGCCAATCTTTTCAGCCTGGTTATATATACATCTCCTTCAAATACTCCATGCTTCAGCTGCTCCCTACACAAAACATTGTGTCTCCGCCTCAGTGCCTTTTTACAGGCTCTTCCCCACACCCAGAATGTTCTCTCTCTTCATCTCTATCTGACTCTTGGGGTTCTAATGTTCTCTTCAAAGATCAGCTCAAGGGCTACCTCCTTCAAGTCTACCTTTCCAGATCCTCCCGATTGTTAGAACCCACCCCAGCCCCCATCACCATATATTTATTTTGTAAATATACAAAGTATAAGCATTTTGTAAATATACAAAGATAAGTATTTTGTAAATATGCATTTACTTATCTATGGAAATGCGGTGTCTCCTCTGAAAGATGTAAATTCCTTGAGTACTCAGATTTACCTTTTTAACATTTGTATCCCTAGTCTAGTGCTTAGCATATAATACTGTAGGTGCTTAATAAATGCTTGATTGGAAAAGGGGGGCATTAAAGCAAGTCTAATTTGGTTGAGGGTTGACAGTAGGTTTAAGGATAGCCCAAAGAGTACACTAGATTTGGAGGAGTAGTGATAATGAATTTCTTTTTCAGATTTAGTTGATAGCTGATATATAATTCCTAAGGAAGACATACCCTGTAATGAGTACTAGGTATGTAACAAGTTGATTCCCACTTAAGGTTAAGTCTGCTGGCCTGCTTTATCCCTATCCCTGGTGGTTCTTCAAGGCAGAACCTGCTGACAAAAGCCCATTGACTTAATGCATACATTTGGGAACTCATTTATGGGTTATTTTTAATTCCAGTCAATCTTCTACTCTGTCATGACTAGCTTTGGAACTTCTATCAATCAATCAACAAATATTTGTTAAATGTTTACTGTGTTCTAGGCACTATGTTTGTTAGGTGCTTAGGATATGAGCACAAAGGATGAAACAATCCCTGCCCACATGGAGCTGAAATTCTGATGGGAGATAGAGCAAGTACATATGAAAATACATGTAGCATAAAGTGAATACATATACATGTGTACAAAGTTGTTTAAAATGAGGTAGTTTGGGAGGAATGTGGCTAGCAATTTGGAGTGGGTGGGTGGGAAGATTAGGAAAGGCTTCAAGCAGAAGAATTCCCTTGAGCTTCGTCTATTATGATCCTTTGCCCCGACTGCCCACTAATAATCCTCCTGTTCCATGGTTTGCCTGCTCCACTTTGGTTTCTGCCTATTCCATTCCATTACTTCCTCTCAGTATGAATCTCCAATCCACCTTCTTGATATACTGCCACCTGCTCTTGGCCCAGCTCTGGTTTCTGCCCCACCTGCCCTGGATGAAAGTCCTCAGTATTGGATGCCTCTCCCTTCTCAACTGACCATGTGCCAAGTGACCTCTATTGGACTGAATTAACCTTCAAACCAGCCCCATCTGCTCTTAGATTGTCCCCTCATCCACCTGGCACCTGCTAACTAGTGTATTTTGTAGAGAGAATACAACTACCCCATCTGCTGGCTGAGTTTTACTTAATTGATATCCCATGCTGACCACGCTTAGTAGTCCCTATCCAGAGAAAGTATATTGTCACAAAAACCATACATACATTTTCATGCATTCATTTATTTTCTCCATCTCTAACACACTTCCAAATCAAATAGGGATAATTTAAAAATCTGTAAATCATTTAGCACAGTGCTTGGCACATAGTAGGTACTTAACAGATCTTTCCTTCCTTCTTTGCTTCCTTCCCTTCTTCCTTCCTGCCTCCCTCCCTTGCTTCCTCCCTTCCTTCCCTTCCTTCCCTCCCTCCCTTCCTTCTTTCCTTCCTTCCTTTTTTCCTTCCTTCCTCCCTCCCTCCCTCCCTTCCTTGCTTGCTTCCTTCCTTCCCTTGCCTTCCTTCCTCCTTCCTTCTTTCCTTCCTTTTTCTTCATTCCTTCCCTTTCTTCCACCCTAAAACATAAAACAAATAATGATGTAACAAAAAGATGGCACTAGTGCAGCATAGAGATTACAAATCTGAAAACCTTATAAAACATTTCCTACAAACATTCCTTCATTTTTACACCAGGATTCTGGTAGTTCTGGTTGGGGAAAAAGTTAGACCTGCCTCAGTAGGAAGCTGAATTCAAGTGGTCATTATTAAAGGCCTAAAAGGATTTGAAAATTTCAAATAAAAGGCATTTGTCAAAATAGGCTATGTTGAAGGACAGAACTGTGAGTACTGAGTTTATAAATAACTTAAACTGCTTCTATTCAATTATTTTCCATTCATGACATTCAATCTGTTGAAAAAAATGACTGGGTACTGGCTAAAATGAAGACTGACAAAAATAAGGTAGTTACAGGCTTATACAATAGATCATAGGCTTTGAGCTGAAAGGAACTTTAGAGATAATTTTGTCAGATCCTTCATTTTACAAGTAAAGAAACTGAGATTTAGAGAGGTTAAATGCTCACCTAGGGTCATATAGCTATTAAGTTACATAATGGAAATTTGAATAAAAATTCTCTAAGATCAAATCTAGCACTCTTCCAACTATATCACACTGGGTGCAAGGTTGTAGGGTGAGAGTAAGAATGAACAAATAAGGGGCAGCTAAGTGGCACAGTGGATAAAGCACTGGCCCTGGACTCAGGAGGACCTGAGTTCAAATCCGGCCTCAGACACTTGACACTAGCTGTATGACCCTGGGAAAGTTACTTAACCCTCATTGCCCCATAAACTAAAAACAAACAAAAAAAGAATGAACAACAAAAACAAAAAGAATACATGAATGAATGAATTATTAAGTACTTAGTCTCTGCCAAACTTTGGGGCTAAAATCCTTATGCCAAAGAGAAGAAATCCCTGTTTACATTCTTTCCCCCCATATATTTTATTTTATTAAATATTTCCCAATTACATGTAAAATTTTGACATTCATTTAAAAAATTTTTGAGTTCCAAATTCTCTCTTTCCCTTTTCCTTAAGAAGGCAAGTGAATTGATATTGATTATAATGTGCAGTCATGTAAAACATATTTTCATATTATCTATGTTGCAAAAGAAAAAAACAAAAAATGTGAAAAATAAAGTTTAAAAAGTACTCTTCTATCTGCACTGAGTTAATCAGTTTTCTTTCTGGAGGTGGATAGCATTTTTCATCATGGAGCCTTTTTTTAAAAAAATAAACATTTTTATTTAAAGTTTTGAGTCCAAAATTCTATCCCTCCCTCCTTTCTCTCCCCTATCCCTGAGGTGGCAAGCAATCAGATCTAAACTATACACGTGCAATTATGTGAAACACTTCCATATAAGAAACCTCAAATAAAAGAAAAAAATGAAAGTGAAAAATAGCATTCTTTAATCTGTGTTTGATCAATATCAGTTCTTTCTCTGGAGGTAGATAGTATGTTTCATCATTAGTACTTTAGGATTGTCTTGGATCATTGTATTGCTGAGAATAGCTAGGTCATGCACAACTGTGCATTTCATCAAACAATATTTCTGTTACTGTGTACAATTTTCTCCTGGTTCTGTTTACTGCGCTATATATCAGTTCATGTAAGTCTTTCCAGTTTTTTCTGAAATCATCCTGCTTGTCATTTCATATAGCATAATATTCTATTGCAATCATATACCAAAGGTTGTTTAGCCATTTTCCAAATGATGGGCATCCCTTTGTTTTCCAATCCTTAGTCATCTCATGAATCCTTTTTAATTGTTTTAGATTATTCTTTTGATCAGGGTAGTCAAGTGTTTTACAGTTGATTGTCCTTAACACTATTGTTGTTATTGTGTACAATGTTCTCCTAGTTCTGCTTGTTTCATTTTGCATAAGTTCATAGAAGTCTTCTCAGGTTTTTCTGAAATTATCCTGTTTATTATTTCTTATAGCACAATAATATTCCATCAAAATCACATACCACAACTTGTTCAGTCACTATTTGATTGATGGTCATTCCCTTGATTCCCGATTCTTTGCCACCACAAAAAGAACTGCTATAAATATTTTTGTACAAATAGATCCCTTTCCTTTTTCTTTGATCAAGGAGCTTACATTCTAATGGCTATGGGGAAAACAACACATTGGTAAGGGTATGCTGGAGCCAGTCCTGTGAACAGACTGTTAAATTTTCAGTGTGAGCTTTAACACCTCAGAAATCAGTAAATGCTACAAATCAAGGCTTGATATTTTGTTTTGTTAAATATCTAGACTTAAGAAAATGATGGAGAAAAATTTAATCGTGAAGATTAAACTCAAAAGTGTATTTTGCTTTTCTAGTGTTTATTAAATATTTATTCCCACACCACTGTGAGGAGACTAGGGGGAGGAGGGGAGGGCAGAGAAAAATACTCTGGTTTGGAAAGTTACAGTGAAGTTACAGTATCTGGCTTAGAAAGTTACAGTGAAGCCATAGTGGAATAGACACACACTCTTTTCCATAGCAATGGCAGTATTGTTTTTATTTTATTTTACTTTATTATGGTTCCCAAACTAGAAAGCTTCTGGAGAAGTGGGAGAGGAGAGGAGGAAAGGGTATGCACATGGCATCAAGGTGGCAAGTGATTATAAAATGAAACATACCTGGAGCCAGCCTAGATAGAGTGGGTCAAATAAGCCACTCATCGATCAGAACAGACGGGTCCCAGGATAGAAGTTGCAGAGTGAGAAAAATAGTTATATGGGTCATCATCTCTGGTCCCACCACTGGGTTAGCTTCTGAGACAATGAATGGGGAGTTAAGTGAAGGAGACTGTTAGATATTATTATAGTCAGAAGAAGGGGGAGCAAATGATTCTCAGTATACTCAGCTAAGTATGCCAGTCCCTGAATCTGGCAATGTTATCCCTTTAGGGAGACATGGTCAAATATGTTTAAAGGGTCATTCAATCAGAGCACCCGCTGAACAAGGCAATCCATCAGTGATATGCTCTGTCTCTGGTTTGATTTAGCCTCTCCAATCTTTATTGATATGATGTGTTTGGCTTATCCTGATTTTGTTTTCTCTTGGCTCATCTTTCTTCCTTGGCTACCCAAAACAGTGTGATTGACCTGATCTACTAATCTTCACTCCCATACTCTTTACTACCATGATGACTTTTTCTTCTGACTGATTGGCTTGTGATCTTTAACTGTGAGTTGACTCCTACTTGCCTCCCTTAAGCATGGCCAACTTCTTCCCTCTACCCGGGGATGTTGTGAGGTTCAAATGAGATAATGGATTTAAAGCATTTTGCAAACCTTAACATCCTATATAAATGCCAGTTATTATCTTCATCTTCGTCATCATCATCATACCAATGATCTAAAATAATGTTTATAGACCTATACGGGTATTTGCTGTTAAATTTTTACAACCTAGTTCTCAAAAAATGTATGCACACTTTAAAATTTAATCTGCATTATGAACACTTTATTTAAATCCTGGACAATCCACAAAATAATAAATCAAGCCCTAATTGGTAGTGTTTGCCAATTTCTGAGATACCAAACATTGAACAAAAGGCTCTCTAAAGCTGGTCCAAGCTGCCTCCATTCAACCCATAACTCTCTCACCATCCCTCCCCTACCCATCTAATCACTGTCTTTTCTTTCTCTGCTGATCTCTTTCATTTCCTTTACTTAACTAAATTCCAATAACTGCATGCAACCTTTTTGCCATAAGGAAGAAAAGCTACAGGGCTAACTTCCTAGTGATGGAGAAAAGCACAATGCATCAGTTTTTTTTAATTTTGTGGAAGGATTATTCAGAGCAGGCTGTTGGAGGCAGCTAGGTGGCTTAGAGGACAGAATGCTGGTGTGTGGCCTCGGACAAGTTACTTAACCTCTATTTGCCTTAACCCACTAGAGAAGGAAATGGCAAACCATTTGCCGAGAGAACTCCAAAGACAGTATTGGTGTGCTAGGGTTCACAGGGTCACAAAGAGTCAGATAAAACTGGACAACAACAATTCAAAGCAAAGTCTACAGGTGACTCTTACAACAACTGATCCCTAACTTGTTGGAGCTCTCTGGTGGTTTAGGAAATGATCCAATGTTGCTTGTCTATTTTGTCATTACTATGGAGGGTTTGGAAGGTATGGTAATTTTTCAAAGTAAACACTTCATTTTAGAATTTTTTTTTTTTTTGCGGGGCAATGGGGGTTAAGTGACTTGCCCAGGGTCACACAGCTACTAAGTGTCAGGTATCTGAGGCCAGATTTGAACTCAGGTCCTCCTGAATCCAGGGCCAGTGCTTTATCTACTGCACCACCTAACTGCCCCGAGAATTTTTAAAAGAGAGAAAAAGCAGACATAGTATGAGATGTGGTCTAGATTTGGGGAAAGCAGATTTTAAGTGAAGTCAGGCCTGAAAGGAAACTCTCAAGACTGAAATTTTGAAGACAGAAAGAAAAATTATACATAGAAAGAGGAAAAGGGGGAAGAGTTGTCACAGGGTACTCACTGATCAATTTAGATTTTTAAAAGCTATATACCAAAGACAGAATCCATGGAGGATGAATACATAAAGTATGATGTAGTCCTGTAAGATTAATGCCAGGATTACTAAAACTTCAAGTAACTTGAAAATGGCTAATAAAATTAAAATTAACAAAAAGGAAGGTTCTTATTATTAAGTTAATCAACAAAGACAACGATTCCAATATATAAAGTACAAAAAATGAGAATTATAGATGAATCCATGAACTCTTGTTATTTACATGTAAATTATGTACTGCGCATGTGATTTCTATACCTACAAAGGATGTCTAAACATACAGACAGGCAGATTGAGAAGATTCATGGATAGGCGTCTCTCACTTCTCTCTAAAGGAGACTGTAATTCTTTTCTCAAAAGAAGTAGGATGCTAAGCCATGGGACTTGATTCTTTGTTCTCCCTTGAGGGGAAGGTTATCAAACTAGAATTATATCTGTCTACCCCCTGAATATTGCTGGTCTACTGTCATGATTTTTAGGTTCCAAAGCAAAAATAGCTCCTAGTTTCCCTGGTTATTAACCCTTAAAAATGGAGGGTGTAATTCAAGCTTACACCTTTGAGTTTGACTCTTTCCCACCAAATGCTCATTACACAAAAGACCATCATAGATAGTGAATAGCAAGTAAACCCATTTATCCAAGCAGATAGCAAATAGAAATCAGAGTTTTGAAGACTAGAATGTGCCAGAAAATATGTAAAAGTAGGGGCAGCTAGGTGGCACAGTGGATAGAGCATTGGTCCTGGAGTCAGGAATACCTGAGTTCAAATTCAGCCTTAGACACCTGATGCTTACTAGCTGTGTGACCCTGGGCAAGTCACTTAACCCCAATTGCCTCACCAAAAAAAAAAGAAGAAGAAGAGTGAATGAGCTGTTGGCAGCTAGGTGGCACTGCAGTGGATAAAACACCGGCCCTGGATTCAGGAGTACCTGAGGTTCAAATGTTGCCTCAGACACTTGACACTTACTAGCTGTGTGACCTTGGGCAAGTCACTTAACCCTCATTGCCCGGAAAAAAAAGAGTGAATGAGCTCCTTAGATGGGAGTGAAATGAGATCTCACTCAACTGAAAGGACCTGATCTCACCAAAGGGAAAATTTCCTAAAGTCTGGAGGGAGGCAAGACAGAAATCAAGGACATGTTTGTTGAGCAGCTGGCTTCTCCTAAATGACTGTGAATTCCAAAGAATTTTCTCTCTCTCCTCCCTGTGTAAAGGTTTTGAAAAGAATATCAAACTACCTATGTCCATTCTCAAAGCAGATGTGAAGAATGTCTTCTCCAAAGCTATCACGCCAACTCCCTTCTCTTGTCACACATAGGAGTCTCCTTGTTTGTACCCACCAATCAATTATGTTCTCCAGGCTACATGAATCAAAGGGATGACCCTCTCCCACCCAGTCAGGTTGCATTCCATTTTTTTAAAAAAGGTACATCAAATTTAACAAAGTATTAACAACACTACTTTTTGGTATTCTCTTTTGAACTTCTTTTTGTTCTCTTCTGTGTATTTTAAAATGTTTTACTGATGCTCTTTTCTTTCTTTTGTTGACATATCTACCATTTCCCATTCAATCCCTACACTGTTTTTCTTCAATGGAAGGTAAGAAGGTAAGTTTTTAAAACATTTTGTTTGTAGCTCTGTTGGGAAGAAGATAAAATAAGGGATGAAACTACTATTTGCTCTCATTTCTCCAAGTGAAGGCAAGAGGATAGACAATTCCTATCTTGTGATGAGTAAGAGAAGGGGCCTGTTGTATTATGCCCTGTGCTAGGCTACCTCTGCATTACCATGTTCTGTCACATTTTAGGAAGGACATTGATAGGAACATGATGACAGGTAACTGAGGGAAAGACAGGGTTATTCAATGTTTATTTTGCTCCTGTTTTCTCTGCCAAAAAGAATAATATTTGGGCTAGAAAGGACAGAACAAAAATGACTAATAGAGATTTAATACTCAAGATAATTAGAGAGCTAGTCATTGGAATCTCTCTGTCCTTGACAAGTTGAATTCACCAGTACAAAATGAACTGCATCCTCTAGTACAGAAAGAACCACCAGATGTGATTGTTGAGCCAATATCAGTGATGTTTGAAAGTTCATGGAGGGTAGGAGAGGTGGTATAAGGTTGGAAAAGGGAAAATGTCCTAATTTTAAAAAAAGGAAAGAAAGAAGAAAAGTGCATTTTGAAATCTAGAGGCCAGTGAGTATGACTTCCTGGGAAAATTCTAGAATGTATCATTAAAGAAATGGTTAGCAAACATCTAGAATCCTCATGACTGGCTAACATTATTTTTTTCTCTTGATGGATTTACTAGATTAATAGATAAGGGAATGCTATAGATATGATTTAGCTAATATTTTGGCAAAGCATTTGCCATAGTCTTTCATGATATTTTATGAAATACAGGAAGATATGGGCTAGATTAGATGATCAGCCCCAAAATGTAGTTATTAGTGTTTCAATATCACCTTAAAGGAAGGTTTCCCGTAGAATGGTCCAAGATCCAAGATAGAATACTTATCTAATTTGTAGGTGACATAAAATTGTGATGGGCACCTTCTTTGTTGGATGATAGATCAAAGGTCCTAAAAGATCTTAATAGCCTAAAATACTGAGCCAAATATAATGAGATGGCATTTTATAGCGAGAAATGAATCTTACATTTAGATAATCTTACATTTAAATAAAACAACTTCACAAAAAAACAACATAGGGGAAGGGAGTGTGGTTAAATAGAATTTTGTCTGAAAAAAAGATCTGTGAATTTTAGTGAACTGCAAGCTTACTGTGAACTAATGAGGTGTTATGATAACCAATAAAACTAATGACATCTTAATCTACATTGAGGGAGACATAATGACCAAGATTAGAGAGGTAATAGTCCTACTGTATTCTGTCCTAGTCAGACCACTTCTTGAGTACTGTGTCCAGTTTTGAGTGCTACATCTTAAGAAAGACATTGACAAATTAGAGAAGCCAGAAGAAGGTAACTGGGATGATAAAGGAGCTCTCAAGGGGGCAGCTAGGTGGTGCAGTGGATAAAGCACTGGTCTTGGATTCAGGAGGACCTGAGTTCAAATATGACCTCAGACACTTGACACTTAATAGCAGTGTGACTTGGGCAAGTCACTTAACCTTCATTGCCCGCCCCCCCCCCCAAAGATTATTAGTAGAGGCTAAGAGCTGTCTTTGAATATTCAGGGCTATTGCATTTCGGTGGGGGGGGGGTGCGGATATTAGACTTGTTAGTTTTGGTCCCAGAGGACAGAGAAATAGGAATTGTGTGTGTGTGTGTGTGTGTGTGTGTGTGTGTGTGTTTATTACAGGGGAGTGGGGCGGGGGATATTATAAAGAGGCAAATTTAGGCCTGACTTAAGAAAAAAAACATAACAAACAAAAATCCCTTTCTAATAATTAGAAGTATCCAGAGGTGGAATGGGAACCTTCAGGGGGCAGTGGGTGCCTCCTTATTGGATGTCTTCAAGTAAAGGCCAGATGACCTCTTGTCAGGTATGTCATAAATTGATCCTTCATAAAGTATGAATTGGGCTTAGATAGTCTCTGAAGTCTGTTCCAGCTCTGAAATTATATTAATCCTTTGCGCCATATGTCTTACAAAGCCCTTTGATTTAAAGCAATAAAATATCAACATGATCTACCAGATTGTTATAGATTGTTCTACGATGACATGCTTGTGTTATTAAAATTTTTGATGAACAATGCCTTTTATGTAAACCCTGTACAGTCACCTTTTACTCTTTATCCATGGATCTCAAAGTTAATTATAGTTAAAATTAGTGATGCATCCATTTAGCTTGGCATTTCTCTTCTTTCTTTTCCCAATTGTGTTTTTGTACAATCACATTCTGTAGCGGCAAGGTGCCAGGATTTGGTGAGTACTGATTGCTAGCATCCTACAACTTTTGATATAGGGGTATTGAAGAGGAAAGGAAAGAGATCAGAAAATTTTATCAGGGAGCTGTTGCTGACCTTTCACATGGAACCCCATGTAAACCACTCTTCTCATAAACACATACAACCAGTGTCATGGGGCTCAAATGAGATAATGGATGTAAAGTTCTTTTCAAACCTTAAAGCACTATATAAATGCTGTCATTGCCACCACCACCACCACCACCATCATCCTTAGCTTACAGGTTCTGGTGATTACTTCATTCCCTGAGTCTTCTACTGCCCTCCTACTGAGCACAAGCAATGTATGTAGAGCGATATAAGGCAAATCTTTAACATTCAGGCTCTGGGAGGAGTGGAGGAAGGGTAATGTGTGGACAAACAGTTTTAAGTTTAATTTGCATTATTAACACTTTCTTAAGTCTAGACAATCAATAAAGCAATAAATCAAGCCCTGATCTGTAGCAATTGCTTTTTCTGAGGTTAAATGCTCACATTGAAACTTAACAATTGGCTTTACTAAGCCAGAACACGACACAGAAAAACACAAATACAGACAGACACACAGGAGAAGCCACTTGGGACTCAGGTAACCAGGCTCCATAGAGATGCACTGCTCTCCAGCAAGGAAGTCTCACCTTGTTGTAAACGTCTTTCTGAAACACACACAGCCCAGATCCCAGTATTCTTCCTGCTTTTATATGCAGCTCGAGTGAATTTACAGATTAGTGCAAATAACAAATCCTGAGAAGAGGTGGCATGGATTTAAATACACAATATTCAAAGTTATAATTATGTAAAATATAGTAATTTGTTCCAGCCCAATGGTAATTTGCGCTTTGAATTTGAATAATGTGACAACTTCATGGGACTCTTTATTTGCACCAAGGGGAACCTGGCTGTATTTAAATGAATGAATGAATGAATGAATGAATGAATGAATGAATGAATGAATGAATGAATGAATGAAAAAGCATTTATTAAGCACTTACTATGTACCAAGCTCTGGAGATACATATACAAATACCAAAGAGAAGAAAGTCCTTGCTGTCTAGAAGCTTATCTTTTAATGGAAGAGAGTACACATACAGGAGAGTGGTAGCTAGGAAGGGTAATTTTGGTTTGGAAAAGTCACAGGCATCCTGAGTAGAGACAATAAGTAGTAGCTTCCCATACCTTTTCCAGGAGATTTGATTCTGGTTTCAAACATTGAGGGGAGGGAAAGGCAGCACAGAGCATGCCTACAAGGTAGCAAGGTATTGAGGCCATGCCTGGGGAGTAAAACTCCAAGGCTGGAGCTGGTCTGGCCTGATATAGTAGTACATGTGAAGCATTCATCAATCCGGACAGTGAGGGCCCTGGGTGGGAGTTCAGTTAGGACAGAGTTAAGTTCTTTAGGGCATGTTCTCCAGTTAGAGCAGCAAGGCCTCAGTGTGGGAAAGATGCTGGTACCCATTTGAAGATCATTAGTAATAGGTGCAGCTGTCCTGCCCCATAAATCAACTGCTGACTATAGTAGCCTAAGAAATCTCAGAAATCAACTACCAGGGAGTATATGAAATCATCGACCATTAGCCTGTGGGCTGTGATGTTTCTCAAAATATTTTGATGACTGTATTTCAATATATTTGGTTTCTTTTGTAACCCTATAGATTTTATTTTATGCATTTAGCAACATAATTCTGAGGAGCTCATGGACTTCCCTAGACTGTCAAAGTGGTCCAGGACACAAAACGGTTAAAAACAACCTTGTTCTAATCCAATCCCCTCATTCTATAGATGACGAAAAGGAGGCCTCAGAAAGTTGAAGATCATATTGGTGTAAGTGGCAGAGCCAAGGTCATGAAGATAGGCCTCCTTATTTCCAGTCCATTAATTATACTTCATTAAAGGCTGAGCGATAGTAAATGCAATGGGGAAAAAAAATGTGTCTTTACTCTCTAATAAGTATAGTTTTAGTGCATAGATAGATAGAAATTGGAGTCTTCAGACTTGAATCCTTCTCTACTCATGACTTACTTAGCCTGGGTCTACTATTGTCACAAAATGAATCAAATTTGTTCTTGGTATCCTATTACTAAATTACCAAATCATGTGGCTTATTCTTCATCTACTGAATGGGGGGTGGGGAACTCATTTCTCTTTATGGTGAAAGTTGTGTGAATGAATGTAATCTTTTTTTTTTTTTTAAGTGAGGCAATTGGGGTTAAGTGACTTGCCCAGGGTCACACAGCTAGTAAGTGTTAAGTGTCTGAGGCCGGATTTGAACTCAGATACTCCTAAATCCAGGGCCGGTGCTTTATCCACTGCGCCACCTAGCCGCCCCGAATGAATGTAATCTTAACAAAGACTTAAATATTTTGTAAGAAAAGCATTATATTATTAAAAATGAATTCAGCTGGAGAGTTTAAATGACCTGCACAAATCATTTCCCCTCTCAGAGTATCAGGGAATTGGACCACATTTCTAAGATACTCTAAATGCAGAACTTCTTTCTATGACTTTATACCTTATACTCCTAAATCTTCAACTGATTCAAAGTTCACCTGAATAGCCAATCCGTCTACCTCTATCAAGTAGAGAGGACAAATGCTCACAATACCAGGTCACTGGGCAAAGTGTCCAGTCAAAAAGTCTGTTTTATTTTAGTTGTATATTATATATTATTATTATGAACTTTTCTATTATTTTTGGAGGGGAGCAGAAGAGGGCTTATTTGAAAACAAAGTAGAAACTTGTAGAAATAAGCTGATGGTTTTCAGAACACATTTAGACGTTTGCCTATGGCTTGTATTACTCCTTGGTTAAGTGAAGCAGGAGCAACTGAACTCCACTTCCCACATCACAAATTGTCTCTAAGTCCTTCCCCTAAAGCTCCATCTATGGAAACTTTACCTGATGAATTTGGGCCTTGGGAGAATTTGCCCAGTTATCCAAGTTCAAACATCAAATCAGTTAAAGGTTTGGGAATGGAAAGAGTCTTCATGCCATTTGGAGTCAGAGGACCTGGATTTCCATCTTTGCTCTGCTCCCTACTAACTTTATGACCTTTTACAAGTCCATTAACTTTTCTTGTTATCAGTTTCTTTGTTTATAAAATGAGGACATTGGACCAGGTGGTTTTTGAGGTCCCTTCCAACTCTGAATACATGATCTTCAGCACTATTTTGATTTTATAAAGGATTTGGGATTAGATTAAAAAAAAAAACAACTAGGAACATATGCAAATTCCTTTACTGTTCCTTCTGGTACCTATTTTCCAACACTTTAATTATTTTTGTTCCTCTATTTAGCATATTCTTGTTTCTAGCCTGCATCTTGCTTATGTGTGACCCTGGGCAAGTCACTTAACCCCAATTGCCTCAATAAAAAAAACCTATGGACTTAAGAGTATGATATTACAGTCTCAATCCATCAATTAAATATTTTTGAGTCAGGAACTTTGCCTAGAGACTTGTCCATGTACTCTATAAAGTTAATCACCCCCAAATATTTAATTGATGGATTGCTATCATATTATCATACTCTTCTGAGGACCATAAATAAAATGCAGAATAGAGACTAAATGCTTCCTACTTAGCACTCCAGCTGTGCTCTGAGCTCCTGGGCTTCTGACAGGTACCCGTGACCCAGACTCACCACCACATTGCTTCTCCCTAGCCATGGTGGGCACACCTCCATCCCCTTTTACCTTGTATCAACTACATTCCTAGAAAAGATGCATCAGTCAATGGCCCTATGGCTCTACTCTCCTTCCTGGTGACTTCTGTGACCAAAACACCCCACTCTGACCACCCCAATCTATCTGTTGGATACCCTTATTAGACTGTAAGCTCCTTGAGGGCAGGACCTATTTTGCTCTTTGTATTCACATCTCCAGAGCTGGCACATCAGAAATACTTAATATGAGGTTTTAAAAAATTCATTCTTTCTCTTATTAATATAATATCATACATTACAAGAAACAAAACACCTTTGTATAATACTTTAAGATCAAGATTTATATCTAATGTTAACTAACTATTCTTGCTTTCTCAAAAGATTTTACTGATGACTCATACTTAGCTGGTGCTTTTCCATGACTGCATATCTTTTTTGTGTCTGATGCATGAATATCCAGTACTGCTTTGCTTTGTACTTAAGCAGTACTTCTTCCCTAAGTGAAAGACCATGCATTTTTGTTTACTGACAAATTTATGGCTTCCCACTTTTCTCTGTCATTTAAAATTTGATTCCTATTCTTCTCCTGTGCCTTCATCATCCCCATCCAAGGGAGTATCATCAGCAAGTTTAGGGTAAATGCTCTTTTCTTCAGTTCAAGCCATTAGGAAAATTAAGAAGTGCTGGACCTATGATGAATTCCTTGAGAACATGCTCAGTATGACCTTTTCTCTAGGGAAATGACCAACTGTCCGAACCAGTTGTCTAGTCACCAAGTGGTATCATGATCTAAATAAATCAAGGAAGGGGGTAGACAACTTTTTTTTTTCTATTATGCTTAGTGCATTCCTGCCTATAGATCAGAAATGTTGTCTAGCATACTTTTTTGTTTGTTTGTTTTGTTTTTTAGGCTTCCTTCTAGTCTATAGCATCTGTAGAAGGAAAACTAGATTGCTCTCCCTAATCACAAATGTTATGTTACATATGACAGTGGAATTTAAAATGAAATCTGAGGTCTTATTAAAGGATTGGGACTGGATCTGTGCCTTCATTGGTATAAGGAAACCCTCAGTGAGGAAACTTCTTCTACCAAGTGAGATTGGCACCTATTCTACAACATAGAATCTTAGAGATTTGCCAGAGTACTAAGAGGTTAAGTGATTTGCCCAGAGTCACACAGCCAATATATATCAAAGGCAAAGACTCCAACCCAGGTCTTTCTGATTTTGAAGTCAGTTGCCTATTCAGTGCCTCCTATCAAAAGCTTTCTAAAAACCTAAAATATAAAATAACGAATATGAGAATAGAAGATTATTACTTTATCCTGAGAAGGATAAATATTTCAGGGTTAAGTAATCTGTGAATAATATTCAATATCTTAGCAATTGAGTCTACAACACAGTTTTAACATTTCTAGATATGATGCTTGAATTCATGTATATACAAATATTCTGTTTCTTTTATTCTGCCATGAATTTGTACCAACCCCAATCATCTGATAATAACATTGTCAAATGATACATTTGCAGTGTAGATAGATTATGAATCAGAAGATTTAAAAAAATATATGCTTTTAAAAAACCCCAGATAATTGAGATACGGGTAGGTTCAAAAGTAAATCTGCCTGTTTTCAATCCAGATATTCCCATGTATGAGTGTGATTAGCACAGACTTGTTAAATCTCTCCCAGGGCCATTTGTGAGCACCCTCCAGTTTAGAACAACACACTCCAGGCCTGGCTTTGTCTGCAGTCTTTGGCCTATGCCAGATTCACTGCAATCTTTAAACCTGCTGCATAGGAGAAGGTTCTCACAGATGTTTCCGTTTTGGCGACACCTACAGTTCACTGAAAAAAAAAAAGATCTATGTAAAATTGCAATCCTACATTCCTGTGTAAAGATTTGTTTGAATAACAAATAAGGAAAATCTACTGCTTAAAGATGCTTTTGACTTCTGCATAGGAAAATGCACTGGCTACCAATTCTCTCACAACAGTACTGATCTTCAGACTGAAAGAAAGTATTTTCCTTTAAAATCTGTCAATTTTAATAGAATTTCTTTGCACAAATTGTTTTCATCCATTAAGAAAAAAGAAATAGTACAGTATTAGCTTGTAGATAAATTAAGGCCTTGGTGAATTGGGCACATTCAGACATAATATTTTAAGTGTCCCATATTATATCACTTGTCAGCTTAGAGTTCATATGCTCGGTTTTAGTTTAAAAAGAAAAAGAAATCCCAAGTCCAAAAGAATGAAGATGAAGAATGCTACTCTTCCCTTCCTGACAGACAGCTGATGAACTTAAAATTTGGAAAAAGGCGAACTTTTTTTGATATGACTAGTGTGAGGGTTTATTTTGTCAGGCTATGTAGTTATATATTGGGAGATATTGTGTGTGTGTGTGTGTGTGTGTGTATGTGGGCTGTGCACATAAGTGTTTAATTTGCTCAGTGGGGAGGAACAGATTAATTAAAAAAATACTTGTGACTTGAAAACGAAAAGAAAAAAATCTGGTGATAATGTAAATATGCTTTGTTTCTTTTCTGCTCTCATTGTTAGTTCTTTGGTTTCTGGCAGACATGAAATAATAATAATTTCCACAGCCAAAAAAACAAGAGGACATGGGAATTCCATTAGGGAGACAGAAAGCTTTGTAGTCCACAGTGCACAGATGACAGTATGTACGATGGACCTACTCTCGATTACTTAACTAATCTTTCCACTCAGTACCAATGGTACCACCAAAGGATATTATCATTGAAACAAAGCTAACAACAATTACCTAGGATTCATGGTAAATAAAAAATGTCCTGGAACAAATGTTCATTCCTCTGTCAACTAATTTCAATGTCATTTACAAGAGTGATGGAAGACACAGCAAATTAGATAGAGAGTTGGCCTGAGTTCTAGCTGCCTCTGACACATTACCTGTGTAAGCACAGCTAATATTCAATCACTTCAACTCTCAACAAACCAAGCAGTTCTCTAAAATTATGAGTTACAAGAGCTCGGGGCTTGGCATCAGGAAGACTCATCTTTATGAGTTCAAACCTGGCCTCAGATACTTATTAGCTGTGTGACCCTGGAGAATTCACTTTACTCTGTTTGCCTCAGTTTCCTCACTGTAAAATGAACTAGAGAAGGAGATGGCAAATCACTCTGGTATCTTTGCCAAGAAAACCCCTAATGGGGTTATGAAGAATTGGACACAACTGAAAATGACTGACCAACAATAATCCTTCATCATCAGTTTCCAAACCTGGAATTCCCTATGTCTATGAACTCCCAGGTACAGCCCAAAAGAAAGAAAGAAAATAATGACAATAAATTTTTAACAATTAAAATAATCAAAAACAACATGTTAAATACAGGATGAATATTTCAAAATAACCATGAGTATTAGAAAAGTCATTTGGTTTTCTTTTGCTGTTAATCTTCAGGATTAGCCTTTGAAGGTCACACTTCAGGCATATTTATAAAACTTTCAAAAATGACTCATAAGTATTGGTTAACTTACAAAACTAAAATAAATATTATTAAACCTATTAATAAACTTTATCCCCCCACTGGCTGCTTTAGACCCATCTTACTTCTCAACTAGACTATTGCAAAAGCTTCTTAAGAGATGCATATCATACTGCCTGTGCCTCACCTCTCCAATTTATCTTTCACACCACAGACAATTTCCCAATGTATCACTCCCCTGCTCAAAACCTGTCAGAGAATCACTGTTGTCATTAGTTTGAAACTCCTTTTCATGTACAGCCTTCCACAATCTGGCTTCAACCTACCTTTCTAGCCTTTCCTCACTTTTGTCTTGCTCTATTTTCTTCATGCATTTGTGCATATCATCCACCATTCCTTCAATAGACTCCCTCTATATCTCTGACAGTTGAAACTCTTACCTTCTTTCAAGGCCTAGTATGGGGGCCACCCTTACAAAGCTAGCTAGAAATGATACCTCCTCCCACCAAATCTTTCAAGTATCTGTTGGACTTTTTCTATATACTTATTATACTTTAGCTTGCATTATGGTTATTTGCGAACCATGCTTATCCTTAGATGGTAAGCTCCTGGAGCAGAGATAGGTCATTTTTCATTTTTTATCTCTTATCACCTAGCACAATGCATTGCACCTAGCTCATTAAAAATTTGTTGGATTGTACCTGGCAAAAAGAAAGTACTTAATAAATGTTCCTTGATGATGACTGCTTGTAAAGGAGTACATTTTCTTTACAAAACCTTTTCTGAGTCAAATAAATTATGTCAGGTCCTGTAATTTTCTTCATATAATATTTATACAATCTTGAAGAAGAACAGCATAGGAACTGTGAATTCTCCTGGGACTGCATCAAGTAGGACCCTTTATCATAGAGGCCCAAGGTGGCAGTAACAGCTGTGAGTCATTATATTCTCCTCAGTCCTTCACACCTCTGAGTTTCACCTCATTGTGTAAGTGGTGGGTAAGTCACACACTTAATGAGGTCTCATTGAGAAGAGGGGCCACCACCAGGTCACATCCAAAAAGGGAACTTACATTATATTCGTCTAGTTTTTTAAACTTTTTCTTCTTCTGACTTGAATGCCTGGTTATCACCCGTAGGAATTTAATAAATATTTGTTGAATTAAAGAGAAAATAATCATACAAGAGAATTGTGAGAAAGGCTAGTGAACTTGCGAAGCCTTTTCTATTATCTATCTCAATAGCATTCATATTTTCTGTGGAAAGGTCATTGATCATACTCTACTAGAGACAGAGACTAGACTTGTGATGATATTAATATAATGAACACACAAATGAGAAAATTCCCTTTCCAAATAATGGCTGCTACTGTCTCTACAATTTATGTAGTCTTAGAGGGTTGGCAAGAGTATTATATTAAGTGACTTGCCCAGGCTCACACAGCTAGTACCTATCAGAGGTGGAACTAGAACTGAATTTTTCTGGGTTCTAGGCTGGCCTTCAATCCACTATGCCACACTGACTCCCTCATGTGATTTTTGACTTTTTTTTTTTTTTGGTGAGGCAATTGGGGTTAAGTGACTTGCCCAGGGTCACACAGCTAGTAATTGTTAAGTGTCTGAGGCTGGATTTGAACTCAGGTCCTCCTGAATCCAGGGCTGGTGCTCTATCCACTGCGCCACCTAGCTGCCTCCCTCATGTGATTTTAAAAACAATGACAGCAACAAAAACCTAACTTTGTCCAATTCTTTGTATCTACCATCCTAACTGAAATACATAGTGCAGAGGCTGGAAGTATAGGTATACCCTGCTTTCCATTAAAGATGTGTTCCTAGAAAGTTGAACTATAGATTAAATTTCTGTAAATTTGGATATTTTAAATACGTTAGAGGAAGTGTCTACTGAAAGGAATCCTAAAACAACCATTTTGTAAACTGAAATAATCTTTTGTAAAGCAAATAACCATACCCAAATCACTGTGTATTTGTAAACCTGAGGTATATTTCATAAATGAGGTATATCTGAAAATGACTATCAATATACTTTCCTCTTGACAAAATTTGCATTTTTGTTTCCTCCTCTCACAATTTGACTTAAGAGATTCTAACTTTGGTGCAAATCTTATTATATATGTAAAGAAAGTTGGAATGACTTTGGTCAAGTCATTTACTCTCTTTTATCCTGTTTCCTTCTCCATAAAATGATTTAATTGGGCTAGAGAACTCTAAGTTCTCTACCAGTTCTATAATTCAGAAGAGTGCACCTAAATTGGATTTTCATGTATAGTCTTTTGGGGAAAGGGTGAGAAAGATACAACGTGATATTATTTTTAAATTTTTTCTTATTTAGCAAACAATCTAATGTCATACTAGTGCATTTGGCCCTTTTGTTTCTTCCTTTTCCATTATAATGATATCTATATTCCAGAGTTTCCATGTGATTGGTTAGTTTCTGTTATTGAAACATGCAACCATAAAGGCACCTGTGTTTGGAGAGGGGAGGGGTACATTCGGACCAATAAGGCAGCAGCATAGAAGATGCTGATAGCCTTGGAGTCTGACCTGTGTAAGTTCCTTAACCTCTATTTGCCTTAGAATCTGTAGGTAAACCATGCTATTCCAGGACTTATTTACTATATCATAGAAAGGTTCCTGCCCTTATACCAAGCAAACCCTCATGACAGGAGGCAAGCAGTTCATGTTTCCAGAAGCTGTCATAGCTGCTTCTCCTTGCCCTTCTCCATCCCATCCCCAATCATTAAAAATGTAAAGAGCTGGCTGCTCTGCAGACTGGTGAGAGAAAATCTATGGCCTTCTGGGAGAGGTTTAGTCATGCTTAGTTCAACGGAAAGGCTAAGAAGGAAAAACAAACAATATAAACAACATGAACACAGTGCTAAAAATTTGAGCCACAATTTAAAACTAATTTTGATATTAAAATTGTCTCAGTCACAAATCCCCTACTTAATATTGCTTTTACTGCTTAAGAGTGTTAGAGGGAGGATATCAGCAATTCAGCAGCATAAATAATGTCCATAGTAATAGTATACACTAGTAGTATATACACTATGTACACAGCTTGTACTAGTATGTACATTATATACACAATTATATACTATTATACATTGTATACATGTATATAATGTATAATAGTATATAAATTATGTACAAACTGGCAATTTAACATCTGTTGATATTTATTATTCTTAATTCCTCTTTCATTTCCTTAAACCCAGATGGTTAATGTAACTCTAAGAGAAAGGACAAGGAGTGAGTAGAGCGGCCAAGGACATATTTAGTCCAAACTAAGTTTTCCCATCCAGAAATGGTTTGACTCACTCATTGAATAGACGAAATATTGCACTTTGAATTCAAATTTGTTATTCAGTCATTTTTCAGTTGTGTCCAACCCAATGTGACCCCATTTGGGATTTTCTTGACAAAGATAATGGACTGGTTTGCCATTTCCTTCTCCATCTCATTTTACAGATGAGGAAACTGAGGCAATCAAGGTTAAGTGATGTGCTCAGGGTCACAGAGCTAGTTAAGTGTCTGAGTCCAGATTTGAACTTAGGAAGATGAATCTTCCTGACTCCAGGCCTGGTACTCTATCCAGTGCACCACCTAGCTGCGCGCCGCCCCGCCCCGCCCCCCCCCCCCAATTCAAATAGTCCACCTACAATTTTAAAGAGAAAATGTACCTTTAAGTACTTAAAATTCATAGTTGAGATATCTAGGTATAGGGCTTTCTCTGTAAGACCCTCTTCAAATCACAGCCTCTGGGTGCTTCAGACTACTCCTTGGGACTTATCTATTTAAGCTGTAGCTAAGTATTTAGCACTTAACCTCTCTGGGTTGTTGTGAGGATCAAATAAGATAATATTTGCAAATGCTTAGCTCAGTTCCTCAGGCATAGCAAGTTTAATAAATGCTTGTTGCCTTGGTTCCCCCCCCCCCCCACCTTGTGTTTTTCATCGGTGGAAGAAATTCTCACTTTGATTAAAATTTTTCCTATTGTGATATTTGAAAAAAAATATATTTACAGGGTTTCTCTCCTAAGTAGCACCTACTGAGTGGATAGTACTGGATTTAGATGCTAAGTGGTTCCAGAATGTGGGTTTTAAGCAAAGGCTTGGTTTTTCACAATTAAATGGGGGAGATGGGGAAGGCAAGAGAAGAAAAAGACAGCATACAACACGGTTTAGATAATGTATAGCTGTACGCGGACATCACAAGACTTAGGATTCCTCTGACTTTTTTCATTCCTGGACCACTTCTCACCTTGTTCAGTTTTTGCCTTGACAGGTGATCACCATTGTCCAATGATATTAAGGAAGCCACACGTACATAGTTCTGAGAAGGGAAGGTACAAATCAGATTAAATGGCACCCTCCCTTCCTTCAAGGAGTTTAATCTGCCTTGTATAACAGGGCTCTTATTCATATGCTTGACTGGGCCCTGTAAAAGAAGATCAAGAAAGCCCCTTTTCATTTGTGATTCCAGTCCCATTCTTGTAGACCTGGATGCCTAGTTGAGTACAGCTGCCCTAGTTGAAAAGCCAGCAGACTAGGGCGGTTCGGGTGGCCCCCAGACACTACCAGCTTTTTGCAAAAATCCACAAAACGTGTAGATTCGCTTAATCTTTCCTCCTCCCCTCTTCACATGGAAATAGGCTAGTGTGGTCGCCATGTGTCTATTTAAGAGCGATTAACACTTGCTTGCCAAAAATCCCTCCTCGGGCCATTTGGGAGCTGCACGCGTTCGCACCCCACCTTGTTTACCCGAACTGGCCTTCACGCTCAGCCTTTTTGTTTACCCCGCTGGCCCGAGGTCTGGGATGGCGTGGGGAGGGGGGCATTTCTAAATATGCATCAGGCCATCTTGCCTATATAAAGAAGACCAGGGCCACGGGGTGTGGGAGAAGGAGCCCCTTGCCTTAGTGACCGGGTGTGTACATGGAGACCTTGGAGAGCTCGGAGTCCCGACCCGACTGGGCCAGCTGCTGCCGCTTGCTTCCAGAAACCCCAGCTCCTCAGACCCCGAGCCCAGGGAGCAACAACTCAGGGTATTCAGCCCTACAATGCCCCTCGCCAGCCCCTACGGTTGCCTGAGATATCCCGATTTCTCCAGCTCCCTTTTCCCCACATCCCCCACCTCTCCTCTCTCCCTCTCTGCGCCACCCCAGCCCCCCCATTCACCTAAAGCCTCCCTCCCCCTTCTCTCTCAGGAAAGTCTTAACCCCCTCTCCTTCACGATCACGACAGCCGCCTTGCCTCTGACTCACACTTCTCTCCTGTCTCCTTGCTCTCTTCCCCACACCCCCGCGACTTGCAGGTCGCCCGCTTTTTGGAGACCTTGGCTTGGCACCCCTAGAGAGGAAGCGGAGAAAATGCAGCCCAAACCCAAGGATACAGTAAGTGGCCCGCGTTCTACAGATGAGAAAGAAGCAGAGAGAAATGCAGACACCCAGGATTAAGAACAAGAAGAGTGTGTGTGTGTGTGTGTGTGTGTGTGTGTGTGGCGTTGGAATGGGGAGAGTTGGAGGTAGTGAGTGAGATGCCAGATTTATAGGCACGAAGACAGAATGCTGGATGTATTGGCTGGAGGACCCTGTGCCCCTGGGAAAGTCTCTTAATTTCTCTTCACCCTGATGCCTTTCGACATCCTAGCTACAGAATTCTAGACAGATTCAATTTAATTTAGCAAGCAATTATTAAGGGTCTATTATGTGTCTGACGTTGGGGTACAAAAACCTAGCAGTCTCACGCCTTTTTAAAGGAGCTAGCATTGTCCTGGGGGGTTATACAGCGCACACATCACCAATACATAAATACAAACAACAAAGCTTTGGGCGGGGGTGCCAACTACAGTGGGGAGGGGCAGTAAAAGTGGCTGGTCTGTTGCATCTAGGGATTCTAAGATTCAGCAGGTGAAAAAGAAAAAAAACGATTCAGGTATGGGGGAGGGCAGAGGCAAAGGCACGGAGGCGGGAGATGGAACAGCAAATAAACGAGTTGGGGCGAGACGTAAAGTGCGTGAGGGGGAGGAGAAATGCTGCGATTTGCGTCATTGGAAGGAATTCGCACATTGACGAAATCACAGATCATTGACATAGGAGGGTCAGGACCCAAATGACTATTAAAGTCACGATCTTGTGTGTCCTATTAGCCCCTACCCTATATTGGGCATCTCTGCCATCCCTGAGATTCCACCCGGTAGAACCTCTGCCAGTCGGATCCGATGGTTGTTTTCTTTGAAAAAGATTTAGATTTGGTTCTAGAAAGGGATCCGCAGCGGCTTCCAGAGCTCGGTAGGCGGGGCTGGATATACTGTGGGGATGATCCATTCTACCGGCTTCTCCTTGAAGTGAGTAATTTGATTCCTTCTCATTTATATCTTAGGTGTGTGAAGTGCCTGGGATGACAGAAACCTCTGGAAAACTTTCCCAATATAAACATCCAGTGAGGTGAGTGGCATGTCTTACCCCCTACCCAGTAATTACTGTTTCACCCACCCGAGGGGTATAGTAGGAAGGGATTGCACGAAGCTAGCTGGCTGGCTGGGTGTCAGATAGTCCAGGACTTCCTTCTTCTCCCTTAGAAAAAAAGAACCTTCTTTTTTTTTTTTAAAGGCTATTGTGTTCCTGTTCTCAGGTTCGTTTTTTTCCCCTCTACCAAAACGTAGGAATATAATAGTTCCCTGTCTCCACCTAAAGAATTGTTATACCTATTAATTACGTCATAAATTCTTGGGAAATATTTTATCATACAGGGAATCGTTAGGGATTATTTCTGATGCAGAGAAGTACGGCAGTGTCACCTTGCATCTTGCAGATGTTTTAGAAGCCTGCAGGATGTAAATGAAGTTGGCGTCATTCAAGTAGCATCAATTTAAAAAAAAAATTCCTGTTGAAAATGAGTAAGAGGAATGAGACTATATTAAATGACAGCTTCAAAACTAGGAATCTAGCTAGGACAGTGGGATGATATCCCTTGGAATTATAACCTGAAGTCTAAGAAAGACCCTAAAGATTATCAAGGTATGGTCATTTGTCATTTTATAGTCAGAAAGGTTTTGTGGTCCAGGGAAGGGCCCTGGAATGGAAACATTTCCCCAGTTCTGTGATTTAGGGTCAGTCATTGCTGCCAATGAAATGTCAGGATCGTCATTCTGACCTTTGTATATTTCATAGTAGCATTATATAAAGTTCTGAGATAATATTTATAGTAAGCATGTTTATTCACAGAACACCTTGGAGAGTGAGATGTTCCACATTTGAATTTTCCATATAGCCAAAGCCAACACTGTTAAGCAATAAAACTTAAAGTTGTAGCAGTTTTAATGGAAATATAGATATATGTGCTTGTATGTTGTGTGTATAATGTATACTTTAAAAAATCAGATTATGTGTATGTGTGTCTTTACTTTTGATTTAATTGGTGTAGGGTTGTCTAGATGAGGAAATTCCCTCTACCAATGTTGCTCTTTTTCAACTGTTTTTCAATGGACAATTTTACAAAATTGTCTAGGGGCACTGAGAGATTTAGTGTCTTGTCTGGGGTCACAAAAGCCTTTAGGTTTCTAAAGCTAGATAATCAGAGCTGACTGAACATAATTGACCTTTCATTGTCCTTTGTTTTTAATGCAGTGATGCTCTTAGGGTATAAGATACTGTATATAGTGGATTTTCTCTCATAGTAAAAAGATTGCTTTATAGTCGATGATTCAGCAGATTCAGTTGTATCTTCCTTTAATGTCAGTTTATTTCCACTTCTGGAAATGCCATTCCTCCTATGTGCTTCTAATTTGCTAAAGATTAGGGAAACCAGGTAACAAACAAGCACACAAGTCTAATCTCTACCTCTTTCCCTACTCCCTACCTTTTTTTTCCCCTGGCCTTAAAATGCATTCAGCTTTTCCTTTGAGTGAAGAGAGTGGGCCTTATTGGATTCTTAGGCCTTTTTCTTTCTTTCTTTTGTGTGTGGATGTGTCTTTAAAATTATTAACACTGAACATCAATGCAATCAATTAAACTTGCTTATTATTTACATTTAAATTGCTTTATTTCAATGCATAAAGCAGCATGACCATATTTTTAGTCACTCTAAATCCCTAGCCCAGTTCTTTGTCTATTCATTCTTATTCACTTTTGCTCTGAAATGTTTGTGAATATTGTATACTCCATTTTTCTCATTCTGCTTTTCTCATTTTACACAATTTCCTATAAAATCTTTCAGGTTTCTTTATAAATCTCATATATGTTGTCTTCAATTATATTATAGTATTCCATTTCATTGATGTTCCACAACTTATTTAACTGTTCCCCTATTATTGGATATTTGTGCTTTCCTTCCTTCCTTCCTCCCTTCCTTCTTCCCTCTCTCCCTCCCTCCCTCCTTCCTTCCATCCGTCCTCCCTTCCTTCCTCCCTTCCTTCCTTCCTTCCTTCCTTCCTTCCTTCCTTCCTTCCTTCCTTCCTTCCTTCCTTCCTTCCTTCCTTCCTTCCTTCCTTCCTTCCTTCCTTCCCTCCCTCCCTCCCTCCCTCCTTCCCTCCCTCCTTCCTTCCTTCCTTCCTTCCTTCCTTCCTTCCTTCCTTCCTTCCTTCCTTCCTTCCTTCCTTCCTTCCTTCCTTCCCTCCTTTCCTCCTTCCTTCCTTGACAATTATATATACTGTTGTGGAAGTACAGATAGCTTCTTTTCTGTTTTTGTTTTTGAGAGCACTTTCCAGGCATATTCCCTGTGGTGAAATTATTGGATCAAAGGATATGATTATTTTTGTGACTTTTACTATGCACTAAAAATATTGTTTTCAAAAGGATCCTTTAAGTTTGCAATTCCATCAACAATGGATAGGTTGTACCTGCTTGTACACAACTTGCCAGCATAGAGTTTTGGTGCTTTTAATATTTTTTTTTTTGCCTGTTTGGTAAATGTAGAGTGGTACACACCTTCTGAGGCCTTTTTCACCTTCAGGTTCAAGGCAATGTTCTGGAAGACTGAGGTTGTTGGAATTCTGATATCTGGATATATGTTCATAACTGAATATTGGGATTGAGAAGTGCCCTGTTATTTTTTTACTGTGACTTTGATTTTGAAAGTTGATGATGAAGATGGTGTTGGATTCTCAGTCTAGGTGCATAAGGTTCAAATTACAAGATTACCATGAAAAATAACCTCATTACCTTCATATTTTGATCAGGGAAAGACCCTCAATTGACAGCTCACCATGTTGTTATATGTGCTTAATTCACTTCTAACTAGAATATGAAGATTTTTCAAGTTCAGAACGGTATTACTTTAAGAATATGATTCCTTATTCATAGTTTTGTGCTGGGGGCTTGAGTTAGTAGAAATACTTTCAGAGAATGTTTCAGGCAGGGTTTGAATCCTTTTAAGCTGAATAATTTAGTGATATGGCTGCTGCTAAGCTAACTGTATAAGGGAGGGGAAATAAAGGCAAATATGCAGACTCTGGAATAGGGCTAAACAGGAGAATTTTATGACAGTCTGAATGCTATGCAGACTTTTCCTTCAACTTAATTATCACCTTTCAGTATGTTTTCCTGAATCAAAATGGTCATTTTGTTATGATCACAAAATGGATTCCAGAGAGATAGAATAAATACCAAAAAGATTTTTCTATTGGGAAAAAAATTGCAGAGTGAAGATTGTTTTTAACAGAATGCTCTAGCTTTAAGTGTATATTTTCTTATTCAGATTTTTTTGGCCAGTCATTCTCATATGAATAACATTCCTTTTAAAATCAGTGGGAATTTTTTACAATCTTGAATTCTGCTTTATATAGTTAATCTTTTGATTATCTTATTGAAACCTTATCTTTACCTAAAATATTTCCAGTAGAGTACATTGAGGTTACCTTGGCAAAGAGGAAAACTGCATTAAATTTGTGGAATGGAAATAAAATTTAAAAATCCATATTAAATAAATTCAGAGATTATCATTAGTTTTTACACAACCTATTTCACCCACAAATTTAAGTTGTTGAGAAAATTTTATGTACATCAAACCCAATCTGAACCATGAGCAACAGTGACTTTTTTTTTTGAGGGATGAGAAGTAGCCCTCCCTTTACATTAAATTATGAGTGCTTTGTAAAAACTGAAATTTTGCTTTTGTTTTTTAGTCTGGCTCTAGCTTACAGTTTCCATGATTATATTTGCTGGACATAGACGTAACATATCGGCAATATTTATTAATTTCAAGCAAGGTTTTAGATATATATTGTCTTTGTACAAAATTCGTAATATTGCAAGCTCTGCTATCATCAGAACTAAAAGCCTTGTGTATCAGGTTAGATTGTCTTTTAAATTATTTAGAAATTAGGAAATAAAACTGTTTCTGGTAAGTATAAATATATCTATTGTCACTGACATGATATAAATCCTGATCCATTTATTCAAGTGAAAATGCTGACCTTATACTTCTGTGAAAGGAAAGTGATATTGGTCAGCCCTCTAAGTAGGTGTGCATTTTCAACTTAGAACTTTGTTTGGGGTGGGATGGGGTGGCAAAAATCAATTGGTTATTAAGACACTGTTGAAATTTTATCATATGAAAGTTAGGATACCAACACTAACCTCATGGAACCATACTAAGGGCATCTATCAACTGTTGGATCAATGGAAGCTTGGGGCATCAATGGAAGAATTTCATGAGTATTAAGAATTCTGAAAGAAAATGTACATGGAGAATAAAGCATGCTATGTTGTCTGCTTGTTTCAGACTATTTTGGCCCAAATCAAAATGTTATGATTTCTTATATCAAGAAGCAGAATATCTTCTGAAAAATTTTCCAATTCAAGCTACAATTTCATTTTATGAAGATTCTGATAGTGAAGATGATGAGGAGGAGCTGATTCAGGATTCAGGAACTGAATTGGATTGATTCTTTTTGAAGAAATTCAAAGTTTATAGTATTAAAATTTAAATGTACAAATGTATCATAGTGGTTTTAAAATATAATTTATTTGTGTGTAATTTATTAATAAAATGTTAAAATATTTTGCAATTGATAGGGTAGTTTGGCCTTTGTCATGCTTCCCTACTCCCAGTTATAATACTAGCACCTTATAAGAAATAAGTACATTTCTTTTCATTGCATTTTAATGAATGTGGAATTTTAAAAGCGAAGTTATGACAATTTGGGGGTTTATATTAAAACTTTTGAGAGAGGAATTATAGCATAGTGTATAGAAAGTCAGCTCTGGAGTCAAGATAGAGGAAGTTCCTGTTTTCCCATCATGATATACTGGATAAAATATAGACTCTAGAATCAGATGACTTGGGTTCAAATCCTACCTCTGATATTTACTACCTGTGTGACTTTAGACAAGTCACTCCCTGGGCCTCAGTTTCTTTGTCTGAAAAATGAGGACATTGGACTATGTGGCTTCTGAGGTCCCTTCTTGCTACAGATCTATGATCCTACAGGTCTTTGTTACATACTAGCTATATGATAATGGGCATTTCACTGAATATCCTTCTGTCCTAGGCAGCTAAGACTATAAATTACACAAGAATTCTTGATTTATTTTAGTGAAGGCAGTAAGCTACACTGGGAATTCCCTGTATGGACGAAATCACAGCTCTAGACTTCCTCATTAAATTTTGTATATTCCATAATTCTAGAAAAGAATTCCAATATCCAAGTCATTGTTGATCTTTGTATCCCCAGCACCTAGCATGATGTTTTGTACATAGTAGGCCCTAAGTAAAGGTTTCTTGAATAAAAAAGTGAATCAGTGAATCAATATTTCAGTTTTAAATTTGGATCTTACATCATCTGGTATTACCTTCTAGGCTTTATAGCATTTTCCAGATGTCATCTGACATATAATTAGGTACTTTAGTGCTCCTTTAAAAGTTTTATGATTTAATCAGTATGTATACTCTGCCCTGGCAGTGCTAACTTAATACATGACCCAATAATTTATTTTGATTCTTAAATTAGACCATGAAGAAGAATTCCATGTGCTGTCAAACATGTTTGCTATTAAGAGAGATATCTTTTCAAGTAATAGTATAACTGAGACTTGGGACCTGGTATGGATTTAAAAAAAAATTGACAAAAAAAGATGTAAATTTCACCTTATATAATCACCTGTCTTTTAAATAACTAAACCTGTAATAGTTAAAATATTTGAAAATTAAGCTTCCTTAGTGTATAGTAAATTAAGAAATCCATAATAGTTACTTTTTTGTTTCAATATCTAAAGAGTTGAAATGTCCTCTCTATCTTGGTATATTCATATATCTACAATAATTACATTATTATATATTATATATCAAAATGCTATTCTTAGTTAGGTTTATGCTCTTTATACTTCCATATATGTATGTATGTATGTGTTTATATATATATATACATATATATTTATATACACCCACCAACACATACATTATAACTTTAGACATTGGAATGAAAAATATAATTATTATGAATTTCATATATGTATAATTATGATTTTAAAAAATGTTCACTTACAGACTAGAACACTGGGTATTTCAGTTGCACAGGAATGCTATTGTTCTATCTTAGCATAGTGACAAGTGAAAACCTGATCCTGAGATCATGATGAGTACTCAAAAAAAGCATACCTGATAGAATCTATTGAACAGATTCAGTTCATCACTCAGAACCTGTGATATATCAGGCACATAGGGATACAAAGTTGAAAAATGATAGTTTGTATCAACACACACACACACACACACTCATGCACTCACTCTTTGCCTTATTTTCTAGGATAATGTTAGTGTCATTTCTGGCAAATAATGTGTATACCAGAACTTTAATTTTCTACTCCTTATGATCTTGGTTTCAACTGAGGTATTGAAGCATAAAGGGAGGTAAAGACGAGTGTCAAGTTCAAGCCATGCTCTAAAGTTCAAAACCTGACAAAGAGTGGAAAGGGGTCTCAGGAAACTGTGAGGCATTAGATGTTGAGTTCCTTGAAAGCAGGGACTGTCTTTTGCCTCTTTTTGTATCCCTACTGTTTAGCACAGTGCCTGACACATAGTAGGCACTTAATGAATGTTTATTGACTGACTGACTCTTCTAAGATTTGGAGCTGCCTTTCTTCTTCTTATTTTTCCTACCTTTCTGTGTTCTGTTCTTAGGGGCTGGAATCTCAGTGATATTTAGAAAAGCAACAAAAGATCACTAATCTGGGCTCTAGGTAGTTAGAAATGGGTATTCTTAGTTATGTTTGTGCTCCATATACTTATATTAATCTGTGCTGTTATAGCTAAATGGGGTTATCAGTTTGATGCACTATTTCCCCTTTCTGGTTGGGGAAAATTGAGAAATTCCTGGAAGTAAGACTATAGGGCTGAAAAAGGAGTTGATTGGGAGGTTAGAATACATAAAAATTTAAAATGTAAATTCCATACCTATGATTTCTTCTGTGTAGGGAATTTCAAGTATGAGGACACCTTCCCCACTCTATTACTAATGCAGATTGGCAAACTATCAGCTGCCCAAAGGAATTAAGAAGGAGGTTACATGACTAAATCAAGGTCACACAACTACTGGGTGTCAGAAACAAGATAGGAACCTAGATGTGCCAGGTCATGAGACTGGCATCCACTAGGCTAGGCTCCTTTTTGAAAAATTAAAATAGTCCCTAGAAATAAAAGTGTCTCCCCTCAAATGAGGGATTTGAGGGTGTTTGGGGGGCAGTTAAAATAGATTAAAAAGAAAGAGCATTTAGGGGGCAGCTAGGTAACAGTGGATAGAGCACTAGCTCTGGATTCAGGAGGACTTGAGTTCAAATCTGGCCTCAGACACTTAACACTTACTAGCTGAGTGACCCTGAGCAAGTCACTTAACCCCCATTACCCCACAAAAAGAAAAGAAAAGAAAAGAAAGAACATTTGATTCAGAGTTAGAGTACCTGGATTTAAGTCTGACTTTGCCATTTATGACCTATGTGACCTTTTAACAAGTCAGTTATTCTTTCTGGAATTATCTGTAAAATGAGAAAGTTGGATTAGATGACTTCAGTGGTCCCTTCCAGCTTTGAAATGTTGTGATCCTGTTTGTAAACTTCTAGAAGTTAAGGCCTATACAGTGTCCTCATCTGTAAAATGGTATTTCAATAATAATAATAATAGGAGGAGGAGTAGGAGTAGCACCTAACTCCCAGGGTTGTTTTGAGAATCAAATGATATAATAATTGTAACACACTTAGCACATTGCCTTGCACATAGTAAGTGGTGTATCAATGTTATTATTATTGTATTCATATGTAAAATGGTGATGATAATAGTACCTACCTCCCAAGGTTATTGTAGGGATCAAGTGAGATAATTGTAAAGTGGTTAGCACAGTGTCTGGCACATAATAAGCTCTGTATAAATATTAGCTTTTATTGTTATTATTCTCATCTGCAAAATGAGGATAATAACGGCTCCTACCTTCCAATGTTGTTGTGGGGATCAAAGAGATAATTGGAAAGTCCTTAGCACAGTATCTGGCACATAGTAAACTCTCTCTATAAATGTTAGCTATCATCATCATGATCATCACGATAATCTGTAAAATGGGGATAATAATAACAGCTACCTCCCAGGCTTGTTGTGAGGATCAAATGAAATAATAATTGTAAAGAGTGCACAGTGCCTGGCACATAGCAGGCGATATATAAATATCGTCGTCGTCGTCATCATCACCACCACCACCACCACCACCACCATCATCATCAAGTGCAGTAATATGCTTCTGAAGAGCAAGGACCTCACGTATTGCTAAAGCAGGAAATAACCGTGGCGATTATTGATTTCATTGTCTGAAAGCTCTGTCTGGCCAAAAGCCCTTAACAAATGCTTGTTGATTGATTGATAAAGATGAGGATGGATGCTCTTCCGGAGGATGGCTAGTGCTTAGAGTGAAAGGGGGAATCTGGAAAGGTAGGACTGCAACTTTAGGTGAAAGACATTTGATCAGCACCAGGAACTGGGACAGCTTCCATTGCACTCATTGGCTCGGCTCTGCGCTAAGTCGCTGTCTCTGGAGTTCAGTGCTGAGGTTGGATGCTATTCAGGAGACGTCAGCCTGAACTTCAGCTTGAGAGCATGCGCAGTTCGAGCCTTGGCTCCACCCTCGCTTAGCAGCTGTCCTGGTTTCCCCTCCTCTCCCTCTCCCCAAACCCTCCATTCTGCTCATGCGTCTCAGCCCCGCCCGCAGAGGCTGCAGCTGTGGCGGCGACGTGCTGCGTCATGGTGCGCTTCTCACCTGGAGACGCTCTGACGATCCCGGAAGTGGGCCGGGGGCTTGGCCGCTGCCCGGCCGCTGAGCCGGAGCAGTGACCGAGAGGGCAGGGTGAGGCCCAGCCGACCGCAGTCCCCCGGGCGGAGTCGGTACCGGGATTCGCAGGATGCTGAACGTTCCTTCCCAGGCTTTCCCCGCCCCCAGCTCGCAGCAGCGCGCCGCCTCCGGGGGGCGCAGTAAGGTAAGCCTGGGGAAGGCCCGGCCCGGCCCCTGCGGATGCGCCTGCGGCCCCTCCCGGCGCGGCCTGCTGCTGCGCTTCCTTCTCCCGGCCCCTTCCTGTCTGTCCCTGGGGGCCCTCTCCTACCAACCCTTTCTCCCTCCTTATCCTCACTGTCCCCGGCCCCTTCCACCCTCCGGCCAACCAAGGCCTACTGACCTTTATGAAGTGGTCACTCTGGGACCGGCCTTAGGCTACAGATGGATACCGAGGGCTCATTGAGAACAGGGACTCCCTTTTGCGGTCTTTGTGTCGCCGGCGATTAGCACAGTACCTGGCACATGCTAGGCGCTTAAAAATGTTGCTTGCTTGATTGATGGATAGGGCCCAGGCCCTATTATCGAAGACCTTGTGAGCATAGGGAGGTTTTAGTGGGGAGGTGGAAGGGACGTACGTCCAAATAAGGGCTGTACCGCAAAGGTGTGAACACAGTAAGGAACAGGTTCAGGGAACATGTGCTGAGATATTCGAGGAGCAGATCCAACCCTTTCAGGTTAAATTGGCAGTGTCTGAATGGGGTCTTGGAGGAAGAGGAGTGGGGCTGACAAGGAGGTTGAAGAGGAAGGTAGCAGTGGCAGCGCACTATTTTCCTTCCATTCCCCAGTCTTGGGATCATAGATCATAGAACAGTGCTTAGCAAACCTTAAAGCTCTGTATTGTAAAGCTATTATTATAGTTATGTTATTATATTATGCTGCAACATTTATATTATAGAGCTTACAATGGTGCCAGGCACCATGTGCTACACACTTTACACATATATAGCATGTGCTCTGTGTCAGGTATTACATGCTAAACACTTTCTAAATGTTATCTCTTTTGGTCCTCCCTTTGAGGGAGGTGCCATTATCCCCACTTTTCAGATTAAGTGAGTTAACCAGGGTCTCACAGGGGTGGGTAGCATTCCAGGCTGGATTTGATCTCAGGTCTTAATATTTCTAGGCCCAGGAATCTCTCCACTGTGTCACCTATCATTATCATCATCATCATCATTGTTATACATTTATTAAGTAACTACTAAATGCCAGATTTTGAGGATAAGGAGAAAATAAAAAACCATTTCTGCCATTATTTATATTCACTTACAGGAAAACTATAAAATAGGCAAACTGATAAGAAGACAAACAAGTTCATTCAACATATGTAATAATAGTTTACATAGTACTTTAAGATTTGCAAGGGACTGTACATATGTTGTCGCATTTAATCCGTACACAAAGTAATTTGGAGAAGGCACTGGCAAGAGGTGGGATTAGGATCATGGGTATAGAGGTAAGGGATTTTAGAAGCCCATATAGCTAAACTCCCTCCTTCTAAAGAAGAAACTGAGGTCCAGTCAAATAGTAAGCATTTATTAAGTACCAGCTATGTGCCAGGCACTGTGCTGAGTGCTATAGATAGAAAGAAAGGCAAAAGATATCTCCTGGGGCAGCTAGATGGCGCAGTGGTTAAAGCGCTGGCTCTGGATTCAGGAGTACCTGAGTTCAAATCCAGCCTCAGACACTTGACACTTACTAACTGTGTGACCCTGGTCAAGTCACTTAACCCCCATTGCCCCGCCCCCAAAACAAAAAACAAACAAAAAAGATATCTCCTGCTCTGAAGGAGTTCACAGTCCAGTGGAAGAGAATATAAAAACAGCTGTGTACAAACAAGATACATAGAGGATAATGTAGAGGTAATCATTAGAGCCAAGGCACTAATATTAAGGTTTCCATTTGAAGATGGGATTTTAGCTGGGACTTGAAGGAAGCTAGGGAAACCAGGAAGTGGAAATAGGGTAAATATTCCAAACTTGGGGAACAGCCAGTAAAAAGGCATGGGGTCAGGAGATGGACTGTCTTTTGTCAACTATTGCAAGGAGGCCAATGTTGCTGTATTGCACAATATAATAATACTAATACTAATAATGATAACAAGTCTGCTACATTCAAATAAGGACTATACTGCAGAAGATGTGAATAGTGAAAGAAAGAGATTCAGTGCCTACTACAAGTACTATGATAAGTGATTTACACGTGTAAGGTCATTTGATCCTTGCAACAACCCTGGGAGTTAGGTGCTATTATTATCATTCCCATTTTACAGTAGAGGAAACTGAGGGAAGCAGAGGTTAAGTGAATTGCTCAAGGCCACACAGCCTGTGTCTGAGGCCAAATTTGAACTCAGGTCTTCCTGATGTGCAGGCCCAGCACTTTTTCCACTGTGCCATTTGACTGCCTAAGGAAGTAAAGCATAAGAAGACTGGAAAGGTAGGAGGGGGCCAGGTTTGAAGAGGTTTGAATGCCAGAGGATTTTATATTTGACCCTGGAGGGGAAAAGGCACCACTGGAGTTTACTGATTAGAGAAGTGACTGCTGAGTGGTGGATGGACTGGAGTGGGCAGAGACTTGACTGAGGGAGATGAGCAAGCAAGATATTCCAGTAGTCCAGATGTGGGGGATGAGGGTCTGCATCAGGTTAGTAGAAGAGTCAGAGGAGAGAAGGGGACAATATACCAGAAATGTTACACAGGTAAAACCAAGAGGACTTGGCAACAGATTGGATAGGGTGGGTAAGAGAAAGTAAAGTGAGAGGTTGAGGATGACTTCTACGTTTCCAGTCTGAAGGCCTTGGAGGATGGTGGTATCCTTGATGATAATAGGAAAGTTCAGAATCAGGGAGAGATAATGCTTTCAGAATCAGGGAATGCATTCAGTTTTGAACTTAATTGAATTTTAGATATCTTTGTGACTTCCACTTTGAGAAGTTTGATAAGCATTTGCGGATTAGCATTTGCATATGTGAGTGTGGGGGTTAGGAAAGCAGTTAGGGCTAGATAAATCAATCTGAGAATCATCAACATAGAGCTAATTGAAACTGTGGAAGCTGATGGAGTCACCTACTGAAGTAATAGAGAGGGAGAAGAAAAGAGGTCCCAGGACAGAACCCTTGGGACACTCAAGGTTAGGAGGCATGACTTGGATGAAGATCCAGCAAAGAAACCGAGGAGTGGTCAGGTAGCAGGAAGAGAATCAGGATAGTAGAGTCATGGAATCTTAAGAGATTACAAAAGAGAGGATCATTGATAGTGTCAAAAGAATGAAGATTGAAAAGAGGTCATTAGATTTGTTGATTAAGAGATCATTAGTCACTTTAGAGAAAGCAGTTTTGATTCAGTGATGAAGTGGGAAGTGAGATTGTTGAGTTAAGAGAGTGAGAAGAAAGGAAAAGGAGATATCAATTTTAGATGTATTTATTTCTCAAGGAGTTTGGCCAAAAAAAGGCAGAAGAGACATCAAATGAGAACTAGTGGGGACAGACAGATCAAATTGAGATTTTTTTGAGTATTGGGGAGACATGGATATTTTTTAGAGTGATTTGTCCAAGGCCCAAGGAAGTGGTTTGACCAGAGCTAAGCCAGCTTTATTGAGTAGCTTGTAAGTCAAATCAATAAGCATTTATGAAGTACCTACTATATGTCAGGCACTGTGTTTAATATAGTGTTACATACAAACCAGAGTGGGAATAAGAAAGGAAGCACAATCTAATGGGGGAAGGTAACATGTAAACAACTTGGTACAGTTCTAAGTGTAATTATATGATCAGATCCATGTAGCTGATACTTATATTATTTGCAAAAATGAAGTGATGCTATTATCAAAATATAGCCAGGTTCCCCCATCTCTTTGAATTATTTTGCTGTGTGTGCATGGGTTTTGGGAGAAATTGTAAATTAATTTTGAATAATTTAATAGCTCCATTGTTTCCCTGTTAGCTAGATAAAAAGGGAGGGGAAGGATGATTGGAAGCTTGGCTTAATGAAGAAGATCTGATTTTGTCCTAGAGTGGAAGAGTTTGTTTTCTGGCTCATTACTTTCTCTACTTAGTCAGATGGTGGCTAAATTATATTATGAAGGAAATTGACGTAGATAGAATGACGTAGATCAGTGTTTCACAAACTGTTCTGTAGAGAATTTTGATATTAGCCTTCTTTTCTCTTATGCAATATTAAATATGAGATTGTTCAAATATATATAATATGTGTAACAGTTTTCCTGTATGAAAATGTCTAAAAGAAATTAACTTTTATGTTCAAACTTCCTTTTATCCTAGGGAGCTATTCCATTTCCCCAGCATCTGTGAATTCTTTCAATATGTGTCAAACACAGATGTTCTGTGTGGCCAATTTAGCTGGAAAAATGATAGATGGAAAAAGGGTATGACATTGGGAGAGAGCCAAAGTATTTATTAATTTTGAGTTATCTAATCCCTATGATTTAGTGAAGTGAAGACCCTTTATGGACAGTCTGTGCTTGTACATTGTTTTCTGTTCTACAGTTCTATTGTTACAGACTGCTTATTTCTCATGGAAATTTCTTATAAATTCTTCTGTTGGTGAAATGATTATTACAATCACTCATATACTTGTTAATTCATCAAACATTTATTAAGCATGTATAATGCCTTTTTGCTCTAAAACAGGAGTTCTTAACTATTTAGTGTTATGAACTCCTTTGACAGTCTGATGAAGCCTGTGGATCTCTTCTCAGAATATTTCTAAATGAATAAAATAAAATATACAGGATTACAAATTATATTGAAATGCAGTTATCAAAATCCTTTTATAAAAAGTTCCTAAATCCAAGATTAAAGACTTCTGCTCCAGAAGATTCTGAAAATGCATTATTTCTGTAAAGACCATATCAAAGCTTTGAACAGTGCTAGTTTTACTCTTTCCCATTATTTCTTCATACCTTTTATTTTCTTTATTGCTTGGTTTATAGATGCAATTTTATTAAAATCCAGATTTTTATGTAGATAGTTATTCCCCAAACCATTTTAAGTTTATTTCACTTTCCTTAAATATTTTCCTGTTCGCAGATATTATTATGTTAAAAACTGTTTAGAGAACTGCATTTATAAGTCTCAGCTGATTGCCCATTATTTCAGTTTTCAATATAAAATTTTAGCACAAAAATAATAATTTGGGCTGCTCCTTAGGGTAATTTGTAACAGAATTTGACCTATAATAGATATCTGAATTCTCAGATGTGATTTTCAGCTTGTTTCAAGGGAGTTAATAAGAAAACAGAAAAGTGGGCATAAGGCATGAAAGGGGGAAAGGGAAGCCTTGGGGATGAGTCATCTACAAATAGGAAAAATTTTAGTTGACTTAAGAGAAGTAATTCTTCCTTTTGAGGTACCTTTAAAGCAAGGCAGAAGTCTTATGGATTGGATTCGACTGACCAAAAGTGGAAAGGATCTCACAGGATTGAAAGGAAGATTAATTGAAGTAACTGAAGAAGAACTTATAAAACACAACAAAAAAGATGATTGTTGGGTGTGCATAAGAGGTAAGTAGTTTTTATTTGCTTATGGACTTAGTTGTGAATATGATTTTTATTTTCCAGTGAGAGACCCAGTAATATTAATTAGGGATGGAATTCACAGACGTTTACAACAAGCCACTTATACTTGCATGACAGTAGAATTCTGTTAAAATAATTAAATTGTGCAGCCTTTTTGATATTCTTTGGTATTGCTTGAGTAATTTAATGCATATATATCTAGAAGGCAGCAAACTTCCCATTTAATGCAGTGGAACAGGAAAAGTAAGTATTAATCCTCTGGATTGATCTGGAACAACTAGGAACTTCAACCCATCAGAGAGAAATCCCACAAACAAGGCCCTTGAGCACTCGAACCCGTTGTGACAAAATCCCTACATTTAAACTGAAATGCTTTGCTCCTTGAACTCTTACACCCTTTTACAGTTTTGTTTTTATTCAACATAGACTTCTTAAACTTTATCTGTTTTCTCAACCTGAAACATTGAACCAGCAGTGGGGGTAGGATGGGGAAACTAATCTCAGCCTATCGGCTGAGATCCATATATTCAAGGAGAAAAATTGAAAAATAAAGCACAGAGCAGAATTACTTTGCAGGGTTGCAATGAGTGCTTATGATAATGAGCTTGTTTTATTCAGAAAAAGCTATATTTTGCCCAATATCCTCAGTTTAAGATCCGGGAAATGTGTAAAACATTTCCAAAAAATTTTATTCAAAATTGGTTAGGACAAAAAAAAAGTTTTGGTGCTTGAAGATGTAGGCTTCATTTATATGGAAATTTCACAAAAGTGCAAAGCGCTTATCGAATAATAACTTATTTTAACCTAACAACAACCCTAAGAGGTAGGTACTATTATTATCCCCATTTTATAGAGGGAGAAACTGAGTCAAACAGAGTTTGAATGACTTGCCCAGGCTCATATAACTAGTAAGTGTTTGAGGCTACATTTGAACTTAGGTCTTCCTGACTCTTAAGTCCAGCTCTCTATCCACAGTGCTACCCAGCTGCCAGCCTAACCTTTCTGAGTCTCAGTTTCCTCCTTTGTAAAATGAAGAGATAGGACTAGGTGACCTCTTCGGGCCTTTTTAGGTCCAAGGTAAAGAACTTTTAATTAAATTGTCAGATTTTATTTGATTTTTCAATTATGTTCTATCGGATCAGTAATGTGACATTTTTCTTTGATAGCAAGAAGGTAAATGTCTTTTGTTTGCTCTAAAAGAAAATACTTATCATTTTGGCATGTTTTAACATATACTCCACTCAAAAGCTAAATAAAATATATAAATGAAAGTCATTTTTATTGTTAAAATAACAAAATATTAAAATATCAATAGTAAATCATTAAAAAGATTGTTTGGTAAGTGGCTGGTGTCCATTTCCTATTTCATTAGATTTCCACTTCAGGGTCATATTCAGACTTGATAGTACCTTTAGCCCTCCTAATCCCTCATCTCAACTCCTTTCCCCTATAGCTCTGGGAACAGTAACCCTATCGATACTGCCATTCCTGGAAAGGACATATCAGTCACTTGCCACTTTCTGCCTTGGTGACTTCCTAGTCCAAAACACCCTTCTCTAGCCATCGTTCCCCTATGTGTTGTCTTCCTTTCCCTTTAGAATGTTAAGTCCTTCAAGTCAAGGATCGTCTTTCTTTTTGTATTTGTATTCCCAGTGCTTGGCATAGTGACTGGCACATAATAAGCCTTTTTACCAAATGCTTTTTTATAAATTCATTACCCACTTACAGACCTTGGCTCACACTCCTCAAGGCTTCTTCCCCCATTCTTATATTTCCTTATTGAAATCCAAGGCTTAGTTCAAATGCCACTAAATTGATGGTCCTAGAGATATAGGATCTCACTAGTTGTAAGTGATTTCTCTCTCCTCTGAATCTGCCCATTTGGATCATCAGATTCTTTATATTCTTTTTCTTTGTTACATTCTTTTAGAATATAAGCTCATTGAGGATGGGGAATGTATGTTTACCTTTGTATCTTCGTCCTCCATGCTTAGCACAGTGCTTGGTATATAGTAGGTGCATGTAGGTTGTGCAGGTATTATCAACCTTATTAGATTATAAACCTTAGATTAAAGACTGTGTATTCTTTATTTTTTTGTATCTCACACAGCATCTTGGACAAGGAACTCATTAAATTTTTTTGGAATCATATTGAGATTGGTTCTGAGTACCTTTAAGAAATATTTGAATAAGTATGAGTTGATTTATATTTCATTTTATATATGAGATAGATAACTTTCTACATCATGGTCAGCCACACAAGGTCGAAAAAAGACTGCTGAGATAGTGACCCCAAATGAATGCTTCTGAACGATGCTTCATATTGAGTAGGATATGATGAGAACTTTAGAGTCTTTGCGAGGCTGGCTTTGTTTCTGTCTTGGGTCATATTGGAGTAAAGCCTAAGGGAACAACGGATATAACTCTAATAGAGTTGGATTAGGGACTGACTGCTTTTGTTCTCCCTGTGTAGAGTCCTTTTCATTCAAATAAAACTGGCAGAAGACCATGACTAACTTCCTTTGAAACCTTACAGAATATTGTTCTTTAGCTTATAGAAGAAAGTAATGAGTGAGTCTAATGGCTAATTGATTAGTCAAAGGGAAAACTGTTCCTTGAATAGCATATATAAGAATTTGATGAATAAGAGTTCCAGAAAAGTTGAGACACCAAGATAAATATGTAAGATTTATGTTATTAGAGATGAAGAACTATCTAGGCTTAAGAACTTTGGTATGACATATTGGTAGATTATGGGAATAGGAGATGTTGATTTGTTTGAATTTCTAGTTAACTAATAGTTAATGGTTCCTCATTGAACTCTCTGTGGAACTCTACATGATTTAGCCATGTGACTCACCGATGTGGTCATTAAAGATCCGTGTTTTCTTCTTAATGGGGCAATAGTACTAATCTTTTATTGGATCAGGAAATAGAACAAAAACCATGTGGAAAACTTTGAATTTAGGGTGAACTACACCCTAAATTGACTCAAAAGCAGTAAATCTTAATAAAAATGGTTTCAAAAAAGGTTGACTGTATTCACAGGCTGGTGGTGTTGTGTAAAATCCAGTGTGACAGATAGAGCCCCACAGATGGTATTAATGGGTTTCAGGCAGAGTTGGAGTGAAAATTCTCTCAGTGGTTAATGCTGGTTGTTACACTCTAGAGATTGATGGAGGCCAAATGAATATTGTGGTTTGAAATAGATTTATATCCTAGTTTAACAATTTAATACTTGTAGGAAGATGATATACATAAAATTCTTTTTTGTAAACTACATAGCAGCATATAGGTATAAGTTTCTATTATGAGATGATTATACAGTATTTTGGTAATAGGATATAATTCTCCACTTTTAAAAAATAATTGTGTTTCATTGTATGTTTTGTTTTATTTATACACACCTCTACAGAGGAGAGGGAAAATGTGTCTTTTTATTTGGGGCCAAGCTTGATCATCATAATTACACAACATTTGGTTTTGATTGTTTTGTGCTTGTTCTTTCCATTTACATTAATTATTGTAGTAATTGTATATATTGTTTTCCTAGAATTGCTTACTTAATTTCTAACCCTAAGTTCATTTTTGTTTCTAACCCTAACCTTAACCCCAGATATGTTTGGACAGGTTAATCACTAAGTTGATTCTAGGGAGGTGGATTTTTTGGACACAGCAACAATCAGAGGCCATTATTAAGATATAGAGCAAGGGTTCTTAATCTGGGATTTATGAACTTATTTTTCAGTATTTTAGTTACTTTATTTCAATGTTATTCATTTCCTTTTAAATCTTATATATCTTATTTTGTGCATTTTAAAGCATGATTCTGATGAGGGGTTCCCAGACTTACTTTGCTTTTGCTTAATTGTGTACATGTAAGTACCATGAGATCAAGGACCATTTCATTCTTTTATTTGTATCCCTAGTACCTTGGTCAGTGTCTTGCTTATTAAAACATTTCTTGACTTGTAGTCTCATGGTATATCAGTGGCCAGTAGTGGAATAAAACCTAAAACCTATTTGATCCTTATGCAAGGTATTAGGATTAGATAGCGGTCAGTTTGAAAAGAAAGTTTGCAAAGAGGTTTGAAGGGATGTCTAGCAATTTTATTATTTGGGGGAAAAAGTTTCTCTTCTTAAATGTGATAGACTACTTTTGGAAATCATTTTGAGGATCTCCTACCAATGAAATGAGTAAACAGTTCTGTACAAATAGGCACTCATCACAGGACAGGATCTAAACAGTTCTGGAGGCAAGAGATCTTCTGGGATCTTTTTTAGTTTTATGTGATGAAATATTTGAAAGTGGTTGGAGCCACTAGATTGAAACTATTGAGGATGCTAAAATCTATAAAATGTGGAAGATCATATTATTATAGACCAGTACAGTTTAATAAAATAGCTTGTCATCAATAGAAATTTGTGTTTAAAATCATAGAATTTAGAGCTTTTAAGGCCCTTAGATCTAAACCAACTCTCTAATTTTACCCATGAAGAAATAGACCCAGCGTGGTTGGGACTTCTTCAAGCTCATATAGAAAGTAAATTCCAGAGCTTGGTCTTCTCGTATTACATTTCATGTTCCTTTGATTAACCCACACTGCCTTATATGATTCTTTTTGCAGAAGCAGTTCTGAAATTAAGGAGTATCCTAAAATCTTCAGTCTTTGCCTCTGACTGCAAAGCTCAAAATCTCCTGTTAGACCATATAATATATGGACCAAAGGTTTTGAAAGGATAAGTTTCTTATAAAAATATTTGAGCTTAATAAAGCTATGTCTGATTTTACCTGAAATCCATTTAAAATGTTTTCTAGATAACTTTGCTAGGATTTGAAGGGTTCCTTGTAATCTGTTAGATTATCCTGGTAATCTATTAGATTAACTGCCCAAGTCTAGAGCAGTCAAGACTATTTTCTGTGGATATGGAGTTAAAGAGGAAGCCACATTATGATATGAGAGAAGGGCTGCACAGACTTTTCAAGGTATCTCATTTAGTTGTAGAAAGTGTTTTATTTAAACTTTCATATGTTCATGTTTGTACTATTTTAAGTATGTATGGGTAAGAGATATTGAGAGTAAGCATAGGTTTAAAGGATGGAGGAATGGAAATTATCTCTTTTATTGACCTAAAATAAGGGTCAAGATAAACAAGAAGGGGTGATTATTAAATAATGTTGGCTCCTTGGTTAGAGGTTCAAGCAAACCTCAAGCTTTTATCAAGTACCTGTGTTGCTAGCACAGTACTAGAAGCTGAGGATACAAAAATCAAATAGTTCCTGCCTTCAAGTGAAATTTTTCTTAGACCTGTCCTTTGGGTTATTTTGTATTGTTAGATGATAGATGAATTTGACCAACTATTTTCCTCTTGGATTCAGGAGAATTAGTCCATTGGGGAAACACATTTTTTCATTCATATTTCCTATAGATAATGCTTAAGAAGAATTATATCTCTTCTGGCATTTATTTACCTTTCCTAAAACTATGATGTCATCCAGTGAATACTTCAAGAGAACAAAGTTAAAAAGGTGGTCCCATTGGTTCTGGACATCTGAGGAGTAATACATAATAGAAATATAATGCATTAAACATTTATTAAACACCTGCTGTACTTTTTTGAGATTTTTAATATCGAAATTATATGAAAAAAGGTGCTGAAGGTAGAGTCAGTTTGGATTTGATGTCTTATTAGAGAAGAAGTGAGGGAGAAGGAAGAATTTTAAAATAATGTCTATCCTTAAGGATAAATGATTATGTCATAGAAGCCATGAAGAAAACAAAATTAAGTTAGGGATGGAAAAAGATTTATTGAACTCTTAATACAGTGCCAAGTACTGACTGTATTAAGGTCAATCCTTTACTGCTATATAATTTTGAATAAATTAATATATGCTTACTGTCCAAACTGTTCTAAATAGCAATTAATTTTAAGAAACACAATTTCATTGAGGGCAAAGACTGTGTTTTTTTGCTTTCTTTGTATCCTCAAACTTAGCACAGTGCCTGGTACTTAATAAGTGCTTCATCAGTGCTTATTGATTTGCCTTGACAGGAGTTCTCCATATTGAAGAAATCACAGGTCTGGTCCTCTATGAACTACACACCTATTATATGGGGCATCCCACAAGTCTTAGTGTATATTATTAAAGCTTAAACTGCTTTAAGACTTTGGGGACATCCTCTATAACTTATCTATCAGGTTGCTCATAAGATAACACTCTGATATTGACTGATATTTTTATGGCCGCCTCTACCTTATCTTGATTAAAGTTGCCTTGCAATAAGGTTGTATAATAAAAGGATCAGAAACCTTGCAGATAGAGGGAATTTGTTATTTAAAAACTAGATCTTTTATAAAGTCAGTTAAGAAGTATTTATTAAGTGTTTACTATGTGGCTTCAGAGAAATATCAGAAGGTGGAGATCTTTGCATTTACTTTCCTAACTATAAGAGGATTTTTAATTCTTAAGAATAATGTACAGAGGGGCAGCTAGGTGGTGCAGTAGAAAGAGCACCGGCCCTGGAGTCAGGAGTACCTGAGTTCAAATCCGGCCTCAGACACTTAACACTTACTAGCTGTGTGACCCTGGGCAAGTCACTTAACCCCAATTGCCTCACTAAAAAAAAAAATAAATAAAAAGAATAATGTACAGAAACACCCTCAGGAGCAGAACAAAGCACAGCTACTACCTTTGTGAGTTTGGGATTATATGACTCATTGCTATTTTACTAACTCATCTGGATTGAGATGAAACAAAGCATTATAGTTTTGTATTAGGGGAATTCATTTATGACCTTCCTTTCTAGCCCAGTTGAGGGGAAGGTCAGCTTGTCAGCCATGTGCAAAGAATAATTATTTTCTATTAAGTGGTAAATGTGAGCTTAGGTGAAAGTGTGAGTCAGCCTTGGGACCAAGTTCATTGGCAGAGAAATTCAGAGGAAAATTACATTAAGCAGCTAGGTGGTTAGTATGGTCAAGCCAATATGAGTATCAAGGAGAAGGTTTCTGGGCAGGTGTTTGAGTACTCATTAGAGAGTTGGACAAAGGGACAGACTGGGAAGTTAGGAAAAAGCTTCTGCTGAAGTGAAGAAGCTGGTCTTTCTGCTCTGAATTGTCCAAAGCCTACCTTTGATAGATTCTTCTGCTTCTTGGTGAAATATTCTAGAGTTTGAGATCTTCTGTTAGCTGCAAGAAACTTCTTTCTGAAACATCATATATTCATTCAATATTCATTAAGTGCTTCCTTTTTGTGGTGTCCTAAGCTCCCTTATGTTCATAGGAGCAATAGGATTAGAGCTGAAAAGGAATTTAACCTGAGAAGGGCTAATTGATTTGCCCAAGGTAAGGTGGTAAACAGCAAAACCAAGACTTGAACCAGTGTCCTGACTTCCTCTGATGCTTTTTCTACTGCTGCACAAGTGGGCCAATTGAGAGCAAGGAATAATAGATAATAGACCTAGGGTGATACTGGTATTTGACAAGGATTAAGGAACATAAGAGATAGGCATCTGTTTGTAAAGGGCACTGACGAGAATTACAGGGGATGAGTAGTTCCGTCATGATGCTACTGCTTCCTGTTCTCCATTTAAAATATTTTTAAAAACTATTTTTAAAAGAAAAAAGCAAATAGATGAACTTGTAACAAAATAATACAACACAGATTAGATAAAAATAAGTTAAAAGAAGTTACAGTAAAGAATCACTAAGAGCCAAGCAAAGTCCTTTAGCTAAAAAACAGGCATGTTAATAATGCTGGTTAAGTGAGATGAAACTTTAAGAGGAAGTTTGGTAGGCTGTTCCCCTTTGGTTTGTGTCTCAGACATTATATAATCGTCCATCTGTGGAGAAGAGGAACCTGTGATTCGTCAGGGTCAGGTTAATTCCCCCTTTCAGGGAGGTATGGCACCTTCCCCTACCATACAATGATAACTAACACTTTTATATAGACTGTTCCAAAGGCCTTAGTGCAGCTTAGAGCTTTATTAGTTTAAAGCTGTACTAAGACTTATAGAATACCCATTAGGGTTTAGAAAGTACTTTACTCCCTGAAATCCTGAGACAGGTAATACATTTAGGTAGCTAGGTGGTATAGTGGATAGAATGTTGGTTTTGGAGTCAGAAAGACCTAAGTTTTCAGATTCTGACTTTAATACTTTGTTGCTGTGTGACCTTGAGCAAGTCAGTTAGTCTTGCTGCTGAAGTTCAAACCTATGTCTTCTGATTCAAAGTCCAGAACTTTCTATTGTATCTTTCTTAGTGCAATCAAGTAAACAGTCTTTTCCCTTATTTATAAAATATACACAAACAAAACAGTTATAGTCAAACTTTAAAAATAACCTCTGTAGTTGTTTGGCATATAGTAAACACTGAAATTAATATAACAGATTGAATTGAACATATGTCCTATAGATCTCTACTACACAGTGCTTTATTACTTACTGTTAATTTGTACTTTAAAATACTAATAAAACTGCATTTATTTTTAAAAACATTGATTCAGACATTTCATTAATTTGATTCTCTCATTCCCTCTTCCCTAGTTAATTCAGAGTAGTAAAATTTGAATGTATGTTTTATTTGAGTCCAGAGATTAAAATTCTTTAAAATACTATGTAATTCCTTTGCTGAACACAAGATGGCAAAATGGTCACATTACATGCAATGTTGACAGTTTGAATTTACTATAATATACCATTTGAAAAGTTTTATACCATTTTGCTCTTATCTTTACATCAGATAAAGGACGTGTATAGTCTTTTGAAATATGTCACACATAGACAGATGGTTCTGTTTTAATGGTGCCAATTAGTTCATTAGGGTTATTATTATTATTTTTTTTTGCCAGTGTGAGAGCACTCTAATGGGGGAAGACAAGACATAAAAGGCAGTTGAAAAAGGAGTGAGGAGGACAAAGTATGTGCAGTAGGAGAAGGTGTAAAAGTAGTTTAAAGTCAGGAGTCTAGCTGTGTTAAAGGTGAGCAAGGCTGGTCTAGCTACTTTGTTGTTTCTATTACTACCTGTTTGACCTCTTTAGTTGCCTTTTCTGGCTTATTATCCATATTGTGCACCTAGAGGCAGCAGCTACGTGGCACAGTCAATTGAGTACTGGGCCTGGAATCAGGAAGACTTGAGTTAAAATCTGTGCTTAGACATTTACTAGTTCTGTGACCCTGGATAAGTCACTTAACCTCTGTTTGCCTCAGTTTCTTGTAAAATGAGGATAATAAATACATGTTTCTCCCAGAGTTGTAAGGAATAAATGAGATAATATTTGTAAAGTGCCTAGCACAGTGCTTGGTACACTATTTAAATGTTTATTTCCTTCTTAACAGTATAGCTGGTACTGTTGTTTACATTGGTCACTTGACAGTACAGCTCCTGAGCATGAGGAATTGAATAGCAGTGTGGAAATTTATTTTGATTTGGGTACCCTACCTTTGGGCTGAGATTGGAAAGCCTTAGGCCCTCAGGGTCTCTTCTGTGTGGGAGGGGCTGGTGCCCCATCCCCTCTGCTTCAGCTGAGCCAGAAAGCCCTGTGGGCTGTGTAAGACGCTGGGTCAGACAGCTGGGGGGAAGAAGCCCCCAGCTCCCTCCACCCTGAGCGGAGGTATCTGAGAGATGCTGGGCTCTGGCATGGCCTGTGCTGGGGTGCGTGAGGCCCAGACTACCCCCCCCCCCATCCAAGCCGCAGCCCTGGCTGGTGGATTAGCTTGGTCTGTGGGGGCACAGGAAGCCCCGAGATTTGAGTGGAGAAAAGAAAGGTATATATAGACCAGGGAGTTAGACGGGGGTTTGGACGAACAAGAAGAGGTCAAGAGGCAGCTGAGGAGATGGCAAAGGTTGGAGAAGACAGACAGGGGGCTACAAGCATGCAGGAGAAGACGAGAAGGACTAGGAGCAGAGAAAAGAGAGGCGGAAGGGCAGACTGATGGAGCAGACAGTCAAAAGGTCCGTGAGAGAGAAACACAGGAGTTCAGGGGTGGCTGTAAGGAGAGGAAAGTTAGAAGCAGGGGGATTTACAAAGTGAGAGGGGCTTGGAGTTAGAATAAAGTACCTGAGTGCCCTAAGGTGAGAGGTGGCTAAGGCCCTTATTGTATTCAAGAAGTTTCCCCTCAATGCAGTCAGGTTGTACATTTTATTTCCCTGTATTCTTAATTTTAAATAGTATCTCATAAATAAACTCTGCTTTGATTATTTAGTTGAGGCTTCTTAATATTTTGCTTATCAATTTGGGAGCAGTGTGGTGGACCTTTATAAACGGCCCATATTAAATTAATAGCAGTCAGATAGCCAAACAGTCAGAAGTTCCCAGATTAAGTGCTCCAGTCAGCTTTAGCCCCCAAATTGGGCTAGTAAGTAAAAAATATTTCTACATTTGAATGGCGACCGTGGCAGGACTTATGGACTTATTGCCCAATTATAATTTCTCTAAACTTATAATTTTTCATGTAATCATAATTTTTCATAAGTCAAATTATATAAATTTTTTTAGACTAGGTTAGTTATTAATAATTAATTTTTTATAGCAGTTAACCTGCAAATGTTTATCACGCAAATACTATGTACCGGGCACTTATTTAGACTCTGGGGATACCAGAAAACAGCCCTTACCTTAATGGAGCTTACATCTATTATGGGGAATAGCATGTACAGTGAAAAGGAAATGCAGAATTACAGAATAAATACAAGGAAATGAGTAGGGAGAGAATTAGCAGCTGAGATGGGACTTGGGAAAGGCTTTTGTGAGTTGAGCTTTTAAGGAAACCAGGGATTCTAAGAGGCAGCTCTGAGAACTAAAATTGTGGCTAACCATAAAGGCAATGGAGAGATGCATGACATATTACTAGTGACAAATTATGCACGTGAAATTGTGCAAAAAAGAAAGTATCCCGGGCAGCTAGGTAGTGCCACAGATGAAGCACCGGCCCTGGATTCAGGAGAACCTGAGTTCAAATCTGGCCTCAGACACTTGGCACTTACTAGCTGTGTGATCCTGGGCAAATCACTTAACCCTTACTGCCCCAGCCCCCCCCAAAAAAGTTACTTAAAAAAAAAAAAAGCTAGTATCCAGTCTAAATCCAAGTCATGAAACTTTGTACAACCTTGAACTCAGTGATGCCACAGCTAGACACATACATACCTTAAAGAAATCAAAGGCAGAGAGAGGAAGGACCCATATGTAGGAAAATATTTATAGTAGTACTTTTTATTTTTTCAAAGAACTGGTAACTAGGGGGTACCCATCAGTTGGATAATGGCTGAACACATTTTGGTCTGTGAATGCACTAGAGTGTTAGAAATGACAGAAGAGATTAATTCAGAGAAACTTGGGAAGACTTTTATGAACTAATGAAGGGGTGAAGTAAGCAGAGCCAGGAAGAGGATTTATAAAATGACTTCTACAATGTAAGGGGGAAAAAAAAACACCTTGAAAGACTTAACTTTAACCAGTGATGACTCCAGAGGATTAATGACAAAGCATGCCTCTTAATCCCTTTAAGTAGGAGATGGAGAACTAGAGGTGCAAAATAAACAGATTTTCAGACATGATCAATGTATGAATTGGTTTAATTTGATTATGTTAGCTTGTTACGTGGGAAGGGTATGTGCGTGCGTGTGTGTGTGTGTGTGTGTGTGTGTGTGTGTGTGTGACAGGCAGAGAGGGGAGAGGAGAGAAGAAGCTTGTTTTTTTTTTTTTTTTTTTTAGTGAGGCAATTGGGGTTAAGTGACTTGCCCAGGGTCACACAGCTAGTAAGTGTTAAGTGTCTGAGGCCGGATTTGAACTCAGGTACTCCTGACTCCAGGGCCAGTGCTCTATCCACTGCACCATCTAGCTGCCCCGAGAAGAAGCTTGTGATAGTGATGTACTCAAAAAAAGGAGAAAAGGGTATCGATGAAGCATTTGAAGAAAATGCACAAGAAGAAATTCAAAGGGAGTTCAGAGGGCAACAGACAAGGGAGACAGCTTTGGAACTAACATGTTGAATTGAGTATATACACTTTAAAAAATAAGTTATATATACAAATGAGCTATATTTGCAGTTTCATAAACAGTTCTTTGTTGTTGTTGTACTTTTGTGTGGAAGTATTCTTGTTTGTCTGTTTTTGTCAAGTCCAGAATAACAAAACAGTTTTTTAAAAGTATGGCCTAAGAGATGTCTTACTGGAAAAGGAAGTGGAAAGGACTTGTAGTGAGAGTGACAGCTAATAGATGGATAGTAGCTCTTGTGATTTATTGAAGTGGTCTTTTTGTAGATTTATCTTTTTTCCTGAATTTTCACATTGGTTTTTAGGTCCTTATGTAATTGGGTATAGTATTTAAAAAACAACAACAACAATCTCTATTTTTCTCTTCATTTTGAATTCACTTTTAAAAAATTTTTTATATTGGTAACTTTGTTGTCTCCGCTCTGAAAACAAACAGATATCAAATTAGCTAATGCATCAGCCTTGGTTTTCTTTTTAATTCAGTTGACTTTTTAATAAGCCTCTTTTGAGCTTGCTTGGCATTATTAATTTACTTCTCTACTTTTAAAATTTGGCTGCTTAGTTTATTAATACTCTCTATTTTGACCTCTGTTAATATTAATGCTAAGTAACAGAAATTTGCCTTTAAGGACTACTGTAGTTTCAACTGTGAATTTTTGCTGTGTTCTGTCTCTGTGACTCTCTTCAATATAATTTTTATTGTTATTTTAAGTTAGTTTCCAAACTGGTCATATTAAGGATATGTTATTTAATCTCGATTTAGATCTTTGTCTTTTTTATCTCATTTCCTTTATTGAGTTGCTTTTTAAAAGTCAAATTTTAGCCTGTGATGAATTACATGTAGGACTTATGCCTTTTTATTTTTATGGTTTTTTAAAATGCCTATCATTGTAAATATCCCACGGATCTCCCAAATAAGTGTGGCCTCTCAGATGTTCATTCACTAGCCTCCACAGGCCTATCAAATCCAATATTTTTCAACATTTTATTTTTGTCTGAAATTTGCTTCTTGTTTATTTGTATTTGTATATTGTATATTTGTGAAGTTCCAAAGGAAGCATGTTACCTCTCCTACAGTCTTCGTTTCCTCATCTACGAAATGTGTGTAACAATTATAGCACTTATCCCGTAGGATTTTTGTAAAGATCAGTTGAAATAATATTTGTAAAACACTTTGCAACCATAAAGCCCTGTATAAATGCTATCACCTTCATAGTCATCGTCACCACCATCACCATTTATTGGTCGTAGTTTGGGTTATTTTATTTTATTGCATTCCAGTTAGTATTTCTAAGAAATCACGATGTCATTTGTTGCATACATACAATCATGATATTATTTCCATATCTGTAGTTTTTTAACAAATAAGGTAGGTTCCCTTTTTGTGTGTGTTTTGAAGGTATCTCTTTTTTACCATGGTCTTACCTGAAATTGTGACTATAGGTCCTATTTTGGAAACAGCCCCTCATTTTAAGCTGTATGAATTGTTATCCTTTAGATGTGCTTCCTGTAGATAGCATATTGTTGTGGTTCTTTCTTCTTTTTTATAAATGATTTTAGTCCATTTATGTTTAAAAATTATAATAATTAATTTTTGTATTCTCTTCATCATACCCTATTATCAGCAAGGTATGATACAACTTGTTTGACAGTAATGGTCTAATTTTAATTTCCTTGTATTCATGGGGATCTAAACCTTTCCCTCCTCTCATACTAAACAGAAATCCTAAGATTATATTTTTACTGATATAATCTTTTTTTTACATCTTCCTGTGTGGTGTAGATAAGAATGTTATTTTAGACTTATGCCCTCACCTCAGTCTCTTCACTTATTCTATTGGTCAAATTTAAAGAAATAATTTATTCCTTCTCTACCCTTCCCTTGCAATGTCCCTTTAATTCCTAATCCTTCATTTTCTTAGTGACTCACACAGAGTGGGACTTCAGAAGCAATAGCCTTTTATAATAGCAATAGCTTATAAACACTGAGTCATCACTTCTGATTTTTTGCTATTTTGCTTATTTTATTAAGGTTTGACTGTGATGTCATAAATGACCATTTTAGCTTTTTTTTTTCCTTTCTGAAAGAAAGAACAAAATCTCATGTAACATTGAAAAAATAGCATTTCACATGAAGGGGAAAAAAATAAAAATGAACAGTTATAACTTGAAACATAAATGGATTGAATTTACTTTTTAAAACAGATTTGTAAAAATGGATAAGTGAACAGAACTCAACAATGTGCTATCTATAGGAAATACACCTAAAACTTTAAGTTGCAAAGCAGGTGCCAATCTGCTTTAGAGGAGAGAATACTTTGCTCAGAGCTCATTAAACTCCTAGTGTCACAGGTTCAATTAAAAAAAAAAATCAGTACTTTGAGGATCTATGATTTTCGTATTTTCTCTACTGAAGAAGACACAGTCTATGACTTAGTTGACAAGTGCTGTGCTTAGGTAGGCAGAAGATATATGGACCAGCACTAGGCTTGTACTTTAATTTGAGGCCTTTCCAGTTTGTTACCATCTACTAGGAGTACATTCTCTATCATAGCTTTTGATTAGTTATGTTCACCTCTATTCGAGTTTTATTAAGGAATTCTTTTAGAATATGACTAATTATTTGAACAAATTAGAGTCATGTTTAAACATACATTTTTTCTTTTTAAAAAAGTGTTTTGGGCGGGCGGCTAGGTGGCGCAGTGGATAAAGCACCGGCCCTGGAGTCAGGAGTACCTGAGTTCAAATCCGGCCTCAGACACTTGACACTTACTAGCTGTGTGACCCTGGGCAAGTCACTTAACCCCCATTGCCCCCACAAAAAAAACAAACAAAAAAAAAGTGTTTTGGGGCAGCTAGGTGGCACAGTGGATAAAGCACCGGCTCAGGATTCAGGAGGACCTGAGTTCAAATCTAGCCTTAGACACTTAACACTTACTAGCTGTGTAACCCCAGGGCAAGTCACTTAACCCTCATTGCCCCACACAAAAGAAAGAAAGAAAAAGTGTTTCTAATGCCTCGTTTGCACTACACCACGGAGCCTTCCCTTATACCAAGTAAAATGGTTTAACAAAATCAACCGGTATAGCAATCACATTTGGCAATGTATGCAACGGTATACATGAGCAACATGGGTTAGAATTAGCAAATAAGGCCAGGCATAGGGCACCCAGAATTCCTTCTTACTTCTCAACACAAAGGAGAGATGCATTTTTTTTTTAACCGCTGCTCCAGGGCCTAGTTTGCTTGTTACAGTTACCTGATTACATGAGCATTCTACCCAACCCCCACACACATTCAACTAATATTCATTAAGTGCTGATACCAAGCAGTAGATATCCAGTTAGTACCTGTCCTCAAGGAGCCCACACTTCATTGAGGAGAAACAATATGAATATAGATAATTAAATTCAGAGAAATTTTCCCTGAAAATAAGAGGTAGTGATGTAAGGTAGAATTATAGGATAGTGGTTTTAGACTCTGAGGCCTCTTGTTCAGTATTGCTGATGTGCTCAAGAACTTTGTTCCTCTCTGAGAGCTGAGGTTCTCTGTCATTTTGGTAAATAACTAATTTATTTTTCCCTGAACTGTTGGTATACCTTGTGAGGCCAAACAAATCAATCACTTAGTTAAATTAACTAAATTTATTAATTAAAAAATGAATTAGATGTTTTGTGCTAGGCATCATGTTAGACCCTGGGAATACACGTCCAAAGAGTCAAGCAATCACTTCTCATATGGAGCTTACTTCTGATGGAGAAGAAAACAAATATAAATACGTATATACAGAATAAAATAAAGAGAATTAATATAAAGACCTGAGACGGGAAAACCAATTAGGAAGATAATGTGGTAATCCAGGCAAGAGATTATGAGGACCTGAAGTAAGGTGTGTGAATAGAGAGCAGAGATAGGATTCAAGACATGTAGAGGTAGAAGCTTTTAGATTTGACAACTGATTGGTTATATGGAGTAGGGAGAGTGAGAAGTCAAGGATGGTGCCAGGGTTACAGAGGGAGTCTGTGAGGTTGGTGGTTGGTGTCTTTGACAGAAAAAGGGTAGTTTGGAAGAGGAAAGGATTTTGGAGAGAAGGCTAGTGAGTTCAGTTTGGGCCGTGTTGAGTTTATGTCCAATTTGAAATGTCCAATTGGAAATTGGTGATATGATGCTACATTTTAGGGGAGATACTGGGACTGGACCTATAGATAAACATCTACATATAGGTGACAATTAAAATCATAGAAGTTGTTGGAAGTCACTGACTGAAGAGAGAATACTTAGGACAGAACTTTGTTATCTGTAGTGCTGTCATACACTTAAGGGGGAAAGTCTAATCCTTTTTACTAACCCTTTAGTCCAGATGGCAGAAGGTGAAGAGTAAATAGTATTATATTGTATTATTTGTTCCTTTCTCTTTCAAATGTTGGAGTCAGTACATTTATTAGAAAATTTAAAGTAGGCATTTTTCACCAAATACCTTCTTGAAGTTATCAAGATTATAAATTTGTGATTTTTAAAATGAGCTTTTCAAAGTACCCTATTAACTTTTAAAGCAGTTGATTTATGACATTATTTCTTTTTGTGTTAATGTAGGACTTGTTTATAATGTTAGTCCATATATGGAATATCACCCAGGTGGGGAGGATGAACTCATGCGAGCAGCAGGCTCAGATGGTACAGACCTTTTTGATCAGGTAAGATCCTAAAAGTAACTGAATATTATGCTTGAAGAGGACTCTTAAATTTGGAGTCAGTGAGACTGGATGCCTAGTAGAAAATGTAAAAGTATTTTTGAGAGAAATGGAATGCTGTCTGCATACTCAAAAAATAATTAAAATACTCTTTCATGAACTATTTCTACCAGTTCACATAAAGAGCTGAGAAAAACCTTGGGGGAGATGTATGCATTGAAAAATAAATCAGACTATTTTTAGGTCTTGAGGTTAGTCAGTATGATGAAATGGCTTTTTGAAACTTAATGATTTCCTATGATCCCTTCTAGCATCAAATCCTGTGGTCCACTTCTTGGAGGAAAATCTATTTCTTATGGAAAGCTGTTTTCTTACATTTACTTTGCTATGTACACAGTCTTGTGATAGTAGTGATTTATCTTTGTTACAGTGCTTTCTTGTTATCAATAGACATAGCTGAGTTAATTTTTTAAAGGCTTTTTACTCAGTTTGTTTTTTGTTTGTGTTTGGTTTATCTATTTTTCCTCCATTTTTTTTCTTTTGCTATTATAATTAGCATTTATTTTTTGCTTGTCCCTTTGGGGCCAGTCAACCAAATATAACCTGGCTTGTATTTAATTAAATTATACCTAATTACTGTTTTGGTAATGGTTAATCTTTAGTGACATCTTGCTGACTTTGGCCATTTTTATAGAAAAATGTCTAAATTTAGAGAGAGAAATCTTTATAATTACTTGTGGGTGTAGAATTTTCTGGTTTTACCCTTTTTTGTTTTTTAGCTTATCATATATTTAGATAACGGAGACTATTTTTCATTTAGAAATTTCATTATAGCTAGAGGATGTTGTTCCTTGACTGGCTGGCAGGACCCCTTTTGATCTCCAACAAATTCTGGGACTGGGAATTATTAATATCCTTCTAGGACTGGAGAGAAACCACAGCTGCACATTAATCTTGATACCATTCTCTTGAGAGAAACTCTTAGGGGCTTATTAGGAATGTTTCCAGGTGGCATTTGACTTGTTGATAGCTAGGGATGCAAACCAAGTAGGAGGCTTTGGGAAGCATTGCTAAGGACTTGAAGGCTTTGTATGTATGGCTGACTTTTTTCCTTATATCTGTCTTTGAGCCTCTTTCTCTGTACTTTCAAGACATGCAGCTCATACCCTCTACAGGAAGAATGCTGCTAAATGATCCCAAAATGCCTCAGCACGACAAAAGAACCTTATACCTTAACATTATAAGATACTCATTTCTTTGAACCCTACTAGATAGAGGAAGCTGTTGTTTTGCAGAAACCACTGAGACTGCTTTACAGTTACCATCTTTAGCAGTTCAAATCACTTCTTCATTTGGCAGACTATGGCATTCTACTTGACTAACAGGGCTTTTGAAATTTAAATTATTCATCACTTTCTTTTACCATAGGAGTAAATAATTACCTATGTTTTTATACCTGTATGAAATTCTTTATTTACATCTTTAAAGCACTTCAGAGATTTAGGGTAGTGGGAATGCTATAAGCAACTCTTTTGGACTTAATGATTTTCAGTTTGTGCTGTTAGTTGTCAAAAGATAGGTTGCTATGCAACCATCTTTAAGAGCTCCAGAGGCCAGGCCACAGGAAAACAAACAAAAAAGCAAAGGTAAAAACAAATCTCACTTGAGAGATCACCTTAATATGCTGATTAGGCAGTCTGGAACAGAGAATTTTGAGATCCTAGTAAATTAACTGTTGTAATACAGGGTCATTTATTTAAGTGGTGCATAAAGATGTAACTGCTTTGTTGTTATCTTTGCTGCAGATCTCCAAGGGTTGTACAAATCTGCTCCTTTTTAAATTCTTATTTTAATGCTACTTTAGTACCTTTATCAGCACCTTCATTGTTTTATGAAGTAATGCTCTTGAACCCCTAATTTTTCAGCTTATAATTATGAACTTTTAATATTACTATGCCAAAGATTATGCCCAGTTTTATCATCATGATATTTAAAGCAAATAAATGAATGTCAGATATACATTTGCTGATTAGAATTTTTATGGAGAATAGTCCTTGAGAAAACTAGGGAAAAGATATTATAAATTTTCATAAATCTTCATTTCATCTTTCTTTAGTAGCAAGTCTTTAATTGATAAATCAGTTCTATTAAAAAGCTTTACTTTAATCCTAGGAAATAGTTTTTTAAAAAAAATTTCCTACTTTGTTGATGAAATCCATATCCATATTAAACTTATTTCCCTTTCTACATTATAAGGATTCATTTATGGAGACTTGTAAAGTAGTTGGACTTGATTTTTTATTTTAAAAAATCTACAATTAAAAAAGCTAAAACACTTTGGCTGTTTTGAAATTTTCATTATGCGTAAAATATTTCAAAAACAGTGCTATCCTGGAAAAGACTATTTTCAAGTGAAAATCTTTTTTTTTTTCCTCTCCCTATCCCTTTCCCCCCATTCATTCTCTTTGATAGAATCAGCATTTAAATTATTTGGTAGAAATTCTTGGTTGTTTGGATACGTTAGATGGTGTTCCTATTTAAAACAAGAATTCTTCTAAGTATGTTTTATTTGTACTGATTCTCTCCCTTTTCAGGTACATCGATGGGTCAATTATGAATCGATGCTGAAAGAATGCCTTGTTGGCCGAATGGCTGTCAAGCCTGTTGCTGTTGTTAAAGGTATGTTGTATTAGACATACTTTGGTTTAATTGAAATGCCACATGGAAAATCTTGATTTTGCTTTCACTTTTACTACCCAAGTAACAGTTATGAGTTTTAAAAATTTTTACTAACATTGGGTAGGGGCGGCTAGGTGGTACAGTGGATAAAGCACCAGTCCTGGATTCAGGAGGACCTGAGTTCAAATCTGGCCTCAGATACTTGACACCTACTAGCTGTGTGACCCTGGGCAAGTCACTTAACCCCCATTGCCCTGCAAAAAAAACAAAAAACCAAAACTAACATTGGGTAGAAAATTCTTGAATGTTTCTCTTAAGCTCTTTGTATTTTTATATTTTGACCTCTTCCAGAAAGAAAGCACATTGTTGAGATTTGTGATGTGAGTATATAGAAGTAAGATCCATTGTGCTTTTGTAGTGACTGCATTACTTTTAGTATTTCCTTTTCATATTCACATCCAAAAGCACCTACTGTTTGAAGAGCATTGTGCTAACTGCTGGAAGAAACCGAGTTTAAATGAGACACAAATGTAGTAATTCTAAAACTCACTATTCTATTAATTATGAAACCATAGAATCAGAGCAAAAGCAGTATTGTGTTGTTATAATTGCCTTTATGTTTCTTGTCATTTTAAAGTATCTATTTCGAACTTAAATCAAAAAGTTTTCTTCAGCTATGCCCGAAGGGCTATAAAACTGTGCATACCCTTTGATCCAGCAATATCACTGCTAGGTTTATATCCCAAAGACATCCCAAAAAAGAGAAAAAGACCTATTGTACAAAAATATTTATAGCAACTCTTTTTGTGATTGTTAAGAATTGGAAATCAGAGGGATGCCCATCAGTTGGGGAATGGCTAAACAAGCTATGGCATATGCTTGTAATAGAATATTATTGTGCTATGAGAAATGACAAGCAGGATGATTTCACAAAGGCCTGGAAAGGCTCATATGAACCTGATGTATAGTGAAGTGAGCAGAACTAGGAGAACGTTGTACACATTGGCAGCAATACTTTTTGATGAAGAACTGTGAATGACTTAGCTATTTTCAGCAGCACAGTGATTCAAGACAATGCCAAAGGATTAATGATGAAGCATACTATCTGCCTTCAGAGAAATAACTGATGATGATTGAACACAGATTGAAGCATGCTATTTTTTACTTTCTTTCATTTCTTTCTTTTATTCGAGTCTTCTTAAACAGAATGGCTAATATGGAAATATTTCACGTAATTGTACTGTATAACCTATATCTGATTGTTTACCACCTCAGGGAGGGGGGAGGGAAGGGAAGGGAGGAATAGAATTTGAAACTCAAAACTTTAAATAAAAATGTTAACAAAAGAAACAACGTTTCCTTCTTTTTCTATTTGGTGCATTGACAGAAAACTTTTGAACATTTCCTTTCCAGCAACTCTATACACAAAACCATTTGTTTCTCTTTCTCACCATGTGTCAGGACAAGGGTGGGAAAAACTGAAGTGAAAGAGGTGGCATGGTTCCCCCACCTCCCTTAAACTTTCATTCCATTTGGTTATAAGCACAGAGAAAGGAATGTTTATTCCTATGGCAGTTTTTCTTCTCCAAATGAGACTTGAAAGTACAGATAGAATGATTTTAAAATGAGTTATAAAAAGCCCTTGGCCTTGGTTCTTTTATGGAGTAGAGGTAGGTAGGTCATTGGTTTTTCTTATCTTTTATTCCTCATAGTGGTTATTTGCATTTACTTCATTCAGTTCTTTGCTCAAATATAAGTCTTGATTCTAAATACTTATATAAAGTATGTTCTATAATCTGTCTTGATGAATAGAACTAGAAAAATTTATTTTCCAACTTTGATATTTTGTGATTGTGTGAAAAGGTAGTTTTGTTAATGTAATTAACCTTTGTATACCTTAGGTTTTTTTCCAGACTATAGTTTTGCTTGTTTTCTCTGTACTTATAAGATCAATTCTTATAAGAATCTACCACATGTTTCTGATTTCACATGCTTATCCCATATTCTTCAATCCAATCTAAGATATCTTAGACAACTTGTTCCCTCAACTTCTTAAAAATTTTTATTTTGGGGAACAGTATGGGGAAATACTGATACGAGAAATATCAATAATAGTGGGGGGATAACAAAAACAAAACAAAAAACAACCAAAAAAGTATAAAAAAATAAAAAATACAATTAAAAAAAGGGGGGCAACTAGGTGGTGCAGTGGGTAAGGCACTGGCTCTGGATTCAGGGGGACCTGAGTTCAAATCCAGCCTCAGACACTTGACACTTACTAGCTGTGTGACCCTGGGCAAGTCAGTTAACCCTCATTGCCCTGAAAAAAACCCAAACCCAAACCAAACAAAGTAATAATGGTGTGTGTGTGTGTGTGTGTATGTGAAACAGTGCCCCTCTCACTCTCAGTTCCAAGATCTTAAAAGGGTATTTTTATTTATTTCTGGAGATGAGGAATCATCCTGTTTTATCATTACCCAGTATTATGCATTGATATTAATGAAGGACCAATTCAGATGTATCAAATATGGAATATTGAGTTCAGTACACAGCACCTGATTATATAATTTTTTGAAAATTATATTGTATACTTAGGAATAGGGATTCCTCAAGTAAGTGTACAATTTAGTTATATGTAATAACATTTTAGATTAATGGGAAAAAAATCTGATAGTATTAGAATAAGATTAAGTTTTTTGTAACTGCCAGTGGTGTTTGGTGTTGTGATATATAATTCTGACTTATACTTGTAGGTATTTAAAAAACAATAATAATAACAACAACAACAATAATAATAATAACAACTTTTAGGACTTCAGATCATTTTAAATATCATAATAGTAGGTTAAAAACACAGTGCTTGAGATTTGGAGTAATTAAGGATTTTAAATATGTCTGACATATACGTTTGTGTGTGTATATATATTTATATATACATACACATACACACATATTACAGTTCTTTGAGGTCTATTTAGAACTCAAAGTTCCATATGGATTCTTCTCTTAGATTTCTATGTGATTCTTCTACATTTATACTATCTTCCTTTCTGCTACTACCAAAATGCATTCTCAGGAGGGAGGCTGCCTAACTTAAGATAATGTCTTGTTTATAGACTTTTCTGGTTCTGTACCCTTTTCTGAAGTAGAGGCTTGAGTGGAAGTGAAACCTGATTTCTGTGGGAATTACAAGTTTTCTCTCTTACTATGTTCTAAATATTGTTGTTGTTACATACTCCATATCCACTTCAGCTAAAAATAAGAAATAATTATCACATAATATGATTTTTTTCCCCAAAACAAATTTCATAGAATATTTTTCCACTTTATGTAATCTTTTTAGAAAGGACCAAATTACTTTTCATGAGAAATATGATCTACAGACATACTGGCTGTATTATATACTGAAAGTAGATTTAATCTGCTAGTGCTGTTCTATAGTTGTTGTTTACTGTTAAATAAAAGCAAATATTTACAACTTCAGCAGCAAAGACAGACGAACCAAATTGATATAGCAGTAATCACATAACCAAGTGGAATGAGTGAATTTTTATCCAGAGGTTGATAAATAATATTTCTTTATCAAGCTTAATATTAGTCTTTTTTTTTTTTTTTAGTGAGGCAATTGGGGTTAAGTGACTTGCCCAGGGTCACACAGCTAGTAAGTGTTAAGTGTCTGAGGCCGGATTTGAACTCAGGTACTCCTGACTCCAGGGCCGGTGCTCTATCCACTGTGCCACCTAGCTGCCCCAATATTAGTCTTTTCTAATGTCTTGATGCTTTTCCTGAAATACCTAGAGCAATTCTTTTTTATATTAACTTTTTGTGTCTGAACTTGTAAGAGTTTTTGTTAATGTTAAAAGTATTTATAATGATAGTTGTTTTTACAGTAAGTTTTATCTGGCTTTCTCTGCTGAATTGCTGTTAACAGTTAAGCTTGATCATGGGAACCTTAAGTTCATAACTGACCAAGACCAAGCTTATCCACTCTCCCACCCATCCGGAGTTAATTTTCCTTCTGACTTTACTGTTCCCCCTAGTCTCTCATGTTTGAACACTGCTGTTCTTTTTTATTTTTTTCTCGCTTGTCTCAAATATCCATTCAGTTCCTAAGAACTGTCGAGCCTTTCTAGATATAATTATTCTTACCCTAGTATTAGTTCCCCAATAATGATCTAGTGAAGTCTCTATAGAGAGTCAAGTCTGACACTCTTAAGTTATGTAGAAGGTGCCAGTCTAAATTGGTAAAAGGAGTTTCCTTATCCAGGTATTTCTATACTAATGAAATTACAGATCCAGTCCCCACCCCTAACATATTTGTGTAACACTTGCCCCCTCCCTCAAGTAGAAGACAGGAGGTCTTTGGTTTTTTTGTTTACTTCCAATGGTAAATTGGTAGAAATTGGTTAAGAGTTGCACTAGATGGGCAGTTACAGACAGGTTGTAATCTGCCTCACTGAAGCAAACATCAACAATTTGGAGATTGTAAATCCATTAACTGATGAAGAGTTCTTGAGCAAGTCTCCAACTTTTTCAGGTCTTCCATTTCCCCATCTGTAAAGTGAGTGAGTTGACTAAGTTTTCCACTATGGCTCTTCCAGCTATAAGTCATGACCCTATTAGCCTATGACCTCCCCCCCCAATACTGTCTATAGAGCACAGTGCCTTGTACCTTGTACCTAGTAAAGGCTTCTACCTGACAGTCAAGATCCTTTACAATTTGAACTCTTCTTGCTTTCCATCCTGACCTTTTACTACTCCCTTCTATGTAATTTCCACTCCAGCCATACTGGATCATATGCCTTTCATTCTGTGGCTTAGATTCTTTCTTCCTAGAAATCCTTTTGCTGTAGCTCTCCCTCCTCCATGTATTATTATCTATAGAGCCCAATTTCCCTGTTAGTAATATTTTTTCACTTTTTATACCTAACAGCATTTTGCTTGTTTCTTATGTACTTAATATGATGTGTTATTAAATACCATTATTATTTGTATATGTGCTATCCTCTTTCCCTGCCACCTCACACTAAACTGTAAATCCCAAGAGAGCAGGGAACATGGCGTATTTAAACTGCCTATTTCATTAAGCATTTTGCACAGTACTTTGTGCAAAGCAGTTATTTAATAAATATTTATTGAATTAAAATGATAGTTTGATTAATGAGTCAGTCTGTCCTCTTGAACTTAAATCAATAATAATAGTTCACATTTATATAATGCTTTCAGGTCATGATTTATAGTCTGTAGATGGCAGTGGTAAATCACCAATTTATACTTTGCTAACTTAAAGTGCAATAATCATGGATAGAATTGTACTAACGTTTTATTTGCAATTAGGATTATATTTTACCTAGCATTAGAACTATTGACCAATAGAGGTAGCTAGGTGATATAGTGGAGAGAATGCTGATCTTGAAGTAAGGAACAGCTGAGTTTGAATCCTGTTTAGCTAGCCATGTGAATCTGAGCAAGTCACCTTACTTTTCTCCTCTGTAAAATGGAGATAATGGCATCTACCTCACAGGGCTCTTTTGAGGTTCAAATGAAATAATCAATGTAAAGAGCTTTGCAGACCTTAAAATGCCATGTAAATAAGTAGCTATTGTTATTATTGTTATTCTGTTTACTTTGCTCTGTATCAGTTCATATAAATCTTTCCATGACCTTTTTGAAATTATGTATTTACTTATTTCTTATAGCACAATATTATTTCATCATTCATACACCACAACTTTTCAGTCATTTCTTAATTATTTCAATTGTAGGGTACATTATCTTAGTTTCTAATTTTTTCTTATTATAAAGAAAGCTTTTATAAATATTTTTGTAGAGGATCTTTACCTAATCCTATGTATGCTGCCAAAGCGAGCACATATTTTCCCATGTCTTTGATCTCTTTGGATTTTGCAGTGCTGTAGCTGGGTCAAAGGTCATGCACTCTTTAATAACTTTTTGTGTATAATTTCTGATTTCATTCCATAATGGTTATATACATTCATAGGTCTACTAGCAGCACACAAATGTTTCTGTTTTTTTCATAGCTATTCCAGATTTTATAATTTTTCTTTTTGTCTTTGCTACTGTGATGGGCATGAGATGGAATCTCAAAATTACTTTAATTTGCCTTTCTCCATTAGTGACTAGGAGCATTTAAAAAAAAATATGATGTGTTGAATTTTTGTGGATGATTTGGTTATTTGAGAAACAAAGAATATGTGGTACCATGGGTAGACTGCTGTATTTGAAGTCAGAGCATATCATAGATCCAAATCTCAGTTTTGCTACTTACTGTCTTTGTGATCTTGGACAAGTCACTTGAAGTCTCTGAGACTCAATTTTCCCATATGTAAATGAGAGGATTAGACTAGATGACCTTTGTAGTCCTTTCTTTAAAGCTTTGCTCCTATAAGCCTATTTTGAAAGAAGGCCCAAGTTTTAATGTTTAATTAAATTTAGTGTTTAATGCTTAATTAATTATTAGGTAAAATGAATTTATTTTGCTACTTGACTTAATTTAATTCTTATAAATTTGTTTTGATTCAGATTTGGTTTTAAAGCATATCCATTCCAAAAGCCAATCTCCTTTTCCATTCTCCTATATTTTGGTATTTGCTCACTTTCCATATAATATAGGATCCTTTAAAAATTTTATCTATCCTTTGTATTTCTTTGTAGAGAATCATGAGAAGAAACTTTTAAATGGTAAGTCTTTACAAAGAGAATTATGCAAGATGATATATCTGTGCACTCCTTTGGAACCAAGTTTTGTCTTCTTGCTATTTTAGTAATTTTTTTATTAATGCCATCCTAGAATTTTAGGCTTGACAGGGCAAATGATAAAAACTCTGATGCATATAAAAACCTCTTAAAATAACACCAACAGCTAGTGCTTATTTGAATTAATACCATTGACTCGCTACTATTTCACAATATATCTTTTATAATATCTTTATGTTATTTGTTGTGCCCTTTTAAATTTGAAGACAAGCCTCCTCTTTCAGAGTAAAATAAAAGTTGAGTAATTTTGCCTTCTCTCTCTTATCCCTCAACTTTGGACCATTTTCTCTGCACTGTACCTATTTTTTCTGTGTTCACTTTGAGGTTTGTTTTTCTTGCTCTGACTTAAAAAAGATGTGCTTGTTGTCTCTGTCAGTTTTCTCGTGCCTCAGTTAACTCCTTAACCTTCCTAACATTATTTTTACATAGGATCATAGAATTAGAGGTGGAAGGGACTCCTGAAGTCATCTAGCCTAGCTAGGTCCCATGGCTGAAAAGGAAAATGTTTATTCATGTGGGATTGAAAAATCGTTCACAGTCAGAAAATTTACCTTCACTCTATAGTTATTTCAACCATTATGTCTTTGTTTTATGACCATTATCCTTTGTTCTTTTGAGGACAATATTCTGCTATTATAAGTATTATGTGGTGTGGTTGGTATGCTACCGTTTCAGTAATTAGTGTAGATCTTGCCTTGCATTTAGGGGCCTCATACATTTGCTAACAGTCATAGTTATGTGGTCTGTCAGTAACAAGTACTCCCAGAACGTTCTTGTTACAATCTTATTTCTAACTATAGTTTTTCTAATAAAGGGTTTTTTAATATTATTTATTTTCATGTGTATATAAAATTGCCTATGTGTTACAAATTTCCATTTCCCAGTATCTAAGAGGGAAAGAATACAAGAGAGAAAATTAGGATATTATTATGCCAATATTCTGAAAATCTTATCAGAAATGCCACAGTAGAATGGGATGAACTCTCCCATAAAACAGAAGCAAATAGCAGAGTGGATTAAAAACCAGAATCCTACAATATGTTGTTTATAAGAAATACATTTGAAGCAGAGAAAAGGTAAAAGGATGGAGCAGAATATATTATGCTTCACCTGAAGTAAAAAAATAGTAAATGTATCCTTCTCAGCTCATGATGCAATAAAAATTATATATAATAAAGAGCCATGGAAAGATAGACTGAAAATTAATTGGAAACTAAATAATCTTATCCTAAAGAATGAGTGGATCAAGCGGCAGCTAGGTGGCGCAGTGGATAGAGCATTGGCCCTAGATTCAGGAGGACCTGAGTTCAAATGTGACCTCAGACACTTGACACTTACTAGCTGTGTGACCCTGGGCAAGTCACTTAACCCCCATTGCCCTGCAAAAAAAAGGGGGGGGGGGAGAAACAGATGTGAATAGTAGAAAAATTACCATGATATAGTGTGGAGAGCCCTGGCATATCCACACTGATGAATTTGTAGAGCCACTGAAAATAAGTTTAGGCAATGATGCACAAATTCCTGATATTTGCATTTTTTAGAAGTTTTAGGATCCTTAAAAATTGGAACACTCCTGAGAGAGATGAAGGTTGTGGAAATTCCAACATAATGGGACATTTTTTTGCTTGTCATTTTAGAAATAATTGTTTTTCATTTTTGTGGTTCCTGAACAAACAAATATTTTGGGGTTGTTTTATTACTGTGGTTACTCCCTTTACCATTTCAGATCACACAGGCCTTCTACACCTAGATAAATTGTCTTCATGAGCTGCTGTAGCAGAAAAAAAAATCATCACTTTTCCAGTATCCTGGTATTGAGCTTTTCCAGATTTGGCTAGTTTGGGATGAAGCCACATACAAAAGTTCATCTCTGGGCCTTTGCTCAAAACTTTGATAGAACATGCCAGAAATTTATGTGTTGAAGACAACACATAAAAGGTAGTTGAAAAAGGAGTGAGGAGGACAAAGTATGTGCAGTAGGACCTAACTTTCAAGAAGTCCGAGTTACCATACCAATTATGTGCAATTAAAGTGCACATTCTTCTCTAGGATCTTCAGCTTTTAAAATCTGTTCTGTATAATTTCAGCTATTTTCATTTTGTTTTAGTAGAATAAAATGTTGGTGAAATTTCCATTTCTTTTAAAAAAAGTTTTTCTTTATAGGCATACTTCTCAAAAGCCAAGTATCAGATTTACCTGCCAAAGAAATTTCTCCAAGGTATGTATTGCTATTTTACTTTGAATGAAATAAATATGAATTTATTTAGTACAAAGTACATATGGAGGGTTGGGAATTTCTTCATATTTCCAATATAAAGATTTAAAAAATAATTTCTCAAACACAACAATGTATTAAAATGTGGCTCACCTACTATTACTGTCATACAATAAATGTATACAGTAAATCCTCATTTATTTTATGTTGTGGGAGAATGAGATATTCCTTAAAGTGAATATTCCAAATAAGTTAAGATTTTCCTTTTAAGTGATGAAACTTATTTTGATTTTTTTTTATGGAAATTTTTTCAAGGTATATTGCACACTCCCATCCATTATTATTTTTAATCAGTATGTTGAGCAAAATTTAACTTTTTCCACAACTTTGAGTCGACTGTCTACTATTGAATCTGCTATTCTCCTCTCACAGTTCTCACTTCTAATAGCTCTTTCTCGATGCTTCTAGAATTATAGAGTCTTGAGTTGAAAAGAACCTGAGAAGCTACTTAATTCATATTGATCTGAAGCATAGCTGTCCTCTTGATGACATTTCGTCATGGTCATCCAGCCTCTATTTCAACACTTGGCGAATGGAAATTTACTACTTAAGTCAGATCTAATTGTTAGGGATTCTTCCCTTAAATTGAGCCGAAGTTTCCTTTTTGATCCTGGGGCTGGGGAAGTTGTGTTTAATTCCCTTTCTGTGTGGTAGTCCATCCTTTGTTTAGTTGAAAATTACTATTTTATTTAGTCTTCTTAGACCTTTTGTTTTTTAGGCTGAACTCCCCATTTCTTCCAGCTGACTCTGGACATGACATGGTTTAAGAGTTTTCTTGCCATCTTAGTCTTCTCTTAGGCCATTGCTGCTGTACCCCTATCCCCCAAAATGCCTAGAACTGGAAATAATGCTACAAATTTGCCTTCATCAGGGCACAATACTGTGAAATAATTATCTCCCTCCTTCTGCTAATATAGCTCAAGGGCCCTTTATTTGGGTAGGGAGGTGTTATTGTCATGTAGCATGTCACACTGGTAACTCATTTTTATCTCATGCTGTATTTGTATTATTTTTTTAATGCAAGTACAGGACTAAATATTATTCCTGTTAAATTGCATCTTAGAGTTGGCTGAGCCTAGTCTGTTAAAAAAACTTTTAACATAATGGTTCTGTTATTTGGTATATTAGCTCATCCTTTTCTGTTTCATGTCACCTACCAATTTGATAAATCTTCTGAATAGGGCCAAGGACTATGCCCTGTGTCACTGTACTTGAGATTTTATTCTAGGGTCATATGTCACAGGGGAAATAGGTGGTAGGGCTCCTTAGGTATTCCTTTTTAAAATACAGTACACCCTCTCACACATAAACCAATTAGAATAAAATAGTCTTTTATTGGGTGCTTAGAGAAAGTAACCAAAAGGAAAGTCAAAGACCTCGCCTCTAGAGGAGAGGAAGTGACTTAGAGACTACATGATTCTCTGAGTCACCTTCCATCTAGACCAGAAGGGAGGCCAAAACCTTTATAGAGGATGGATAGTCGGGGGATGGTTGGGGTGATCACCTGACTATGGAAAGTTTCCTTTAGGGGTGGGGAAAGCTTGAGTGAAGGGTGGTGGCCCTGACTTCTGGATCTCTCTCTGTCCCTTGGCGCATATCTGGCAGCAGCCTGGCCTAATGGGTTTATCTCCCTTACTTCTTAGGTGTGTCCATCTTGATAGCTACTTGGCCAGTTTAAACCTTAATAGTCCCAACCCCCACATCAGGTCACATCACTATTAATCACCACTTTTTGGTCTAGTCAGTCATTTGGCCAATTACAGATCCACCTAAATCATTTTATTATTTAGTTATTTTTTTTATTTTGTCCACAAGAATATCATGAGAAACTTTTGTCAAATGCTTTGCAAAAAATCTGTATGTTATGTGTTTGCCATATGGGCACGCAATTTTATTTCTCTTCAGCTTGAGTTCCTATATCACTAAAATAATAATATAAAACTTGTACTACCTACCTCACAGAGTTGTTGTGAGGAAAGCACCTTTTAAAACATAAAAGTAAATGTGAGGGGGCAGCTAGGTGGTGCAGTGGATAGAACGCTGGCCCTGGAGTTAGGAGGACCTGAGTTCAAATCCAGCCTCAGACACTTAGCACTTAGTAGCTGTGTGACCCTGGGCAAGTCGCTTAACCCCAATTGCCTCACCAAAAAGGAAAAAAAAGAAAAAGAAAATGAAAGGTGTTAGCATGTGGCCCCTAATGTTAAAAAAGGTAAATGTGAGCCAGTGGTGGTGGTGGTTGTTTTGACAATAAGATTCTCCAGATAAGTTTGTCTTTTGGGGTGGGGTAAGGGTAGGGCTGAATGAAAGTCTATTTTGTTCTCAAGATCTCTGTGGTTTCTCTGATGTAGGGAGTTTGTAGTAGGAAGTTTCTTCTACCTATGCAGATAACAACTATTATGCCTCTTATGATCTTGGAGAGTTACTTTGGATACTGAGAGCTTAAGTGACATACTCAAAAGTATATAGGTATATATTGGAGGAAGGACTTGAACCCAAGTCTTCTTAATTTGAAGGATAGCTCTGTCTATTATGCCACCTTTCCTCTCACTAATGCAGTTACTTTGTCAAAAAAAAAAAGAAAGAGAGAGAGAGAGAGAGAGAGAGAGAGAGAGAGAGAGAGAGAGAGAGAGAGAGAGAGAGAGATGAGATTAGTCTTGCATGGCTTCAGTGGATAAAGCACTGGCCCTGGATTCAGGAGGACCTAAGTTCAAATCTGGCCTCAGGCACTTGACACACTAACTGGGTGATCCTGGGCAAGTCACTTAACCCTCATTGCCCCACAAAAACCAAACAAACAAATAGACAAAGGTTCCTGACTTTTTTGTGGGCTGGGCAGTCTGGGGAAGCCTAGAGAAAGGTCTGTCTTGTCTCCTTAATCATGTTTCATTTCATTCATTCTAGGTGGTCTGCTTTTTTGATCTTTGTCTTGTTCTAGGCTAGCTATAAAACACTCTTTTTGTTGCCCTTAACATTTAGCACAAGTCTAAGGTCGTTTTAGATTTTAACAGCCTTGATTATTTTACAGATCTATATTACTCTTATGCATTTATTCTGTTTTGTTGTCTCTAGTTCAGCTTCTTGTATGGTCATTCAGTGAGTTTTTTATTCAACCACTTTGTAGCTAGTGATTTATTTTCTTCCTTATATTAATTTTTTTTTTTTAGTTTTCAGAGCTGACTTCCCTTCTAAAAAGAGATAGGCCATTAAAGCCTATCATCCTTGCTTTACAGCTCTTTGAATTCAGCTTTGCCAAAGTCTAGGACACATGCCAGAATATGCGTCATGTTCCCCTCTTAACTTGTTATGAACTCTGAGATGTCTTGTACAAGGTCTTCACATAGTACATAATTAACACATTTTTCTTGAATGCATGTTAAATTGTTGAAGGTGGTGTAATCATTTCCTTCCAAGGTCCCAACATTTCTGTTTCTATTCTGCTTCAAAGCCATTGTTTACTATACGAAGGCTAGAGAATCAAAGTCTGTGGTAAAATATGAAAGTTTTTAACAGTCGGTTAGGATAAGTGAAAGACGCCAGTTTTTCAAGGACCACCCTTTTGGGGAGGAGATGAACAGTCTGCCTGCTGCGCATGTCAGACTGCCTGCCGGGTACAGTCCGCCTGCTGCGCATGTCAGACTGCCTGCCAGGTACAGTGCGCCTGCTGCGCATGTCAGACTGCCTGCCGGGTTTTTTTGACTTCCGGGGTGGAGAGAACGGGAGTAGCCTTTTTTTTTTTTGCCGGCTTGGCGGGACTCCGGGCGGCGCGGCACAGACGGTCTGACTCACTCCAAAGGTGGCCTAAATCGGTTTGGTGAGTTTTTATAAGGAATATAGACAGCCTAGATTTAAGACGATTTGTACTGTATTTCTGTTTTCCTATCCTTCTAATCAACAACACCTTATATACAATAAAGGCTCTATCTAGAAAACCAGAAGCTTCTTCCATTTACTAGTCTGGGAGATGAATTAAGGGAAGGGTTAAGTAGGGGAGATTTATGATCTAATATCCAATTTTAAATCTCACAGTTTGGCGACCCCGAAGGGACCTTAAGGACCCTCCCACCCTCCCTAGTTTGGCCATAAGCCGGCTAATTCGGTGGATTTTCCAAATACCCCCCCCCCCCCCCCCCCCCCCCCCCCCGCGGACTTTCCCTTTGTCTAATCTCCCTTAAAGACTTTAAGCCTCTAAAAGTCTTGCTTTAAACAGAAAAGCCAGCCCAGTTTAAAGGGCAAGATGCTCGAATATTCTACCATCCCTTTGATTTTTCTCATCGGAATGTATTGGGACAGCATAACATCCCGACTTAGAGGAATAGTTTATTCAATGGTCCTTCATAACATTATTGGTTTTTTCCTCATTCAGGCAGCAAAAAGTTTTTTGTATAATAGTATACGTGAGAATCTTTGGGAAAATACGTTTAATATAAGTAGAAATTTTATGCCTGCAATTGAAATACCTTTTAATACCACATCCATAGTTCATACGACTAAGGATTTTATTTTTTTTTGTTGTTTTTTTTTTGTTTTTGTTATTATCATTGTTTTTGTTATTATCATTGTTATGATGTGGGGGAAACTCTCACATATGGAGAGAGACCTCAAAATGGCTGTTTCTACTAGAGATGATCCAAGTTCAGAATCAGATCAGCAGAAACTACTCCCTCTGCAGGAAGCTATAGAACATAGTAAGAAGGGAGTGCCAATTCAAGTCAGAAAATATAGCCCCTTTAGACCAAGTGACTTGAGCGCATGGAAATCAATCATCCCTAGTTTTGAGAAAAATCCAAACACTGTAATTTCACAGTTAAGGACTATATTTAATGCATATCAACCCAGTTGGGCTGATGTTACTTGCCTTTTGGAAACTTTACTGTCCCCAACTGAGATTACAGATATTATCTCAGCAGGAAATGCCCTTGTTGCGAAAGGTAAGGCCGATGTGGAATGGCCTCTAAAGGATCCAGAGTGGAATTATAATGATGATAGGGATTTCCAAAGATTAAAAGATGCTAGAGAAACACTTCTGAAGGGAATGGAATCTTGCTCTAGAAAACCGGAAAACTGGCAGAAATTTTTAAGCCTACCTCAGGAGGCTAATGAAAGACCAAACAGATTTTATGATAGACTTTGTGAGGCCGCTAGACAGTACACCAGATTGGATCCAGTAGATTTAAGAGATTCCTGTATCATTCTCAACACATTTGTTTATAATTCACTGCCAGAAATACGCAGATACTTTCTGAAACAATGTCCAGACTGGAGAAATCTCTCAGTAGATAGAATTAAGGAACTTGCAAATTATGTCTTTGACTCACGTGAGGAAGATCCAGATCACCCTAAACAGAGCATTCTGGCACCAGCGATTCCTAGTCAGCCATGTGGACACCGGAACAAGGACACTAAGGTGTGTTGTTACTGTCGTAAGGAGGGGCATGAATTGAGAGAATGTAGGACTTGGAGAAGAAATTCTAATTCTAATTACAGGCGAAATCAAAATAGAAATAGATCTTTTTGGAGGAATACAGAAAGGCAGTACCAGAATAATGGTAACCAAGACCCCCCTCAGAAGAGGACACAGGAATGATGGTGTCTTGGGGAGGAATGGAACATAGATAATGAAAGCCATATATTCCCAGATCCAGATTTTTTGAATGCACTTGTGCCAGTCCATTCACCTCCCCAGAGTAATGAACCACATGTCACCTTAAAAGTGGGGGAGACTTATTATGATTGTCTGCTAGACACAGGAGCCTCTAAATCAGTATTAGTAAGCAAACCAGATGCTGGGTGTAGACCTGTAGGATTTTTGAATGTAGTGGGAGTCTCAGGAAAGAGCCAGAGAGTGGCAAAATTGAATCCTCGCATGGTATCTATGGGGCCCTTAACAGTGGAACATTCATTTTTACTCATGCCTGATGCCCCTGTAAATTTATTAGGTCGTGATCTCCTTTGCAAGCTTAGAGCAACCATATCTTGTGCTCCAGATGGGGCTGTCTCCTTACAATTGCCAGAGGATACTGTTCATTTATTACCAATTTTACTTACAGAAGCTCAAGGAACGGCAGGGGAGGTATCCAAAATCCCCTCTGACATTCCTGAGTCTTTATGGGCCTCATCCCCTAATGAGGTGGGGCTCCTTAAGTCTGCCATGCCTGTTACCTTTAAAGTTAAGGGGGGACCACCCCCCTCCATTCCACAGTATCCATTGTCTAGGGAAGCAATAGAAGGGATCACCCCTATAATTGAGGCTTTGAAAAGCCAGGGTATTATTATTCCATGTCATCACTCTCCATGCAATACTCCCATTTTGCCAGTTAAAAAACCCAAGCCTGGGCCAGATGGTAAACCTGTTTATCGCTTTGTGCAAGATCTTAGAGCGATTAATAATTATGTTATTCCTAGACATTCTATAGTCGCAAATCCGGCTATGATAATTTCCTCAATTCCCTATGAATCTACATGTTTCACAGTGGTAGACCTTTGCTCTGCCTTTTTCTCCATACCAGTACATGAGGACTTCCAATATTTATTTGCTTTTACCTGGAAAAATAGACAGTGGACCTGGACTAGACTCCCACAGGGATTTGTAGACAGTCCCACATTATTTTCCCAAATTTTACAGCAGGATCTGGCCTCTATTACCTTTAAGGGCTCCACACTAGTACAATATGTAGATGACTTACTTTTGGCCTCTCCTAATGCTGAAATTTGTCAGGAAGATAGCCGTCACTTACTGCTGGAGCTGCACAAGAGAGGACACAAGGTTTCCAAGACAAAGGTACAATGGTGTTTGCCCCAGGTAGAATATTTAGGATTTATTTTGGCTGCTGGAACTCGCTCTGTCTCTTCTAAGAGAGTCCAGGCCATTCAACAACTCTCTGCCCCCACTACTAAGAGGCAGTTGAGAGCCATTCTGGGAGCAGCTGGGTACTGTAGACAATGGATACCCTCTTTTGGTGAAATTACTAAACCCCTCATAGCTCTTACAAAAAGTTCTGTTCCAGACAGTTTACAGTTGGATCCCCAGCATCTCTCAGCCATAAAAGAATTAAAACGGGCCTTGTTATCAGCACCTGCCCTAGGACTGCCAGATTATAGTAAGCCTTTCACTCTCTTTGTGCATGAACAAAGGGGGGTGGCTTCTGGAGTCCTGACTCAGTCACTGGGGCCTAACCAACGCCCTATAGCCTACTATTCAATTCAGCTGGACCCTGTAGCGGCTGGAGCGCCACCTTGCCTTAGAGCAGTGGCGGCCACAGCGCTTTTGGTAGAAAAAGCCTCTGATTTGGTCCTAGGTAACCCTCTAACTGTGCAATGCCCTCACGAAGTGGAGGCTCTCTTACTACGTCACAGGACACAAGCCTTTTCAGATCAAAGGCTGGCTAAGTATGAAATAACCCTGTTAGGTAATGAGAATATCACTTTAAAACGCTGCACAGTTCTTAATCCAGCAACACTACTCCCTAACTTACCATTCTCGGGGGAACCGTTGCATGACTGTGCTTCTTTAGTTGATATGGCTGAAAAACCCCGTGATGATCTTTTTGATACACCTTTAGAAAATCCTGATCTTGTCCTCTATACAGATGGTTCCTCATTTATGAGAGAGGGAACCCGTTTTACTGGAGCTGCTGTAGTTTCTGATTATGACACCCTCTGGGCAGCTTCTCTGCCTTCCCATTTTAGTGCACAGGCTGCTGAACTTGTGGCTCTTACACAGGCCTGTAATATAGCTAAAGATAAGAGTGCCACCATTTTTACTGACTCGAAATATGGCTTTGGCATATGCCACTTTATTGGTATGATTTGGCGTCAACGAGGCTTTCTAACATCCTCGGGCAAGGCTATTGCCAATGGGGACCTTATCAAGGACCTCTTAGATGCCCTAAAACTGCCTTCTTCCCTAGCCGTTGTACATTGCCCTGCCCACACAGGGAATAGTGATCCTGTTTCAAAGGGAAATGCACGAGCCGATTCTGCAGCCAAGCTTGCTGCATTAGAAGCTCCTGAACATGTATTTAACCTTTCACCTTCTGAGGATATTCCTTCCAACCTAACCTATGACGATTCTGAAGTAGAAAAGTGGAAAAAGAAATTTAAGGCGAAACAGATCAATGGCATCTGGGTGTCTCCGGAAGGTAAGCCATTTCTTCCCCGGAAATTCTACCACCAGGTATGCCTCTCTGTTCACAGAAAAGGCCATTTTGGTACACAAGGCATTGTAGACTCTATTAAGAGAACCTGGATAGCACCAGGTGTGACTAATACAGCATCTCGAATCTGCTCGGGCTGCTCCACATGTCAGTCTTATAATCAGTATGCTTTTAAGGTCAAAGCTTATGGAGGGCGTCCTCTAGCATATACACCTTTTGAGCACTTACAAATTGATTATATTACTATGCCAAAAGCAGGACATTATAAATTTTGCCTTGTTATAGTTGATCAGCTCACTCGGTGGGTGGAGGCCTTTCCCAGCCCCCGAGCCACAGCTGCCTTTGTTGCCAAAATTCTTCTTAAAGAGATAGTACCTCGTTTTGGCCCACCAGCCCGCATCGATTCTGACAAAGGCACACATTTCACTGATTCGATTTTATCCCAAATCTACTCTTTCTTGGGAGTGACTCCAAAATTCCACACGCCCTACCATCCACAAAGTTCAGGCCAAGTCGAACGTATGAATAAAGAGCTTAAGAGTATGATTGGCAAATTATGTACTGAAACCCATTTGAAATGGCCTGATGTTCTACCATTGGCATTATTCTATCTACGAAGTAGACCAAGAGGAGAACTTCATATATCTCCTTATGAAATGCTTTTTGGTCACCCTCCTATCCAAGCTAAAACTTTTTCCCCAGTTTATACATCACTGGTGGGAGGTGATACTTCTGTTGCTTCCTATATACAGGAATTACAGACCAGGCTACGTGAACTCCATGAGGCAGGAGCTGTGGTCCAGGCAGGACCATTAGACTTTTCATTGCATAACTTCAACCCAGGAGATAAAATATATGTAAAGAATTTTCAGAGAACCAGTGGAACTCAACCTGCCTGGGAAGGACCTTTTCAGGTATTATTGACAACTCCTACCGCCATTAAAATTGGTGAAAAAGACTCATGGATTCATTGCTCTCATATAAAGCCTGCACCATTCATAGGTGAAGAGATTTCAGATAGACCTGAGGTAGACGCTAAAGAGGTAAAAACCCTAACGATAGCAACTGTTAAAGAGCAAAGAAAGTTCAGAGGAAACAGGAAGTTCCCATTTAAGAATCCCACTGATCAGTTAAATGCTTTGGGACTCAGTCTTCGTAAAGTATCAGGAGACGGAAATTGCCTTTTTAGGGCTTTAGCAGACCAGCTAGAAGGTCACTGTAGAAATCATCTCAGACACAGACAAGAAGCTGCTTCTTATATGATTAATCATAGACAAGAGTTTGAGTCTTTTATAGTAAATGACTCCCCTTTTGAAGAATATGTTGATGAATTAAAGAAATTTGGAAAGTGGGGAGGAAATGATACAATTGTAGCATTTGCTAAGCAGCATCAGCTGAATGTTGTGGTTCATCAATTAAATCAGCCTTTATTGAAAATCAGTGGCACAGACAAAACTGATGCTACAGAACTCCACATTTTCTACCATAAAGAACATTATGACAGCATTAGAAAGATCAATGACAATTCAGAAACCCCTGCCACTTTGGCATGCAGAGAATTGGGGAACCAGTTAAAACAATGTGGCATACCCCAAACTCTAGCAGCTTAAATACCTTATAATTTAACAAGCATTTCCTTCTACAGGCAAAAGCACTGAAGTACATGGCCTAGTTTTCTGGCCTACCTCAACTATTTTTTTTTTTTTTTATTTTATTAATTTTTGGGTTTTTTTGTTTTTGTTTTGACTTTTGAAAGGCACTGAAAAGACCTGGAATTGACTGCACCTTTAAGTTCTTTAAGAGCACAAAAGGGTGCTTAGCGAATCTTTTGCTTTTTATTTTTTATTTTTGGTTTTGCTTTGGTTTTTTTTTTTTTACTTTTGTTTCTTTTGCTTTTCTTTAAAACTAAATTTTGTAAACTAAGTGATTATTCAAAGACATTTTAAGTATATGCTGTGGGTGAGGCTATCGGGCCTCAGAAGCTACCAGAATTCTTCTTTTTTTTTATTTACTCTTTCTTTTTGAGAGAACCATGAGTTCTAATGAGTTTTGTTTTGTTTATTTATTTTTCTCCTTTCTCTTGTATGTTGTTCTGTTTAACTAAAAAGTACCAGAAATTGCTTGATACCTCACTGAAAACATTGAATATTGAATCTTGCTAATTGAAGTCTTATTTCTTTTTGATGAATTAATCACCACTTTAAGTATCTGCTACTGTTATACCAGAGAATTCATGTATAAGATGATGTGGTCTACTTGCTAAAAGAAGATTATGTAATAATGTCTAAAAGAAGATTATGTAACAATGTCTAATATAATCAGCTATTTACATTCGTTTATTATTTATATGTCATTATACTCTGGGTATGGTTTGGAATTATTGTATATATCACTAATATATTCTCAGTTATGCAGCATAGCACACATTTTTACCATCATATTGTCTTTGGTGAAATTAATGAGATTTCAGAAATATGGAAACTTATCATTTCAGAGACTAACTTGCTGTGAACTCTGACGCAGGCCCTGGAGAGAATATATGTGCAACAAAAGGAGAGACAGGTATACGTAAGTCCATGGTTTGCTTATGATGGTGACTATGTAGAGCACAATTACTAGGCACAGTCCAGTATTCATCCTCTCTCCCTCCTAATTTAACCTAATTTAACTGAACTTATTTATCTTTTTATCTCACTCAGTTGAATTCACCTGTGGCCTAGCACAATCACTGGCTGTCTCAGAACCATGAGATATGGTATGATAACCTTTCCATAACATTTTCAGGTGTCATGAACACATACTAAATTTGGCTTTGATCCAGACACATGGTGGTAAAAAGTGTTACACATTGCATAACTACCTCAACCCTCTATTACAAGTCTAACCATATAAAGGAGGGAATGTAATGGAATTTATTAATTTGATCATTGACAATGCTATGCTAAGGTTTTAAAAATACAGCAATTCAAACAGTTAAAGAAGATAATCCAGCTTTCCAGACCAGAGTCCAGAATCCAGTTTTCCAGACCAGAATCCAGTTTCCTCCTGATGACATCTTACCACTTCAAGAAGACAAGAGAACTCAGAGACTTTATATGAACTGTTTTGCTTTATTAGCTTTTACTATCTCCTTTCTGTTATATACTATCTGTAACATGTACTCTCTGCAGAGGCTCTCCCTTTGCAAGACTAATGTCAAAGCGTCGGTTCATGAGGAAAAAAAAAAAATCGCCCCTCTGGACAAAACTTTCCTCTCTTCCTTTTCTGTATTGTTGTTCGCATATTATTAGTCAGCAAAAGTTATTATATTCTTTTTACTGTTCCATCAAGGAAACATTCCGTTTCTTGAGGAAGCAAAGGGGGGAAATGTGGTAAAATATGAAAGTTTTTAACAGTCGGTTAGGATAAGTGAAAGACGCCAGTTTTTCAAGGACCACCCTTTTGGGGAGGAGATGAACAGTCTGCCTGCTGCGCATGTCAGACTGCCTGCCGGGTACAGTCCGCCTGCTGCGCATGTCAGACTGCCTGCCAGGTACAGTGCGCCTGCTGCGCATGTCAGACTGCCTGCCGGGTTTTTTTGACTTCCGGGGTGGAGAGAACGGGAGTAGCCTTTTTTTTTTTTGCCGGCTTGGCGGGACTCCGGGCGGCGCGGCACAGACGGTCTGACTCACTCCAAAGGTGGCCTAAATCGGTTTGGTGAGTTTTTATAAGGAATATAGACAGCCTAGATTTAAGACGATTTGTACTGTATTTCTGTTTTCCTATCCTTCTAATCAACAACACCTTATATACAATAAAGGCTCTATCTAGAAAACCAGAAGCTTCTTCCATTTACTAGTCTGGGAGATGAATTAAGGGAAGGGTTAAGTAGGGGAGATTTATGATCTAATATCCAATTTTAAATCTCACAAGTCCCTTAATGTAGTACCCTTAATTTATATGCAGCTCTAGTGACGGACTATAAGGACTCTATACCTTCATTGTAGCACAAAGAGCATTTGCTTTGTGGAAAGATTTTCTTAACACAAAAATGTCTTTTCACTTATTTATAGCCATGTGGCTGTATTTTGGATAGTTGAAAATGATGGAAAACTGGGCTACCAGATAAGTAGTTTCTCTTTTTTAGTAGTACTTTTTTTGTGTGTTTACTTCTTTCATAGGAGATGGCAACAAATCATTTAAACATTTAAGAAAAACCATAATTCATACATAAAAATACTGCCAGAAATTTTAAGATTTAAGGTAGCTGTTTCTTCGCTTGACTACGAGTGAATAGCATTCAGCTTCTATTCTGATCCCTCTCTCCTTTCTTCTTCCTTTCTCTCTCACTATACATATACATTCTGTATATACTCTCTCAATATATATGTACACACACACACACACACACACACACACACACACACATTCCTGCTCCATATGTTCCATTTTATAGTAATCCCCATTCTTTTTTTTGTTTGTTTTTTGTCTGTACTACTTAGAGTACCATAAATATACGGGTGTTAAGTAGAGTAGCTGCCCATTTCAAACAGTTAAGTGTTTTTTTTTTTTTAAAGTAAGCATTTCTTAGGATCAGAAAAAAAAATTTCACAACTTTAGCATTAACTTGATGTTTAGTCAGTCATTTTCTCTGGCACTTAGTATTTTACTTATCATGGGATGATTATGAGTTCAAATTATCCCTTACCAAATTTTTTGTTCATGAGCATTTGTTAATTATCATTATTGAGATGTTAGTAGGTTCCACTTTCTATGAAAGTATCAAAAATTTCTAATAGAGCCCCCACACAGAAGTAGACCATTCAGATTTTGCAAATTTGTTCAGTGAAAATAGATAAGTGCTTATCTAGTTAGCAACCTTGGCCTAAGACCTTATTTAAAAAGTATAATTTAAAGTGTAATAAAGCGAAGAGGCAGTTTTTTGTGTAGAGTATAATTTTTAAAAGATATATATTTCCCTGAAAACTGAAAATATGATGACATTTAATGATTCTAGTTTGTCCTTGTGGGCAGGATTGTTTGAATCAAGAGATCTAAACATTTTTTTCTTCACAATTTTTTGCAGCTATGATTGGTTCCAAACAGAATCCTTAGTCACCGTTGTCATATATACCAAACAGAAGGTAAATGTTTCTTTGAAATCAAAGAAAAATCTAAAAACTAGACTAAAAGGTATTTTGTATTTTTCCCCTTTTAGATTTCATTTTTACAACAAAACAAAACCCTATTACCATAGTGTGCAGAACAAATGAGAATATCTGTTAGTTAAAGCTGTCTTTAAAGTAGACGTCCCGATCACAAATTGGGCTTGTGAGAAGGGGAAACCAGGGCCTCAGAGGAATGCTATTTCCTTGATTCTCAACAATTCTTTTGCCATTGGAGGCTCATATAATCTCTTAAACTACAAATTGAGTATCAGTACATTTCTATGTCCTCCATTCTCTAGCCAGCAACCTTCTGGGGAGTTATGCATCTTAAAATATAAGTACAGATAGCTGAAGTAATAAAGATCTGGTGCTCCTGCTATAATCACAGAGGAGTCAGCCATCCTAGCCATTCATAACTTCATGTTACGACCATGTGCTAGCTTATGCTGGAGACTTAGTTCTTTTTCCATTTTATAGAAGATTGATCTTTTACAAAAATAATTTTGTCTTGTCCTGTACAAGACTTGCCTGCTGTCATCTGGCAGAGTCGAGGAGACATGGCCTACTGCAACTCTGCCTCTTAATGCTAGCTGAAGCATGGATGGAAGGGACCTGCAGATTTGCTGCTGCTGTCACCTCTTGCTCTTGATAGCTTTAGGTGTATTAATTGAAAGTATATGTGGTGCAGTGGATAGAGCACTGGCCCTGGATTCAGAAGGACCTGAGTTCAAATCCGGCCTCAGACACTTGACACTTACTAGCTATGTGACCCTGGGCAGGTCACTTAACCCCAATTGCCTTACCAAAAAAAAAAAGTATATGTCTCTTATTTTATTGATGTGGGAATTTAATTCACTGATGGAGACATAGCTCATTTTTACATAGTAGATAATTCTTGTTTGCCTAAGGCTCTGAAAATTTAAGTGATTTGCCTAAAGACACAGTCAGGGTTGAATCTTGAATATATATTTTTCTGACTCCCATATCCAACATCATCCACTATGCCATGTTTCCATTCTAGGTTAATGGGATATTAGTTGCAATATATATGTTGTGGGGTAGAATGGGAAGGGAAAAATTCTTAGATGGATCGTATGGTTCAGATGATATATAATCAAATTGTCTTGTATACAATGTATAAAAACTAGGAACTTCTAAAAACATTTTGTGGATGAGATATTTTGAAAACTTTATAAGCCTAGGTTAAATGATATATGACTGGCTTAAGTTTATGGAAAATTAAATGTCTGTGTACTTTTGCTAGCTTAATAAATCAGTGGTCATCAGTTTAGTGACAAGATAACAGTACAGGTCAAAGTATTTCCTAATGGTCCTTTTAAAATGGTTTATATTCCTTTGAACTAAGCAAAACCCTTTGGAGATTTTAATTAAATTGTCTCTTATTTTTCCTACTTGTTTTTTGTAGTTGATGGTACTAGAAGTACCAGTGAAAGAAAAGTTTCATTAACTCATAAAGAAGAAGGCAAAAAGTTCAGGATTTAGTAGAACAAAATGCAATTTTGGAAACTGGTCTTGCAAACAATATTTGTGATAGATTGGATGGCATCCTGGTGAACTAGAAGAGATTAAAAGTCCTAAAGTAGATTTTCCTTTATGCTTTATTTTTGAGTCTTTAGAAATTAGTATGCTGTCACTTTTACTTAGCATGTGCTCTAAATAGTTTGAATGATTTATTTATATTGGGTCAGTAATCTTATATTCTTCAGTTCTTCCAAAGATGTTGAATTTCATTAGTTATGGGTACTCCTTCCACTAACTCAGATCACAAATTATGCCTTGACAGATGGTTCCACAAGGTACTGCCCTTTCATGCCAACTTCAGCCCCTTCCCCACCATCTTCTGGTGGCGAACCTCTTTGAAATTGGCAAGACTAGTCCTAGTCCTCCGCTTGAAACCTTTCCAGCTTTACTGAGCACCTAAAGCTGCCTTCAGATCATGTGGACATGGGAGTATCTCAGAGGGACTTTAATGGAAGAGTGTTCTCTCTAATGAACCTTATTTGAGAAAAAAAAAATGACTAGAATTAGAATTGAATTGACGGGGCAGCTAGGTGGCGCAGTGGATAAAGCATCGGCCTTGGATTCAGGAGTACCTGAGTTCAAATCCAGCCTCAGACACTTGACACTTACTAGCTGTGTGACCCTGGGCAAGTCACTTAACCCCCATTGCCCCGCAAAAAAAAAAAAAACCAAAAGCAAAAAAAAACCCAAAAAAACAAAAACAAACCAAAAAAAAGAATTGAATTGAAAGGACTTTAAAGGTGATCTGGTTGGAACTCTCCTTAATTTGAGGAACTAAGACCTAGAGGGACCAAGTATCTAATCTGGTTTGGCAGAGCCAGGACCAGAATGCAGGTCTCTTGCCTTTCAGTGCAGTTTTTTGCAGTCCTACCCTTAGTGGAAAAGAGGATTTTTTAAAAGTTCAAATCATATCCCCTTTTAAAATTTTTGTTTTCTGTCTAAGGATGTGGATTCAGAGTCTGTAATAGTTGACTATCAAGATGGTTCCTTTAGAGCAGAAGTTGTTATAAAGGATCATTCATATCTTCTACATACTGGTAAGTACATTCTTATGGATGAAACAATATTGTTAGCTCAGTCTTTGCACAACAGCTCTGTAAAATACACAGCGCAAGTATTGTGGCTCCATTTTATGAATGGGAACAGTTCAGTCGAATGAGCTCATGGTTCCACCGATAGCACATATCAGAGCTCGGGCCCATCTCAGATTCTTAAGGCTTTTTTTTTTCTTCTTACCACAACAAACTGACTCTTGAAGTTTGTTTTAAATATGATAATTAATTTGGTTTTAAATTAAATTTCTGAATAGAAACCTGACACAGCAGGACTTTTCATTAAAAGAATTCTTATAGTTATGCAGAAATAAAATGGAACTTGATTAAAATTAAGGTCTATAAAATTAAATTAAGTATCTATAGTAAAAGCTAATTATGGCCTTTGGTTATTCATCATTCTGGACTTTTCTGTAATTTCAATATCTTAATTTTTTCTCTTTTTCATTCTCCCCACGTACCCTTTAGGGTCAATAAAGTTAGCATTGTAGCTTTCCATATTGAAGAAATTAAGTAGAATCCAGATCAGTAATATTTACTTGTTCAGCATTAATGAAATCAGTTTTTAAAAAAATTTTACAGTCCTCAGAAAAATATTGTCTGTCATATGTTCCAACTGAACTTACTTCCTCCAGATCCTGATATTTCATTGTTCTGTCTCTTCTGCTCCCTTACCAGATATGAGGGAGACAGAAACCAGCTAGTATACAAGATGAGTTTTTTCCTTCTTCCCACAGATTTCTTCTTTGAAAACTGTTTCTAGTGCTTCTGGCTTTAATTTCTCACTATTTTTTCATGTGAACATGAAAGTATAGTAATTTGTGAGAGCAGACAAGTAACATACACTTAATTAGAAGCTAGCAGTAAAATACATACACACATACACTTGCATGCACATGCACACACAAAATGCTTATAGAAAAATGCCCTTATTACTTCAGTTTCTTAGAGAAGTTTTAGTAATGGTACATTTAGCATCTACTTTTAGTTACAGAATATTGCATTTTACTTTTGCAGAACATGGCCGAAGCTCTAAGATGTCTCTGCTGACTTAGCATCATGCTGACTACACCTTACTCTGTTAAAGAAGTGTCTTCAGCCTGGCACTTGGTCTGAGTTAATCTTTTTTTTTTTTTTTTTCATACCCATAGGGTTAAAAGGAACAGTTCAGGCTGTCTTGAACTTAAATTTCTCATCCAAAAAATGCATCTGATCTAGTTTTCTTTCTTTCTCTCTGTTTTTTCCAGTGTTAACGTAAAGCTTGATGGACTGTGTATTTCAGAAGGAAGTTTGCTTATCTTTTGAACCCAGTTATATTGTCAGAATATGTCAGTCACTAGCATTGAAGTGGTTTTCTTTGTGAAATTAACTTTTGCCAATATCCTTTATGGATGATATATGTTCTCGCTAATTTGGATAGCTGAACAATTCACCTACCATCAATACAAAAAAGGGTAATAAAAATTTGTTGTTATTGAAGTTGAATCAAAAGTTCTAAAATTTTGAAAAAGTGAAGTCTCAATTGTCCATGCTAGTGAAGTGGACTTGATTTTAGATTATTGAAAAGAGATTGAAATTGTTTTTGCTTGGAAATGTATATCGGACAGCAGATTTACACATACTTATAGGCATTCAGTCCTCTGTTTTGGGGCCTGATTTGTTCTTCACCCATTCCATGGTGTGCAACTTACCTGGACAGTACTGGGGAGGCAGTTTGGGATTGTTCACTTGTAGAAGATTGAGAGTTGGCTCTTTAATTTGTGGGAAATAGTAAATGAAAATATTAACTTTTTTGACATATAGAAGAAAAGTGTTTTAAAATGATTTTGCTCTCCATAAACAGAAATCACATCTTTTGGCCTCACAAAGTAATTGATCATTTAAGATAATTGGAGCATATTATATTGCTAGAACTTAAAGATGAAGATGACCTCTTCTGGTATTTATAGATTCAGTGACTTAAAAGAAAGTTTGGTTTATGGAAGTGAAAACTAAATCAGATATTTCTGTTGTAGAGTTGAGCCATGAAATTCAAGAAGACATTACTGGTAAGTTTATAAAATGAAATATTTTCCTTTATTCAATAGCTTAATCAATGTTAAATTTTTTACGTAAGTACTAAATATATATCTTTATTATAAACTGTTTAAATCATCAGATCATGAGAAATTCAGATTCAAGAGCTACATTATTCTTTTCCTCACCTGCTTCCATTTCTGTTTCTCTAGTTTTTCTCTCCCTTTTTCCTTTCCTTCTTCATTCTCTTATATCTCTCTCCCTCATCTGTTTCACATCTTTTTTTTTTCCATCCTTGTGCTTTTCTGTTAACCTTTTCTTCTCACTTCCTTCTTTCCATTCTCTTTCCCTTCTCTTCCTTGGGGCTTCTATCATTTTTATTAGAGCAAATACATGTATATGCATTTATATATTTAATGCTAATAATGGTGAATTTAGAGCATGTCGAATCAGGAATATTCAGATTTTATTACATTTTTGCTGTGTATCCTTGCCCAATGTGGGCTCACCATATTATATTTATAAAACCTATAGTAATTCTGTAACTATAGCAAAATATTTTGTTGTAATAAGTAGAATATATGTGCCAAAAAGTGCTTAACATTAAAAAAATGGTTTTTGAAAAGTATTTTCAAGGAAATTTTCATTAGCTTTCAGACTCATTTAGTTCAGTTATATTTACCAACAAACCCACTTCTTTCTGTTTTCCCCACATAAACTAGGTTTTACATTTGCCTTCAATTTTCCCATATGTTCCCATATGTTGTGTAAACCCCAGAGATATTAAAAAGGAAATAAAATTAAATTTATTTTAGAACCATCAAATGCTCACTGGCTTATTAAGTTTAGGCCTAATTTTTTTTAGCTTTGTTAATTAATTGGCATGACTAAGCATGTTGACCAACCTTGCAGTAGCATGGGCCTTGAGCAATTAGATTGAAATAAGTTAATATGAATATAAAGCAAATTAGCCTGGTTCTAAAAAGAGCCTGCATAAAGAATTATACTCCATTCACTATGCTGAGAAACCAGCTTCACTTGCTAGTTTGCTAGATTACCTAGAAAAATACCTTCCCTCATGATAGATTTACTGACATTCAACCAGAGTATGTCCAGAAACCATAGGTTCACCTTTCAAAAGAGCATATGTGAATTGGAAACTTTTATAGAAATAACTTTTAATTAATTTATATTGGCTATTCTGCCTGTGATTTAAGACATAATGCTTCAGAAACAAATTTGGGGTAGAGGTTGGGGGGTGATGGGACAAGATGAGAGATGGGGGTGACTTAAAGCCCATTCTAGACAACCTGCAACTTTGTTTTGATGCTGGTTGTTGGTTAGGAAATGTATTGGGTATGAAAGGAAAGTGAAGTAGGACTTGAGGATCAAACTCCATCTCAGTTTTGTGAGAAAGCCACAAAAGGAAGTATAGGAATGAACCCCTGAGATCATTAGAGAAATAGATAAAACTGTTGATCATAACTTTATATCCACAGTCCCTTTCACCCCAGATGTATGATTCAATGATTAAGCTAAAACTTATCCAGTTCTTATTAACAAAAGAAGCCTTTTCTTTTGAACCCAGCAAAATGGAGATGTTTCTCCTGGGCATCAGAAAATTGAGGAGGTTCCTGGGACAGCATTTGTTTTGGATATGCTTGGAACTTGGATAGAGGAGTTTTAGGGCCTCACAAGTAAAGAATTGACACTGATAGGGTAAAGATCTGGGAACCTAGCAAGAAAATTTGGTTCCTTTGGGAGACAGTCTTAGAAGCAAGAGTCAAAAGGAATTTTGTTGAAAATATAACCAACACAAATTAGTTTATATTTGTTCTCATTTTTACCATGACATATATCATGTCTATGACATTAATGAGTTTGGAACAGATGAGTTCATTTTTTTTAAAGAGCTGACTTTTGGTAGGCTAATATAAACTATAATCCCAGTTTTGAATACTAATGGAATTTGTTTTTAGTGCGTGTTGCAGAAAAAACGGGTAAAGTAGAGATTGTTCTGAAGAAAAAAGATAATGTCTCTTGGACCTATCTTGGACATCCCCTGGAGAATCATAATTCATTTACTGCATACAGAGAAACAGGTATCATATTGTGTTTTGAATTCTATACTGACAAAACTGATATTTATGTCAGTAGCAAAATATATGCAGAACAGAGCACTGCTGGGATAGTGCTGAAATTTCTGAAGGTTTATCTGAGTACTCAAAGTATCCTTGAACCAATGTTGAGTGAATGAAGATACCAAAAACTGCCTCTTTAGCAAACCTTGTTTCTTATAGTGGCTTTGCCTGTTCCTCAGCTTCCAGTAGTAAGCAGGGGGAAATGATGGGTCTGGTCATTAGACTACTTTCTCTAGTGCCCAGGTACTACTTTCTACTCTAGTTGTACAGAAACAAAATTTTTATTTATTCCCTGTATGCAACATTCCATATTTTGCTTCCATGTTTTACACAGATTTTTTTTTCTATTTCTGGAATTCTCTACATCCTCATCCTCCATTTCTTACAATCTTTAGCTTAGTTTTCTAGGCTTGGCTCAAATGACATCTCCTACATGTGACTTTTTTGTGTTCCCTCAATTAGTAGCCTTTCTTTCCAAATTATTTTCTATTTTCTTATTTGTGTACGTGCTTCCCCAAGTAAATTGAAACCTACTTGAAGGTAGTTGGAATTCTTTTCATTTTTGTCTCTATACCTACAGTACCTAGCACTTAGTAGTTACTTAGTATGCTTATTGAACTAATTTGAATTAAATTGAAGGGGAGGAATCTGCAGTATGTGACTTAAAGCCTTGTTTTGCACATAATTTGATGGGAATGAATCTCCTGGCTCATGTAACTTTGTTACTTAATGAGTTTTGTAAAAATAGTTTTTCCAAACTTTGCTAATAAAAGTTTTTGGTAAATAAAATGTTCTGCATGCAAAAAATGTGAGAATTTAATGGGAAAATGAAGTTACCTAACATCAGTAGGAGCCCACTTAGCTATAGATAAATTGTGTAACAAATAATTAAGCTTTATTATATTTTTATAGAAGAGCTACATAACTTTTTTTTTTTTAGTGAGGCAATTGGGGTTAAGTGACTTGCCCAGGCTCACACAGCTAGTAAGTGTTAAGTGTCTGAGGCCGGATTTGAACTCAGGTACTCTTGACTCCAGGGCCGGTGCTCTATCCACTGCGCCACCTAGCTGCCCTACATAACTTTTTAAAAAGGAATATTCTATTTGTTTCAAATTTAAGGGGAAAAGGTCAAGCAGTAATATTTATTTAGTATTTAATAAGTATGAATGATATGGCGTGCCCTCCATGAGCTTATTCTAATGCCAGGTAAACCATATATATGCATAAAATTAAATGGACATTGATTAACAAATATATTTTAATATGATACAAACAGTGGTTGAGCACTAAGTGAACATATAGATAATCACTGGAGACTTGTTAAAAATGAAATTTTAGCAGTGACTTAAAATAGTTGAGGAGTGAGGTTTGGCAGAGAGGAATATAAGGATGTTATAACTAGAAAGAATAATAAAAACAAAGGTATGGAAGAAAGAGCATAAAAGATTATGTATAAGCAAGCACAAACATCTAAGTTAGAAATAAGTTAATAGTTTGAGATTTGGGGAAGTTCAGGGAACAGCAATTGAGATGAATTTCAAGGGTGAACAATAGAGATTTAGAGAATCTTTTAGTAGAAGAGAAAGAGAAAAGACTCTTAAGTTATCTTACACCATATTCCATGATAAATTCAAAATCATTCTGAGCAGATACCATAAACATTTTAGAAAAGAAGCAGATTAAATTCATTTCACACCTGTGGGTATGAGATAATAATTTTTATTTATTTATTTATTTGTTTGCTTATTTATTGGGGGGTGGGGGGCTTGATGGTGGTTAAGTGACTTGCCCAGAGTAAGTGTCAAGTGTTTGAGGCCGAATTTGAACTCAGGTCTTCCTGAATCCAGGGCTTGTACTTTATCCACTGTGCCACCTAGCTGACCCCTGAGGAGATGAATTCTTAACTTGATAAAGAGTAATTTCAAAAGATAAAATAGATAATTTGGATTACATGAAATTGAAAAGCTTTTTACACAAAATTAATGCATAGAGGATAAAAAGGGAAGCAGCAGACTGGTGAAAAAAATCTATCATATTCCTTGGATATGGATTTGGTATCTAAGTTCTTAGACAACTGACAGAAATGTATAAAATCAGAAGTCATTCCCCAAAGGATATGAATAAATGTTTCTCAAAAGAGAAATTTCAAACTCTTGATCATATGAAAGAATGATACAAATCACTAATAATAAAAGAAATACAAATCAAAACAACCCTGAGGTTTATCTTATACCCAGCAAATTGACTGATGACAACAGGTAGAAATTGTTTTGGAGGGGGTGTGGAAAGACACTATGGGGAGTAAGAGTTTAAGAGAAGGTTCTTGGCAAATTTACAATAGAGTATTTCAGTGATTAACATTTGTGAAGGTTCCATGACAAAAAACTGGTTTCTTTTTCATTGCTAAATGGTAAGTCTGGGCTCAGTAAATGATATCTTTCTTCATCTCCTTCCCTCCCTCCTTCCTTCCCCCCACCCCTTTCCAGCATATATAACTTTGAAAATATAATTACCAGTACACTATTCACAGCTGCTTATAGGACATTAAAATAGACTTGCATACTGTCTGTGGCCCCCATTGGGTTGAACAGGTTGACTGCAAACAGATGAACAAATGAACAACAAAGATTCTGTTTTAGTTTCATCATCATTTGTTCTTGTGACCATTTCATTTTTGCTCTTCTTATCCATTATAATTCTTGCCGGGAATAGTAAAATAATATTTGAGATCTAAAGTATTTATTATGTGTTACAAAGAGATAGAAAACTGTATTGTCCATCACTGGGTCCCATAAAGTATTTTTCCTTCTAGCATATAAATATACAGTTGCCACTTCCCCTCTTTCCTCCACTTCTGCAAAAGGAACTTAGCATCCTACTTGCTTCCATTTTCATCTCTGTGAGGAGGAACTGAATCTGGCACATTAGCAGATAGATGATGCAACATGCAGTATACCAGTTAACTGCTGATTGCATCTAAAAAGTCAAGAAGGCAAAAAAACTCAAACAGGAAAGTCAGAAATTCCAGAAATCTGTCAGTACTTAACTAACAGTTCCTAAGCACCTGCTGCTCTGTACACAGTAGCTGCAGTGGGCATTGAGAAATCTCTTTTACAATGAGAAAAATCCAACCTTAAAAATGTTGGTTACTTTGTGTTCTCTGTGTTTGACAGTTACCCGTTGAGTCTCTTTTTGTTGTTTTTCGGTTGTTTCAGTGATATCTGACTCTTTGTAATTCTGTTTTGGTGTTTTCTTGGCAAAGATACTACAGTGGTGAGCCCTTTCTAGCACAAGGTAAATTTAGGCATCGCTCTTGAGGAATTGCTGTTTCTCATTTGTAAAGTAAGTCAGTCAGTATTAAGTGCCTAGCATTTGCAAAGCACTATGCTAAGTACTGGGGATAGAAGCTTACAATCTAATTGGTCAAGACAATAAGGAAATAGATATAAACAAGTTTTATGCAGGGAAAAAAGGAAATAATTAAAAGAGGAAAGGCATTAGAATTAGGACGGGTTGGGAAATGCTTCCTGTTGAAGATGGGATTTTTAATTAGGATTTGAAGGAAGCCAAGAAAACCAATAGGTAAGAGATGAGGAGGGAGAGCATTCTAGGCATGGAGGGCAGTCATAGAAAATGCCCAAAGCTGACAGATGGAGGATCTTGTTGAAGAACAGCAAGTAAGCCAGTGTCATTGTATTGAAGAGTACTTATGTATTGGGGAGCAAGGTATAAGAAGACTGGAAAGGTGGTGCGATGGGGTGGGGACTAGGTTAGGAAGGGCTTCTACAGGGTTTTATATTTGATCCTGGGGATGATAGGGAACCATTGGATTTTATCGAGGGGGAAAAGGAATGGTGACATGATGGTTTGCATATTTCCTTGGTGGAAAGTTGGCCTGAATTCAAAATTTCATCTTGGAGCCAGTAACTGATAAAGTATCTCATTTTATGTACAGCATATAAATTAAACACTGTTTGGAGGGTATTTTAAAATAGAAAAGGAAGACACATATGGTGTTTGCTTTAGGTTTTCATATCTATCTCCTTAGTTTATTTCAGCAAAGAACAGAAGAAGGCAAGGCAAGATAGTGAGGAGATAGCGTTTGAAAAATGTTGTAGGATCAGTGCCTTATTTAGACAAATATGATTTTATGGACCTAATAACTTGTAGAAGCTTTCTGCCACACTATATTAATGGGAACTATTGGTTTTGTTTTTTTCATTATCTTGGTTTTTAAGATTTGCCTGGATAAGTTTTTGGAGACAGATGAAAGGAAAAGATACAAAAACAAAATGTGAGTTTGGATTTCTCTCACTGTGTAACTAATTTTCAAGTCCTTAGGAAAAGCAATATTTTGCTTTGGTTAACATTTACCAATATGTGGAAAGTGCTCTCATCCAACATCAGCTCCTAAGACTTAGAGGTTAGATTACTTACCTAACATCATATAGGTAGTAATTACGTGTCAGAGCTGGGAATGAACCCCAGATCTGCTTCAAATTCAGCATGTTTTCCTCTATCCCATGCTACTATTGATGCCCAATCATTTCTGGGATGAGCTTTTCTTCCCTATTTCCTCCTCACTCCCACTGATCCTTTCCTTTGTAACAAAACAAAATTTGAGCAAAACCAGCAAAATACATGGACCCAAACTGACAACATTGTCTCATACATACATATGTACATACACATTGTATATGTGTGTGTGTGTGTGTGTGTATCTTAAACAAATGACAGTTTGGCTTGATAACCCTCTCCCTCTCTTCCTTGATAGAGGAAGGTACCTCTCATTATCTATTTTTCTTGATCATCAATGGTTTTTCTTTTTCTTAATCCTTGTCTTCCTTTTAGTGATGTTTTAATTTTCATTGTTATAGTCACTTTCTGATGTTCTTTTGGTTCTTATTTCATTTTACATTATTTTACATCTTTCCATCTTTCAGTTTCTTGTGTCTGATATTTCTTACTGGATAGAAATATATATCCATATATCACAGTTTTTCCAACAGTTACCCAATTGAGGGCATCTACTTTGTTTTTAGTTCTTTTATACCACTAAGAGTACTATTATTAATTTTTTCATATAGTGTGAACTTTTGTTTCTGTCTTTGACTTCCTTGGGGTATATGCCTAGTAGTGGGATGGATTCCAAGGCCATATCCAGAAAAGATCAATTTGCAGTTCTATAAAAGTCTTCTTGAGTCCCATCCAACATGAACCATACCCATCTTTTGTTGTTTTTGTGTATTTGCAGTGTGAAATGAAATCTCAGAATTGTTTTAATTTGCATTTTTCTTTATTAGTAATTTGAAGTATGTTTTCTTATAGTCATTCATAGTTTGCAGTCTTCGTGTCTTGTATTTACTTTTTTGTGAACATGTATTCTCTTTTCACTTTCGTGCTTCTGCAGTGTACCAATACCTGGCAAATGTGCACTTAATAAATGTTTGTTGATTGATTGATTGAAAACTTGTTTTTTTTAATATCCTTAAATCTCTTATGTATGGGAAATGGCTCTCTAATATTGTTAGTTCCTTATGTATGTTATGTTAGTTCTTTATATATTTTGGATGCCAGACTTTCAGCAGTGATACTTGATGAAAATGTTTTTTCTCTATTCAACAGTTTATATTCTTACTCTGTCTTCGTTGTTGTGTACAGAATTTAAATTGTCTTTTTGTCTTTTATAATCTCTTCTGACCGTAGTTTAAGATGTCTCCTAGCTATAGTTGTGAAAAGTATCTCTATACTATTTTTTTATGATGTTACCTTTTATATTAAAATTATAAATCCCTTTTGAGCATATTTTGGTATTATAGTAAGAGATGTTGGCCCTGTAAGAAACCTAATTTCTGCCAAACTTATTTCCAGTTTCTCTCAGAAGTTCTTGTCAAAAAGGGTGTTATTTCAGTAATCCGTTACTGAGTTTGTTGGATATTGAGCTACTGTTTTCTATTTCTTTCTTATCTAGTTGCTTCCATTAATACCTTTTTCTTTGTTAGCCTGTAACAAATTGTTTTGATGGCTACTGTTTTATAATATTATTTGAGGTATGGTAAACCACAATTGTATTTTATCTGTGTGTGTTTCATTGTTTGCTCTGAGATTCTAGACCTTTTGTTCTAAATGAATCTCATATACTATGTTGATTTGCAATAGCTAAAGTTATCTTGAGAATTTTATTTCTGGTTATTACTATCGGCAACAATTAAGATGGTTAAAAAATGGTTATAGTGATAGGTATGTACTGTTTCTTTAGAAATATTTAGTCAAAAAATTTAATAAGGCACCTATCGTGTACTATATAGTTTTATCATCAGAAGTGCTTTTTATTTGATTTAAAAATTTGTAAAATTAATTTTAGCACAGATAAATGTTGATAACAGATACCTAATGTGGTGCCATGTATTCAGAGAATGCTCTATAATTTCTTGATAATCATAATACTAAAATAATATTAATTAACAAATTTTATATTGACTATTGGAGCAAAGTCTTGGTTAACCAGACAGAACCTTGAAAGCTAGAATTAAGGTTTCTGTTTCTGTAACTGTACTTTTAAGATTGGTGCCAATTATGCTTTCACAAAATCTCACACGTCCTTTCTTGTTTCACTACTTACATGACTCCTACTCTACTCAGTTCAGGCCCTCATCATGTTTCATCTAGACTATTGTAACAGTATCCTAATTGTTCTCTCCTGTTTCTTTTCCATGCATAACTGCCAAAGAAATCTTCCCAAGATACAGATTGCTTTGTCATTTCCCTCCTTAGAAATCGCTGCTGTGTATCTGTTGCATCTAGTATAAAATACAAAGTCCTTCATAATATGACTCCAGCATAACTTTCTAGTTTTACTTTATAGTATTCTCCTTCAGGCCTGCTTACTGCCAAACTGGACCTCTAGCTATTCTGTGAACTCTATATCCATCTCCTGTCTTCATGACTTTGTATAGGCAGTACCCTATCCCTAGAATGCATTCTTTGTCATCTCTGCCTTCAGAATGCTCATTTCCTTTAAGAATTGAGTGAGGTGTTTGTTTCCTGAAACTTCCCCTGTTGTTAGTGCCCTATTAATATTTTATATCCCCCAATGGACTGTAGGCTTCTTCAGGAATGACCTCATTTTTTTGTTTGTGTCTGTATCATCCAACCCAGGGCGTTGCACATAGCAGGTGATTAATTAGTGTTGGTTATATTTTATGCAGAACTTGGGGAGGTCCCATCAGTTCCTGTAATTTTGTCTGTGTAGAAAACAGACATTTCTCTGTATTCTTAGTATTTCAAGGTATGTTGTTCTTTCTAGGTTGATTGTATTGGGTCCTATACCATAAGGGTCGAGTGCATAAGAATAGTAAAACCTCATTGATGTCAACTAATTGGGGTAGGGCTAGACAGAATTTGTGAAAAATTTTTTGAAAATGTCTTAAAAGGAAAAAGATTTTATACCTTTCCATTGATTTTTCTGGCTGCTCAATTTGTAAGGATGCCCCATATGGTGTTTTCTCAACCATTGTACTTTTCCAGTAATAGTGTTCTTCAACAAACATTTAACTGCCTATTATATGCCAGGTTCTATGTTAGAAACTAGCAATGCAAAGACAAAAATGAGACAGCCCCTGTCCTCAAGGAACTTATATTTCATTGAGGGGAAATGACATGAACACAAATGAGTAAATATAAAATATATACAAAGTAATTTCTTCTTTTTTTTTTTTTTGCAAGGCAATGAGGGTTAAGTGACTTGCCCAGGGTCACACAGCTAGTGTCAAGTGTCTGAGGCCAGATTTGAACTCAGGTACTCCTGAGTCCAGGGCCAGTGCTTTATCCACTGCGCCACCTAGCTGCCCCTCAAAGTAATTTCTGATGAGGAGAGTACTAACAACTAGAGGGATATGGATAAGGCCTCATGTCGGAAGTGGTGTTTCAAGGTAAACTTTGATGAAAAAGTGGTTATTCTAAGAGGCAAAGATGAGGAATGAGTGCATCTATGACATGAGAGACAATCTGTGCAAAGGCACAGGGATGAGGAGATGGAGTGTTGTATACATGTCATAGCAATTCAACTAGTATGACTGAAATGTCGACGACTTAGACGGGAATAATATCGAATATTCATGGGAGGGTAGGCTGGAACCAGATTGGGAAGGGCCTTAAATGACAAGCAGAGGCACCTAGGAGCAGCTGGAGCTTCTTGAGCAGAGGAATGGCATAGTTAGATTGTGCTTTACTAATACTAATTTTACATCTGTGTAGAGGATAAAATGGGAGAAGGGAGAGAATGAATCCATAAAGGTGAGTTAGTATCTTACTGCTTTCTAATACAGCAATAGTCCAGGTAAGAGGTGATGACCTGAACTGGTGTGATGATCATATGAGTAGAGAGAAAAATACTGATAGGAGAGATAGTTTAGAAGTAAAAGAAACAAAACATGTCCTCTGATTGTATTTGCAATGAGGAAGAAGGCATTGTTAAAATTAATTCAGAGGTTGTGAATCTGGGTGACTGGAAGGATAATGATACCCTCAACAGAAACAGGGAAATCAATCAGATTTTCCTTCAGGATCACAGTGCCTCAGCTATAATGTCTAGACAACATCTTGAGGTTTGTATCTTCTATTTAGTGATGGTGTGATGGTAACATTAACTTCCCAAAACATTGATCTTCATTGCATTGTATACATGTCGTTCCTATGGAAAGAACTTCTCTTTGGATTGTTTTCAAGGAATCTGTTAATAAGATGAGTAGAGTATGCCTAATAGATATTGAATTCTAGACTGAAGTATAGGCATACTCTAAATCCATAATGGGAATATACTTCTCTCTACTAATTTTCCCTCTCAGACCAACCCCTTCAAACAATTTTGACAGCCTTCCTGGCTTCCTTTATATTTGGCTAGAAACAGAAACTACTGGTCCTCTGTTGGCTTAGGTAACAGATACTTGACTCTCCGAATTTGTAGCCTGATATCCTTCAGTTAGCTGACTTGCCCTGACCAGTGACCAACACCACTGATTAGCCTCTAAAATTAGAGATTTGGACTAGATTGCTCTAAAGGCTTTTCAGGTTCTAAATATATGTATGAGTCTAAAAGATTCTCACCAAGGCTTTACTGTATTAAATAAATAGGCTTCATATAAACTTCTAACAGAGGCCCAACAATATATTTTCAAACATGTACACATTTTACCCAGATTGATGCACAGGTAGATGGGCAGCCCATTAAGTTGGTTTATTAGTAAGAACCAGGAATAACCAACACTCTTGAGTGCAACACTGTCTTCTAAGTCATATTATAAGATTTAGAAGGTATCAAATACGTTAGGTAGATGTTCTAGAGGATTTTTGGAAGGACATGGATAAAAAATAGAATGAGAAGGCAAGGATGAGTTGTGATCCTCACCATTGTAATTGGCGTTAATTTTTTATTATGTAAATGCATGCTTTTAAAGTACTTGAAAACAGTTTGTTCTCAAGTGTTTTAAACATCTCTGAAGCGGAGCCGAGGGCAGCAGAGAGCACGGAGCCGCGAGCCCAGACAGCAGCGCATGCCCCGAACTCTCTGCCACCCCCTGCCCGCAGCAGCAGCAGAGCCAGACAGCCCAGCACTTTGGCCAACTGGAATGCCTTCATCGACAACCTCATGGTGGACAAGACCTATCAGGATGCAACCATAGGCTATAAGGACTCACTCTTTCTACTGCTCTACCTGGGAAAACTTTCATCAGTATTATGGTATGGTAGGTAGGCATGTTGGTTGGAAAGAATGAGTTGTTTCTTCATAAATGGACTAATACTGAGGAAACACAGAAATGTTCAGTGTTAAGGTACTCACTGCTACAAGGTTGGGAGTTTACCATGGACCTTCATGCCAAGAACACTGCCTACCTTCAGCCTCACCGTCACCCTGACTAACAAGAAGTCAGTCCCGTTGATGGTAAAGGAAGGTATTCAAGGTGAGGGTTGATCAATAAATGTTATGAAATGGCTTCCCATATTTGATATTCCCAAAGCTCCCTCTGCCCTCTTCTGACCTTTCTTCCCATATATCCTCTTCACTGCTTCTGTTCTCACCCTGTACACTTATTATTTTGGACCTTTTTCTCAACTCTTTTCCATCTTTGTTTTTTTTTTTTAAAAACATACTCTGGATAGCCTTGAGTTGGGGTGAACAGGCAAGTACCTTCTTCCCCTAAAACCTAAGTTTCCCCCTGGTATATTGTTGGGAACATTTGGGGGAGGAAAGTAGTAAGTTTTACTGTCAAATAATTAAAAAAAAAATCTTTTCCTGCAGCATAATTTTGGAAAAGGAAAAAAAAAGGATTCTTAAACTAACCCTAACCCTAATTTTTTGTATTATTAAATAACTCGCAGTCTTTCTCAGCTGTCATAGATTCCAAAAGAAATGTGTTTAACTGTATGATCTAGTTGTCCCTGTGTTTATTTTTGATACTTTAGTGAATCTGTGTTGTCCTTGATAAATATCCCCTCCAACTCTAGATTACAACCCATCCATGCCTACTCATCTCATGTGATTCATGATCATTTTTGCCATAAATCCTTTACAGTGGGGCCAACAAGCATTCCAGGGACTTTTCTTCTAGCTCTCTTGATATTCTTTGGACACCACTGGAGCACAGGAGTTTGTACATATTAATTCACACATGTACAATATTTATCTTTCATATTGCTTTGTTTTTTTATTCATTAGCCATGATATTCTAGGCTGTGTGCATTTAGTCGCATTGGTTGGTTGAACTAAGATGGCTTAGGAAAGATTTCCCAGAAGAAATGAAAAAAAAAAATGGTATTAGATTTAAAACTAGGTAAGGGAGGAAGTTTACAGATGGGTCAAGTGTTGGTTGTGGTGAAGATTATAAGTAACAGAGAAGGCTGGGAGAAAAGGTGAGCTTAGAGCAAGTTCACAAGAAGAGAGATGAGTAAGAATATACTTTTTTTTTTCTCTTAAAAAAAATTTTTTTTTTAATTTTGGTGAGGCATTTGGGGTTAAGTGACTTGCCCAGGGTCACACAGCTAGTAAATGTTAAGTGTCTGAGGTTGGATTTGAACTCAGGTCCTCCTGACTCAGGGCTGGTGCTCTATCCACTGCGCCACCTAGCTGCCCTCAAGAATATACTTTTAATGAATATAGATGTGATGGATACCTAGCTCACATTTATTATTGACTATATTAAAGAAACTGTGGAAAGTCATGAAGAGTGGTGTTAATATTTGTTGTTTGAAATAGTTAAAATTATATTTGAGAGAATTTGGGGGGCCATCCTTTTGTATTTATTGGAGATCTTGTGAGGTTTTGTGGTTCCCTAATTAGGGCACATAGCAATGAAGAACTTTTTCTTTAAAAATGAAAAAAAGATACTAGTTTAGACAAGTGGAATAATTTTAGAAACTATATAGAAAGGGAACGTGTGGAATCACTGATGACTCCCAAAATTGCAAAGAAAGTTGTAGTGAAGTTACTCCTGTGAGTGTATTTTCCTTTTCTTGCAATTATTTACCAGTTCACTATCCCTACAAGTAATTTCTATATCAGAAGTCAATGAATATCATTGATGCACTGTTTGGTTTTTTGTGTGTGTGTGTGTGTGTGTGTGTGTGTGTGTGTGTGTGTGTGTGTGGTTTTTTTTTGTGGGGCAATGGGGTTAAGTGACTTGCCCAGGGTCACACAGCTGGTAAGTGTCAAGTGTCTGAGGCCAGATTTGAACTCAGGTACTCCTGAATCCAGGGCTGGTCTTTATCCACAGCACCACCTAGCCGCCCCCATTGATGCACTGTTATGAATTATAGGGGGCTGGCTTAGATTTTTCTCATTGTTAATTGAAATTTCACTTTCTTAGTAATATTAATAATTCACAAGTTTTAATCAGTAACGTCAATTAGTTCATTCTTTCTCAAAGAACATAACTGATCTTACACATGTTATTTCTCTTCAATATGCATTAAATGCCTATTTAATGGGTCTAATTTCTGACATTTTTTGAGATACAACTGCCGCTGCTGAACACTCTTCAATCACGATACTACTGATAAAGAATAAAGATAATGAAGAATCAGATTGAAATACAAATCTGTCATTCTACATTTTGCTCTTCCAGAATCTTAATAGGATTGTAGTCACTGTGTTAATTGTTTCTGATTCTTCCTACCTTTCACAAGTTCTTTTAATCTTATTAAGTTCTCTGAATTCTTCATATTTGTAATTCCTTTTGGTGTAATGCAGTATTTCATTGCTTTCATATACCATAAGTTGTTTAGTTTCCTAGTCAGTGGATACCCATTTTGCTTCTAGTTTTTTTTGCCCCTGAAAAAAGTGCTATTATAAACAATTTTTGTGATTGATATTTTCCTTTTGTCTTTGACTTCCTTGGGTTATATGCCTAGTAATATTATACTGGATTCAAAGTATATGTACAGTTTGGTGACTTTTCTCATATAATTTCTAATTGGACCAATTTGAATCTCTACAAACAGTTCATTAGTGTGCCTATTTTCTCATAACTTTTTCAACATTTACCATTTGTCTTTGTCATCTTTGCTAGTGTCATGGGTTTGAGGTGAAATTTTAGAGTAGTATTAATTCAGATTTTCTCTTATTAGCAATTGGAGCATTCTTTCATGTGGTTGTTGATAGTTCTCATTCCTTTTTTGTTTAACTTTTTGTTAATTTTGAATATTTAGTTATTTGGGATGTGGGTCTACGTATAGCTTTCTGTTGGATACCAGACCTTTTATATGATCACAGGAGAGAAGGTACCTTAGAGACCACCTAGATTGCAGAATACAAATCCTTTGAGAGCAGGAACTACCTTCATTTTTGTGTGTGTAGCTTTAGCACCTCCAGCAGTACATGGCATGTAAGTGCTTAATAAATGTTGTTGAGTGGATCATTCCAATCCTCTCGTTTTACAGATGAGACAATTGAGTTCTAGGAAGGTTAAATGACTTGTCACGGTCACACAGAGAGTATCAGAGGCAAGATTTGAACCCAAGTCCTCTGACTCCAGAGTTTATAGCCTTTCTGCTGTACTGTAAATTTCTCTTCTTATTCTGATGACATTGATAGAATACATGAATGTATGATAAGTCTGGAAAAGTGGGATGACAGCAGACCAGGAAATGATTAAATACCAAACAGAGGAGGGGGTTTGTGTTTTGTTTGTTTCCTTGTTTGTTTATACTGGAGTCAGTAGGTGATTTTTGATCACGAAGAAGGTTGAAGTCAAAGCTGTGCTTTATGACTATCACTTGGGCCACTCTGTGGCGGAAGACCAATTAAGAGGCTCTTTGCTATAGTCCAAATAAGAAACGATGATGGTGATAGTAAAAATAGCCTTGTGAGTAGAGAGAAGGGAATAGAAATGAGAGATGATTTGGATGTAAAATCCACAAGATTTACTACTGAGTGTATCTGTACTGTCTGAGATCCTTTAGCTGGATCCAGACTTGAATCATTCCTTTTATTTTTTGGCTAGGCAAAGACTGGTATTTGCAGTCATAGTTTTGTTCAGACCTTTACTGTGGGTGTGGTGATAATGATCTAAACACTTAAGGTAAGGTTTATATCAATCCGTGTCAAATTGTTGCAAATATAGTAGGTGCTTAATACCTATTGAACTGAATGTGCAGTTACTGGCACAGTGGCATGGGGTGGAAGGTCTGTTTTAAAACAAAATTACTTAAGGATAATAATAATAGTTAGCATTTCTTTAGCTCTTACAATGTACCCAGCACTGTGCTAAGCACTTTATCATTATTATCTCATTTGATTCTTATCACAACCCTGGGAGGTGGGTGCTATTTTTGCCCCTATTCTATAATTGAGGAAACTGATGCAAATAGAGATTAAGTGAGATGCCCAGGTCAGATTTGAACTCAGGTCTTTCTGATTCTAGATCCAGCACTCAGTGCACTGTGTCTCCTAACTTTGGTGGATAAACCACTGGGTTTGGATAGGGAAAGATATGATTGAATCTCTTGGCTAAATTCAATTCTTTGGGTTTTAGTAGATTTCAATGATCTGTGTGCTATTTTACCTCATAAATAAGAAAGAGACAATGAGGGGGCAGGGCATGGATATTTTAACTTAGGGCTAGAATGACTACTCTGATAACTTTTAAAATATCTTGCTTTTGGGTGCCAAAGGTAGAACTAGAATACAGCGTACTCTAATTTGAATTTGTTCCTTTGACATCCATTTAAATATTTTCATGTGAGATACTGTACTGGGATAGAGAAGTATTATTAATCTACCATCCTGTTTTTGCCCAATAGATGGCTTACAAATGAAAATACTTATTTTTTTTAGCTTCCATAATGAATTTCTGCATTTCATATCCTTTAGCCCTCTACCTACCCTATGATTACTCAGTTGTAGGTAATAGTTATCTTTTTTTTTCCCTAAATCAAACCTGTGATTTGAAATCTTAGGATAGAAAACGCCTTTCACTAATGTAGATTGGCATTTTGTCTGAAATTTGAGTCCTAGAGAATTGTCCAAAGCAATCTTTTCAAACTCAAATGGAAAGGGATCCTTGCCTATGGCATATTGACTTGGAAAAAATAAAATTAACATTATTTATGTATTGTATTTTTATTTACTTTATTAAGCATTTCCTAGTTTCATTTTAATGTGGTTTGGGCCCCAGTTCAGAGTTTTGTGACCTGGTTCCCAGTTTGATGCCTCTGGTCTACAGGACTAGAAGATTAAGTGACTTGCCCAGGGTTACACTCCCAATATGTGTTAGAAGCAGATCTTGAAGCTTGTTGGCTCCAATTCTGGCCCCACCTACTCATTTCATCATTCTGTTTTTCTTTATATTTGATACATTACTCTTCTCTATGAAAATATATAATTCATTTCATTTAAATAGTCACACTTTGTTCTTCTTTGGACCTATAATTTTTATCATTTAAGGAAACTTCCATCTATTGCAGATTATCTGTTAATTGAGTGTCTCAGTAAATTTTCTGGGGGATTTTAGAAGATAAATTGTCTTTGGTCATTTAGCTAATATGTGTTACAGGTAGGACTTGAACTCAAGTCTTCCTGATGACAAAGCTGGCCCTGTGCCCACTCTGCCAAGCTTCCTCTACACAAAACGAACACTTTTTTCCCTTGGCATCAGTTACACGCAGGTGTATTTTCCTTTTAAATTTAAAGAGTAGAAATATTTGTAAAAGGTAGACTTCCCTCTTAAACAGAGTATCATTTAATTTTTTATTGATGGCTCAAGATGGATAGAGTAGAGTACAATTATCCTTTCACATGCAGCTTTACCCATTGAGGTTTTGATATATTGTGGGCCAACATTAGAAATTAAATGGGAATTTTTTGAGAGTTTTATGGAAGCCACATACAACACACAAAAAAAGTTTAGGAACTCAGAACTGCATAAAATATATATATATTTATATATTATATATATATATATATATATAGAGAGAGAGAGAGAGAGAGAGAGAGTTTTAAAATATCAATATATTTTATCTTTTAATACCATAATAATTCAGGCGTCTCTGGTACCTTTGTACCAAAAAATTTTACTCAGATTTTCTAGATCAAGAGGGTGCCAGTAACATAGAAGGGATAACTGTAATGCCCTCAGGGATCAATGAGCATTTATTAAGCACCAGTTTGTGCCAGGTATTGTGCTATGTATCAGAGATATACAGATAAAAATAAAAATGGACCCAATTTTAATTGTTTCTAAATTATATTGCTTTTATAGTTTTTAATGTTTTTAGGTTTTCTGTCTTCTGCCTCACTGTCAGTTGTCCTATCTTTTTCTCAAATGAAATAATATTTAGAAATTATCTAACAGACTGCCTGACACATAATAGATATTTAAATGCTTGTTCCCTCTTCTCTGCTCTCTCCTATCAGAGTTCCTGACTCCTACAATTTCTTCCATAACAGTCCCCCCTCCCCACCCCCACCCCCATTTGTTGCTTCTAATTTTCTATGAGCAAAAAAAATAGCCAAGTGTTTACAAAATAAAACAGCTGCTGGATCCTTGTGGTCTCAGTTTTGATTATTCAGAGGCCTTATCCCCTTCAGAGATTTGCTGAAGAGTTGGTGTTGCCAAAAGTCTTGACTTCCAGTTAAGTGGGGGATATTGTTGTGTTTTACATGATCCCGCAACTTCAGGTTCTGTTGAGGCTTTTTAAAATTTTGTTTTCTTCACCTTTTCACTTTATACCAAAGCTTTTGGTAATTTTAAGTGACTCTTTGTTGATAAATGCTTGATATCTAACTGATCTTGATTGGATTGTAGGGATTCTAGTGTCTGTACTATCTAAATTGATTGTAAGTGCTATAATCTTTCTAGGTCTATTAGATAGTTTCAGCTTCTGTATTTTTTTAAGGACAGCTGCATTTTTGAAAGAGCTATCCAAGTCAGTATTTACTAAGCACCAATTGTGCCTAGTAAAGAAGCAGAGTCCCTCTAAAGTGGTAAATATCTTTGTAATTTTGCAGTCTTAAAAAATTTGTTTCAGCGCTCTAAAACTTTATGTGAAAACATAATGGAACCAGATTTGTCTGGGTAAGTAACGTGCTCCAGGTAACCAATACTTGAAGGAAGGAAACTCTTTCTTAATAAAGTCAGCTGTGTTTTTAAAAAACAAATTTCCTAATGTCTGTAGGTTAGTTTTTCCTAAGCATAGAAGGGATCAGATGAAGGACAAACACGGGTGGAATTTAGGGGTATATAGAACTAGAAAATTGCTTGTTGAAAACCTCAGAGAATCAGAATCACTGAATTTGAGAATTGGGAGTGATCTCAACAATCAGCTAGTTCAACTTACAACTCAGGGAATCCCTATCAAAGCATACTGACCAGTGATCATCTGATTTCTGCTTGGAGAAGGAATCTAACACCTCTAATTGTTAGGAAATTTGTCCTAACAGCAAAGCCAAATTGGCTACGTTGTGACATCTACTGCATCAATCCTAGTTTTGTCTTCTGAGGTCAAACAGAACAAATCTAACCCCTCCTCTGTATGATACTTCAAATACTTAAACATAGCTATCATTTCCCCTAACCACCCACCCCCCCATCCCAAACCAATTCATCTTTTTTTCTGGGCTCTTTTCTGTGCTGTTTCTTCCACCTGTCCTCATATGTTTTGAACTTCACCTTCTGGTTTTCCTCCTTTGGCATTCTCTAGCTTATCAGTGTCCTCCTTAAATGCTGATGCCCAGAATTAAACATAATACTCCAGATGAAACCTGACAAAAACAGTATAGTGAGATTATTCCTTCCTTCTCCCTGCAGTCCAAGATTGTTTTAACTTTTTAGCTGTTGTATCACATTGCTGATTTAATGAACTTCTGAACAACTGCTCTCTATGCCTCCCCATCTTATATTTGCGCAATTGATTTTTTTTATCCAAGAGCAAGACTTTACATTTATCCCAATTAAATTGTGTCTTAATAGATTCAGCTTAATTCTTTAGCTTTTCTAGATCTTTTTGGAGCCTGATATTGTCATCTAGTATGTTAGCTATCCTTCCCAGGTTTTTCACCTACAAATTTGATGAGTGCATTATCTGCTTTTATCAGTCATTGATTAACATGTTAAATATCACAGAATCAAATGGAGACCCTCTGCCATGTAGACAGTGAACCACTTACAACTATTCTTCGAGTGTGGCCATCTAGTCTGTTCTGAATTCATCTGTTTATATTATCTGATCCATATCTCTCCATTTTATCCGCAAGAATAACAATAATCAAAAGCTTTGATTAAATCTAGTTTAAATTTATATCCACAGCATTCTGCTAATATTATTAGAAAAGGAAAGATTGTTAGTCTGATACAACTTATTCCTGATGAAGTCATGCCAGTTCTTTGTGAAACTGCTTCCCTTTCTAGATATTTAGCAATCCTCTCTTTAATGATTCTTTCAAGAATTTTTCCAGATATCAAAGTGAAACTGACTTTCCTCTAATTTGCAGACTCTTCTCTTCTCTGTTTTGCAGATTAGGGTGTTTGCCTTTTTCCAATCTCATGGTACCACTCATTTCTATAATCCTTTAGGTAGCACTCACAGTGGCTCTGCTCTCACTTCCACCATTTCTTTCAGTAGCAGAGGATGTTGTTTATCTTGACTGGGTAATTTGAATTCATCAACAGTAGTGAGACGCTCTCTTACTATCTCCTCACTTACCTGGAGCATCAATTCCTTGTTAGTCATTTTTGTTCTGTCCATTCTAGGGTGAGGGTTTCTCCCCTTTGTAGGGGAAACAGAAACAAAAGAAGAAATGAACAGCTCTGCCATTTCCCTGCTGTCAGTCACCATCATCCCATCTGCTTCATTCAGAAGGTCTGGCCTTTCTTTGATCCTCCTTTTTCTCTCAAAGATATTTTGAACATCTCTTCTTGTCCTTAGTTCTCTTACCAACTTCATTCAGTTCATTCTGAATTTTAGCATTTCTCACACTGTCATCCCACCCTCTTTTACCTGTTTTGTTTTTTCAAAATAGGGCATTAATCCATCTAAGTCCATGTTACAGTGATGGGTCTCCATCCAACAAGTTTTACTGATAGCTGTGAGGTCTAATTTGTCCTCTTTTGTGGACTATTTCTGACCAAGGACTAGGAGAGGCCACTGGAGTTCCTATTCCATTTTTTTTTTTTTGTACACTTAAGTCATCAGTTTAGTCAGGCTTCATTCATATGGGTTTGCAGATGTATTCACTGTCCCTTGGTATGAGCAGTCTCAGTGTTTAACTTAAACATGTCCCTAGGACTCCCACTCTCACAGTCTCCTTGTTTCATTACTCTCAACCCTGTCCCCAAATAATTACAATACAAAAGGCCATAAAGCATACTGCATCTTAACTCTATTACTTCATTGATTTTGTCTTGTGGGAAAGTCCTTTAAATCATTCTGGGCCTCACTTTCTGGAACTAGGTTTATGTTTCCCTGAAATAGGAGGTAACTGCTTCAATTTGAGGAATAAACTATTTCAGGATAACGTTTTTGTATCATTAACATCCTTTTTTCTGGCATACAACATGTCCTCCATGCCTGCTCTATTATTTATACCTCTAATAATGAGGTTTCTGTCAAGAAATGGCATTAGAACACTTACTCAACCTTGATTGAAGCTAATACCTCTAGTAAGTACATTCAGTATAAGTTAACTTTAGGCTATTAAGTGTCATTTGGTGTATTTGAGCAGTAATTTGTTAAATGGTACTCCTGCAGATGGAGAATGCAATTCAGATGTCTTATTTTTTGCAGAAACTAACACAGAGGCCATTTAGAACTTAAGAGTACAGGTTGTACACCTTTTCCCCATCCCTCTTTTCTGCTAATCTGTAGTTCATGTTTGTGAGCATTTAGCCAGACTTGGTCTTGTTGCTTCAGTTTTTCAAAATAGTAGTGATTTTATTAGAGCTAGACACATTTGCAGATGGTGGCAACCTTCTATGCCTTAGTAAGCCATTTCATGAATTCATGTGGTAAAAAGTTATTCTTTGTCCCTTAATCAGCTTTGATACTGAGCCTCTTCACACTTAGATAAGCCAGCACATTATTGGAGCCTTATTTGAAACCAGAACTTGCCCTCCACTGGTTTGATAATTGAGAACTCAGGGTCACATCCGTGCCAGAGGGAGACATCAAAATGGTTGGAGTGTATCTTATAGGAGAAATTTTAAAATGAGGAAAAGTGCCTCATGTTCCTGTCTTGAAAATAATTTGTTTCAAAACTATGTTCAGTCTCTTTAATGGATTTTAAAGCAGACTTTGTTACTTGTAATTGTTAAGTGAAGACTTAGAGTAAGGAGTTGTCAAAATAAGGCAGGTTCTGTGACTAGACAATTAATGATAGATTAGTGCAGAATCTTAACCAGTTCAGGGAAAAAGTATAATTCTTTTACAAATAGATCCCAGAACTGTATATTTAGAGTGAGGACAGACTTAATGGTCTAGTCCTATCCCCTTATTTCACAGGTGAGGCAGTTAAGGCCCAGGGAAGTCCTAATAAGATCACATGGGTGACGGGTGGCTGGGCCAAGACTTCAACAAAGATTCTATGACAAAACCAGTGTTCTTTCCACTAAACCAATCACAGCAGTTGGAGGAAATCATAGAATGGCCATACAATTTCATGGGTGATTTAAAAATTTTGCATATATTTTGTGAAGTTTTGTTTTTTTCATTTGGAATTAGAATCCTCAGTCTAATTTTGGTTGTAAGTTCAAATATGCTGAAATATTCACATGAATTTCTGAGCTTTTTGATAATGGTATTCCCTCCAGTGCTGCAGGTTACAACCTATCCATGCCTCCCCATCCTGAACAACTCTTGTAAGTTCATCTAAGGGATCTGCTGAGGGCCGCCTTTGCTTTTGAGAGAAAGAGGGTGCTGGTTTATGTAATAGGGTTCTCCCTCCTAGTTTGTGTTTAATGTTGTATCTCTACAGAAATACATTCATGAGTTTCAGAAAGATTTTATAAAATCTTTAAGAAAGGATTTTAGAATGCATATAGTATATCCATGGTCATTTCAATTGTACTGTTTAATTATGGTTTTACTAAAAAGAGTTTAAAAGTATTGTTTAAATTATAAAACTAAAATTAGTTTTCATTAGATATACATTTGTTTCTTACTGATACATTTTTAGTTTATTTTCTAAAGTTACAAAAATACTTGGAAATACTTTAGTAAATAGTAATGACAGAAAAATGTTGAGAAAAAAACATCTACTGTAAAGAATTTTCAAGGCATTTTGATAAATGAAAAACTCAAATTAGACAGCATGGTTATAGACTTTCCACTCTCTGGAAGCAGGGGAAGTTGTATCTGTTCTTCATCTTTTTTTTTTTGGTGGCGGGGGTGGGGGGTGGGGTGGGGAGAAAGAATTGGGATTGGGTATAAACTGGAGATTTCATTGATGAGGGAACTAACTCCCTTTACTCTGCAGTTCTTTTAGAGAGTTATAAAGTGTTAAATATATTCAAGAATAAGAGCAACTGAATCATTTTTCTAGGGCTATACTATAGAAAGTGCCAGCTGATTTCCAAGGTGGATGTTACCCATGATACCAAACTTTACTGCATGATGTTGCCACCAGCTACTCATCTTCAGGTGCCCATTGGGCAACATGTTTACCTCAAGCAAACTGTTGCAGGTAAGTTGCATGGAGATATAAAGGAATAATTTAAAAATCATTATTTTTTGTCTTGTGATTGGTTGTAAGATATTAATATATTTTCCTGAGTAGTTAAGGTTAGATTGGGATTGCCAGATGCAAAATATTAGAAGCAGGTGAGTGCTTTCCTAAATATATGCTTCAGCATCCTTTTGTACACGTTAGAAATGTTGTAGCTTTAATAATAGAATCAAAGAAATTGCCATCTTATGTTTAGCCAGCATGATTAATCAGTCATTAAACATTTATGAAGTGCCTACTTTGTGCCAGGTATTAGGCTGAGTGCTGGGGCATAAAGAAAGACCAAAGATAGTCCCTGCCCTCGAGGATCCTCATGATCCCTAACCTTCCGTGATCTTAGCATTAAAGGTGGGATATATGCCAACTTCTCTTAAATAGCCATTTATGGTTTTATCGTTTATAAATTTTAAAAACTCCCTCCTGAAAAAGAAATCCTTTCACTTATGTTTCTTTGCTAGCACTGTTGCTTAGTCCTAAGTTCAACAGGTTTCTTACCAGTCATGTGAAATGACTGCTCCTTTTTGTCCTTAACTTTGATGATTACTCTTTGAAAAGGTGTTCCTTTGTGACTTTGTGTACATTTCTCTTGCTCGTGTTAATGACTTTTATAGATTTTCTTTGTGACCCATCTCTGATTTTGCTTTTCAAGGTGGAAGAGGCCTGATTTTTCATCATCTGCCCCTAGTTAGCGGCCCCTTCATCCTTCTGGCTACTTTCGTTGTTTGTCTCTAGGTCTTCGCTTTAGAAATTTTAGCCTGTTTTCTCATCTCTAAAACTGAGATAATATGTACTTGACTCTGCTTACCTCACAGGGTGATTGTGAAGAACATATTTAAATCACTGTAGTAGTGTAAGTTGTTATGTTTGGCATTACATTTTGTTGGCCTTTAGGCAACAGTGTGTTAGACTGTGTGTCCAAAAGCAGTGTTTTCCTAACTGTAAACTCCATGTGGGCAAGGACCTTGTCTTCTGGAATTCAGCAAACGTGTTAACTACCACTGTTTGCAGAGTACTGGGCTTACTGTTTATGTAAGATTTTTTCCTGACTCTTGTATCTCCACTGTGGCCTAGCATAGTATAATACCATAACAGAGATAATACCATGCTTTGTCTAGTAGTATTTTTTACCTTTTCTCTTAATAGTTAACTAATATTGAGAATTCTACTGAAAAACCATCTTTAACTTATAGAGAGATGGCATTTTATTGAACTAGAAAAACTTAAGAGAAACCTTAAGAAGAATTTTGACAACTCAAATACTATGTATATGCTATCTTTTGTTCTTTTAGATTGTGATTAAGCCAATTATTATGAAATTATATATTTATTTTCCCCTTACGTTGTTCTTAGGGATGGCTTGGTTAAGATTTTCTTATAATTTTCATTGCTACAACTATATCATGAATACTTGATTCTGCTGTGGTTTGGTTATGTAATAATTTTGGTAGTGACTGCTGCCCCAGTGGCCCTATTCCACAGGGGCAGATTTTGGCATATCTATGCTAGTATACTTCTCCATCAGGAAATAAATTGGCCAAACTTATTAACTTAAATCTATTGTTATTATTCAGTTATGCTACCCTTTACAAAAAAATCTTATTTATAATGCGTAATTTCTAGAAGTAATCAGTGTAAAAGTAATAATAATAAACATGTCAGCATGGTTATATTAGATATTTTAATTATACTGTGTAATAGTACCAGTGTATTTTTTACATTTGCATTTCTTTGGTTTGGGCTTCTTCCAGGTACAGAAATAGCGAAGCCGTATACACCTGTATTAGAGTCCTTAAATTCAGATTTACAGGAACCACTTCATCCTCCTGACAAATATATCTATTTTATGATCAAACTCTATCACACTGGACACTTCACACCACATTTTGATTGTCTTCAAATAGGTAAACATTTATGTGTTTTATTTTCTTACTGCTTTTTTGGATCTTAGGTTATTCCTCAAAGAGTTATAGAGGGGGTTGTGTCTTTTATTTTTTTATTATTTATTTATTTATTTTTGTGCCGGGGGGGGGGGGGGCGCGGGGGTGGCACAAGGAAGGTTAAGTGACTTGCCCAGGGTCACACAGCTAGTAAGCGTCAAGTGTCTGAGGCCGGATTTTAACTCAGGTCCTCCTGAATCCAGGGCCAGTGCTTTATCCACTGTTCCACTTAGCTGCCCTGGGTTGTGTCTTTTAACTTGAGCCTTATTCTGTCTTGTCCCTCTCAACTCTTATTCTCTTATCTTTCTCTAAGCTTTTTTCTTTATGATTATTATAACTATTCTTTTTTTTCTAAATATGCATCTAAAACTTGATTTAGTATTGACCCTACTGTGGAAGAGAGTGGAAATATTTCTTTCATTTTGCTCAGTTTGAGCAGTTTTAAATCATATGACTTGCTATTTCCTACGAACTCATTATGGGGGCCACTGTCTCTCTAAAGTAATAGTTTAGGATTTGCAGAAAGGACATTCTGAACTCAGTCATCCAGGCTCCCTAGATTGCAGAATGACCCCTCTAAATTGTTGGTTCATAGATTATTAGCTTTCGTTTTCACTTTCTGAGCTTGACTATAGGAAAAATAAAAAGACATTAAATGTTAACTACTCAGGTTCGTCTTGATAGTGCTAAAAGTATTTGCTGTATTCTCTTCTCCTATGAATCAGCAAGCTTTTAATGTGCCTTGTACTTGGCCCTCAGCACAGTAGATTATAACACGGGTAATATCTGGGCCCTGCTACTGAGAAGTTTATAATCATATTGGACTGCCAGTCAGTCCTACATTATTGCAAGTTATTTGTTGCCAGCTTTCCACAGTTTGTAAACCATGGATTTTACAAAATGAATAATATGGGAGAGGATGTATAGTAAAATTCAGATGATTGTACAACTCCTCATTATGTAAGTCAGAGATATTGACAGTCAAATCATCTCTCTATATAAATATATTATGCAAATTTTTATAGGACATGGCTGGAATGTGATAAAGAATCATGTCACCAGCATCATGTTATAAGAGACCTCCCCTATCTTTGACTTTCTAGGATTTTTTCCCTTTTTTCTGATAATTTATTTTATTGTTTAGGAGATTATGTTTCTTTGAGTAGTCCTGAGGGCAACTTTAAAAAATCTCAGCTCCAAGAATTAGAAGAACTCTTCTTATTGGCAGCTGGAACAGGCTTCACACCAATGGTTAAACTATTGAATTATGCTTTGACTAATATAACCAGTCTCAGGTATGTAAATTTTATTTGTAGATTTAAAAATATACAAGGTTGACAATTTGAATTAATATATTTTCTGATTAATTAATTATATTTTCTGATTAATTAATTAATTAATATATTATCTTTCAATTAGACTATTACAGTATATGCCACTTCTCTCTGATTTTAATATTGCAGGGAAACTTTGGAACATGTTTTTATTATCCTGCCAATCATTTCTCATTCTTCCTGTGGCCCCAGCTTGATTATTAAGGGGGTTGGTTCCTTCATTTCACTGTACTTATTTCCCCATGGTCACCTTGTAGCATAATAGATTTTCACTTCATTTTCCCTTTGTTGAACATATTCATACATCATTTAAAAACTCAATTGAAAGAGTTCGTGCTGATGTACAGTGTAGTATTTGTTTTTAGGAAAGTGAAGCTGATGTTCTTCAACAAGACAGAAGGAGATATCCTTTGGAGGAACCAATTGGAGCAGTTAGCAGACAAGGAGAGAAGGTATTAAAGCTGTGGCCAAACTTTGTCTGAAAAAATAGGTAGTGGATTCTGAACCCAGCTGTATTGAATAGGAACTCTGAGTCTGAAACAAACATTGAAAGAAGCGATAAAACTAATATATTTTCTAGAAAGAAAACAATCAGCTGAACTTATCAAAGTGATATTAAGCCATTGTTATTAAAGTATTGTTGCAGCCAATCTTTGGGCTTTCACTACCTCCTCTGACTTAATTTTCAGCACTAAGAATATTGAATGTTAAATTTGTTGCATTTGTTATGTTATAAATAATGAGAAAAATTATCACCATATGACACGTTTCTACCATATTGTAGATTTTGTACAGACTATATTGTTATGGTTGTCTGTGCCCTCATAAAAAAATAGAATAAGACTTTTGAGAAAGTGTATGGGAGATTTGGGCAGGCTGATTTATTCTCTTCATTTTATTTTTTTTTTCCCCAAAGAGAAAGTGTGTTGGGAAAAGTTAACTTGCAGTAGATTTTGAGGGGAGATGGTTGGTTTATTAGATGGGACATGGGACGGTATTCACGATCAAATGGATAGTTTAAAAGAAGTCCAGAGGCAGAAATAGAATCAGATAGCAAAATTTGAAATTTTTAAAAGAAAGTTACTAAAATGCCCTTATCTTTTGACCAAATGAGTCTACTAGCATGTACTAATATGGAAGGTATCATCTATACATACATATATGTGTGTGTGTATAATAGCACTTTTATAGTAGAAAAAAAATAGAAATAAAGTAGATGTTCTTTCATTGAGGAATGGCCAAATAAATTGTGGCACATGGAGATAATGGAATGTTACTGTGCAAAGTAAATTAGATTAGGAAAGCAATATACACTATATACAAAAATGTGAATGGAAGAAAACAAGCAGCAACAGTGAATGAACTGAACACTAATTATAATAACCAAGCTTTACTTCAAAGAAGAAATGAAAAAATCTTCTCTTCCCTGCCGTAGTGGGGCACTTATTGGTGTGGAACATTGTACATACTCATAATATTGAGTAGTTTTGATGAATTACTTTTTCCTCTTCTATTCTTTGCTACAGGGGTAAGAGGGTGGGGAGAGATGTATTTGTAAATATAGATTATGTAAAAATAAAAAAAGAAATGAACAATCTCTGAGTTAGAAATCAGGAAGGAGCAATGAAAGTGAGAAATTAGTTTAGATTGGTCCAAAAAAAATTGGCTTGTCCCTAAAGACAATTGAATTGGATAAAAGTAGAAGACGAGCAAAGTTTTTAAAAACCACATAAAACAATTCAATATGATATATATCTCTAAACATATATATACACACATACATACATGTGTATGTATGTATGTGTGTATATACATAAATATATACATATATGTGTGTGTGTGTGTGTATGTGTATTATCACTTTTGTTTCTGAATGCTTCCTCTACCCAGTGAGTTATCCTTTGTAATACAGATGGAAAAAACACCCAACCTATACATCATTCACAACCAATAGTATATACAATATTCTATGACCATAGTACATCACCTTTACAAAAGAAGAAAAGGATATATATTTTCTTAATTCTTCTCTAAGACCAAACTTAGTTCTTAAAAGTCCAAACATTCAGTTTGGGTTTTTTGTTCATGACATATGCATTATTTTATACATAATACGTATTGTGTTTCTAGTTCTGCTTGCTTCATATAAATTTGTATAAGCCTTTCAGAGTTACTCAAAATACTTCATATTCACCTTTACTTTTAGCACAGTAATATTCCATTACATTCATGTACCAAAATTAATTTGGCCATTTCCCAATCATTAGGCAGCTATTTTCTTTTCATTGCTACCACAGAAAGTGCTGCTATGAATATTTTGGTGAACATCAAACCTTTCTGTCTCTGACCTCCGTAAGGTATGCTATAAACATTGGGAACCTTGGATCAAAGAATATGGGCATTTTTAAAAGCTCTTAAAATTATACCTTTAAAAAAGCATAGTTCCAAATTACTTTTGAATTCCATCAACAACATGTAGTCCTCCTGTTTCTGTAAAATAATTTCTGCTAACTTGCTGTTTGTTAGATATTACACTAAGTAATAGTGTATTGCTTTTGGTAGGAATTCTTTGTTAATGGGTTGTGTCTTCTGAGTTTGTCAAGCTCTAGGACTTAGAGCAGTTAGGGGGCCGAAAGCCTTTAAAATATCCATTCTTCAGGGCAGTTAGGTGGTTGTAGTGGATAAAGTACTGGCCCTGGATTCAGGAGGACCTGAGTTCAAATGCAGCGTCAGGGCCTCAGGCACTTGATAGCCGTGTGACCCTGCGCAAGCCACTTAACCCTCATTGTCCTGCAAACCCCACCCCCAAATATCCATTCTTCTTTAATCTTTTTTTTTTTTTTTACTAGTTGTAGTCAATACATACTATCCAGTCTCTCTCTCTTGACATGAAGAGAAAAGTCTTTTCTCTTTTACATATTTGTCTCCTACACCACAGGGCTTAGCTGGCTCAAGCCAGGGGAAAAATTAGACCATCTTGTGTTTATATACTCCATAGTGTGCCTCCTGTGGTTTTCCTTCAGCCAACCCACTTTTCCCTTAGTTCTTTGTACTTTGAAAACTGAAGCTGATGTTACTCTTTGATTATTTACATCTGCATACTGTTGGTTTCTTGCCTAACCTCTAAAAGCCTTTAGCTTACTTTCAAACCTGCTTTTCCTCAAGAATGTACATTTTCAAACACACTTAAGCAGAAAACAGATTTGTGTAGCAGTAGTTCTTTCTATGAAAAATATTTTCTTGCCTTTTCACTGTAAATTCAAATTCAGCAAACCTTTTTTAAGCACTTGCTATGTACAAAATAGTATGCTTGGCATTGGAGGAAAGACAATGTTTAAACCAGATGAAGGGCTCCTGGAAGAGTTGATAATCTAGTTGGAGGGTAAGACACAAGCACAAATTATAATAATAATACAATATTGCATGATTAGTGCATTAAAGAGATAGAAAACAAAATGCTATGTGAATAGCAAGAGGGAAGATAGTTAAGGATATGCAGGAAGGGGAGAGGAAGGATGAGGAATAAGAAAGACCAGAGAGGAGGTGTCACTTAAGTTCAGCTTTAAATAATGAGTAAAGACATTAGCAGATGGAGATGGAGGAGCGAGATCATTCCAAGCATAGGTAGCTAGAGGTGGCAAAATGCAGAATGTATTTGGAAGATTGAGTAAGATCAGTTTGGCTAGTGAGGAGTTCTTGGAGGAAGAATAACAAATAATAAGGAGAGAAAGGTAGGGTGGGATCATATTGTGGAAGGCCATAAATGCCAGGCAAAGGAGTTTGACAGTTACTCTCTAGCAAGAGACTCAAGGTAGATTTTTAAATGGATGAGTAATGTCACTGCATCTCAGGAGTTTGAAGGGAATTGAAGCATTCTGGTCCAAGCTTTTCCCTGGCAAGAATTCTTTCTATAATATCCAGACTTTGGTGGCAGCTAGGTGGCACAATGGATAAAGCACCGGCCCTGGATTCAGGAGTACCTGAGTTCAAATCTGGCCTCAGACACTTGACACTTACTAACTGTGTGACCTTGGGCAAGTCACTTAGCCCCCATTGCCCCACAAAAATAAATAAACAAACAAACAAATCAATATAATATCCAGACTTTGCTCGAAGTGCTCAAATGAAAGGAAACCCAGTTTCTCTCAACACAACCTGTTGAGTAAACTATTTTTAGAAAGTTTTTCTTGCATGAAACTGCCTCTGTAATTTTCACTAGCTGCGTCTAGTTCTGCCTTATGGGGCTGTTAAAACAAAATAACAAATAAATCTAATCTCCCTTCTATATAGTATTACAGATACTGGAAAACAGTATCTTCCTCCTACCTTCATAGTAAACCCTTTTCCAGCAATACATTATTAGTTCCATTAACATTTTTTCAAAAAGTATGATCTTGAAGTTCTTTACCATCTTCTTATATGTGCTATTCAGCTTTTCAGTGTCCTTACTAAAATGTGGCCCCTAGAACTGAATATGTATTCTGTGTGTGGATTGACCAGAGCAGACTGAGACTGCATTGGCTGTTGTGACCATATCACACAGTTTACTTATTGAGCCTGCAGGCTAGTAAAACTCCCAGTGTCTTTTTCTCTTTTTAGTTTTTTGTTTTTCACATATAGGTATGAGGTGGGGGATTGGGGAGAGGGTGGTGTTTTTTCCCCCTCTGGGATCATAGACTATTAAATTAATAAGATACCTTAGAAGTCATCTAGTCCATCTCCTCTCATTTACCATTTTATGAATCCGATGAAGTGAAGAGACTTGTCTGAGTCTCTTTATTGCACGTCTAACTGTATCCTCAACATTTATGGACTGCATATAAAAGCACCATGTCATTTTAAAAAATTTTCCCTGAGTTTTTTATTGTAACACTTTTATTGTACAAGTTCTCTCCAGTATTTTGTAGGATAAAATATGTCAAATGTCATCAGTAGAGTCCCAAAGGATCTGTATTATGTTAATAGTGGACCCATTCCACTGTCCCCAGAAGGAAGAAGTATTATGACTCATTGAAGGAGATGGATTCCAAAAAGCAAAACTTCACAATCATTGGAATGGTGGGCATCACTATTTAGGTGGCAGATTGATAACTGTCAGAGCTCTCAAAGAGGATATCCCTGACCAAGCATGAGTTGGACTGGATAGATGATCTCTGGTCTCCTTTCCAATCCCTGAGATTCTCTGATTCTTTGAATTATGTGCATTTAAAATAGAGTATAATTGTCACTTTCTAGAAGATGCCTCTAAGAAAGTCAATAGTCAGTAAACATTTATTTTCTCTCTCTCTTTTTTTTTTTTTTTGTGAGGCAATTGGGGTTAAGTGACTTGCCCCAGGGTCACACAGCTAGTAAGTGTCAAGTGTCTGAGACTGGATTTGAACTCAGGTACTCCTGACTCCAGGGCCAGTGCTTTATCTACTGCACCACCTAGCTGCCCCCAGTCAGTAAACATTTATTAAGCACCTTCTGTGTGCCAGGCACTGTTCCTGCTCTCAAGAAGGTCACTGTCTAATGGGAGACAACAAACAACTGTGTACAAATAAGATATAGACAGGATGAATTGGAGTTAGTCAGCGGAGGAAAGGCACTACTAGCAAGATTATGGGTGTTATAATTTATCCTGCCAAAGTTTGTTTATAAATTTGTATTAGTAGCTGTAATGTAGATGAAAAAGTGTGAGTCCTGGGGTCAGACTGAGTTCTATTTCCAGATCTGCCACTCACTAACATGTGGCCTGAAAAAAATCACATCACTCCTCTGAACCTACCTTTGCTAGTGTTATCTTTATTGCACTTACCTCACTAGTGAGCCATCAAGTGCTATCTGAGGGAGTGTAAATGATTAGCTAGAAAATTAAGGCATTGGACTAGATATTTCCTAAGGTCCTTTCTACCCCTAAAATTCTCTCATTAGGTAATCTCTTCTGCTTCTTTAAATTTGTACATGTTATTGTAATCTCTGTTATGATCTTTAGCCAGCTGGAATTATTAGAAAAGAAAGATTTATTTTGCCTTCCTAATTTTCTGTCTTCATCCGCTCATCCACTCATTGCTTACTTAGCTTCATCAGTGAGGTAGCACTGGGGGCTTCTAGTCTAGGCCTGGAAACAGACCATAATCCAAAGTAAGCCTGGCTAAGTATGGAGAGGCCCAGTCAGCAGAGAATGATTGTTTTGATCTCATCTGAAATGGGGGTGGGGGGGGTGGGATTATTCTTTTTCTGGTCCATATCAGGGGTGCAGTTCAGTTCACTGGTTCAAAGGAAAGAACACTGTATTATTCAAAGGACTTGAATTCAAATACTGGCTCAACTGTTTACTTGATATGTGCCATTGGCTAAGGTGCTTAACCACTATGGGCTTCATTTTCTTCTATAAAATAGGGGGATTGGACTACATGACCTCTGAGGTCCCTTCAAGGTCAAAAGCTGTCTTTAAGACCTGTGATTTCATTGAAGTAGGGAATTCCTAGTGTGGAACCTCCTTCTGTGGAAGCAGATCATCAACTTAGAAACTTAGAGAATTGTCTTTGGTACTGAAAGAGTATGTGATTTATCCATAATCACACAGATAAAATGTGTCAGAGGCAGGGTTTGAACTCAGATTTTCTGACCTCCCAGGCCTTCTGTTAAAAATCCAGACTGAGGGGAAGCTAGGTGGCGCAGTGGATAAAGCACCGGCCCTGTATTCAAGAGGACACGAGTTCAAAGCCAGCCTCAGACACTTAACACTTAATAGCTGTGTGACCCTGGGCAAGTCACTTAACCCCCATTGCCTCTCAAAAAAAAACCATAAACAAAAAACCAAACAAAAAAATCCAGACTGGGAGTGGGAGGGGGAGAGGGGGGCAGCTAGGTGGCAAAGTGGATAACATGAGTTCAAATCCAGCCTCAGAAACTTCACATTTAGTAGCTGTGTGACCCTGGGCATGGTACTTAACCCTCATTACCTCCCCTGCTCCCCCAAATCCAGACACGGAGAGTAAAAGAGAACTAGAATGAAGTTGGGTAGAGAACAGTAAAAAGTAATGCTGTACCTCTTTCCAATACTAACTTCGAGAAAAATTTTGCTTTTAATTATTTGCTTGATTTTCTTTAGCAACTACATGTGTTTACATCTCAAGAGTTTTCTTTCCCAGACCAAAGCTGGTATATTAAATTTTAGTACTGGGTTACTTTGGAAAGCTGAATTTTTTTTTTGTAAATATATCTTAATTTTATATAGTATTTGTTGACATTTTTATGTTACCTTACATCTTGCAAATTAACAATATTTATGTATAAATGGGGGGTCATCCAGTCCAGCTCATAACTGCGCCTTTGGAATTCCTTCTGTATCATCTTCAACAGATGGTCTCCCAGCCTTAGCTTGGTGAGTTCTAGATTCTCAGCATTTCATAAAATCATTGAGTCAAAAGGGTTTCAGGAGACTTCCCACTATAATTCTTGGCCTTCATGTAATAGTAGCAGCAATTTTAAGTTGTTGAAAAGAGTGATTTAAGTTGTTGAAAAGAGTTAAGTTGTGTGATGAACAATGGTGATAGACTTGTCTCTTTTCAGCAGTGCAGTGATCCAAAACAGCTTCAAAGAACTCATGATAGAAAATGTTCTCAACATTCAGAAAAACGAATTGTGGACTATGACTGCAGATTGAACTATACTGTTTCTACTTTTGGGCCGTTGTTTTTTTCCTTCTTTTTTGAGATTTTTCCCTTGTGCTTTGATTCTTCTTTCACAATATGACTAATGCAGAATTATGTTTAATGTGATTATACATATATAAACTATATCAGATTGCTTTCCGCCTTGGGGAGGAGTCAGCGAAAGGGAGGGTGGGAGAAAAAATTTGGAACTAAAAATCCTATGAAAACAAATGTTGAAGGGGCAGCTAGGTGGCGCAGTGGATAGAGCACTGGCCCTGGATTCAGGAGGACCTGAGTTCAAAACTGGCCTCAGACCCTTGACACTTACTAGCTGTGTGACCCTCGGCAAGTCACTTAACCCCAATTGCCTCACCAAAAAAAAAAAAGAAAAGAAAAGAAAAGTTGAAAACTAGCATTACATGTAACTGGAAAATAATAAAATACTTTTATTTTTTTTTTAAAGTGCTAGACTTGGAATTTAGAGACCTGTGTTTGAATTCTGGCTCTGTCACTAATTGTGACAGCCTGTTTTCTCATCTGTATGACAGGAATGACACTGTTTTTGACATCTTCCTTACAGAATTGTGAAAAAGTACTCTGTAAAACTTCAAGTGCTCTAGAAATGGAAGTGTTATTATCATCACTTTAATCATTTCAAGCACTGGATTACCCTCTTTCAGAAGTCTTCAGGAGAGGACATTGCTTAGTAGTCCTTAGTAGTTTGTTCCAGAGTTAAAAATCCCTTAAGTTTCTGATGTTTTACATCAGTCTCTTACCACCATTAAAGCCTTTTCCTTCTATCCTCTGTGAGGGTGGAAAGCAGCTGGTCAGTGCCCTTCTGATGAATCACATTGTATTATGTAACATAATGGTCTGTTGTTTCATCTACTGCCAAGATAATAGTTGTAGCCTGGGACTCAAAAACGGACATTAAAAATGTAGCCATTGTGTGAGTAAATCTACTAGTTATTGAATATAAGAGAAACAACATTTCTTTATAGGGAACTTGATTATCATCTTTTATTTGTTAAGTGCTCTTGAGAATATGCCATTGGTTAAGTGCTTTTATTAGCACCTGAGAATAGAAAGTACCTTTGGGTACTTACTGCTAGTATGGGGAACACTAATAATAATGCATGCTCTCTTGTAGTTTGTAGCTCATTCAAGTCTCATAGCCACCTAGAAAATAGAAGAGAGAATTTATAGATATTTTATTGTTTATGTGATATCAAGAGTTATTTGACCTTCTAATTGGTCTCCCTGCCTTATGTCTCTTCCCTTTGTAATTCATCCTCCACTCAGTTGCCAAAGTGATACTCTTAGAACATGGCTCTAAGTCCCTTTTCTGCTCAGTGAACTCCAGTGGCCTCATTACTTCTTCATGCAAATTCAAACTCCTCAGGCATTTAAGCCTTTTACAATCTAGTTCTTACCTACCTTTTTAGCCTTATTATACCTTATTCTCCTCTGCCTACTCTTTGGTCCAGCCAAACTAGCCTTCTTGCTTTTCTTTACACATTATGTTCCATCTCTCTTCTCCATGCCATTGCCTAGTTACAACAGGTTACAACCTGTTATTACAACTGTGCTGCAGCTTTTTGCTGCACTTTGTGCCTAGAATATACTCCCTTTTTACTCTTAAAAGGGAACAGTAAGATTCCCAAATTTCCTTCAGAGTTCAGCTCAAACACTACTGTATAAGGTCTTTCCTGACCTCCCTATCTGCATGTGCTTCTCCTCCTCTCCCCAGAATAAATGTATGTAATATAGATATATCTATACTTACATATATCCATGTGTACACATATGTGTATTATATATACATGTATTTTGTATATGCATATACAATCCATACATATTCATATACATGTGTACACATATACATATATACAGAATATATTTTTGTGTGTACATGTCACCTCCTATAGAATATAAACTCCTTAAGAACAGAGGATGTTCATTTTTGCCTTTGAATCCCCTGTGTCTAGCTCAATTCCTGACACTTGATAGGTGCTTAATTAATATTTATCTGTTGCTTCATGTAGTGAAACATATCTTTTTCTTACTGAAGTGACAGATTTTAAGATATATTGTTTTTGTTCTACCAATTGAGTATCTTGAATTGATTTTGAATCCTGGTGTTTGTGAATGAGTTGCTGTAGCAACAAAGATAAAGTGAATTACTTTTGTTAAAGTTTCCAAAAGTTAAACTTGAAGGGCTGATATGAAATTGGACAGTCTTGCTAGAAGCATCATCTTTTTAGGAACATATATTTCCTATCCACTGAAGTCTAACCAATTCCCTGGGCATTTGGAACATTGTGGAAAAAAATCAGTTTTCTGTGACATTTGGTAAAATTAATAAGGGCATAATAACAGTAATACAGCCATGGTGCTAGTACCCTTCAGCAACAATGAAAACTACTGACTTTGGTTTTTCTTGTGATTTAAATTATCAAGAGATAAATTGCTGCTACTGTTCAGCAGTCTTGAATGTTCATTAAGACATTTAGGGGGCAGCTAGGTGGCACAGTGGATAAAGCACTGGCCCTGGATTCAGGAGGACCTGAGTTCAAATATGACTTCATACACTTGACACTTACTGGCTGTGTGACCCTGGGCAAGTCACTTAACCCGCATTTCGGGGCGGGGGGGGGGTGGAGTTACAAAAAGACATTTAGAAGCAGATTTGATTCGCTGCTATTGAAATGAACATGGTATTAATACTATTGATATTTTTCTGAAATGGATCAAAAGAACAAAGGCATAACTTGATATTTGAAATTCATTATATTATTGATTAGCAATTCAAGTCACTTCACCTAGCTTTCTTATAGTTGAATATTTGATAACATCACTGTTGTCTCCATATTTTTTTTTCATTTTAACAATGTCACCCTTTAGACTCACATTTTATAGTTTGATTTGTTATAATTGGTAAAAGATTATGAATAGAAATATGAGTTCTGAATTCCCTTGGAACCAGCTTTCTGATGTATTTGGAGAAAAAGGCAAAATATTTCTACTTAGCATTCACAAAATCTGATACTTCGTAAATTTGGATTTAGTATTTTGAGTATCTATTCATTGACCTAATATATTCCTCTGGAAGTACTTTAAGCATCCTAATTGATGAAAAAATAAAAATAAATTTGAGAAAAGAAAAGTAATATTGTATTGTAGAAGTCATACAGAAAGCTAAAGAAATTGTAAGACTTTGAACTCAGAAGCCTGGGGTTTGAGTCCTGGCTTTTTCACTTATTAACTTTGTGGCCTTAAGCAAGTTTCTTCACCTAAGTCCTAAGTATGGTACTAGGTAGCTGTGGATATCATATGAAACAATGTATGGCAAGAATTACATAAATATAGGGGGTTTTATTTGATATATGCTATCCCTAGCTGTTCTAGGTTAACAATGTTTTTGTTTGTTTGTTTTGGTGAGGCAATTGGGGTTAAGTGACTTGCCTAGGGTCACACAGCTAGTAAGTGTTAAGTGTCTGAGGCCAGATTTGAACTCAGGTTCTCCTGAATCCAGGACTGGTGCTCTATCCACTGTGCCACCTAGCTGCCCCGAGTTAACAATGTTTAATGTTGTATGTACTTATCTGCATACAACCTATACACCATAGAATATAACTTCCTTGAGGGCAGAAATTGTTTTGTTTATACCCCCAACACCTGACACAGTGCCTGTCACATAGGAGACACAGTAATAAGTGTTTGTTGAATTGAACTGATATATATTTAGGATCAATGTAAAATTTTTTTAAATTGTGCCCTTTTTGTAGATTTGAAGTTGAATTTGTTCTCTCAGAACCCACCTGTGAATGGACAGGCAAACAAGGAAGAATTTCATTACCTCTTCTTTCGGAATTTGTAAAAAGAAGCGTAGAAGACTCTAGAGTGCTCATCTGCATTTGTGGGCCAGCACCATTCACAGAACAAGGGATAAGGTAAATATGAGTACCAAAAAATTAATTGCTAACCATAAAAAAATTAAGTTAATCTTTACATCATACAGTTGCAATTAAAAGGTAGCTACATAGCTTAGAGTAATAGTGTCAACACTGATAGAAATGTGGGTGAGGTCGGGTAGGGTGGGACATGAAATCATACTTAAGGTTCCCCGTGGGTGTATATTGACGTAGAAAACCCCATGATAACATTTTATCCTGTTGTATTATTTATTTTATTAAATATTTCCCAGCTACATTTTAATCTGGTTTGGGCCACGTTCAGGAGTGTTGTGGGCCAAATATTTGACACCTCTGACATGGAGGATAGAGTTCTGGTCCCAGAGTCAGAAAGACATAGATTTGAATCATTCCTTAGATACTTGCTAGGTGTATGACCTTGAGCAAGTCACCTAATCTTTCTGAGCCTCAATTATCTCATCTGTAAAATGGGACTAATAATAACATTGATCTCATAAAGTTGGAAGAATTAAATGAGATAATATACATAAAAAAGCCTTGTGAACCATAACAAGTTATATAAATGTTGGCTAGTGTTAGTCTTAGTTATAGAGTTGGGAGCAGAGAGAGCATGTTATTCCATATGAAAAGAAGTATGAGATAGCCAACTCCCAGTTATTCAAGTTGCTGAAAGGACGAAGGAATAAACGTAGATGGAGTCACAAACCCCATATTAGTCATTTAGTTTCAGCCTCTTACTGGACATTTTAACAGAAATGTCAACAAGGAACGTAAGGTTGACTTGTGGTTTAGTTCTTTCCTTTTCTCTTCATTGTCAAGTGGTGCAAGTACCAATAAACCATAAAGTGGTTGAAAGACAGGCATTAGGAGGAAAAGAAAGAGCAAGAGCATGAATTTTTCCCTATTCACAGAAATAATACATGAGTAATCAAGAATTGATAGTAGTGGAAAGCACAAAGGACTATTTGAAAATGACTCTTGTCTGATTCCATTTTATAATAACACTTCAAAATATTCAGACAGAGTCTTCATTCAGAGTTTTTGAGTAGTTTAAAAGATAAATGTTCCAAAACTAAGTGTATCTTTTGACCTTGTTGCCACATGCCACACACATTTTTTTTTTTCTTACGTGACCAAAAATAAAATTTCTAAATAGTGTTCCACTTAACTGTTACTTTTTGGTTCAATAACTAAAAAGATGGAAACTAGTAGGAGAAAGACCTTTTTCTAATTCTTGTCACTGAGTTTCATTTCCCTTTTAGTCTAAAAAAAGTAAGTAAATTTCTGCATATGGAGACTTACAGAAAAGTTTTCATTTCATATTTGGTTTGACAAATTTTAGAACATTCCTCCTTGAATTGATGTCATTTGAGAACAGGTAAAGTTATTCCTTCAAATGTATGTTTAAATTCTATGCTTTTAAAAATCTAAACTATAACTTTAAATCTGCAGTGAATAGTGTGATTACTGATGCTCTTAAAATAAGTTATTGGGGAGAATGCATCTTAGCAGGCATTAAATTCATTGCACTGATAATGATATATTACAGGAGTTCTTAAGCTACAGTCCGTGGACACCTTTTTATAGATTTCAGGGGGTTCATGATCCTAGATGGGAGAAACATTACATTTTTATTTTCACCAACCTCTACCTCAATGTGAATTAAATACAACCATTGTTCTGGGAAATCCATAGTCTTTGTGAGGCTGCCATTTGGGTCCATGACATAAAAAGTGGTGCACATTCCTCTAGGGTGATAATTATGGTTAAGTTTAGCAAAAGGAAAGACTGATGTAAAACCCTGCTTCTGACACTTACTGGCCCTCTGACCCACTTAACCTCTTTGTGCATCAGGAAACCTAGAAGCTTATCTTCTAAGTCGTGTGTGTTGTGATTTGCCATAGTGGAAGGAGTTGCCACACCAGGAATTTCTTATGCTGACTAAATCATATGGTTGTTTATACACACATGTGTATGTATTATTTACGTTTAGAACTGATCATACTATATACAATATGTAGGAATATACAAATATATTTGTGTGTTTATAATATCATTATTAATGGTCATTAGTTTGAATAATTTAAAACATTGCATTGTCAAAAGTGACTTCTATTAAGCTTTAGAATAATCATCTTGAAGCAGATTGACATTTTTGATATTAGTTTGTTTAAGTTCATATATAAAATGAAGGTGCATTTCCTCAGCCAAACAGTGAGAACTGAGGTATCTAGAAGTGTGATGGATGATAGCAAGAAACCAGCCCAGGATTGTTAATTTGATGCAGATGATTAATCCTCACAATTAAACTCAGAAGTTAGTTGTCTATATTTAAATTACAGCAGTTATTTAAACTTCTCTGTATTACATTCTACATTTAAAAAACACCAAAGTGAAAGGACAAAGGAATAAACTAGGAAAGAAATGACCAAGAGATGGCTGCAGTTTATTATCTCTCATAATTGGGGTACATGAGAAGAAAAGCATATAAACAGAGAGGAGGGGTTAGGATTAATGAAGAGATCATGCGCCTCTTGATAATATTTGTAAAATGCTTAGCCCAATGCCTGGCATGTATTAGGTGATTAATGCTTGTTTCCTTCCTTCATTCTCATCAGAACTGGGCAAAGGAGCACTGAAACACACACACACACACACACACACACACACACACACACAGTTTGGTGTAGAGATATATTAAATCCAACAGGAAAAGAGATAGGTATAAGAGAGGGTAGCATCCAGGAGGGAGTAGTCACAAGGAAAACAAACTTCATAGAAGAAACATTTATTACTTTTTATAGATGATACTTAGAGTGCCCTAGAGATTCGGCTAAAAGAATTACTTGACACAGTTAATAACTTCAAGTAATAAATCCACTAAATTGTCATTCTTTTTGCGTGCTGTCAACATAACCCAACAAGAGGAGTTAGGGAAAAAAATTCATTCAAAATAACCACACACCTTTCTAGCCCTAACTCCGTTTGTGCTCTAGCAGCTGCTGAGATACTGATACCCAAGATGCCATTTATGAATGCCTTTTTAAGGAGGGAGTAATAGTAGCTAAGAAGGTTGTTCACATTCCAATAGACACTGACTTGGTAGACAAGAGTGTGCCTGACTTCCATGTCATGAAGCCCATACAGTTTTCATGGAGGCATTTCAACTGGTTCCTTACCAATGATGGTATTCAGTATCTCAAGGATTATCTTTGCCCATTCATTGAGATTGTACCTGCCATGCTTTGTAGAAATCTCTTGGAGGGGCAGCTAGGTGGCACAGTGGATAGAGCACTGGCCCTGGAGTCAGGAGGACCTAAGTTCAAATCCGTCCTCAGACACCTAACACTCACTAGCTGTGTAACCCTGGGCAAGTCACTTAACCCCAGTTACCTCACACACAAAAAAAGAAATCACTTGGAGACAGACCAAGGCCCAAAGTTCTTGAGGCTAAGTGGTTTGCATAGCTTACTTAGGATGAAGCTGATGAAGACTGATACAGATAAAGGGTCACTCCCTCTAACAAGAAAGCTGAGTCTGGTGCTGTATCAGCAACTGAATTCCATTGTAGGTATGGATTTGGTAGTGAACATGGTCACCCTTCATAATAAAAGAGAATTGTTCCATATTGAATAAAACTTAGCGGGGGAAAAAAATTACAAAATATACAAAATATCTGGGTGTCCAGCCATTACTATGCCACACACATATGGAATTATATAAATACAATTATAACACACTCTTTTCCAAATAAAAGCACTTAAAAAATTGATGAGAGATTAATTTCTTATGGATGGGCTGTGCCAGTACAAATAAGCATGACATTCCTACTGAAATTTATAGATTCATTGCTATTATGATCAAATTACCAAAGAGTTAGTTTATAGAACTAGATAAAATAACAACAAAATCCTTCTAGATGAACAGAAGGTCAAGATCAAGAGAAATAAATAGTAGGAAGGAAAGGGCCTTGTAGTACCAGATCTCAACAGTATTCCAAAAGTAGTAATCATCAGAACACTTTGATTCTGGTTTAAAGCAAATAGAAAAGTTGATCAGCAACTGTGATAGACTTGGCTCTTCTCAGCAGTGCAATGATCCAAAACAGTTTCAAAGAACTTATGATAGAAAATGTTCTCCACATCCAGAAAAAAGAACTGTGGGTTCTGAATGCAGATTGAACCATACTGCTTCTACTTTTTGGCTGTTTTTTTTTCTTTTTTGAGGTTTTTCCCTTGTGTTCTGATTCCTCTTTCACAACATGACTAATGCAGAAATATGTTTAATGTGATTGTACATATAGAACCTATATCAGATTGCTTTCCATCTTAGGGAGTGGGGAGGGAAAGGAGGGCAGGAGTAAAATTTGAAACTAAAAATCATGTGAAAACAAATGTTGAAATATCTTTATATGTAATTGGAAAATAATAAAATATGCTTATGATTAAAAAAGAAAATTTGATCAATAAAGATTTGTTAGGCAAGACCCTGAGACAGTCAAGCACAGCAGCATATTGTTTGATAAATTCAAGGAGGACACTAATTACTGAAGTACGAGCTCCATTTTCAACAAAAAACTGTTAGGAAAATTGGAAAGCACTATAGCAAAAATTAGATTTTGCTTCATCTCTTCTACCATATGCTGCAGATATGATCATAAACAGAAGAGAAAGACATAGCTTTAACAACTATAGATGCAGAGGAGTTAATGATGGGAAAAAAATACTGATTCTGGAATCAGAGAATGTAGATTTAAATCCTTTCTCTGCCATACTATCTGTATGACCTTGGGCAAGTCACAGAACCTCCTTCATATCATTTTACTTTTCTGTAAATGTGGGGTTTGGCTAGATGGTCCATCAGGTCCCTCCTAGTTCTTATTCTGTAATCATATGAGTAGATAAGAGACAGTTCTGATGATGTAAAATTGAAGGTGTTTTTTTCCCCAGATGGTATTAAAGCATTTATCATTAAGAGGGAAATAGTTAACTGGGGAATAATCTTTATTGCAGACTCTCTGATAAAGATCTGGTATCCAAGATATTTAGGGAATTTGTGGAAACACATGAAAATAAGTAAAGCTATTAATAATCACATTTTAAAATGTTCCACATCAGTAATAGTAAGAGAAATGCAGATTAAAGCAACTCTTAGTTTCACACCCATAAGCTTAACAAAAATGACTAAAAAGAAAATTGACAATTGTTGGAGAGCCTGTGGTCATAATAATGCACTGTTAGTGAAGTTTTATATTGTCCCAGCCAATCTGGAAAGCAGTTTGGAATTATACCCCATGAGTTACTAAATTGAACATAGATACCCTGTGACCTAGCCATTCTCCAAATAGGTCAAAAGAAAGTGAAAAGACTTGCCAATGTGTACAAAAATATTAATACCAGGACATTTTTTTTGTAGCCACCACATCCTATATGTGTTCTTTTCCTTATTAGAAATAAGATCCTTGAGGTCTAAGGACTGTCTTGTTCTTAGCATTTGCATCTTCATTGCTTAGCAATTTCTGGCCCATAGTAAATTCTTAACAAATTTTTTTCATTCAAAGAAATGGAAACAAAATGCTTTTATAACCTTTAACAGTTGTTAACAGGTCCCTGTTAATAATCCCTTACTAAATTAGGGTATATGAGTATAATAAAAATATTTTTTACAATAAGAAATGGTAAAAGAGCTGGATTCAGAAAAACACTTTGGAAAGACAAGTTGCATCTGATCAGTGCAGTGACCAGTTCAGAAGACTATTGTTGAAGCATCCAACTCCTTCTTTATGCCTTAGTTCAACACCTCATCATCTCTTGCCTAGATTATTATAATGACCTTAATTCATTCATCTCACTGCCTTAAGTCATACCTCACTCCATCCCATCCTCCATACAACTGACAAAGTGACTTTACTAAAATGCAAATCTGACCATATTAACTTCCCTACCCAGTCAACTCCAGTGGCTCCCTATTTCCATTAGAATAAAATATGAGCTCCTGTCTTTAGCTTTTGTTGTTGTTATGTCCAACTCTTTGTGAGAGACTCGCAGAGATACCGGAGTGGTTTGCTATTTCCTTCTCCAGCTCATTTTACTGATGAGGAAATGGAAGCATATGGAGTTAAGTGACTTGTCCAGGGTCACACAGGTAGTAAGTGCTTGCAGCCAGATTCGCCCTTAGGTTTCCCTGACTCTAAACCCAGTACTCTATCCCCTGGACCACCTAGCTGCACCTATTTTAGCTTTGAAACCCTTCAGAACCTGGCCCCAACCAACTAACTTTCCAGCCTAATAGTACATTGCTTCCTCTCTCACACAGATCCAGCCAGACTGACCTTCTCTTTGTCTTTCACATGCTGCACTCTCTCTCATCTTTGAGGCTTTGTGTTGACTCTCTCCTATACCTGAAATCCATTCCAATCTCTCCTTCACCTCATAGAACCCCTTTCTTCCTTCAAAAACATTCAAGTATCATCTTATACTTAAAGCTTTCCCTGAACCCTCACACTTCCTAGCTTGTAGTTCATTCTGCTTTTTGTGTTTATTCTCTTTATATTTATTTTACAGAGACTTACATATGTACTTGTCTCACTCTGTTATAAAGAAAGTGCCTCGAAAATGGGTCTTGGGGGGAGCAGCTAGGTGGCACAGTGGATAAAGCACCAGGCCTGGATTCAGGAGGACCTGAATTCAAATCCAGCCTCAGACACTTGACACTTACTAGCTGTGTGATCCTGGGCAAGTCACTTAACCCTCATTGTGCCACACAAAAAAAGAAAATGGGTTTTGTTTCATTCTTTGTATTTGTATCCCCAGTACCTGGCATAGTGCCTAGCATGCAGAAGGTACTTTACAAGTACTTATCAGTCGATTCATTGTTCTTGGCATATAGACAGTGGAACTAGAATTGAAAAGTGAGACCTATGATTTCAGACATAGCCAGTGTGAGAATTTGATTTGTGTGTGAATGGGAGTGTCTAGCAGGAAGAGTTGTTAAGGGAGAGAAGGGGAGGTATTGATAGTAATGCAGAAAAAAAAATAAAGAAAAAGAAAAGGATATTAATGAAACATTTAAAACTACTCAGAAGATAGCCAAAAGAAATTCATAAGAGGACATAGATAAGCAGGGGAGTGTTGGAAATTACACTATACTTTAAAAAAAATAAGTTGTACGTTTTAAAAAAAAAAAAAGGCTGGTAGCTGGCTGCAGTTTAAAAAAAATTTTTTTTTCCTGTATTTGCTATGGGGGTAGAGATGGCCTTAATATTAGTGTGGGTTGGGGCAGCTAGGTAGTACAGTAGATAGAATGCTTGGTCTAAAGTCAGGAAGACTCATCTTCATGAGTTCAAATCTGGCCTCAGACATTAACTAGCTGTATGACCCTGGGCAAGCCACTTAACCCTGTTTGTCAGTTTCCTCTTCTGTAAAATGCATCCTTAAAAAACCCAAAAAACAAAAACATGAAGAGTTGGACATGACTGAAGTGACTGAACAACAATAAAAAGTGATGGAAGAACAGACATTATTTTTTTGTTTGTTTTGTTTTGACGGGGCAATGGGGGTTAAGTGACTTGCCCAAGGTCACACAGCTAATAAGTGTCAAGTGTCTGAGGCCGCATTTGAACTCAGGTCTTCCTGAATCCAGCGCCGGTGCTTTATCCACTGTGCCACCTAGCTACCCAGAACAGACATTATTAAGACTACTCTTCTGAAATATTTTTAGACATCTTTTTTTTCTACTTGGCTTTATCATGCTGTGCATGCTGAATATATATTTTACAGAGTGGGTAGTCATTTCTGAAATCTATTCGTTATTTTCTTTTTAAAGCAATTTAAGGAGACTTTTAAAAATGATTTTTGTTCCAGTTTCGGTGCTTAGCCAGACTGAATCTATTAGTGACATGTTCTGGTGTTATTGGCAAACTGTTACCTTAACTTTTTTCTTTCTCCTTTCTGATGTCCCTGAAGAAACATGCGTTTTGGTTTTCTCTTTCAGATTGCTGAAGGATCTTAACTTTTCTCAAGAAGAGATCCATGGTTTTACTGCATACTGAAGAGCTTCTACAGGATCTTGCCAAATTTATGTAGCTGTTTCTGAGTGCTTGGATTTTTTTAAAAGATAACTTTTTTTATAAACATAATAGAAGGTGACTACAAGGCCAGTCTTAGAGTTTCTTCAGTGATATGCAACCGTCTCTGCAGTAACATCATTTGGCAGACTCCATCTTGGCATCTCGACTATTTTACTACTACTGTTGGCTTTTCATCTGAGTAGTTCATCTTGGAGACAGTATATATGACTCTAGATGGAAAATGTTACAGAATCACTTTTAAATGATTCACTGTTCTACTGTAAGCCCCTGTTATAAGTATTTTATGATTCATTATGTGATAAATGGTCACTTTGATCACATTTCTATGCTGTAAAATGTCTTCTTAGCAATACAGTCTGAATTTTACATTGCACTGTTAACTCAGGAAATGATCATTTAGGTTCTTGTTATTAGTATTAAACCATGGAATGTTACGACTTATTAAATGATCCAAACAACATTTTTATGTATATGACATTGATACAAAGTAGAATAAAATTATATGTAGGTATTTTTTTAATCCTTGTTGGAAATATGATGAATGTAGCAAGGTTGGACCTCCACCTCTAAAATCCAGTGTTCCTCTGTGTATAACTTTAGAGCTGGAAAGGACCCTACAGGTACTCAGATCCAACCTTTTCATTTTATAGATGAGGAAACTGAGACCCAGAGAAGTTAGAAGTAAATCATTTACCCAGGGTCACAAAGCTAGTTGGTATATGGCAGCTGGGACTTAGAACACAGTGTCCCAATCCCCAGTTGAATGCTGTAGCATCTAATAAGAATTCAGGGAGAGAGAACAATTTGGAATTTTGTCTAAACCTGCATGAAAATACTTGGTTGCATGAAGGAAAATAACCCAAGATAAATGATAGTAAAAAGTCAGGTGTCACTTCTTTAACCAAAATCAAATGAAAAATCTGGGCATGTCATTGCAGAGAATGTAAGTGACTGTATCAGCCAGGAGAAAGTATTTGAAAGGTTGTTCCATTGGGAGAGGGAGGAGATAGAAGGAAGCAGGAGGGAATGCAGACTAGGAGTGAGTTAAATTCTACTACTTTATTTCCAGACTATTTGTCTGGTTTTATAAGGAACATTGTGTAACTACTTTGTTCTTTGCTTGTCGTTCTTCCCTCACCTAACTGGGGAAATTTCCTGAGTGGGTGTATTGACAGTTTATTCTTCTTCACCAGTATTATAGACCTTCACCTTGCTTCCATGGAGAAGCATGCAGAAAAGGGCTGGCAAGATAGCTAAAATGAAGTGCACATGGATGGGTGGTTTTATTTAATGCTAAGTGATGAGGTCAGACGGCTGAAGTGACTTGGATTTTTAAGTTGAGCTTAATAGAATATCATCATATTGGGCATTGTTTCCATAGAGGTAAGGTAAAGTAGGATCCAAATTTATTTTATAAAATTTTATAACTAGATAACTGGTCCTGTGACCAGAAACCATACCTCATCCTCCCAATCCTGATTGAAAAACCCTAAATTGAGTAGGGACAGAAATGAATGGGATTCTAAATTCTATTACCAAACCTGCCTCTAACTAGCTGTATGACACATGACTTAAATGTCTTTGAACCTTATTTTTCCTCATCTATAAAATCGGTTTATTTTTAAGGCCTCTTCCAGCTCTAAACTTTTGAGTTCAAATCTTCTAAAGCCCTTAAAAGTATTCTGCACTTCAGAATGTCCAGAAGTCTTCCTCTACCTCTTTGTGCCCTTCTAACTAAACTGATTTTCCCCAATAAAGCAGTTAATTAAACACCAGCATTCACGATAAATAGTTATTCATTTGTGTTTTCTCTGTATTGGGACTGGAACAGTTTTCATCCCAAATGTACATTCCATCTACGTTACGGGGTTACGTAGGCTAGCCTTGGAACCTAACCACCTCATCCTTGACCTTTGTGCAAATTGTGACATTGACATCTCATCCTATATATCCCTTGACTTCCATGATATGAATCCCTCCTAGTTCTCCTCTTACCTTTCTGCTCCTCAGATTCCTTTGAGTCTCTTCTTCCCATGACCTAAGTATGGGTATCCCTGATGGTTCTATCCTATTTCTTTTCTCTATATATTCCCTCCTTTGGTTGTCTCAGATACTCCTGTAGCTCCCTAACCTCTTCACGGGTGACTCACAAATCCCAATCCCTCCCGTGTTGGACATAACTTGGCTTTCTCACAGACAGTGTAAATCTGACATGTCCAAAAAGTGAATTGAGAGGCTGCTAGGTCACACAATGGATTGTGTACTGAGCCTGGAGTAAGGAAGACCTGAATTCATATCTGGCCTTCTGAAACTTCCCAGCTAGGTGACCTTGGGCATGTCACTAAACCTCTGTCTGCCTCACTTGCCTCAACTTGAAAATGGGGATAATAATAGCACCTCCTCATCTACCTCCCAGAGTTATTACACTCTCCCCATCCTAAACCCAGCCACATCTAACTTCTATATTTCCGTTGGTGGCACCATCATCCCTTCAGTCACCAAAGTGTGAAACCTAGGAGACAGCTTTCACTCACCCTTTTCTGTCATCCCCCCACATCCAGTCAGTTAAGAAATCCTATTGATTGCACCATGGTAATAGCTGTCCCATAGATTTCTTATCAGCCTCACACTGCCACTACTGTAGCTCAGGTCTTCATCATCTCTTTTCTATACCATTAAGAGCTTCCTTCTTCTAGTCTCTCTCCTCTCTAATTCTTCCTTCACACAGGTTTCCAAATATCCTTATAATATAGTTCTCTGAGCATATCACATCACAGATATGTCAAGGATTTAGATTTCCTTGGCGGAGGGAGTTCTTTCACAGCCCATCTTATAACTTAGTTGCCTGGAGCTCAAAGAGATTCAACGACTTGCCCATGACAACTAAGAGTCAGAGGCAAGGGCAGCTAGGTGGCGCAGTGGATAAAGCACTGGCCCTGGATTCAGGAGTACTTGAGTTCAAATTCGGCCTCAGACACTTGGCACTTACTAGCTGTGTGACCCTGGGCAAGTCACTTAACCCCCATTGTCCCACAAAAAACAAACAAAAAAACTAAAAAAAAAAAAAGTCAGAGGCAAGATCTGAACCAGGACTTCCTTTCTTTCAGTCACTTCCCTTCTCCCTGTTTCCTTCACAGTAAAGTACAAAGTCCCAAGCCTGGCTTTTAAGGGCCTTACTCTGGCTCCAGCCTTATTGCATTCTCTTTCCTTTTATGCAATCTGTATTCCAGATAAACTAGATATTCCCACATATAATCCTTTCTATTCCCTGACCTTATCATGCACCTTCTCTCATTTCTGCATTTATACTGATTATTACCCATTCTTAAGACACATTGCCTTCTCACTTCTGACTCTTGAATTTGTTCTCTTCCTTCAGGGTGCATGGTCCCAGGTGCCAACTCTTCCAAGAAACCTTCCCAGAGCTTTCCAGTTAGAAGGAATCTCACCCTTCTCAAATTTTCCTATAAAGTTTCCCTCATCACTTCCTAACTTGTTACATATTTATGTACAGATCACATTTCCCCATTAGATTGTAAACCCCATGAGGGCAGGAATTATGTTGGGTTTTAAAAAATCTCTGTATTGGCACTCAGCACAGTGCCTGGCACATAGTAGGTGCTTAATAAATGTTGGCTGAAGTGAATTTGAATTTAGACATTGTTTTTTCCTCTACACACATAAACTTTAGGACACAACTCTGTGGAACATCACACCATTTGGAAAAAGAAGAAAGAATATTTCCAGAGGGCAGTGGAAATGTCTCTTGTGAAAACAGATAAATCTTAAAAGTTCCATGTATTTTCCTGAAATGTGTTTCTTTTGGTAATTTTAATCAGATTAAAGGGAGAAAAATGCCTACTTTTGAAGAATATTTATTTCCACAAACCAAAGACTTCTTGTAATCACAGATTAGATCACCAGGAACAAGAGTGTTGTATATATAGAGCTGTCCTTGAACTTTGGAAGGCTTGGATTTAAGGCAGGGGTTCTTAACCTGGGTACCAAGTACCAGTACTTGGATGAGGGGAAAAAGTGTGTGTGTGTGTGTGTGTGTGTGTGTGTGTGTGTGTATTTACAATAAATATTTAATAGGTTTCCTTTGTAATCCTATGTATTTTGTTTTATGCATTGAAAGACATTTTGAGAATGGGTCCATAGTTTTCACCCACTTGCCAAAGGAATTCATGACAAAAAAGGTCAAGAACTGCTTGTTTAAGAACTGCCTTTGATGCATTCAAGCTGTGTGATCATGGACAAATCATTTACCTTTCACTGCTCCAGCATCTTTAAGATTCTGAATTCCAACTTACCAGTGGAGGAACATTCTGCTCAGCAGTTCTTTATACTAATGAAATCAGAGGTCTGGGCAGAAGAAAAAAAAAATAGGATCTGGTTATTGAAAATTCAAATAAAAGTGTATGGATGCTTCAGGGTTGTTCTGCATTGGAGAAGGGCTAGAGGGATTCCACAGGAGATACCCTGTTAGGTGAACCTGCCCTGGAACCTGTCAAGTACAATTCTAGAATAGCAAACATTGCTCTAGCAGAGTACCTAAAGAATATCTCGTCTAAACTAGTTTACCCAGCAAAGCCCTTCAGAGAAATCAAGAGGTAGCCCAATTCTGCTTTGAACCCTCAAACCCCATATTTCATGTGATAGCTCCCAAGGAACAGAGATTACCCAAATGCCACATGAGCATTTATTTAACTTTCCTTCAAAAATCAATGGTTTGACCCCATTATTACATTGCTCCTGAGTTTTCATCTATCCACATCTTTCTGCCAGTAGGATGTGAATTTCAGCAACTTACTGAGGCCAGTTTTGCACAATAGAGCATGCTGTCTTCCCTGGCTTCTTAATCAAGTTGTTGATCTCAACATTGTGAAGTACACAATATGCTGGTCCAGATTACTTTAATAGACTGATTAGAAAACATTCACAGAGCAAGGAAATAAAGCCACTGGAAGACTCATCTCCCACCAGAGACTGTTCAAATCTTGTTTGAGTTGCCAATGCAAATGAAGGTTTTAAAATTTTGTTCTTTGTGGTGGATTTCTGCTCCCACGCCCTCACACTGTTCCTCCATGATTGTTTACCCATGCTTCAGTTTGATTTCTTGGCATGAAAATTTCAGAAACTGCTGGTCAACAGAGGTTCTCTTAAAATGCTTGGCCTTAGGGGCGGCTAGGTGGCACAGTGGATAAAAGCACCGGCCCTGGATTCAGACACTTGACACTAGCTGTGTGACCCTGGGAAAGTCACTTAACCCCCATTGCCCTACAAAAAAAAATCATTAAAAAACGGATGTTAAAATTGTTTGGGGTGGCTAGGTGGCGCAGTGGATAAAGCACCAGCCCTGGATTCAGGAGGACCTGAATTCAAATCCGGCCTCAGACGCTTGACACTTACTAGCTGTGTGACCCTGGGCAAGTCACTTAATCCCCATTGCCCCGCCAAAAAAAAAAAAAGGGGGGGGGGACTGTTCTACAAATTCAGTTGGAGTCTTTTTTTTTTTTTTTAAAGACAGTTATTGTTGACTCTTTTAATAGTCTTTTAGGGGAACAGCTAGGTGGCGCAGTGGGTAAAGCACCAGCCTTGGATTCAGGAGGACCAAAGTTCAAATGTGACCTCAGACACTTGACACTTACTAGCTGTGTCACCCTGGGCAAGTTACTTAACCCTCACTGCCCCCCCCCCCAAAGAAAGAAAGAATAGTCTTTTAGTAGACTATTTTGCCAGTATTGCTTTAAAGCACTGTGTTTATCTGTCTGAGCAATTAGAGCTCAGGTAGGCTGCTGCTTGTTTTCTTGGGATTTATGTAATTCTTTAAGCCCATGGCTACACTTTGCAGTTGACATGAAAACATTCTGCCAGAAAACTTTTATGAGAGAGAAGAGAGACTAAAAGTTGGGGGTGGGGAAGGCAAAGGGAGAGAGAAAAAGAGACAACAGGCACAGACAATGAGCCCATGTTTTTATTACAAAATGCCAGGATAATTCAAAAAGAAATTTTACAAGGTGTCAACCATCTAATCCTAAAAATTGTTTATATAAATAAAAAATGTAAATAAAAATTATATAATTTATATAGTTTTTATTTTACAATATTTTAAAGACCACAAAGGGCTAAAAAGTACTTAATTTTTTTATTTTAACATTTATTTTTTAAGTTTTGCATTCTAAATCTGCTTCCTCCTTCCCATCCTTCCCCTACCCATTGAGAAGGCAAGCAAAATGATACCCATTAGACATAAAAGGCATGCAAAACATTTCCATGTTATATGCACACAAAATTTTAAAGCAAGAAACTTAAAGTGGGAAAATATGTTTCAATTTGTACTCAGAATTCATTAGTTCTCTCTCTCTGGAGGTAGAGAGTATTTTTTATCATGGGTCCTTCAGAATTATCTTCAATCATTTTATTGTTCAAAGTAACTAAGTCTTCTTGATCATCACTTCAATGCTGCTGTTACTATGTATAATGTTCTGGTTATTCTAATTTCACTTTACATCACTTCATATAAATCTTCCTAGATTTTTCTGAAGACATCCTGCTTGTCATTTCTAATAGTACAATCATATACCACTACTTGTTCAACCATTCCCTAATTAATGGGCATCCCCTTAATTTCCAATCCTTTGCCACCACAAAAAGAGCTGCTATAAATATTTTGGTTCATATGGTCCTTTCCCCTTCTCTTTGATCTCTTTGAGATATAGATCTAGTAGTGGTATTGCTGAGTCAAAAGGTATGAACAGTTTGATAGCCCTTTGTGCATAGTTCTAATTTGTTCTCCAGAATGGTAAGACCAGTTCACAACTCCACCAACAGTTCATCAGAATACCTATTTTCCTGCATCTCTCATTTTACTTTTCTGTCACATTAGCCAATCTGATAGTCATGAGGTTCTATCCCAGAATTGGTTTTTGTGTGTGTGTGGGGGGGGGGGGGGTTGCGGGGCAATGGGGGTTAAGTGACTTGCCCAGGGTCACACAGCTAGTAAGTGTCAAGTGTCCGAGGCCGTATTTGAACTCAGGTACTCCTGAATCCAGGGCCGGTGCTTTATCCACTGCGCCACCTAGCTGCCCCCCAGAATTGTTTTCTTAACATATATTTCATTTGGCATATAATTATTACAGATATTTAAGCAACTCATTGCTACTTTTCTATGTAATGTTTATTGTATCAAACCTTTTGCTATTAGCCTAGGAAGAGAAAGTCAGGTGCCATGTTTTATGTGTGCTGGTCTCCCAATTCACAGTGCATCACTGGCACTCTTCTTTCCCAACACCATTTTGGGCAGTCTCAAGAAAAACCATCCTCAGCAATTTCAGCAAGTAAGCCATGAATTTCTGTAGTGAAAACATTTCTCATTTAAAAATTGAATCAAAATACAGGTTTCCCTTTAGGGTGCTCATGTCTAGGAGAACAGCCATTCAAAAAGGAAGCCTGCTTCCCACCTCTCCCTCCCCCTACAGTCCCTGCAGTGCCATTCTGCAGGGTTGTCATACAGGTCTAATCAAAGAGCACACCATTAATAAGATAAATGTACTCTAAGTGATGCACAGTGCAAGGTAACAACCCTTGTATGCTGTAAAAAGCTCAAATCAGTAATACACTGTCCAAAAGAGGAGAATGGCATGATGGGTAGCCTCTAACGCATGTGAGGGTATAAATGGCAGGTTATGGGTGAAGATGAAAATAAAAAAGGTAATTGCCTAGATAATTTCCCTGCCTGCAACTTGCAGATTTGAACTATACTATGCAACTTATCATCAAATGGAAAAACAAAAATGTATTTTCCTTATAAAGCATGTTTTTGAAAGTAGCCCTTAAAAGTTATTCTTAGCATCTCGTTTAGTCATTCAAATAACTTCTCTTTGCTGGGGATTTTTTTTTCTCCTCTCCTTCCCCCTCCCCTCTCATTGTTGGAAAAGAGTGTTAGCTTTTACTATCAGGGATTACTGAGTTCGCCATGTGTGATTCAGGTAATATTGTAAAGGAGTCAATATTGTGAAAATGTTTAAGAAAAAAATTTTTTGAAAGGGCTACTTCAAAAGAGCTATGGAGAGAAGGTATAAATATTAGTGGAAAAAATTTCATGTAGTCTGAATATTTTTAGGAAAAAAAAATTTAGAACATTTCTCCTCCTATAATAATATCCTCAGTTTGAGAGGTTACTTAAATTGTACTTGGAAAGACATTCTTTTTTTTTTTAATTTAAAAGAGGCCTACAGAAAGAACTCTAGTATCTTGAGTAGGTGCTCTATGGAAGAACATGGACAAGAACCACATAGTTTGTAATCTGCACTAGTAGAAGGAATATCCAACTATATCACAGATCTATTGAAGTAACTTCAACATTTATATGGACAGGGGGCAGCTAGGTGGTACAGTGGATAGAGCACCAGCCCCGGATTCAGGAGGACCTGAGTTCAAATCCTGCCTCACATGACACTTACTAGCTGTGTGACCCTGGGCAAGTCACTTAACCCTCATTGCCCCACCAAAACCAAAACAAAACAAAAACATTTATATGGACAATAACAAATGATACCATCCAACAAATCCATTTATTAATTTTAAAGTACTATCAATGTCTTCTATTTTTACATTATAATCATTTCAAGATGGTGCAATGGATAAAGCATTGGGCTTGGAAGTCAGGAAGACCTTAATTCAAAGATGACCTCTGACACTTAGTAGCTATATATTACTTAACTCTTGTTTTCCTCAGTTTCCTCATCTGTAAAATAGGGGGTAGTAATAGCACCTACCTCCCAGGAATGTTATGAGGATCAAATGAAATAATTGTAAACCTCATAGCACAGTTCCCGCCATATAGTGCTATGTAAATGTTAGTTATTATTATTAGATAATACCTTCCACCCTCATCCATCCATCTGCACAGGGAGTGTTCCAACCAACCATCAGGCCAATTTATTCAGCTGGTGTACATATATCATGACGAGTCCATTGGGGTTCCATCCTCCTTTAAAACTATACATACTACAGGGATCAGACAGGTTCATCAATTGGACCAGATGGTAAGCATTTCTCTTAATGCTTCTGCTGTGTTCAATAGTGCAGAGCTTGAGAGTGTCCACTGAGTACTTGTTCAAGTGTTACAGCAAAATTAAAACCCCTTTAGAACAAAAAATAAATTTTGACCCTGGAAGCTATGCAGAGGTGGGATCACCCTTTAAAGGTAGGGAGGGGGAGGGAACATGTCAGGTGCCCTGCCTGCATTTATTTACAAAAGGAAGTTAATTCCTGTATACCTGTTATCCAAAACATATGGATCCCTCTTTTATCAACAACACAGAATATCAGCAGTCATCAGAGACTCCCAGCATGAATTACCATGATTTACCACTTGTCAAAAGACTGCTTTGAGACATGTGATCTTAAGTAGAACCCTCCACAGCCTCAGGAAGGCTAGAGAGGGGCATGCTGCAAGTTTTGGGGACAACAGCAATCAAGATGATTCCCCTAGCCTTCCTTTAAAAAAAAACAAACAACACAAAAAAGGTTCCTCTTTTTATGTCAGTTTATGTTTCATTAGTTTTCCTCAATTTCTAGGTCTCTAGGGCAAGGCCTGCCCCAGAGCAATCAAAGCAAAGTGTTGTTACCTCTGCTCTCATGCCCACACTTTGGGTTTTTTGGGCATTGTAAAGAGTGATGGAGGAAGAAAAAGAAGAGAAGATGAGGGAAGGGAGAAGAGAGTAATTCACTTCATAGATGACTATAAATTTATCAGACCTGTTCTCACAGAGAATGGGACCTGTTTAGGACCTTGGCTAGATTCTTTGAATCAGTTACCTATAAATTTCCTAGAGCCCAGGGTGCCATGTCTCCCCCAAGGTGGTCATTAGCTCACAAGAGTCCTCCTGGCAAAAGAAGGAACTGTCAATGTTTGTTGATGGCCTGAATTTCTGACATACCTTAATTCTCCTGAGCCAGGCCAAGGCTCTAAAAGCATGTTCCAGGTACAATAAACAGTTTAATATTTTCTTGGGGTTTTTTGTTCAGTACTTTATATACTGAGGTGTTTTACATGTGTGAGATGTGCCACTAGGCAATTACTACTGTATGCAGATATTAATTTTCTATCAAATTATGTTCGTTTACATTCACAAAAGAAGCATTCTAAAAATAGCTAACATTTCTATAGCTCTTTAAGGTTTGTAAAGGACTTAACATTGATTATCTCAATCTCCACAGAAACCCTCTATATAGGTGCTATTATTATTGCCACTTTACAGATAAGGAAACTCAGTTTCAGAGAGATTAAATAATTTGCCCAGGGTTTCATAACTATTAAGTGTTAGAGTCAGGATTTGAACTCAAGTCTTCCCAACTCCATGTTTTGCATTTTACCTGCTATTTTATCTAGCATGGTACCTACAATTACAAAAATCCTAAACAGCAAACATATCCTTATATACAGTAGAGGAAAAAATCACAGGAGCCACAAACCAGACATTGTGAAATTAATTTTGTCCAACATCGTTGAACTGGCCCCATATAATAACCCTAAATTTGTTTCTTTTTTTACATTAAATACCAAGAGACCCATCCCTAAATCCCTTCATATACGTTGTATGCAATACATATACCGAAGACTCAGCCATCATATCTGTGATATTTAAAAAGTTCAAGAAACATAATTTCTAGGTAATTAATCATTTGATTAATAATGTTAGCATATCCCCAATAAAATGGGGTAGTGACACTTTCAAATGCCAAAGATAGTGGCTCACAGTTTATATGCCCTTGGAAGAGTCTGTGTTCCTGAGAGTGGCAATCAACCCTGACTGGGTAACAATGAATGAATATTATAATGAGAGATAGACCTATTCTAATGAGGAGCTAAAAGGACTTGACCTTGATCATGTCATTTACTTCCAAATCACCTCCAGCCTCAGAAAATGTAATCAATGAATTTACCACCTCTCAACAAGAGTAGAGCACAACAGGCTTCACCACCTGCATGGGATCTGAACAAGATTATTAAGAAAGTTAACCCAATCTCATTATCAGCAATGTCCTTCAGAGGCTGAATAATCTACAGGCTTCTGAAAAAATCTTTATCCTAATTCAATAATTGATTTTTTTTGTGAGGCAATTGGGGTTAAGTGACTTGCCCAGGGTCACACAGCTAGTAAGTGTCAAGTGTTTGAAGCTGGATTTGAACTCAGGTCTTCCTAAATCCAGGGCCAGTGCTCTATCCACTGTGCCACCTAGCTGCTCACTCAATAATTGATTATTAATATGAGAGAGGAATAATCATTTCTCTCCTATCTAACTGGATCCAGGGAACCATTTTTTTTTTGTCCCCTTGAACAGCTTTTTGTTCTGAGTATTCTTCTTTCATTTAAGTTTTCTTGTTTTATGTTGTGTTTACTTTGGTAAGCTGCCTGAAATCCCTTTTCGAAGTAGGTAGACATAAACCCTGAATGAAATAAAATTAAAGGGTGACAGGGGATGCAGGGTACCTATCAAGCAGAAGAGGCAAGGCATGTCAATGGGTGATCAGCAAAATTGATCTCAATTCCTCATGATCATGTCTACCTTCAATGCCATTGACTGCTGCTGAATGTTTTTGTGTTCTGCAGCAACCAATAAGTTTGCCAAAAACAAAAAGAGAAGCCATAACCATGTTTTGTGCATATATAGGTGCTGCTTCAGTTTAGGGCCAATGATATAATAGCTCTTTTTACCCCCCAAAAAGGTGATGATTACAGTGTACTTCATAGTTGGAGATGATGCCCTGACTGTGTTTGCTACTTCTAGGAGTAGGGATGGCATAAAAACAGCGCTCTCTCTCTCTCTCTCTCTCTCTCTCTCTCACACACACACACACACACACACACACACACACACACACACACACCCTGCACCCATAATGTAACTATTAATGCTGCCATCCTTGTCTGTGACAAGTAAAATACTTTTATCAGTACTTTGGGAGCCTGTCCTCTTCTGGGTATATGGGTATTGTTTTTGCCAATGAAGAATGAAAACCCTACACAACTGAGCAGACATATTCAAGATTTCTTGTGCCCAAAAATGTTCATCAACTCTTGGCCAGTTTTCTGATATCAATACCTCTCCTCACTTAGCTAGGCTGTCCCATAGAAAGGGCCTTATGCCAAGTGTTTGCAACTTGGTTAGGACCTGCCCAAGCTTGAGTTCTAACTAAGAATCCAGAGTCAGCTCTATGATATATGATAATGCATTATTGTAGGACTTTTGTGGAACATTTCTTAATAGTAAAGAGGGAACAGATGAGAAACTAAGGTAAAAGAAATTTCTATGTTTAAAGTGATTTTCATCTTAATTTTTAAAAAAAACCCTACTAACCTAACAAAAACAATAGAAAACAAAGGTTTCTTTAAGTGCATGGGCTAAAGAATGGTGGTACTAAAAGGTGATACACTGGATCAATGTCAAGTTCACATTAAATCACAAAAGGGACAATTAATAGCCACCAAGAATGATAAAAGGGATGCATGTTTTAGGGAAATTTGATTCAGCCAAAGATGTTGTAGTAGTAGTGGTAGTAGTAGTAGTAGTAGTAGTAGAGCAGCAGCAGTAGTGGTGGTGGTGGTAGTGGTAGTAGTAACAACAACAATGATAATAATAGCTGATATATGGCCCTTACTATGTGCCAGGCACTGGACTGAGCAAATCTCATTTGCTCATCACAACAACCCTAGAAAGTAGACCATATTATTATCAACCCCATTTTACCAATGAGGAAGCTGAGGCAGACAGAGGTTAAATGACTCATCCAAGGTCACATAGCTAGTGAGTGTCTAAGGATGGATAGGAACTCAGATCTTCCTGACTCCAGACCCAGTGCTCTATCCTCTGTACCACTTCCTAGTAATAAGTTTCTTGAAGGAATTACTCCCAAAACAGCAATAAAACAAGCCCTGGAGTGGCAAAACCCACAAAAAGATGCAGAGATTATTTTTCAGATTAAAGGGGGCTGTACAGTGCTGTGAGCAGAATCCAACCCCCTCCCCATCCCTGATTACAACAACACAGACCTCAAACTCGCTGCGCAAGGGGAATTTATCCCCAGCCTTCGAATCACCTGCAATACCATCGTCTTCTGGAACTAAGCTTACCATCAGGTGAGAGGGCTGAACGGCTGGCCCAGAGAGTGGAAAACACAGGGGTGTCTGAGGGACCTGAGGAGGAGTTCAGATATACCACCCCACCAGGGAACCAGGAAGAAATCTTGAGCAGTGGGAGGCCCAGGTGGGGGAGGGGCATAGGCCCTGAAAACCACCACAGCACTCTGCTGGCTGGTTAACTAGCAAGTTGGCTTGAGGTTACCTTCAGACCAGAGAACAAGCCAGGTGAGAGAAAAAACAACAACCTGCCCTCGCTTAAACTGAAACACCTGGGACCCTCTAAAGCTTGACACAGTATAGCTTGCAAGTAGGGCCCCACCACAAGAGGGAGCTAAAAGTCAAGTAAAAACTTGCATGATGAGTAAGCAAAGAAAGGTGTGAACTATTGAGAAAGTTTCTTTAGCAACAACGAAGATCAAGGTGCACCCTCAGAAGAGGATAACAACCTCAGGGCCCCTACATCCAAAGCTTCCAAAAAAATATGAATTGGTCTCAGGCCATGGAAGCGCTCAAAAGGAACTTTGAAGAGAAAGTAGGAGAGATAGAAGGAAGATTTAGAAAGGTGGAGGAAAGAATGGAAAGAGAAATGAGAGCAATAAAGGAGAGCTATGAGAAAAAAGTCAACAGCTTGGAAATCCAAATGGAAAAGGAGATAAAAAAGCTGTCTGATGAAAAGTATTGCCTAAGAACTAGGATTAAACAAATGGAAGCTAGTGACTTTATGAGAAACCAGGACACAGTAAAGAAAATCCAAATGAATAGAGGGCAATATGAAATATCTCCTTGGAAAAACAAATGACCTAGAAAATAGATCCAGGAGAGATAATTTGAAAATCATTGGACCACCTGAAAACCATGACCAAAATAAGAGTTTAGACAATCTTCCAAGAGATTGTCAGGGAAAATCGCCCTGATATTCTAGAAGCAGAAGGCAAAATAGAAATTGAAAGAATCCACTGATCACCTCCTGAAAGAGATCCCAAAAGGAAAACCTCCAGGAATATTATAGCCAAATTCCAGAGCTCCCAGGTCAAGGAGAAAATACAGCAAGCAGCTAGAAAAAAGGAATTAAAATACTGTGGCGCTCCAATAAGGCTAAAACAATATCTAGCAGCATCTACATTAAAGGACCAGAGGGCATGCAGTATGATATTCCAAAGGGCAAAGGAACTGGGACTACAGCCAAGAATCACATACCCAGCAAAACTGATTAAAATCTTTCAGAGGAAAAAATGGGACTTCAATGAAAAAGAGGACTTTTAGGCATTTGTGATGAAAAGACCTGAACTGAATAGAAAATTTGACTTTCAAATATAAGACTCTGGAGAAACATAAAAAAGTAAACAGGAAAAAGACTTCATGAGGCATATTAAAAGATCAAATTGTTTACATTCCTACATGGGAAGATAATACTTCGAACTCATAAGAACTTATTCAGTAAGGAATTCACAGAAGACACAGGTCGGAACTGAATATGAAGGGATGATATCTGTAAAGCATTTATGTTTTTTTCTTTGTGGGGCAAACAGGGTGGGGTGTCTTATGTCTGGGGCCAGATTTGGGCTTGGGGCCTCCTGGGTCCAGAGCTGGTGTTTTGTCCACTGTGCCACCTAACTAACCCATGATGACATCTTTAAAATAGGGTTGAGGGGTAGGAGGAATAAACTGGGGGAGGTGGAAAGGGAGAGATGGTCTGGGGAGAGGTAGTTCACATGAAGGAAACAAAAAAAAAGCTTATGGAGGGGAGGGGAAGAGAGGGAAGGAGTGGGGGAGTGAGTGAACCTTAATATCATCAGAATTGGCTCAAAGAGGGACTAACAATACATACTCAAGTGGGTATAGTAATATATTTTTGCCCTGAGGGAAAGTGGGAGGGGAGGGAGATGGGGGGGGAGTGGAGAAGGAGGGAAGGGCAGATTGAGGGAGAGAGTAGTAAAAAGCAAAACACTTTCAAGGAAGGTAAAGATGTTCTGCATAACTGCACAAGTATGACATATTGAATTTCTTGATTTCATAGGAAGGGTTGAGGAGGGAGGAAGAAAAATTTAGAACACAGAATTAGCTCAAAGACCTTAATCTCATTAGACTGGGCTCCAGGAGGGAATAACATTCACACCCAATTGGGAAGAGTAATCTTTTTAACCCTACAGGAAAGTAGGAGGGGAAGAGGATAAGGAGGGAAGGGTGAAAAAAGGGAGTGCAGAGCAGGGGAGGGGACAGTCAGAAGTAAAACACTTTTGAGGAGGAATAGGGTAAAAGAAGATAGAAAATAGAGTAAATATCATTGGAAGGGAATAGGATGGAGGGAAATAGTTATGATGATTGAATACAACGGCAAAACGTATGGTGCCTACTTTGCTGGGCTATTATGAAGAAAATTCTTTGTCAAGTTTAAGGTACTATATACAGGTTGTGATGAACAGGATACTATCAGAAAAACCTGGAAAGACCTACATGAACTGAAGCAGAGTGAAATGTACTGCATACAAAATTACAGCAATGGTGTAAGATGATCTGCTGGGAGCATGTGGGTATTTTCAGCAAAGCAATGGTCCAATTTAACCCTGAAGGACTTATGAAAATTGCAACCCATCTACAGAGAAAGAACTGATGGTATCTGAAAACAGATGGAAACACATTTACAAATTTTTTTTTCTTTGACAATTCCTTAATCTGAAGTTTTGTTTTTTAACCTTTTTCTCTCACAACCTATCTAATGTGGTAATAATTGCTTGAGTTCTTGTGAGTGGGGGCAGCTAGGTGGTACAGTGGATAGAGCACCAGCCCTGGATTCAGGAGGACCTGAGTTCAAATCCAGCCTTAGACACTTGATACATACTAGTTGTGTGACCCTGGGCAATTGCCCCAATTGCCTCACCATAAAAAACCCCAAATAAACAGAAAAAGAGTTCTTGTGGGTGAGGGGTGGGAAGGGAGGGAGGAACAGAAGTTGGAACACAAAGTTTTTAAAAATTGATGTCAAAATTTGTTTTTACATATATTTTGGAAAACAATAAAAGGAAAAAAAGATGAAAAAAAAGTTGCTTGAAGTTCTCTGACCAACATATTTGGAATTTGAGAATCTCGGTGCATGGGGGCAGCTAGGTGGCTCAGTGGATAAAGCACCGTCCTGGATCCAGGAGGATCCGAGTTCAAATCTGGCCTCAGACACTTGACACTTACTAGCTGTGTGACCCTGTGCAAGTCACTTAACCCTCATTGCCCTGCAAAAAAAAAAAAAAGAATCTCAGTGCAAAACCCATCTTTGTAGCTACTTACTACCTGAGTAAGCCTCTGAATTTCTCTGATCCCCGGATCCTCATCTTTAAAATGAAGGGATTTCATTACACCTCTAATGTCTTTTCCAGGTGGCCCACTTTGCTGACAACAATCGAATGGTAATTCAGAAAAAGGGGCTGGAAACTTTCTTCCCAGCATTCAAGAAGTACGTGTTCTGAGTCAGGATTTTTTGATTAGCTTTATTGGCCTAAGGGGATTCAAGAACCAAGAGGAAGTCATTTATTATAGTGTTTGCAGACCCATTCTGGGCAGACCATTAGAATTCTGATTCCCTCACAGGCTCTGTTCTGGAAAAAATAAAAACAAAAAACAAACAAAAAACCCCACTCATTTGATGCTCATGGTGATTGTTAACCAGTTCTGAGGAAATAGGTGCTGGAAATTTTCAGGGAAGAAAACCAAAAAAACAACACCAGTTTTTCAGACAGATATTGCACTGAGGGCTTCCCTTTTTCCAAACAGGTTAATATTCATCTGTGTTGTGACATGACAATTCTCGGTATTTTAGCCTTGATAAGGAAGGTTCTATTTTTATAAAAGGATCTATGGGCTTCTCTCCTCACTTGCCCCAGCCTGCATCCCCACCTTTCTCTGACCCATCCCAACAGTCAGCTCAAGAGCCCAGCAGGAGCAGTTCCCAATGACCCATTCCCCTAAGCCTTATTGCCAAGCTCTTGACACCTATTGCTTGCCCCTTTCTGCTTGGATGCTGTTCCTCACCCCTCCTCTCCATGCTCACAGAAGGTTACTCAGAGTCCTGCTTCACTTTCACCACTGACTCACTAAATGGCTCAAACCCTGCTTGTATGAGCAGAGAATCATTAACTACAATCCATCTGGCCTTATCATTTACCCTGCTATTGCTCCCTGTGGTCCCCGCTGCATTACCATTTGCTTTGTGCTATCTGTAGGCGATTAAGTCAGTGAAGAGGATAGAGCACCCAGCTTACAGTAAGGAATTTTATTGTTATTTAGTCCTTTCAGTCTTGTCTGATTCTTCATGACCCCATTTTGGGTTTTCTGGACAAAGGTACTGGAGTGGTTTGCCATTTTCTTCTCCAGATCATTTTACAGAAGAGGAAACTGGGAAAAAGAGCGTTAAATGACTTACTCAGGGTCACACATAAAGTATTTGAGACTGGATTTGAACTCAAGTCTTTCTGATTCTAGGCCTGGTATCTGTTATATCACCTAGCTGCCCCTGTCAGGAATGGCTGTGTTCAAATCTAGCCTCATATACTCACTAGCTGTGTTACCTTGAGCAAATCACTTACCCTCTATTTGCCTCAGTTTCCTCAGTAAAATGGGAATGAAAATAGCACCTACCTCCCAGGGTTGTTGCAAGGATCATATGAGATAACATTTGTAAACCACTTAGCACAGTGCCTGGTTCATAGTAGGCTTGGTAGTATATAAATGCCAGCTGTTAGTATTAATCACTTTCTCTGGACTACTGAAAAGTGCTGAGATGCTGTGGCTCACCAAGGATTTCCTGGGCCTTGTCATGCATCTCGAAGCTGACCCCTTCCTCTATGTGTTGTTTTCCCTAATTAGAATGTAAGGACTTGAGAGCCAGAGACTGTTTCGCTTTTCTTTTTGTGTCTCAGCACTTAGCAGAGTGTGGTTTTTGTTTAGTCATTTTTCAGTTGTGCCCAACTCTTCCTGACCCCAATGGCTGTGGGTTTTTTGTTTTGTTTTGTTTTTGTCCAGGGTCACATAGCTAGTAATTTTCTGAGGCTAGATTTGAACTCAGGAATATCAATATTCCTGACTGCAGACCACAGAGTTTTATGCAGCGCGTCACCAAGTGGCCCTAACAGGCACATAGTAAACACCTAAATTTTCTTTCTTTCTTTCTTTCTTTCTTTCTTTCTTTCTTTCTTTCTTTCTTTCTTTCTTTCTTTCTTTCTTTCTTTCTTTCTTTCTTTCTTCCTTTCTTCCTTTCTTCCTTTCTTCCTTTCTTCCTTTCTTCCTTTCTTCCTTTCTTCCTTTCTTCCTTTCTTCCTTTCTTCCTTCCTTCCTTCCTTCCTTCCTTCCTTTCTTTCTTTCTTTCTTTCTTTCTTTCTTTCTTTCTTTCTTTCTTTCTTTCTTTCTTTCTTTCTTTCTTTCTTTCTTTCTTCCTTCCTTCCTTCCTTCCTTCCTTCCTTCCTTCCTTCCTTCCTTCCTTCCTTCCTTCCTTCCTTCCTTCCTTTCTTTCTTTCATTCATCCGTGTTTTCATCATTAATCTGTAATGCTAAAACAACTCCAAATATCACCGTTTCCTTGAAGAAAATGTAAGAACATTTCTCTTTAAAAACTAGGCTAATGGCAGCTGGTGGCAGAGTAGATTGAGTGGAATCAGGAAGGCTTGAATTCAAATCCTGCCTCAGATACTTACTATCTGTTTGACTTTGGGCAAGTCAATTGAATTAACCTCTCAGTTAATCATCCTCAGTTTCCTCATCTGTAAATGGGGGCAATAAAAATAACCCCTTGTGAGGATCAAAAGAGATACTATATGTAAAGCACTTTGCAAACTTTAAAAGCTCTATATAAATGCTAACTTTTTTTTAAAAAAAGAAGACAACTGGGCTAAAGACCATTAGACATGGTAAATAAAACTGGTTGACCTTGTTAGTCAGCTAAGCAGTAGGACTCCAGCTGTCAAACAGATAAAAGATTCCTGCAGAAAACAGCATCTTCAGCCAACAGCCAAGAGTAAAGGAACTTATAAATAACAAAGAACAGCCAAAATTGAATCAGATAAATTGTACCAGATCCAATAGACTTCAGGTAAACTCTGATGGTTCTCCCTTGCTCACAAAATTCTGAGGATGAATTCAATATCATTGTTTTATATATATATATATATATATATATATATATATATATATATATATATAGTTGAGAACTACAGAAGACCCTGGTGAAACTGTGTTTGGAGGGTTGTTTTCAATTCTGGGAACTACATTTAGGGGCAGCTAGGTGGCACAATGGATAGAGGGCCAGGCCTGGAATCAGGAAGACCTGAGTTCAAATTTGGCCTTAGGTATTTGCAAATTGTGTGACCCTGGGCAAGTCATTTAACCTGTTTACCTAAGATTATTTATATGTAAAATGAGAATAATAATAACACCTACCTCTCAGGGTTGTTGTAAGAATCAACTGAGAAAAATAAAAAAAATTAGGAAAAAAAAAGAATCAACTGAGATATTTGTAAAGCATTTAGCGTAGTACCTAGAATGTGGTAAGTAGTATAAAAAATATTAGTTATTATTATTATTCTCCCAACCTCCATTTGTACTGTCAGGTCAGAGGTCTCCAGTTAATGGGTATTTTGTCCCCATAGAATGACTCTAACCCTGAGTGTCTAGGTAGGTGTTTTAATACTCTTGAACTCCCACTAGTGTGCTCCATGATTATCAGTAGATATCCATTTTTTGGCTATACTTAATTAGATAGGGGCAGCTAGGTGGCACAGTGGATAAAGCACCAGCCCTGGATTCAGGAGAATCTGAGTTCAAATCCGGCCTCAGACACTTGACACTTTCTAGCTGTGTGACCCTGGGCAGGTCACTTAACCCTCATTGCCCTGCCCCCCTCCCCAGTGTAAATATATTTAATTAGATTTTAGAAATGGGTATTTGCTATGTTGGTATATTTGGTACTAAGTATCTCTCCAAAAGTCAGTGACACACTCCTTCACAAATACCTGAAAGTTCTAAGGGAAAACAGGTTCAAATTTAGAGAGAAAATGTGGCAAAGGATTGGGGGTGTCATGAGACTCAAATTAGATAATGTATGTAAAGCATTTTGTAAACCTTAAAACATTCTACAAATGCCAATTGTTATTGTTTTTATTGTTGTTATTAGCCTGTGTCCAGGCACCAAGCCTCCAATTTGGTGATTATTTCATTGCCTGAACTTTCTATTGTACCCTTGCTGAGCTGAAGCAATGTTTATAGAACAATATAGGAGTGTGCTGATCAATATTTAACAACCACGCTATTCAGAGGAAAGAGATGTAAGCACATGCACTTTAAGTTTAATCTTCATTATTAACACTTTTCAAAGTCTAAAACTCAACAAAACAAGAAATCAAGCCCTAATTTCTAGAGATTACCACTTTCTGAGGTGTAGATGCTTACACTGAAAATTTTTCAATTGACTCTTGCAAGCCAATTAGAGCTGGCTCCAGCACAATTGTGCAAAGCTCCTGAAAGACCATTTGCTGGAGTCCTTAATGTATTCTATTTAGGTATGGCATAGATTTTTGCTTAGCCTCTTTGTTGACCCTTGAATCTGTTTTTCTTTTCTTTGTCTGTCCTTGGCTCTCAATGCAGACACTGCCATTAGCAGATACTATCAGGACCAATGGGAAGACAGAACATTCAAAATCCTCCTGATTCTTCAAAGCTCAGAGTCCTCCTCCCCCGAAATACTCTCCTCCCTGACCTCCAAGTGATTTCACTCTCAGAGTGTTGTTAGCTGGTATACTCTCTCTTCTTTACTGTCAAGCAGTCAATCTGACAGACCCAAACTGAATTAATATTTTATTGACAGCTGAGGGAGAGCGATCAGACTTCCTCAGCCAGTCCAAAAAACAAACAAACAAAAACAAAGTAGAGAACAACGGAAGAAAGGATTTATTAAGTATTTAAAATGTACCAGGCACTGTGTTAAGCACTTTACAAATAGTATTCCATTTAATTCTCACAACCACTCTAGATAGTACGTATTATCATTATTCCCATTTTAAAACTGAGAAAAACAGAGGTAAGTGAATTGCCTAGGGTCAAACAACTAGTGTCTGAGGCTAGATTTGAACTCAGGTCTTCCTGATTCTAGCCTCAGTGCCCTGTTCCCAATACCACCTTGATGCCCAAGTCAATACCAGTTCTAAGGTGTAGAAGGCTAAGGTTTTGGCAAGCAGGACCTGAACACAGGACTTCTTCATGGTTCAGGTTTTCTGTCATAGGCCATTGCATCAGAATAACTCAAAGTCAGGGGCAGATAGGTGGTGAAGTGGATAAAGCACCAGCCCTGGATTCAGGAGGACCTGAGTTCAAATCTGGCCTCAGACACTTGATACTTACTAGCTGTGTGACCCTGGGCAAGTCACTTAACCCTCATTGCCCCCCCCCAAAGAATAACTCGAAGTCAGCTCTTCCTGCAAAAACTATGAAAGTCAGATTCTGCTATAAAATTGATGTGGACCCCAGGGTCAAAAACTAGAAGTTAGAGTCTGAATATAGAACCAAGCTCTAAAAATCCTGAACCCCACTGTCTGCAAAAACCAGACAAGGTAGTTCTTGATAATATGGAGAAGGGGAAAATTTGAAGAAGAGAATTATTGCATCCCTGAAAAATCAATTAAGGCCTTTCTGTTTTTAACCTTCCCATGACTTTTGTAGAGAGTCTAGAAGAGTTGCTGTGGCCAAAAAACAAATCTATAACCTGGTCAATTTAAGGATGAATTTCTCCAAATTTCTCCAGGCTGGAGCTGAAGTCATGGTGCTTGTACTCAGAACCTTTCTGAATTGGCCTCCACTAAGAGTCCAGTATCATCTTCATGTGATGATGAAGCATCAAAGTAAAAATTGTAGTGCATCAAAAGAGGTAGACTAGCACAGTGGTTCAAAGGTGACCTTGTAGTTATAAGAAAGCCTAAGGTCAAACTCAGGGCAGTTAGATAGTGAAGTGGCTTGAGTGCTAGGCCTGCAATTGGGAAGACTCCTCTTTCTGAATTCAAATCTGGTTTTAGACACTTATAAGCTGTGTGACACTGGTCAAGTCACTTTACCCTGTTTGCCTCAGTTTCCTCATCTATAAAATGAACTGGAGAAGGAAATGTCAAACCACTCTAGTATCTTTGCCAAGAAAACCCCCAATGGGGTCACGAAGAGTCATACACTACTTAAAAACAACAACAAGGTCAAGTTCTATTTTTGACTATAACCATGGACAATCTCAATGCCTGAGGCAACATTTTAAGATGATAAATTATTGATGAGTTGCTAATCTGTATCCATGACATAGTTTTAAAGCTTAATATGCATTTAAAAATATTTTCACTTTCTTTAGTCTAGACAATAAGCAAAGCAATGAATCAAGACCTGATTTGTAGCTTTTGTGAAATTTCTGAGGTGTAAGTGCTCATGCTGAAAATTTGACAATTGTCTTTTGGGAGTTAGGGCTGGTTCTATCACCCACTGCATCAGTGGGAAGAGTTTCCATGACAAGAGTTTGCCAGACAATAAAATCAAAGTTCTGAACATATATGTGTTTGTGTATATGTATGTATGTATGTATGTATGTATGTATGTATGTATGTATATATACACATATAAAATCAAAGGTCTGAACATATACCATATATAACAGAATATATGTTAATATACTACATATCATATTATATATGTTGTATGTTTTCTATATCTATACACACACAGAGAGACAGAGAGAGAGGGAGAAAGATTATATAAACTCTTCCCCCTGATGCAGTGGGGTGATAGAGACAGCTCTAACCAACACCCCAGAGACAACTGTTAGATTTTCAGCATGAGAATCTACACCACAGAAATTAGTAAATACTACAAATCAGGTCTTCATTCATTGTTCTGCTGATTATCTAGACTTTTTTTTGTCCTTCGTTCTCGAGGAGGACCATGACTTTGGGGTGCTGTCATGCCTTGCAGTGAATTGGATTTAAGTGAGGGAGGGCTGGGCAAAGTCAACACCCTTACTCTCTCCTCTAGAGCCATCTTGGTTCAATGGCAAGATATCTATATCTGTATCTATATCTGTATCTGTATCTGTATCTATATCTATATATCTTGGGACTACTGGAGATGGCCCTGGATGTTTAAGACAATTGGGGTTAAGTGACTTGCTCAGGGTCACATAGCTAGTAAGTGTCTGAGGTGAGATTTGAACTCAGGTCCTCCCAACTTCAAGGCCAGTGCTCTATCTGTTGCACCAACTATCTGTCCCTGTCTAGACTTAAGCAAGTAATAGAGAAAAAAATTTTAAAACTCAGATTAAACTTTAAAAGTATATTTTGGGTACATTATTTTCCTAGAGATTCAATTTTTAAATATAAATATTTAGGTGGAAACATACAGATATATTTACATATTTTGGTGTATATGTATATGTATTTACTGCAGGTATATTTATATATGTATAGTGTATGTATATATATATATATATAATATCTGTAGTATCAAAGAAATGGAAACAAAGGGAACGTGAAGTCAATAGAATATTACTGTGATATCAGAAGTGATTCATATAGTGAATACACATAGAGAATAGCAAAGAGACCCATTTATCCAAATCCTAGCTAAATAGAAAATAGAGAAGGCATAACATATATATGTATATATGTATGCATGTATACACATGTACATACACGCATATACATACACACACACACATACATACACATACTGACAATACAGAATGAAGGAATGAAGGAGTTTTCCCATCAGGAATGAGATAACTTAGCTAAAGCAAGTGAGAATGGCTTAGATCTCACCCAAAGGGAATACTCCCTGAAGTCTCTAGAGTAGTAAGCTGGGAAAGGGGACAGGCTGGAGACTGCTGACTCCTCTCATGTCTTCCCAGAGTCTTTTCCTTCAACAGCCTGAAGTGAGGCTGGCCAATTCCATTTACCCTCTTGAAGCTGAAAGCCAGAAGCCCAAAGTAACTTGAACCTTGATGAGTCCTGAAGGAGACTAGTGCTCCAAGAATCCCAAAGCAGTTCTGGCCCTGGAGCTCTCTCACCTCTCACTTCTTACCACCTCCCCTCCCACAATGAAGGGTCTTCATCTCCACTGATAAAAGAGAGGCCCATACCAGTGGGCTTTGGGAGGGGGGTTACACAGTGAAGCATAGGAAGATTTCTATAACCTGATTACAGGTGAAATGAAATAGAACCAGGAAAATATACACAAGGATATCCTAGCATAAATGGATAGAACAACCATAAAACAAACAACTGAATGCTGTGAAATAATCAATGACCCATCTTCGCATTCACAAAGAAATATGAGAATTTTGTAGAAGTGGGCAACTAGGAATGGGAAGTACTGCATAGAATGCCATTTTTTCAATGTGTTGGTTAGTTTTGCTTAGTTTTTCTTTTCTTTCTCTTTTATTCTTTGATATCAGGCATGACTGGGAGAAGGAGGGGAAGAGATAGGTTGGGAAACGTGGGTGATGTAAAAACAAAAAAAATCAGTAAACATTGATTTTTTTTAAAAAAAGAAATAACAGAAAAGAAGCCTCTTTCACATTTTACTTGGTTAACCTGTTTCTGCAATCCTCAAGTGAAGTGTTATCTACAGAACCACCTGCAATTCAATCTTCCTTCTCCTGGAAGTGCTATGCTTAGTCAAACTCTAATAACAGAGAGGAAGATAGCTTGGCATTTTCAGGCAATCACTATGAGGCTTTTTAATAATCTTTTTAGCCTGGGTTCTTTGAGGCAAATTGCTATGAAATTCTATTTTCCCAGGATGCACCAGGAATATCAAAGTCTATGCTGAGATCAGATCTACCTTTTGACCTCTTAGAATTTTTGTATTAACATCATCTCTTTTTCTGAGCTCCTCTGATTCTCCTTGGCTTTTACTGAACTACTTTGCTCTTTCCTGGATCTCTCAGTTCAACTGTCTCTTAACTTATGATTAGAGAACCATTTTAGCATTCTGGCCTGGCATAGAGTAGGTGCTTAATAAATGCTTATTGATTAATTGATTAATTTTTAGGATTTGTCATGTCCCCTGGCTAAGATAAATCTTCCCGGGGATCCATTTCCTTAAACAAGAAAGTGATTAAGAGAGAGTGTGGGGGGCAGTTAGATGGTGCAGTGAATTAAGTACAGGTCCTGAGTTCAAATCCAGCCTCAAACACTTGTCACTTACTAGCTGCATGACTCTGGGCAAGTCACTTAACCCTCATTGCCCTGCCCCCCCCCCCAAATAAAGAGTGTGGTCAGCAGACTTTTAATTTCACTTCACCAACCCCTATAATCTATGTAAAATAGCAATAACCGTATTCTAAAAGACTGTCCAAGAAAATAGCAACTGTACCGAGTATTGAACTGTGAGAGGCTTTTAACCTTTTTCCACAGTTACATACAACATTGTCAATAAATAATCCACAAAATGTAACTCGACCTTCAACTCTGCAAGATAAATGAGAAAAATTTGAAATGCAAATAAGCAATTCAATTTAATGACATGATAAGGAAATAGCAATAGAGATATAAGTAGGAAAGTTTTCACTTATGACAAATATTTGGAGAGTGGGGATTGGCAACTAGGGCACAAAGAACAGTTAGAGTGGGGGTTTAGTCACACAAGGAGAGAGTCTTCTAGTGCAGCCCTGTCCTCAAGAGCTTGAGTAAAGACAATCCCTAGTGATGGAACCCTGGGGATGATGGTTCTCTCCTGAGCCTTTGCCTTCCCCAGAATTCCTTTAGAGTAGCATTCTTTCTTTTTTTTTTAATAAACATTTTTATTTATAGTTTTGAGTTCCAAATTTTATCTCTCCTTCCCTCCTTCCCCTCTCCCCTCCCTGAGGTGGTAATCTATTAGATATGGGTTATACATGTACAATTATGAAAAACATTGTCATATTAGTCATTTTGTACAAGAAAACTTGAATAAAAGAAAAATGAAAGAAAGTGAAAAATAACATGCTTCAGTCTGTGTTCAATCAATATCAGTTCTTTCTTTGGAGGTGGATAGTATACTTCATCAATAGTCTTTTGGGATTGTCTTGGATCATTGTATTGCTGAGAACAGTTGTCATTCACAGTTCTTCATCGAACAATATTGCTGTCTCTGTGGACAATATAGAACAATGCTCTTGACTTTTTTTTTGTTTGTTATAGACACCTTTGGCTGTCTAAAGAGGCCTATAGGCCCTATTGTCAGAATAATATATTTCAATACATAAAATTTTAAAAATAAGATTACAGGGCAGCTAGATGGTACAGTGGATAGAGCACCAGCCCTGGAGTCAGGAGGACCTGAGTTCAAATCACTTAACACTTACTAGCTGTGTAACCTTGGGCAAGTCACTTAACCCTCATTGCCCTGCAAAAAAAAAAAAAGATTACAAAGGAAAGCAAATACATCGAAGCATAGTCATCAAACTATCTTTTTTTTTTAATTCACAAACCCCAGGTAAAGAACCCTTTCCTAGAGCATGAAAACAGTCTCTGCCTCTACCTGGGTGCTACTTCAGTTCTAATTGGTCAGGTCATTACAGTGGTGAGGGGAGGAGAGGAAAAGGGAGGAGAAGAAAGGGAAGAGGAGGGGGAGGGGAAAGGAGGGAAGGGAATGGAAGGGTGATTTATTGACTTCACGGTGAAACAGGCTGATGGAGGACCATGAAGTATGCGTGGGAACAGCAGTTGCTATGGGAAGAAATGGAACCCTCCCCTTCTCTGACAACCAGACATTGACAACCATAAGACAAAACCTCATTTTTACTAGGCTAGTTATGGCCCTGAGCCTGAGTCTTATCCCTTTGCACAGGAGGTAAGGGGAGAGGAATCAACAAGGTCAAAGAGGACCAAGAAGAGGTAATTCCTTCCCCCTCTAAATTTAGCCAGCTTTTAAACCTGGGAAGCTGATTTTTAAAAAATAAGGGGGGCGGAGCTAGGTGGTGCAGTGGATAGAGCACTAGCCCTGGAGTCAGGAGTACCTGAGTTCAAATCCGACTTCAGACACTTGACACTTACTAGCTGTGTGACCCTGGGCAAGTCACTTAACCCCAATTGACTCACCCCCCCCCAAAAAAAAGGGGGGGGGGGAAAGACTATGTTGTGGATATTCTTCTCCAGGCTGCACTCTAGACTTTCTCCACCATCTCCATGTACAAGGTACCTTTGGTCCCCTCTACTTTGTCTGGAAAATTTCTAAGTCCATCGAAGAAAAGAAACAACGAAGTCTCCAAGCTGTAGAAAATAGGTTTATTGAGAGAGGGTCTATCTCACAATAAAGCCGGTCAGGCAGGTGTAGAACCGGCAAGACCCTGATCCTCTCCAAAATCTGCTTTTTATACTAGACAAAACTCTCACTGTATCTTTAGAGCATATTGCAAATGGTACAGAAAGGATACATTGAAACATGGTCACCATCAAACAAAGCATAAACATTAACTTTAGTGACAGTGCCGGTGCCCCATCCTGGCTGGCAGCGAGCCAACTGGTCACAAATAGGTAACAATGACTTCCGGGGTGGAGCCAAGATGGCAGAGGAAAGGCAGTGAGCTCCCGAACTCATGACACAATCGCTCCAAAAAACACAGAAATAACGTCATAGGAAAATGCCCAGAGCAGCAAAACAAATGGGTAACAACTTGACAATTTGTGCCTTCATTATCTTTCTAAAGTAGCATGGTCATGAGTCTCAATGCTGATTGGTTCCTTCAGTTTAGAAGGTACTATTTTTAGTATTGTGGTTAACCACAATGCACCTTTTAAAAAGGGACATCACAAAAAAGATGGTGTGTGACCCCTAATTGAACAGTTGGAATAAAGTCGATGGTCATCTGTTATGGTGATGAAAGGACATGGTTGTAATATAACATGCACAAAGAAAATCCGGTTACATAACTTAAGAAACTAGAGAATACTTAAACATATTGAATCACCATTTGTCTCATATTATACTGATTATTACCACAGTTCAATCACTTATTTCTAAGGGGTGGGGAAAATCTCACTCACAACTTTCAACTTTCTTTTATGCATTATCTTTTCCCTATTAGAATGTAAGCTCCTTGAGAGCAGGGGCTGCTTTTCTTTATCTTTGTATATCAATTCCCAGTACTTAGAACAGTGTTTGGCACACAGTAAGTGTTTAATAAATGCTAGTTGATTTACTGGATGATGGTATCTTGGTTGGTATTTTATTGACAGCTCATTCAGAATAGTCACTTCCAGGGGCAGCTAGGTGGCGCAGTGGATAGAGCACCGGCCCTGGAGTCAGGAGTACCTGAGTTCAAATCTGGCCTCAGACACTTAACACCTACTAGCTGTGTGACCCTGGGCAAGTCACTTAACCCCAATTGCCTCACTAAAAAAAAAAAAAAATAGTCACTTCCCCAGACCATGGAATTTTTTGGCATTAGACTAGAATCTAGAAGACCTGGATCCAAATGCTACCTCGCCTATTTGTGTACTTCAAGACTTTGGAAATGTCACTTTAACCTCTCTAAGCCTCAGTTTCCCTTGTGTGTAAAATGAGGATGGACCAGATGATCTATTTCTAAAATCCATTATAGCTCTAAAATGCAGATTCTATACTTTTTATGTGTTTGTATATGTATGTCATCTGTGTTGTTTCCCCCTGTAAAATGTAAGAGCCTTGAGATGAGGAACTTTCATTTTTGTCTTGTATCCCCAGTGCCTGTTATAGTGTCTGACACATTTTGGTTGTTTCAGTTCTGTCTGACTCTTTGTGACCCCATTTTGGGGTCTTCTTGGCAAAGATACTGGAGTGATTGGTTTGCCATTTCTTTTTCTAGCTCATTTTTACAGATGAGGAAACTGAGACAAACAGTGATACATGACTTGGCCAAGGTCACACAGCAAGTAAGTGTCTGAGGCTGGATATGGACTCATGAAGATGAGTTTTCCTGATTCTAAGTCCAGTGCTCTATCCATTGTACCACCTGACACGTAGTAGACACTTAATAAATGCCTTTTGATTTAATGAGTGATTTGTCCATAGATAATCCCACTGTAGAACCACTGCCTAGAAGTTTCTGGGCTTCTTGGCATTCTTCTTGAGAAATACCAAATCTCATTCATAATTCTCAAATATGATAGCCTTTTCTTTACTATAATAAAATAATGTAGACCAGACATTCATTATGCCTGCTGGATACAAAGCCCAGTATTGTCAGTATTGCTAGCTGGTAGTAGGCCTCCACCAGCCGCGGACGACCATGGATCAATGCCTTGAAGAGCCACAGGCCACAGTGTGGCTGTGCAGTCCAATACGGGAGCCGCAGCTCCTGAGTGACTTATAACCGGTAACTGCCGCATCCCATGTTGTATCTAGGCTAGCTGGAATTCTCAGTTATTGTAATAGAAATTGAGAGGCAATTGCCTGACCAGAACTTGATGCACTAGATTGAGGCCGTCTCTTTCTGAAAGGCCCCAGGCAGCAATGCAGCCCCATTGGTCAAGTCAATCTATGACATTTATTGAATGATGTTGGAGAGCTGAGGTTATGAAGGGAGAAAGTAAACAAGGTAATTTCAATAAAGAAGGTTGAGGGAAGTGCATGACCTGCTAATTCAAAGAGAATATATAGTTCATTTATAGTTTTGTTATGTTAGACTGGACTAGAAAAAAATAAAATTACTTTTGCACAATCCTAGACATATCAGCCTCTGCCACAGCTCTCAATTAGGTTATTAACTTTCTGCTCCTGCCAGTGCATACTGTTCTCAAAAAGACATGACTATATTCTTTGTGGAAGGGTCTCCCGTCAAATAATTAGTCCTAGTGGCCATTTTTGGTCTTTCTTTTCAACATGAGACCTTAGGTAAACTAACCTGAAGCTTGTGGATTTTTGGTGGTTAGTTCCTTGCTTTTTTTTTTTTTTTTTAGTGAGGCAATTGGGGTTAAGTGACTTGCCCAAGGTCACACAGCCAGTAAGTGTCAAGTGTATGAAGTCATATTTGAACTCAGGTACTCCTGACTCCAGGGCCGGTACTCTATCCACTGTCCTACCTAGCTGCCCCTAGTTCCTTGCTTTTTAACCAAGTATCCCACAGGAGTATTAACTAGCACAGTGTCTAGCAAATTGGTTCAATTTAGTCATTTTCAGTCATGTCCGACTCTTTGTGACCCCATTTGGGGTTTTCTTGACAAAGATCCTGGAGTGGTTTGCCATTTCCTTCTCCAGCTAATTGTACAGAGGAAGAAATTGAGGCAAATAGGGTTAAGTGACTTGCCCAGGGTCACACAGCTAGTAAGGAGATGAGTCTTCCTGACTCTAGACCCAGCCCTCTATCCACTGGGCCATCTGGCTACCTGGTCTAGCTTATAGTAAGGACTTAATAAGTTTTGATAATTCATCAGCAACTTCATAGTCTAGGGCAAACCACAAAATGTCCCCCAGAGTAAACACAACCTCACATCAACTTTTTTCTGAGAAATTCAATTGTTGGGGAAGAGATTCTAGGAGGAATGGCCCCATATAGTGAAGAAACCCTAGGATGTTGCCTATGATGGGGAGACAGAGACCTCAGGATACTTGCCAATGCTAGAGTTCCTAGGGTACCACAAGACCCTGCTGTGGAGATTGCCATCAAAGGAGGGGAGTGCAGAATAAGACTAGACCTGGGAAGAGCTCACCTGTGATGCAGAAGCCCAAAGCATTCAGTATGGTAGCTTTCTATTTTAACCAATTATTCTCATTAATTAAGTACCAGGCTCAATTCTACTCTACTGTAATAACAAAAATAATGTCAACACCCTCTAAATGTTGGTCCCCTGGGCCAGTTAGGTGGCCCCGTAGATAGAGCACTGGCCCTGGATTCAGGAGGACCTGAGTTCAAATCCAGCCTCAGACATTTGACACTTACATAGCTGTGTGATCCTGGGCTAGTCACTTAACCCCAAATGCCTCACACACAAAAATAAAAAAAATAAATGTTGGTCCCCTGGGACAAAGTTTTAGTTATCTCACCCTAGTTATAGCTCTGTATCACATCTCTCCTCTATTCAATTTTGTACCATTGTCATTTTTATATTCTCTTTTCCTCCTTCTCCTCCTCCCCCCGCCTTTGCCTCTTCTTTGTGCATTATAGATCAACGAGGAGTCAATAGCTTCTCTCTCTTAGTGGGATAATAGGTTAATGTTGGCTCCCTAAATGTAGATAAGAATTGAGCTACTGGCTGCAAACTCTCTCTCTGGTCAGTGAGGGTTAAGTGACTTGCCCAAGGTCACACAGTAAGTGTCAAGTGTCTGAGGCTGGATTTGAACTCAGGTCCTCCTGAATCCAGAGCCAGTGCTTTATCCACTGTGCCACCTAGCTGCACCCCCTCCTCCCAACTGTGGCTACATACTCTTTTTTTTTTAATGTGTTTTTGTTTTTGTTTTTGTTTTTGCAGGGCAATGAGGGTTAAGTGACTTGCCCAGGGTCACACAGCTAGTTAAGTGTCAAGTGTCTGAGGCTGGATTTGAACTCAGGTCCTTCTGAATCCAAGGCCAGTGCTTTATCCATTGTGCCACCTAGCTGCCCCCCACGTGGCTACATACTCTTAATCTAAGGAGGTTCTTTTTCTAGTGCCAGAGAGTTGTGAAGGGGAGAATGTGCTATTTGAGGAAGAAAGGAAACTGAGCCAAGAAAAATTTAGCCTCCTATTTTCTAAACTGAGGCATGAGACCCAAGTCATTCCTTAATGGGAAAGGTTTGTAGCCATTTAAAACCCAACGGCACAAGAGCCCTAGAAGGCAAGCTGTGGGGGAAACATTTTGAGAATGTTCATGTTTTTGTTATTACATAGCAAAGTCCCATGATATGGTGGTGGCAAGTGAAATTGATGCCCTTCTAGGCCTTATCTGTCTAATAATTGCCATGAGTAATCATGGGAAACTTTAATTATAGTTCATCTATCAATGGGGGGGCGGTGTTGGTGGTGAGAGGAGAACAAAGAATGGAAGCTCAAAGACATCTCAAACATCTTCCCCTGGATCCCCTCTCTCACTGCTTGTTCCTGCCTGTTTGAGGAGCAGCCACCCACCTGTACCCCAAGTAGCAGGCTTGCTCATCTGAGTGGGATTTTCCCATCAAAAAGCCCCACCAGCCACCTGGTAGTGCTTAGGTTCAGAACACTCTGGTGTCAATTACCAATTTGTTTTCACTTATGATTCATTGATACTGAGGTTTGTTTGTTTTGTGAGCATCCCACACAAGAATACAATGCAGGAACAGTAATCCAGAACCACAAGAAGTCTGTGCCAAAGGTGAATCTAATGTTTTAGCAGTTTTATGTTGCTTCCTTTCCCCTGGCTACTGGTACTGCCATGATGTATTTAGAGGACCCTGGGTCTTTTTTTTTAAGTACTCTCAATACTTTCATGTTTTGGTAGATCTGTGATCTCAAAGATGACAAGTACTTTCTCCAATGATAGATCGAAATCTAATGAATCAGTCCATTTATCAACAAGCATTTATTAAGCATTTACCTTGTGCCAAACACTAGGGATACAAAGACAAAAATTAAAGTCCCTGTCCTCAAGGACCTTACTCTTGTCCATGTCATCCCGTAAATCCACCACAGGGGGTCCACCCGACATGTTAGGGGGAATGCCTTGCATTGTTTTGGCATTGCATAGATACCAATGGAGAACTTGGGCTATTCCTTGATTATTAATCAATCAATCAATTATCAAATATTTAATTAAAAATCTCCACTGTGGTAAGCTCTGGGGATGAAAGAAGGAAGGAAGGAAGGAAGGAAGGAAGGAAGGAAGGAAGGAAGGAAGGAAGGAAGGAAGGAAGGAAGGAAGGAAGGAAGGAAGGAAGGAAGAGATGGAAAAAGTTCCTGCTCTGTTCTCAATGAACTAACATTCTAACCAGAAAACAACACAAATCTCTCTTGTCCCCCCCTCATATCTATCTATCTATCTATCTATCTATCTATCTATCTATCTATCTATCTATCTATCTATCTATCTATTCTATTTATCTCTGTCTTCCTGTCTGTCTGTCTGTCTACCATCTACAAAACAAATACTAACTAGATCCAAGATATAATCGTTGAGAGGAAGATGCTAGCAAATGGGGGGATCTGAAAAGGCTCCATCAAGAACATGATGCTTGAGTCAAGGCTTACAGCAAACCAGAGATGAAGTGAGGAGGGTCAACATTTCTGGGAGTGAGACAATTAGTACAAAAATATAGAGATGGAGTGTTATGCAGGAGAAATGTCAAGAAAGATAGTTTGGCTGAACTGTATAGTACAAGGTAGTGGTAGGATAGGGGGCAATATGTAATAAGAATGGAAAGGTAAGATGGGAGCTAGGTTGTATAGGGCTTTATATGTCAAGCAGAGAGTTTTATATTGGATCCTAGGAGTAATAGGGAGTCACTGAGGTTTGCTGAATAGGAGTGATGTGTTCAGATCTACACTTTAGGAAGATCACTTTGATGGCTGTGTTGGTAGATGGATTGGAGCAGGGAGATACCTGAGGCAGAGAGATCAAATAAGATGCTGTTACAAAAGTCTAACCTAGAGGTTATGAGAGTCCAAAATGGGTAGAAAGTAAGCTTTTTCACTCCCACACCAAATTGGGTATGAGTCAACAGAAGATACATGTAAGAGATGCTGTGGAGGCAGAAACAATAAGATTTAGCAGTCTATTGGATATGTGGGATGAGTTCAAGTGAGGAATCACTGAGTACACCAAAGCTGTGAATCTCAATGAGTGGAAGAATTCTGAATCCTCGACAGATATAAGAATATCTGCAAGAAGAGTGGATTTGGGGGAAAGAAAAATTAATTCTGTTTTGAGCATATTGAGTTTGAGATGCCCAGGAAACATCCAGTTTGAAATGATCATTAGGTAGTTGCTGATTCTAGAGAGAAGCTCATTATTGCAATAGAACTGTTGAAATAGAACTATTTCAATCTTGTTGTTCAGTCATTTTTCAGTCATGTCTAACTCTTTGTGACCCCATTTGGGGTTTTCTTATCAAAGATACTACAATGATCTGTGGTTTGCCATTTCCTTCTCCAACTCATTTTATAGATGAGAAAACTAAGGCAAATAGGGTTAAGTAACTTGCCCAGGGTCACACAGCTAGTAAGTATCTGAGGCTGGATTTGAACTCAGGAAGATCAATCTTCCTGACTGCAGACCACAGGGCTCTATCCATTGAGCCACCTAGCTGCCCCAACTATTGTCATAGAAGATTTTTTTAATGTTTAAAATATTTTTTTTCCTGAATCTGTGATTTCATGAGTATGGGAAGTTTCCTGTAAATAACTTCCTCCATCAATGCAAACTGGCACCTTGCCTGCAACTTTTAGTTTTGACAAAACTGAATGGTTTAAAGATGTGGCAGTCCATGGAGGCAACTAGGTAGTTCAGTGGTTGGTAAACTGGACCCAAAGTCAGGAAAACCTGAGTTCAAATTCAGCCTCAAACACTTACTGGCTGAGTGACCTTTAAGCAAGTCACTTTAAGCTCTGTCTGCCTCGGTTTCCAAATTTGTTAAATAGGGATAATAATAGCACCTACCTCCCAGGGTTGTGAGAATAAAATGAGATAGTATTGATAAAGTATTTTTCAAATGCTTAAGCACTATATAAATGCTAGCCATTCTTCTTCTTCAATGTCAGAGATGGGATTTAAACATGTCTTTACAGAGGACTATTGGTGATAAAGAGATGAGCCTTTGTTTCAAGAAGTCTGGGAGTTATAAGAACTGAGCAATTTCCCCAAAGCAATCTCAGCTTGCTTTTTAAAAATTTATTTTTAAATTTATGGAATAAAACAAACATTTCCATAGCATAGTACAATAAAAAGATGATTACACATGAAACTAAAAATCTACTATGTATAACTTGCTATTCCTTTCAAATATACAACAAAATTATCATGCAAATTTGTTTTTTCCCTTTCCCTCACCTCCCTCTTCCCCCCCTCCTAGAGATGGCTACTATTACACACAAATAGGTATAAATATACTTATGTTTTTTCAGTTGAGTTCTTTTTCTGGATGCAGACTTCATACATCCTTTATAGTTCATTTGAGTATTTATAATAGACAAAAGAACTTATCAGTCTGCTTTGATCTGGTCTTAGCTCATGATCCATTCTCAGTATCTGTCTTGGACATATTTCATATTAAGTCTAATAGAGTTCTTAGTGTTGTGGTCTTTCTGAAAATGTCCACATTGGTTAGGAGAGGTCAATGCTTTCCAAAGGCAGAATGGCGGCCCACACAACAAAACTTATGAAAGTGGAAAAAAACAAGGACTTGAGGGAAGCCAGGAGGTGGATTTTCTTGACTAGAACAAAGGCTACCTCAGGGACTAATGAGAAATGAGATCAGGTGGAGAAGGGGAAGACAAGTGAAGCATGGCTTTCTTAATTGAATCCGTGGGAAAGATTCCAGCAGGGAGGGACTTAGTTGCACCTGGTTCACATTTGCTTTTAGGAATCCTATAAAAGGCAACAGACGCCTTTGGCTGTTTCTATGGTTTTGAGTCGAGGCATCTCAGAGGTAAGAGCGTCATCTGCGCTGAGGTTTCCTGTCAAACTCTCTAAACCTCTCCTCCCCCCCCCCATGTGTTCTTACAAGGCTGGACTGGAAAACAATACTTTTCACCCCTTCTGGGTCAGCCAGGGTGTCAGTTTACTCCTCGGGCTATGTCCTACATGAACTTTTTTTTTTTTTCCTGTAGGTATCAGAACTGAGGAGAGCTGGGGTGACATGGGCTGGATCAGAGCTGGATCAGGTAGACCCATAGGCCAGGGTTCTGGACATGGGAGGAAGGCCAGCAATGACTATATCTGAAGTTAGGTTTGAATCCAGGAAAGTAGAAATTTGCAAAGTGTGATGATAAAAAATTTCTGAGGGGGCAGCTAGGTGGTGCAGTGGATAGAGCACTAGCCTTGGATTCAGGAGGACCTGAGTGCAAATCCTGCCTCAGACACTTGACACTTACTAGCTGTGTGACCCTGGGCAAGTCACTTAACCCCAATTGCCTCACCAAGAAAAAAAAAGAAAGAAAAAAGGCAGTGAGACCAGTGTCGCTGGATTGCTGGTTACATGGGGTAGGGTCAGGTGTGGCAAGACTGGAAAGCTAGCAAGGAGCCAGGATATGAAGAATGTTTAAAGCCAAATAGAGGATTCTACATTTGACTCTGAAGCTAAGTGACTTGCCCAGGATCTCAGTCAAAATATGTGAAGTAAGGACTTGAAGCCAGACCTTCTGGCTCCTGAGGCAGGTTCCCTATCCAGTAGGGCCTTTTCATATACATAATGTAATAAAAAGTAATACTTAATACTTAAAACACTTAAAAAATTTTTTTTGGTGAAGCAGTTGGGATTAAGTGACTTGCCCAGGGTCACACAGCTAGTAAGTGTCAAGTGTCTTAGGTTTGAACTTGGGTCCTCCTGACTCTAGGGCTGGTGCTCTATCTACTTAAAAACATTTGTTTTTTGGTGAGGCAGTTGGGATTAAGTGACTTGCCCAGGGTCACACAGTTAGTAAGTGTCAAGTGTCTTAGGTTTGAACTCCAGTCCTCCTGACTCCAGGGCTGGTGCTCTATCTTCTGTGCCACCTAGCTACCCTTAAAATACTTTTAATACTTATAAAGTAATCCCCATATGAGGGCATTGAGATCATCAATGAACAATGCTATATAAGCTCACTCCATCTTATATTGAGCTCCATTTCTTTTCTCTCTATTGTTTACTTTTATCATTCTGTTAACTTTCTGGACTAATAATCGTCAGGGTAAATGACCATAAGCCCAAGGGGCAAGATGGACAAAAATTTCCTAATCAAGATCCAAATTGGGATAATAATAATAACGAGGTACATAGAAATAATATGATAGACTTAAGACCATTAATAATTCAAGGTATTCAAGAAGCAGTCCCCTGGAATCAAAATCTGAATAAAGCCTTAGAAATATCCCAATGAAAAGATGAAACTCCAACAGAATTTCTAAACAGACTTAAAGAATGTATGGGGAAATATTCTGGGTTGGATTTGGATAATGAATTTGCAAAAGGGATGTTGGAAATGCAATTTGTTACTAAATCCTGACCAGACATAAACAAGAAGTTTTTGTTAGGAGAGAGGAAGATGAGCAAAAGCAAAAGACTTGGGTCATGGTACAGTTAGTAAAATTATGAGACAAAGTTCGAGAGATGAGGGAAAAACAAATTGGCGAAATAAGAATAAGGGGGAGAATAGAAAAAAAAAAGTTGGAATACACAAAGGAATAGAAGTAATAATCAGGGGCAGCTAGATGGAGCAGTGGATAGAGCACCGACCCTGGAGTCAGGAGTACCTGAGTTCAAATCCGGCCTCAGACACTTAACACTTACTAGCTGTGTGACCGTGGGCAAGTCGCTTAACCCCAATTGCCTCACTAAAAAAAACAACAACAACAACAACAAAAAGAAGTGATAATCAGATATCAGGATTTCAGGACCATAGATCTGTTATTTGTTATCATTGTGGGAAACAGGGACACATTAAGACAACATGTCCTGAAATTGGGAGAGAAGCTAAATTTTGCCTCTCATGGATATGGAAGATATGGAGGATTGAAGGGGTCAGGGGCTCTTGACAATGAGTTCCCACACAGAGCCCTTGATAAATAGAAAGGTGGGACCAGACAAAGAGGAAGTCACCTTTTTGATAGATATAGAAGCCCCTAGATCTTCCCTAATTAAACTACCATCTGGAACTAAACTCAGTACCTTATAGGTATGAATGATTTCTGGAATTAAGGGAGAAATATTCCCTGTGATTTATATTGAGCCTATAGAATTAGAATATAAATGCAAGACTGTATTGGGACATCTCCTATACATTCCAGAAGGAGGGGTCAATCTTATGGAAAGAGATTTAATAACTAGTCTGAATTTGGAACTTAAAGTATTAGGACAGGAAATAATACCTCATATGAATTTGTTAGAGACTCATGAAGAAAAGGAGATAAAATCAAGTGTGGGCTAAGCCAGGGAATCACAGACAACTGAACATATGTCCAATCCAAATACAGCTGAAGGACTTGGCGCAGGTTGTATGTGTTCAACAGTACCCAATCTCCTTAGAGGGGAGACTGGGACTTAAGCCTGTAATTTCAGAGTTATTGAAAAATGGATTGTTGGAGCCTTGCATGTCCCCCTTCAACACCCCTATATTGCCAGTTTGTAAGTCTGATGGGTCCTACAGATTAGTTCAAGATCTCAGAGCTATGAGTGCAATTGTTCAGTCTAATCACCCAGTAGTACCTGACCCATACACCATTCTTAGTAAAATTCCTCATGATAAGTGAATGGTTTAGTGTTGTAGATTTAAAGGATGTCTTTAGGGCATGTCCCCTAAATGAAACTAGTAGAGACCTATTTGTCTTTGAGTGGGAAGACCCAACCACAGGAAGAAAACAACAATTAAGGTAGTTGGTATTACCCCAGTGGTACACTGTCACCAAATTTATTTGGCCAAATTCTTGAGCAGATATTATTATATTTCAAGACTCCCTTAAGAATCACTCTTGTATAATATGTGGATGATTTATTGATAGCAGGAAAGAAGAGGATAGAGATTGCACAAGCTACTATAGAATTATTAAACTTCCTGGGAGATTAGGGACTTAAAGTGTCTAAAAATTGCAATTCACAGAAAAGGAAGTGAAATATTTAGGACACTTGATTAGTGCTGGATAGAGAAAATTAGATCCTGTCCAAATTCAGTGAATTTTTCAATTATCATTGCCTATTACAAAAAAGAGAATCAAGAAAAATTTTAGATTTATTAGGGTACTGTAGGTTGTAGATTTATTAATATGCTCAAGTAACAAAACCCCCATCTTTAAAGTTAATAGATGAAGAATCTAATAGATTAATATGGATTGTTAAGGAGGAAGAAACATTATGATTTGGTACTAACTACAGATAGCTGCTTTAACCCTGTCTCTTTTTTTTTGATGCCATGGAGAACAAAAAAATGAGAATCCAGAGCATATATGTTTGGATATAATTGATTATCAAAATAAGTTGAGAGGAGACTTACAAGAAATCTCTCCTAGTGGGAGAGAAGTTGTTTATAGATGGGGTCCTCTCGAGTAATAGAAGGAAAATGGAGCTGCAGTTAAAGAAGAAGGGTGATTACCCAGTAGCTAGTCAGCTCACACTTGTGAATTATATGCTTTAAATTAAGCTTTGAAACCTCTAGAAGATAAAGAGGGAATAATATATATACAGACTCTAAGTATGTATTTGGAGTAGCCCATGTGTTTGGAAAAATTTTGCAAGAGGTATGATTAATAAAAAGCAAGAACTAGGACATAAGGAATTGTTACATAAGGTACTAGAAAATTTGTTTGCCAAGAGAAATTGCTATTGTTTATGTGAATAGTCATCAGAATAACAATCAATTTGATTCGAGGGGAATAGATTGGCTGATAAAATAGCAAAAGAAGCAGCATTACTAGAAAGTCAGTTGATTCCCACTCTTCCTGAGGTTACTGAGATGCCCTTGTTTACAGAAAATGAAAAAGAAAAATTGGAAGAGATTGGGGCAAAGGAAAATGGTCAGGGGAGACGGATTCTACCTGATGGTAGAGAAATGGCAAATAAATTGGGCATGAGAGAAATAATGAGTATATTACATCAAGGAAGTCACTGGGGGGCCCCCACATTTATGTGAAACTACACTAACAACAAAAAAACCAAAAACAAAACCAAAAAAAGAAACCATACTAAGAAAATTTGGTTGTATGGGAATATATACCCTTGCTAAACGGGTGTGTAATAGTTGTATAATTTGTAAGAAAGTTAATAAGAAAATTTTAAGAAATATTCCTCAAGGAGGAAGGCCTTCAGGACTGAGACCATTCCAAAGTGTTCAAATTGGTTTAATGAGGTTCCACCTGTTGGCAAGTTGAAATATATATTGGTAATTGTAGATCATTTAATGGGATGGGTAGAAGCTTATCCTACCAGACAAACTAATGTGCAAGTAGTTTCAAAAATAATATTGGAAAATATAATCCCTAGATATGGACTAGTTGAAAATATTGACTCTGATAATGGTACTCATTTTGTAGCTAAATCTTTGCAGACTATTATGAAGGCTTTAGAAATTGATTGGGATTTTCATACTCCATGACATCATCCTTTGGGTAAAGTAGAAAGAATGAATCAAACTTTAAAGAAACAGTTAACTAAATTAATGTTAGAAACTAATTTGCATTGGACCAAATGTTTGTCCATTCTCTTTTGTTTTGTTTTTTGTTTTTTTTAGTGAGGCAATTGGGGTTAAGTGACTTGCCCAGGGTCACACAGCTAGTAAGTGTTAAGTGTCTGAGGCCGGATTTGAACGCAGGTACTCCTGACTCCAGGGCCGGTGCTCTATCCACTGCGCCACCTAGCTGCCCCTGTCCATTGCTCTTTTAAGAATTTGAGCAAGGGGGCAGCTAGATGGCGCAGTGGTTAAAGCACCGGCCCTGGATTCAGGAGTACCTGAGTTCAAATCTGGCCTCAGACACTTGACACTTACTAGCTGTGTGACCCTGGGCAAGTCACTTAACCCCCTATTGCCTGCAAAAAAAAAAAAAAAAAAAAAAAAATAATTTGTGCAAGCCCCAGAAAAGATCTGGGAATATCCCCCTTTGAAATGTTGTTTGGATTTCCCTATTTAGGACTAACAGAAATATTCTCTAGATTTGAATTGAAGGATAAATTTTAAAGAGAATATATGTTATCACTTTCCTCCTTTTTTTCTTAGAAGGGATTGTTGGCTCAAACTCTACCTCTTGAGTTCTCCAATTCCGACCAGGGGATTGGATGTTGGTAAAAGTGTGGAAAGAAGACAAACTACAGCCTAGTTGGGAAGGACCCTTTCAGCTCCTCCTTACTACAGAGAAAGTTGTTCGAATTGCTGAAAAGGGATGTACTCATTATACTAGAATAAAAGGAGTTGTGTCTGAACCGGTGCAACATTCCTCTCCCCCTTCCTCAAGGTGGCAAGTACAAGCTGGAGCAAATCTGTTGAAACTAACATTAAGAAAATCTTAATTGACTTTATATGGAAAAATGGCAAATGAATCAGACTTTGTAATCATTGACTTCTAAGGACACTTTCGTTTACCTTTTTGGGTGTATATTTGTGTGAATTTCTTTTGATAATTATTGATCATTATTATGCATATTGATAATTTTCCTAATTGTTATTTGCTTTTTATATATGTATACTTTTGTTTGTAGTTTGTATTCCTTTCTGTTATAGGCTAATAGAAGAAAATAGTATTATTTCAAACTAATGTCTCAAGATCTGTTTAGAGCAAACAATTTGGAGTGGACTCCTGAACAGAGGTATAAAAAACTTTTTTCATGGATATTTAATTCTTGGACCTTGGGCCTAGATTGGGAATTTGATGGAATATTAGAAAACACAAGTAACCAGTTAAAATTAATATTATTTAGATCTGATTTAATTACATGCTCTATAACTGGAACACGGGTTAGGTTTCTGGTTGTAGTAGTATTTTGTTTAAGGAGTGATAGAATTATTATGTGGAGAATTTTTAGAAAAATAAATACTGAAGTTCCCCAAGGTTTTATAATTCCTAATAGTCAACCTCGGAGAGCTTACTTGTGGAATAATGAAGAATTACAAAATATTTTACCTCATTCTCTTCGCTTACCTTTTCAAGCACACTAACCTTTTAAGTGAAGCCCACCACTCTGTGTCAAATGGATTCCCTGTAGATGCAAATGTAGAAGATCGGTGGATGTCTACATCATCCTACCCAGTAAAGATTAGAATTAATATAACTGTTTCTATGACACCCCAAACAGTTACTTCTGATGCTTGTAGTGTTATAGAATGTGGGAGCCTGTCTTATCAGAGATAGAAAATGGGAAAAATATTTATGCCCAGAATCAACAATTAGAAGTGAAATAAATAAAAATAACCGTTGTCCTACTTGGAATCATGGCGGGGGGGGGTTACCACCAAACCAGGGGGTTGGACTGGGTACTCTGCTTTAACTTCACTCAAATTAGAGGGCCAAGTAATTCAAATTGTAAACTGAATGAATGTAATCTACTTATTATGACTATCAAATCAATATCAACAGAATTAAATCCAATATATGATATAGGGGTGGATTTTTCTGGCACTGACCCCTTAGGGAGATTAAGAATAATGATAATTCCTAATTATCACCCACTCAGAAGAGAAGTGAGCCCAACTACTTCTGTTCTTCTGCTGTTCCTGTATTGGTCCTGAACGACCCTAACAAGGTATAGCATGTACAAGTAGGTGATTTGAGACTCTATAGAAGTAGAAACAGGATATGGGGACACCAATGTCTGGGTTGAATGGATTAAATATATTGTAAAGAGCCTAAATAAGAGCAGTTGTTAAGCCTATACCACAGGTAGACCTGTAGCTAGAGTGGTTCCATTCCCTATTGGAACTGAGAGTGATCCCCATGGATTTATGTGCCTCATTAAACTATAGCAAAATGAATCGGCTGGGGAGAAATGTCAGAGTTTAGCACTGCTATTTCCTCCAGTGAGAAGTTGGTCTCTTAAGGTCATCTCTACCTTCTCGTGTAAAAGGAAGTTACTCTGCCTGCCTCTCAAAGCAGGTGGAGGAGAATTTCCATTATTTGGGAATCATGAGTTGTGCTCAAACTTGGGATGTATCTGACAATCTGACCACAAACTTCTCATCTTTAAATTCTCCTTGGGCTGATCTCGGGTGGTACTGTGGAGGCAGAATTTTTTTAAGACCTACCTCCGAATTGGTCTGGAACCTGTGTTATAGTACAACTGATAATTCCATTCACATTGGCTTTTGAACAAGAAGAATCAAAACCAACCAAAAGAGAGAAAAGAAATTCAAGTCCTGGAGGCTTGCTTTGCAATCATGTTTATTTGGACAGTGTAGGAGTGCCCAGAGAGGTACCAAATGAGTTCAAGACAAGGAATCAGATTGTTTCAGGGTTTGAATCATTATTCTGGTGGGTGACAATGAATAAAAACAGATTGTTGATTATAATAAATGTAGTTTATCCAAAGGTTTATAAATTACACTAGAGATGCAGTAAAAGGGATAGCTAGTCTATTGGAAGCCACAAGTAAGATGGCTTGGGAAAATAGAATGGCATTAGATATGATACTAGCAGAAAAAGGAGGAGTTTGTATAATGTTAGGAGGAGAATGCTGTACATTTATATCAAGTAATACAACCCTGAATGGATCAATTACCAAGGCATCCAAAGGACTTTCTACA